>NW_028227268.1:81933098-82683098 GCF_978045245.1 Mus caroli
CAACCTGTAATTTGTATAATTTAACCTGCATACCACTGAGCTCTTGAATCAGCAGTAAACTATTTTCATCAGTAAACCATTACTGAGCTTTTGCTCAAAACCTAAACAGTGGGTCACTCTATAATGCAATGTCTGTTAATCCTACTTTAATTTCTTTGGTGAACCTTGAAATATACAATTCATTATCTGCATAAAACGGTCCAATACCTAAACAAGAAGTTCAAGAAATGATTACACACAGTCTGGAGAAACCAGAACAAGGAATTTGTTTTCCAAAACCAAGCTTCCACCCATTGTGGAGCTACCAGAGCCAAAAGCTGGGAGAAGCATGGGGATGGATGAAGCATGTGTCTGACAGCTGGAGTTAAGAACAAAATTTTACAGTGAAGTCACTAGGCAGCCGATGGAAACCAAACTTTCAGCATTCTAAAAAGCTCTTGAGAACACACACACAGGATCTCAGACTGAGAGCATCAATGAACTCAGCACTGGAGAAGTTAAGACATTGAAATGGAAAGGAACTTGTCAGCAAATATGCGATCTAATTTGGAAGAGGAAAAAATCAATCTGGTATTGGCCTGGAAGCCTCCTTCCTGAGGGCTTGGCTTTCAGTGTTGGGAGGTATTATGCACACTCCCAAGGGAAAAAGGTCAACAACAGCCTGTAAATAAGGAAACCATAATAGCAAGCAATTCAGTAAGGTATCTTCAAAGGTGCAGTGACGGCACTTATATCTTTGGAGTAAACAAGATCTGCATGATTGGAATTACAGCCCATTCATTGGTAGGAAAGTCATGCAATGTACTGTCAACCTAATCAAGAACACATGGCTAGAAAATTCATAGACCCTCAAGAGGAAAAGACTATTAACATAGTTTCCAGCTGTTTTCTAAATACTTATCCTTATATCTAAAGTTAACTCTCTCACTTGCCCTTATCAAAGAAGCTTCGTTTGCAGCAGGATGAAGGCTATTGCAGACAACTATAATTATTCAAAATGGAGAAAATTGGTGGCAATTTTCCATGCACAAAAGGGACAGCTATAATACAACTCCTGTATTTAAGTCTCCGGGAACATCACGGAAGAGGGGACAGAAGATTATAAGAGGACAGAGACAATGGTTGTGAGATAGTATCTCTTGGACACAACAGGGATACTGCATGTTTTAGCTTTCAACAAAAGCCTACACAAAACGGAGATAAGAATGTGTTTAGGTGACATGTCGTGCCAATATATAGAGAGGGAGAGTTGCCAAAGTCCAACTTCTAGATGAAGAGCTAGAGGCAGGCAATGGCTTTTGATGGAAAGAGAATCAGCTTAGAGGGACAAGCTGTCTTAGGGTTTTACTGCTGTGAACAGACTCCATAACCAATGCAACTTTATAAGGACAACATTTAATTAGGGCTGGCTTACAGGTTCAGAGGCTCAGTCCATTATCATCAAGGCAGGAACATGAGAGTGCCCAACCAGGCATGGTGAAGCGAGAGCTGAGAGTTTAACCTCTTGTTCTGAAGGCAAACATGAGAAGACTGGCTCCCATGTAGTTAGGAGGAGGGTCTCATTGCCCACCGTCACAGTGGCACACTTTCTCCAACAAGGCCACAGCTACTCCCAAAAGGCCACACCTCCTAATAGTGCCACTCCATATTCAAACCACCACAAAAGCTTCCTAATAAATATGCCAAGTTCAAATGGTCAGCATTAAAGCTATGTGCATACAGGTAACATTAACTGGGCTCAGTAGGTTGTGAATACGTGTGTGTGTGTGTGTGTGTGTGTGTGTGTGAGAATAAGAATTAAAGAAGAGGTTATGAACTTGAGTGGAGTGTTCAGGGGACATGAAGGAGTTGCAGTAAGAAGATAAGAGGGTGGAATGATGTAAATGCAGTGTATTTTGCGTGAAATGCTAAACAAAATATTAAAAACCAGTTTCTGTTAAAGGATAATGAGAGTCACTGAGCCATTATTGAACTTCCTTCTGATACTAAACCATTAGATTTATCTCTGAGCATGTAAATTTGAGAAAACAAATAAGTTTGTGAGTTATTGTCATCAACTAAGAAGACAAGTCTGTTCACACTGTTGAAAGATTATACCCTATATTCACACACACAATAAAATCCTGGTACATGGAAAATTTTTGACAGTCTACATAATGAACTAACATAATTATAGCAATGGGGAGAGACACCTCATGTGACTCTTAAAATTCAGTGAAAATCCCATAGAATACATTACTAACTGGCCTCAATTTCCCTAGGAGTATAAAAGGTTAAGTCTTATGTAAAGTAAATATGCAAAAGCAAACTCTTTGAAACTCTAAGTCACATTGAGAGATTCAGAGTGTAATAATTTTCTAAATGCCTATAGAATTCTTAATTATTTTAAGCCAGAATTGGGCATAATTGACTTCAGACTGTATATTATTGTCAAAATCCTGGTTTTGCTTTTAACAGCCCTTGTGTTACTTAGAAATTCTCCTAAGTTCTAGGCAGTTTTCAACTCTATGATTAGAGCCATCACACATACGCTCACAGCTGTGGAACACATTTAAGTTTTTCTGCATGAGTTATGAATAAAAGTGTGAACTTTAGAGGTTATTATTAGATATTTGTGGAGTCAATAAATTATCAACCTACTTTTCACAAGGAACAAGGCTGGTTATATTCTGAATTATATAAATATATTTGAACACCAGAATAGAGGGAAATATAGAAGTAAAATCTGTTAAAGCCTTTGTTTTATTGCAGGATGGTTTTAGATTCAGGTAGACTACTCATCCCTAAATGGGACATTTATATCTTCATCCTCCTCCTAGTTATAGAGGTTCCTTTTAGAAGAGAGGGAAGAAAGACTAGAAGAGCCGGAGACAATGGATTACTGCACAGAAACAGTGTTTTCTGGGCACAGCAGTGTAGATGCACATTTGAGCTCACATGGGATGTGACATTGAACGCAAACTCTGCACAGGCTACAGCCAGACAAAAATCCCAACAAGGAAAGCAGAGGTCGACACGCAGTCCAATCCATAGTTGAGGAGTTATTGGCAGCTGATAGCTTCAGTGGCATGCTAAACATTCAAGAATATATGGGCAACACTAATTGAACTCAGTGGCTTTAAAAAAAAAAGTGGGGGGGGGGATCACAGTGTTCCATAGGTAGGGAAGGATAGAGATCTGAGAGCCTTGGGGAATGAAGATAATCCAAATAAATAAGAAAATTATCAAAGAACTAATAAAATATAGAATAAAATAAGTAAAAAAAAACATATTTCTGCCACGAAAAGCATTTACTGATAACAGAACAGTAGTCTTTATTAAAACACCCGTGGATGTTAAAACTGCTGACAGAGAAGCCAGTTCAGTTGATTTGACTCTGGATATGATAATTATGCCATGGCTTTCCAAGAATTTATAGGTCATAAGTTATGTGACAGGGATTTGTAGACTTGGCTGATTTGAACATAATTATCAAGCCTTACAGCTATTCATAATGGAACAATTCAATGTGACTCATGTAGATTTTAGCATATAATTACATAATTAAAATAAAATAAAGGTTATTATATGGGGAGATATTGTGCATAGTTCACTCAGTCTTATCCAATGATGAAATCCAGTAAAATTACGGTATGTCAAAGTCCTAGCTTATATTCTCTTGCTATGGTAAACACTGTGGTCAAAACTTATTGAAGTTATTTATTTGGGTTACCATTTGGCATCATAGTCCATTATTAAAGAAATCAGGGCAGGAAAACAGACAATGATCCTAGAAGCAGGAACTGTGGCAGAGACCATGGGGGAACAATACTTACTGGCTTGCTCCCCATGGATTGTTCAACTTGTGTTCTAATACAACCCAAGACTGCCCATGGGTGGCATCACCCCTGGGCCCTCTAACATCAATTATTAATAAAAAAAAACACCCCTACAAATATGCCCTCAGATCAATTTTATAGACAAAATGTATCAAATGAGTTTCTGTCTTCCGAGGTGACTCTAGTATGTCTCAAATTGACAATAATAAACAGCCCATCAAAGTAGAATATTGGCATCGACACTATATGGTTCCAAAAACTTTCTACCCCCACATATAATTTTTTAACATGTTTTCATTGACAGTCTATGTACTTTCCTTGTATCTTTTACCCATTTTGATTATTGACATATTTTATTTTCTACTGTAAAAGCTTGAGAGATTTTTATTTACTCTTCAATAGACATTTTTTGTTCAGGTGTTTGGAATGCAAATACCCTCTTACTGTATCTATGTTGTAGTAAACAGCTTGGATTTTATCATTTTCATAATAATCTTTCATAAAGCTTTTAACCTTAATAGTTTAAATTACTAACTTGTATGCATCTTACCAGTACAGGAGTTTGCTTTGGCTCATGAGGAAAGCAGAAAGTTGTCCACAGATGCTGTAGTGAGAAAAGAGATGGATTTAAAGAAAGATTAGGGGTTAAATAGGCAGAGTTAGACCCACTAAAGAAGGTAGTTACAACTAGCTCTGAACTAATCAAGTAAAGCTGTGATAGGAGGGACAGGAAACTGGGCTAGGGATTACAGCCTGCTTATCCTCTTCAACTCTGATACTCTTGAAGGAGATACATATATATGTAGGACACCATTGCTTTTCCTTATACTCTTGCTTCTAATACCATTAATAGCAATGAATTAAACAGTAGAGAATAATGGCTTTAACATGAAGCTTCTGTCTAAGGGGCAGACTTGATCACCACATAACCAGGGTACTGAAGATGAGGTAAGCAAGAAAGATTACAGCTGCACCTCTAGGACTATGATGGAATTAACTTTGTCATGATAAAGCTACAAACTGATCATGTGAATGTGAGAACTGAAAAAGCATATGGCTAACAGCCCTAGAATTAACTGCAAGGACAACAGAGAACAAAGTCCAAGCCAGATATGGACAGAGGGATATTGTAACCACTCCTAAGGTAAGGCAGTGCTAAAATGGCACATTTTCATCTCTCTGATATGGACAAGAGGATGTGCACAAAACATGCAGACTCTCCATTATAATTCAGAGAACTAACAAATCTCTCTTTTTTAAATTTTTTTATTAGGTATTTTCCTCATTTACATTTCCAATGCTATCCCAAAAGTCCCCTATACCCTTCCCCTCCACCCCCCCTACCCACCCACTCCCACTTTTTGGCCCTGGCATTCCTCTGTACTGGGGCATATAAAGTTTGCAAGTCCAATGGGCCTCTCTTTCCAGTGATGGCCAACTAGGCCATCTTTTGATACATATGCAGCTAGCTAGAGTCAAGAGCTCAGGGGTACTGGTTAGTTCATAATGTTGCTCCACCTATAGGGTTGCAGATCCCTTTAGATCCTTGGGTATTTTCTCTAGCTCCTCCATTGGGGGCCCTGTGATCCATCTAATAGTTGACTGTGAGCATCCACTTATGTGTTTGGTAGGCCCCGGTGTAGTCTCACTAGAGACAGCTATATCAGGGTCCTATCAGCACAATCTTGCTAGTGTATGCAATGGTGTCAGCGTTTGGAGGCTGATTATGGGATGGATCCCTGGATATGGCAGTCTCTAGATGGTCCATCCTTTAGTCTCAGCTCCAAAATTTGTCTCTGTAACTCCTTCCATGGGTGTTTTGTTCCCAATTCTAAGAAGGGGCAAAGTGTCCACACTTTGGTCTTCGTTCTTCTTGAGTTTCATGTGTTTTGCAAATTGTAACTTATATCTTGGGTATTCTAAGTTTCTGGGCTAATATCCACTTATCATTGAGTACATATCATTTGAGTTCTTTTGTGATTATGTTACCTCACTCAGGATAATGCCCTCCAGGTCCAAGCATTTGCCTAGGAATTTCATAAATTCATTCTTTCAAATAGCTGAGTAGTACTCCATTGTGTAAATGTACCACATTTTTTGTATCCATTCCTCTGTTGAGGGGCATGTGGGTTCTTTCCAGCTTCTGGCTATTATAAATAAGGCTGCTATGAACATAGTTAACCAATCTCTTATTAATTACCCCAGCCTTTCTCTAGTTTCAGTCATAGCCCTAAGAGTTTCCTAAGTGAAACCCTTAAATGAGTCTCTTTGCTTGGAAACTCCCACCAAGTTTGTGAGTAACTCTCTTTTTTTCTTCACTTTATTAGATTTTCTCAGCTTATCACTTCTCTGTGATAAATCCTGCTTCCACTTAAAAATAATCAAAACAAAACTCCATGAGAATCTGTGCTGGATGCAGCCCCAAATGTCATAGATGACAACATTGTGTCACAAGGACAAGAAGGTGGGACACTCCTGCGAGCTATTTGAAGAATTATTTGAGAGACTGAGGCAGAATGAATAATGAGTTTATGAGCCCACTTTCTGGTTTGACCTCAGTGGGAGAAAAGGTGTTTCGTTTCGCTGGGACTATGTGTCTCAGGGTAGAGTGGCACCCCAACAGGGGCTTCCCCTTCTCTGAGGGAACAATGGCGGAAGGGCAGGATCAGGAGGAGAGGACTGGGGAGGGCTGCAATGGAATGTAATTTGAATAAAAATATAAATTAGAGAAAATAGAACTTTTTTTACTTCTTTATGAACCACTGCTTCTTCAGGAATTAAGGTAAGATCTAAATATTTGTATTTTAATTTCCAATATTTTTATTTAACTATGGCTATGTACTGTGTTGTTTGTGTAAAAAAATAATCCCACCTAAGTTGCTACAATGATTAAAATCTATTATCCTTAAAGTCTTAATTTTTACTTCACATAGACAATTCCCTGGGTTTTAAGATGAGTTACACAGAGTTTGCTATATAAAATATATGATAATGTTTGTCATGTTAAGAAATTAGAAGAGGAATTTACTTAGAGTAATGAAAACATTCGAAGGGTCTTGTCATCAACAGAGTACTAAATAAGGACCCGCATGTGCTAACAACTTTAGATTTTCAAGTTTGTTTTGTTGTTGTTGTTGTTGTTTGTTTTGTTTTGTTTTTCAAGTTTTGCCCTGCAATTAAGATATGATTTATGAAATGGGAAGAAAGGGACTTTGGTCACAGTCACACATATTAAGTCAGAGACACATAACCTCCCAACAGTGTGTTCTTTCCATCATTACCAGCTTAATAAAGTTTGTAGTATACTAGGCAATCATCAAAACACTATTGAATAGAACTTCAGTAGCCACCTACCCAGCCACAAAAAATTACTTCAATTTTATATAAAATGCAGGGCAACCTGAAATCTGTGACTTTCTATTATTTAATTGCCATGAGCAATTGCAACTTAATCAATGTGAGCATCTCTAGAAAATACACTGTGATATTAACAGCTCCCAGGAGGAATACGGAGAATGGATTAAATACACAATGAGTATTTAGTCTTTAAAAGAAGATATTAGAGCTTAAGAGCAGGACAGAAAAGAACTGACTTTAATAAAGCCTGACGCTATGCTGGCCTCAATTTATTCAAATTTGGAGTGGTTTGCAATAAGTCTCTAGCTGATCCCTCTGGTCAGTATATCCTGACCTTGTAATAAGACTCAATCCAATGAGCAATAGAAAGTTTTTACTGGTCCTCAATATAAAGAGTTAGAAAAGCTTTATACGAAAGCATTACTCTTAAGCCTGTAGAAATCCTATGTACACGTCTCATTTATACTTCTCATTCAAAGCCACTAAGTACGGACAAGAAAATATGATAACACAATAACAAAAAATCCTAAATATCCAGAGGTTTGAATCACAATTTATATTTTATTACTATATAATCACAATTTAAAACTACTATTAAAAATAAATAACAATTAGATTGCTTCCCTCTCCAATAATTTCAGTAACTTTATTTTACACAAGCCAATGAAACAAAACTTTCTGTGTTGAGTTTGTAATTTTATATCTTACCTACTGCTAGAAAGAACTTGAGTTATCTTATCCAAAAGAAAACATCCAGCCTCATAATAAAGGACATAAATATAAATAAGAATTTAAAAGGAATGGGGAAAAAAGGAAATAGACAAATCTCTCAGTTTACACAATTTTTATACATTCTTTAATTTGTATTAGATTACACTTTTAGTTTTACAATAGTATTTGATTATTTTTCCTTTGAAGAAAAGAATGAAACAAATCCATAAAAGGAGTATAAAAAGCTTTTACCACTTTTACTTTGTGATAGTGCTATATATAATCAAATATAAGTCATATATTCCCAATAATGATTTAAGGTACCTTCATGTGTTTCTTGCTGTATTTCTTTGGCCTCATGAGTAGTGACAAAATTCTACCACAAAGCAGTAAGTCAAATATAAATACTATTATTTTTGACAGTTATATGATTGCCTACGTGGCTAAAGTGCCATGTGTTTATAATCTCAAGATTTGAGACAATGAGATTTTTCACTTGGAGGCCATGGACTGCATAACGAGGCCCAGTATAAAATCCAAGGAAACCCAAACTAAACAAACCAAATAAACAAACAAATGGGTAGTTTTTCAAAGTTTTAATTAGCAAACATTAACATGACCATCATTGAATGTTGGCCTGACTATACCAAATAGATAGCTAGCACTGATCATCAATGAGAATTTTAAATATGAAGAGTCATTGCTCCAATATTCAACATGCATATAGGTGTGTATTCAATATGGCCACATACAGTGGGCAGAACATCAAAGAGTTTCCATTCAAGTATAAAACTTCACGGCTTCCAGCTCGGCCAAGAGCGTGTGAGCCTGTGGTTCAGGAGACTGTGATTTTAAAGAAGAGATGAAGGATGATAGAAGATGGCATCTTCTGACCTCAGCATGACTGCAGCATTTCTTCGATTCACATGCATGAGTGCTTGTGTGTGTACGCGCGTGCGTACACACACACACACACACACACACACTAAATCTTTAAAAGTGTCAACCACTAGCATTTTAGGTATTCACATTTGATTGATGTGTTCTTCAGCAAAATGCAAAAATAGGCTTTAAAGTTGATAGATATCTTCAATATAAAGTGATCAACAAGATATTCTTTATTGTTTAAACAATGCATCAGAATCATGGCTCAACTCAAGCAAAACCAGGTAAGAAATTGAATTCCTCTCGTCACTGGAACTATGTTCTACATCTCCATGACAATGTTTTCTCCTGATTTTATAACTTCAATGGACACCACTTCACATTAGTGAAAAATTGGCACCAACTTGGATTGTGTAGTAAATCACATGAAAAAGGGTATAGTGAGCCTGATTTGACTATCATCCCAAAAGGAAAAAGAGCCATGCTGTTAACTATTTGAGCATCCAAAGATTATCTGAATCTCAAATTGTTTCCAAGGACTCAGCATCTACTTTGTACCTTATCACCTTGTTTGAGGACCATGAAATTAGCATTAAGAAAAGAAAAAAGAAAAAAATTACTGAATCTGAGAGTTACTTCTCTGAAACATTTAGTACTGCTTTATAAACAGAAACACTACAGTGCAGCAACTCCAAATAACCTTCAGAACAAAACGTAAATCATTTCAGGTTTAGAGGGATGTAAAAATATGCATATATGATAGAATTTGGTAAATATTAATTTCCCCTAATTTAATTTTCACATGCCAGAGGCACAGAGTAAAGACGTTAAAATTCAGGGAACAATCTTATACAATTAACCTTCATCCCTGTGAGAGGTTGTGAAGATGGCATTAGCAAACAATTCTCTGTACCATAAATTTTAATGCATGGTTGATTTGAGCTTTTTCAAAGTGAACAGAGGATCTGTTTCCTTGAAATTTCACTATATATGTGACTTATAAAAGAAAATCTTTTCTGTTTCCCAAAAGATTCATGTTTTCTCTGTAGGAAGCTATAATTTTCACATGTGCAAGGTTTAGTTTATGGAAATAGTGATCAAATACTTTACCCGTGAACACCAATTCTTCTTTAAAAGGCACAACGAAATACTAAAAAAAAGTATGCAGTCCATTAAGAGACTGAGAACACTGGTATGTATACAAAATAATTAATCATAAGAAATCACCATTCTTTGTCTAACAATAAGTAAAAGGCTTAATGTTACTTTTATGTTTCATGAGAAAAGTAATGCCATGTTTTTCAATATAAACTATATGTGTAGACTTCAGGAACAAATATCATTGAAAAATCCCCTCATCATTAACATCCTCCCCCCCCCCTTTGGTTTTTCAAGACAGGGTTTCTCTGTGTAGTCCTGTCTGTACTGGAGCTCACTCTATAGACCAGGTTGGCCTCGAACTCAGAAATCCACCTGTCTCTGCCTCCCAAGTGCTGGGATTAAAGGCGTGTGCCACCACAGCCCGGTCATCATTAACATCTTACTACAGTTCCTCTCATTTTCTTTGTCATTTGCAGTAACATTGATAGACTTGGAGATCATTACTAAGTAAAGGAAGCCAGAAGCAAATTTGCCAGAAAGACAAAAGTTTATCAGATGGTTTTCTTTCCTATGCAGAATTAAATTATTATGATTATTTATTTATATGTATTTATCAACCCACTATATATATATACATATATATACATATATATACATACATATGTATATATATGTATATATAGTAGGTTGATAAATACATAATAATATAGTGGGTTGATAAATACATATATACCATCTCATCTACATATCTTCCTACCTATGAAAAGCATTAAAGGCAAAGGACTATTTGAAGGTAAGAGTGGAATTAAATTAAAGGAAAAAGTAAACATCACTAATGAGGGAGCGACAACTATAGCATGTTTTGTCTTAAGTATAAAAATCTAGATTTGAATGTATATATATGCAAAATAGAATGACCTTAATATATGAAATCATTATAATGAAATTTACTCTTTTGTATGCTAATTTAAAAATTAAAGTGCTCATGATATCAGAAGACAAAATGACTATGTTAAGATCTCAACTTTGGATTTATTTCAAAATTAAAAACATAGTTTATCAATTCTGTGAGAATTTCATATACTTACTTTCTTTGTGACCTTGAAAGTGAAGACAGTTTAAAAGTCTCATATATCACCTTTTCCTGTCGAGAAGGCATCTGAAAAATATTAGGGAATACTAATTATAGTGACAATTTGAATTAAGCAGATTTCATTATGTTCCCTTTATGTGTTAGAAAATAACAGCAAGCAAATCTAATAGCAATTAACAGTCATTTGCCAGACAAGTTAAAGAAACCCAAAGTTACGTTACATTTATAACTAAAAGAGACTTTCCCTTGGTCCCCTTGTACCAATATTCGAAACCTCATAGAAATAAATCAGTTTTGAAGAACAACTTCACGTGTTTAAGTGACAATTAAATACCGAGTCTGACTCTCCTAACTCCCCTAACTTACTGCAGAGGCAATTGAGAGTTCCTTTGTAAACCTCCAGTTTTGTTAATTAGTTCATTAATTCAGTGTTACATTACTCTTCTAAAACTGAGCTAGTTCCAAGGACCAATGAAGATACTCAGGTAGCAAAAATTAAAGTAAAACTACCTGGCAATTGGGCAGGGTCCACTGTCAGGTCATCAAGGGAATTAATTTTTGAAATGGAAACAACATTGTTCTCTCAACAGTATTATTTTATTTGCTATAAAGAAATTGATTTCTACATAGTGCTTTTAGTAATCAAAGTAGTCTAACCTAAATCATTTCATTTCGTGAAAATCTACTGTATAATTACTACTGTATCCATAAGTGATAACCACAGTGGGATCCATTCTAGATTCACTCAGCCTAGGGTTCAAAACAGACATTTGGAATAAATTTAGACAGAGGAAGGTGTCCTAGATTCTGGGCTCATCATACTTCAAACTGGGAAGAAATATTTAAAGGTCACTTGATATATCCTCCTGTCCTTCTGAGAGATAAATTTTCCCCAAGCCTGAGCTTATCAGAACCTTTAAGTTTGAGATAAGAAAGCAATTTTTTATTTTATATCTCCAATGCCTAGTGCTGCATAAACATTCAGTGTGCATTATTGAATGATCTTCCTTCAGCTTTCTATCACTCAACACCGAAGGCTGTGGTGCTGTTTGAAAAGTAGTTCTCCTACAGAGCATTTCATAATGTTTAAAATGCACTTCCTTGTTTTCCACATTCACTACCTATTCAAGGAGGATAGATCCATAGAACTTAAACCAGAAAACCTTCAATGCTAATGATGCAGAGCTCACTCATTCCACAAAAAACTGAAACAACTGTGCCTCCTTAATCTCAAGCACCCTAGCTAGACTGACTTTTCTGACCACACATTCCATATGGCATAGGTAGAAAATTGTAAATGCTTGGATCCTTAAGTCATCATTTGGAGGAGAGCCTTTTTTGTAGAATTACCCAAACTACATTAAAAAAAAAAGACACAAAAAATCATTTTATTGAATCAAGCCATTGAATTTAATAGCAGTCACTATTAGTTAACCTTAAACAATAAAAGAACAAAATTAATGTCAGGAATAACAAATAACAAAACTGAATATAAAAATTCTCAGAGATCAAGTTTAGCGGCAGACACAAAAATTTGGAAGCAAAAAAATACAAATTCCCTTTATAAGCAAAAATAAGTATATACAATAATCATACGGGCATTCAGCAAACAACTTTAGAGGAAAAGTAAAAAAAAAACAGAAAATTATTATATAACAATTTAAGCTCAAAAATAATGCCTCTACTCTTGAACTATTCTTCTTTTCCCCACAGCTAAACTTTTTATTATACTCATGTTTCTAATGTTTACTCTAAGTTGTGTTGTTTACTTATTGAGGATGGAACTCACTAGAAAAATATCTCCATGAACATGGAACTTAAGGCTCATGTTGACCACTCTTACTACAGGTTTTTTCCAGTATTTGAGGCAGTGGGGAAATGCATGTTGAATAAGAAAGGAAAGAATTTTTAATGTGCTTTCTTATTTGAATTGGAGTCTCTGAATCAGTACTCAGCAGGGTTTTTCGTTGTGGTTGCTGCTGTTGTTGATGATGTTCTTTTTCTATCTCATGCTCCCTCCTCACATTTTGGTTTTTTCCTTAAAAAGTTCTTGCTTCCCCCTTCCTTTATGTATCTACTTTATCATTCTCTCCCTTAACATTAATCTCGGGCACCAAATTCATACAGTAGGTTGATGACTTCCAACTTATCTTCAGCAAAAAAAGAAAGCACTCTGAGTCAAGACCAGTTATCTATGGTAATTTGGCAGTGGGTGCAGTAACACATCTGTCTATACCTTTGACCTTATGCAAGCATCTCAAATTCTCAATTGCTAACCACTACAAATGTTTCTTATTGCAAAAGAACAAAGACAATTAATGAACTATTAAATAACAATCCACAGTTGATTTAACATAGCCCTATTATTACATGGAATCTCAGGATACCAGCTGTCTTAGAGTTTTAATGCTGTGAAGGGACACCCTGATGAAGGCAACTCATTAATTGGGTCTGGCTTACAGTTCCAGAGGTTCAGTCCATTATCATCATGGTGAGAAGCATGGCAGCATGCAGGCAGGCATTGTGTTGGAGGAACAAAGAGTTCTACATCTTGATCTGCAGAAAACCAGGAGGAGGGTTTTATTTCACACTGGGTGGAACTTCAACATAGAAGACCTCAAAGCCCATCCCAACAGGGAAACATTTCCTCCAACAAGGCCATACCTACTCCAACAAAGCTATACCTCCTAATAGTGACACTCTCTATGGCCAAGCATCCTAACACATGAATCTATGGGAGCCAAACCTATTCAAGCCACAACACCAATCACAGAAAATTAATTTTAAAAGTTAGATCCTTAAATTTCATAGGAAAAAAAAACACACAGAAAATAGATTCCATTAACTATATAGAATGGGGTGAATAAAAAGATATTTCTATCAAAATGGATATAAAGTGATTCTAAGCTATTTGTTATTACATATTCAAAGTTATGGGCTGAAAAGCTAAAAAATAAGCATATTTCATTTGTTAAACTTTAAATACAACACTAAGAAAATGCTGTTCTTTTGTTAACGACATCTTTATTTGAGGAAGCATGTAAATATAACGTGTGTGTGATAGTTAATCTAAACTGTCCGTTTGGTGAGATTATGAAATGCCTTTGTGGGTAGAGAGATATCTCAGTTATTAAAGCCAAGGCTCACAACCAAACTATCAAAACACACCTCAGGACTTGTAAAACCTCTCAGTGTTTCTGTGAGGGCACTCCCAGAGTTGCTTACCCTACGAGAGCTCTTGCCAAATGTCCTTTTGTGACTTATTAAGAGGACAGATTATTGTGAAGTGGTAAAAGGTAAGATTTGTTGGAAGTGAAAGGAGTAGTCCAGTAGAGATGTGCCTCATGGGAAGGAATATAACTTTCTCTGGCCTTCTGCCTTCTGCCTTTTTTTCTGTCTCCTGTACTCCATTAGGATGTCCCACAGCCATGTACTTCCATGGCAACACTGGCCTCATAAGGTTAAATGACTAAGAACCAAATCCTCTGAAATGTGTATCTGAATAAATCTTTCTTCCTTTAAGTGTTTTATGTCACCTTACAAAAAACTAATGCATCATGGAAGCCCAATACCATTGCTTTAAAATTAAATTTAAATACAAAGTACATCATATCTTTTTCTAACTACCAAGTTTGAAGATAGATATATCTTTTAAGGGAATCTGTATCTTTGAACTTCACTTCCTTTAACTCCGGGTTTTGTTTCTCTACTTTGTGACTAATAAATAGTCAGTCTTTCCAACTCCAACTCTGTGATTAAGAGTTTTTTTTCACTGTAGCTTGAAGAGGTAGGTCCCTGGAAAATTGGATATTACCTTGTACTAGAAATTATCAGTTTTTTCTGTGCCACAACACTATGAAACCCTTTCCTCCAACTTATCAGTTTCAGTGAAACAGTGTTCAATGTTTAGAAAAAGCAAGTTCAGAGTTCTATAGCATTACAATTCCAGATAATCACTCCTATTCCCAAATCTCACCTCAGTTAATATCTACATATGTATAAGAAGAGAGCTTTTGATTTTATTTTAGCATCTCTATAGTTCTGGGAAATCTATGTATTAATAAATATGTTATACTATAAAGTGACTCATGGTGACTCATCATGACATATCTAAGAAGACTAAAACCCAATACACTTTTGAAATTTCCAGACTACAGTCCTTACAGGATTTACTGGAACAGAGATATAGTATCTTTGATATCTTTTAAAAAATCAAAGTTGACTGAGTTGCACTTTAGCTATTTGATAATTCCATTCATGCCTTTGGGACATTTGATCCCACCATTTCATTTCAGTCTTAGGCTGTTTGTGCTGTCATGGCATAATGAGTAATTTATAAGGAGTAGAAATTTGTTCTGCATATTTGTAGAAAGTCTGTGATACAGAGGCCCGCATCTAGGGTAGACTATTTATCTCACTTGGCAGAAGACAAGTTCAAGGGCATCAATACTTTTATAAAAAAGCACTCCTTATGCTTTCAAGTAATAAAGGCCCCAATTGCATGCTTCTGTAGATATACTTGAATTATAAAGTATACACATTGAAAGTATAAGAGAATTCAAAATATATATGTGATGACAAATTACTGACAAAGAAAAGTAAACTGGGAAATTTAACAAGAACAAACAAACAAAACTTTTTTGGCTACACTAGCTGACATCATGAAAAACAATTGGACAAATAAATAATTTCAGATGGTTGTCAATATTTCCTAGAGATCTTTAAAAGGTTGCATCATATGTCAGTGGGAATCACTCCCTTGATTGTAAAAGGCATGGAATCACATCCAGAACACTGAAAAACAAATTAAGGGACTAGCAAAAGACAGTTGCTTCATCCTACAATGATAATATTCATTTTATGGTAAACCCATAGTTTTACATTAGAAAAAAAATATTTTACATTAGAAAAGCCTGGGCACTATTAATACAAGCCTGTATAAGAAAATATCTTGCTGGTGCTTGAGAGATAATTCAGCAGTTAACTCCCCCTGCTGCCTAGCAGAGTACTAAGGTTCTCACAGTGTGCATGGTGACTCACAACCATATGCAATTCCAGTTCTAGGGAACCTGGTGGCCTTTTTTGATCTTTGCAGGTAACACACACATTCACAAATACAGAGAGAGAGAGAGAGAGAGAGAGAGAGAGAGAGAGAGAGAGAGAGAGAGAGAGAGAGAGAGAGAGTCTACATAATACATACATACATACATACATACATACATACATACATAATTAGATATGTTATAAAATAAAAACAGAAAAGTAACTTGCAAAAATCTGTGATGGGTCATCTATCATTTTCCTTTGCATGTTAAACTAGTTATAATTACATCACTTTCCTCTTTTTATGAAGGAATAATAGAGAGTAATGCAGTAATGGCAGTCTTTAGTTATTCTTCAGGAAAAAAAGTGAAAGGGATGAGGAATTATTGCTGTAAATGTGTTGTTATTGAGCAAAGCCATTTGGTCAAGAGAGCTGCAAAGGCAGAGAAACTGAACAGTTGCAGGTAGAGTCCCATGCAACCACAACAAACAATAAAATGATACAAAACAGTCAGAAGAAACAGGGACACCAGTATCTGTGCAGTATTGAGGGAGTGTGCTGGTTAATCTTGATTATGAATTTGATTGACTCTGGGATTAATTAAAACGCAAGCCATTGGGCACTCCTGTGAGAGACTTTTGGGGTTAGATTTCTTGAAAAGAGAAGACCAACCCTAATACATGTGGCACCTTCTAATGTCAGCCCAGACAAAAAGCCACACTTTTGCTTGTTTGCCTGCACTCTTGCTGGCCAGGTCACCTATTCCATGGCTGCTGCATTCCATTACAGATATTAAACCAGCTTCTTTTTTTTTTTTTTTTATTTTTATTACATATTTTCCTCAATTACATTTCCAATACTATCCCAAAAGTCCCACATAGCGCCCCCCACTTCCCTACCCACCCATTCCCATTCTTTTGGCCCTGGCATTCCCCTATATTGGGGCATATAAAGTTTGCAAGTCCAATGGGCCTCTCTTTCCATTGATGGCCGATTAGGCCATCTTTCGATACATATGCAGCTAGAGACAAGAGCTCCAGGGTTCTGGTTAGTACATCATGTTGTTCCAACAATAGGGTTGCAGATCCCTTTAGCTCCTTGGGTACTTTCTCTAGCTTCTCCATTGGGAGCCCTGTGATACATCCAATAGCTGACTGTGAACATCCACTCCTGTGTTTGCTAGGCCCCAGCATCGTCTCACAAGAGATGGGACGAATCCCTGGATACAGCAGTCTCTAAATGGTCCATCCTTTCATCACAGCTACGAACTTTGTCTCTGTAACTCCTTCCCTGGGTGTTTTGTTCCCAATACTAAGAAGGTGCACAGTGTCCACACGTTGGTCTTCATTCTTCTTGAGTTTCATGCGTTTATCAAATTGTATCTTATATCTTGGGTATCCTAAGTTTTGGGCTAATATCCACTTATCAATGAATACATATTGTGTGAGTTCTTTTGTGATTGTGTTACTTCACTCAAGATGATGCCCTCCAGGTCCATCCATTTGGCTAGGAATTTCATAAATTCATTCTTTTTAATAGCTGAGTAGTACTCCATTGTGTAAATGTACCATAATTTCTGTATCCATTCCTCTGTTGAGGGACATCTGGGTTCTTTCCAGCTTCTGGCTATTATAAATAGGGCTGCTATGAACATAGTGGAGCATGTGTCCTTTTTACCGGTTGGGACATCTTCTGGATATATGCCCAGGAGAGGTATTGCTGGATCCTCTGGTAGTACTATGTCCAATTTTCTGAGGAACCGCCAGACTGATTTCCAGAGTGGTTGTACAAGCTTGCAATCCCACCAACAATGGAGGAGTGTTCCTCTTTCTCCACATCCTCGCCAGCATCTGCTGTCACCTGAATTTTTGATCTTAGCCATTCTGACTGGTGTGAGGTGGAATCTCAGGGTTGTTTTGATTTGCATTTCCCTGATGATTAAGGATGTTGAACATTTTTTCAGGTGCTTCTCTGCCATTCGGTATTCCTCAGGTGAGAATTCTTTGTTCAGTTCTGAGCCCCATTTTTTAATGGGGTTATTTGACTTTCTGGAGTCCACCTTCTTGAGTTCTTTATATATATTGGATATTAGTCCCTTATCTGATTTAGGATAGGTGAAGATCCTTTCCCAATCTGTTGGTGGTTTTTTTGTCTTATTGATGGTGTCTTTAGCCTTGCAGAAGCTTTGTAGTTTCATGAGGTCCCACTTGTCAATTCTCGATCTTACAGCACAAGCCATTACTGTTCTATTCAGGAATTTTTCCCCTGTGCCCATATCTTCAAGGCTTTTCCCCACTTTCTCCTCTATAAGTTTCAGTGTCTCTGGTTTTATGTGAAGTTCCTTGATCCACTTAGACTTGACCTTAGTACAAGGAGATAGGAATGGATCGATTCGCATTCTTCTACATGTTAACAACCAGTTGTGCCAGCACCATTTGTTGAAAATGCTGTCTTTCTTCCACTGGATGTTTTTAGCTCCCTTGTCGAAGATCAAGTGACCATAGGTGTGTGGGTTCATTTCTGGGTCTTCAATTCTATTCCATTGGTCTATTTGTCTGTCACTATACCAGTACCATGCAGTTTTTATCACAATTGCTCTGTAGTAGAGCTTTAGGTCCGGCATGGTGATTCCACCAGAGGTTCTTTTATCCTTGAGAAGAGTTTTTGCTATCCTAGGTTTTTTGTTATTCCAGATGAATTTGCAGATTGCACTTTCTAATTCGTTGAAGAATTGAGTTGGAATTTTGATGGGGATTGCATTGAATCTGTAGATTGCTTTTGGCAAGATAGCCATTTTTACAATGTTGATCCTGCCAATCCATGAGCATGAGAGATCTTTCCATCTTCTGAGATCTTCTATAATTTCTTTCTTCAGAGACTTGAAGTTTTTATTATACAGATATTTCACTTCCTTAGTTAGAGTCACGCCAAGATATTTTATATTATTTGTGACTATTGAGAAGGGTGTTGTTTCCCTAATTTCTTTCTCAGCCTGTTTATTCTTTGTGTAGAGAAAGGCCATTGATTTGTTTGAGTGAATTTTATATCCAGCTACTTCACCGAAGCTGTTTATCAGGCTTAGGAGTTCTCTGGTGGAATTTTTAGGGTCACTTATATATACTATCATATCATCTGCAAAAAGTGATATTTTGACTTCATCTTTTCCAATTTGTATCCCTTTGATCTCCTTTTGTTGTCGAATTGCTCTGGCTAGGACTTCAAGTACAATGTTGAATAGGTATGGAGAAAGTGGACAGCCTTGTCTAGTCCCTGATTTTAGAGGGATTGCTTCAAGCTTCTCACCATTTACTTTGATGTTGGCTACTGGTTTGCTGTAGATTGCTTTTATCATGTTTAGGTATGGGCCTTGAATTCCTGATCTTTCCAAGACTTTTATCATGAATGGGTGTTGGATCTTGTCAAATGCTTTTTCCGCATCTAACGAGATGACCATGTGGTTTTTGTCTTTGAGTTTGTTTATATACTGGATTACGTTGATGGATTTCCGTATATTGAACCATCCCTGCATCCCTGGGATGAAACCTACTTGGTCAGGATGGATGATTGTTTTGATGTGTTCTTGGATTCGGTTAGCAAGAACTTTATTGAGGATTTTTGCATCAATATTCATAAGGGATATTGGTCTGAAGTTTTCTATCTTTGTTGGGTCTTTTTGTGGTTTAGGTATCAGAGTAATTGTGGCTTCATAGAATGAGTTGGGTAGAGTACCTTCTGTTTCTATTTTGTAGAATAGTTTGTGAAGAACTGGGATTAGATCTTCTTTGAAGGTCTGATAGAACTCTGCACTAAACCCATCTGGTCCTGGGCTTTTTTTAGTTGGGAGACTATTAATGACTGCTTCTATTTCTTTGGGGGATATAGGGCTGTTTAGATCATTAACCTGATCTTGATTCAACTTTGGTACCTGGTATCTGTCTAGGAACTTCTCCATTTCATCCAGGTTCTCCAGTTTTGTTGAGTATAGCCTTTGGTAGAAGGATCTGATGGTGTTTTGGATGTCTTCAGGATCTGTTGTTATGTCTCCTTTTTCATTTCTGATTTTGTTAATTAGGATGCTTTCCCTGTGCCCTCTAGTGAGTCTGGCTAAGGGTTTATCTATCTTGTTGATTTTCTCAAAGAACCAGCTCCTTGATTGGTTGATTCTTTGAATAGTTTTTCTTGTTTCCACTTGGTTGATTTCACCCCTGAGTTTGATTATGCCCTGCCGTCTACTCCTCTTGGGTGAATTTGCTTCCTTTTGTTCTAGTGCTTTTAGGTGTGTTGTCAAGCTGCTAATGTGTGCTCTCTCTAGTTTCCTTTTGGAGGCACTCATAGCTATGAGTTTTCCTCTTAGAAATGCTTTCATTGCGTCCCATAAGTTTGGGTATGTTGTGGCTTCATTTTCATTGAACTCTAAAAAGTCCTTAATTTCTTTCTTTATTCCTTCCTTGACCAAGGTATCATTGAGAAGAGTGTTGTTAAGTTTCCACGTGAAGGTTGGCTTTCTATTATTTATTTTGTTATTGAAGATCAGCCTTAGGCCATGGTGATCTGATAGGATGCATGGGACAATTTCAATATTTTTATATCTGTTGAGGCCTGCTTTGTGACCAATTATGTGGTCAATTTTGGAGAAGGTACCATGAGGTGCTGAGAAGAAGGTATATCCTTTTGTTTTAGGATAGAATGTTCTGTAGATATCTGCCAGATCCATTTGATTCATAATTTCTCTTAGTTTCACTGTGTCCCTGTTTAGTTTCTGTTTCCATGATCTGTCCATTGGTGAAAGTGGTGTGTTGAAGTCTCCCACTATTATTGTATGAGGTGCAATGTGTGCTTTGAGCTTTACTAAAGTTTCTTTAATGAATGTGGCAGCCTTTGTATTTGGAGCATAGATATTCAGGATTGATAGTTCCTCTTGGAGGATTTTACCTTTGATGAGTATGAAGTGTCCCTCCCTGTCTTTTTTAATGACTTTGGGTTGGAAGTCAATCTTATCAGATATTAGAATGGCTACTCCAGCTTGTTTCTTCATGCCATTTGCTTGGAAAATTGTTTTCCATCCTTTCATTCTGAGGTAGTGTCTATCCTTTTCTCTGAGATGAGTTTCCTGTAAGCAGCAAAATGTTGGGTCTTGTTTGTGTAGCCAGTTTGTTAGTCTATGTCTTTTTATCGGGGAGTTGAGTCCATTGATATTAAGAGATATTAAGGAAAAGTAATTGTTGTTTCCTGTTATTTTTGTTGTTAAAGTTGGCATTTTGTTCTTGTGGCTGTC
Source organism: Mus caroli (assembly GCF_978045245.1). Taxonomy (NCBI): domain Eukaryota; kingdom Metazoa; phylum Chordata; class Mammalia; order Rodentia; family Muridae; genus Mus; species Mus caroli. Next base: position 81,954,383 of record NW_028227268.1, read on the forward strand.
TTCTTTTAGGTTTGTTGAGGGATTACCTTCTTGTTGTTTCTAGGGCGTGGTTCCTGTCCTTGTATTGGTTTTTTTCTGTTATTATCCTTTGAAGGGCTGGATTCGTGGAGAGATAATGTGTGAATTTGGTTTTGTCGTGGAATACTTTGGTTTCTCCATCTATGTTAATTGAGAGTTTGGCTGGGTATAGTAGCCTGGGCTGGAATTTGTGTTCTTTTAGTGTCTGTATAACATCTGTCCAGGATCTTCTGGCTTTCATAGTCTCTGGTGAAAAATCTGGTGTAATTCTGATAGGCTTGCCTTTATATGTTACTTGGCCTTTTTCTCTTACTGCTTTTAGTATTCTATCTTTATTTAGAGCATTTGTTGCTCTGATTATTATGTGTCGGGAGGTATTTCTTTTCTGGTCCAGTCTATTTGGAGTTCTGTAGGCTTCTTGTATGTTCATGGGCATCTCTTTCTTTAGATTTGGGAAGTTTTCTTCTATAATTTTGTTGAAGATGTTTGCTGGTCCTTTGAGTTGAAAATCTTCATTCTCATCCACTCCTATTATCCGTAGGTTTGGTCTTCTCATTGCGTCCTGTATTTCTTGGATGTTTTGAGTTAGGATCTTTTTGCATTTTACATTTTCCTTGATTGTTGTGCCGATGTTCTCTATGGAATCTTCTGCACCTGAGATTCTCTCTTCCATCTCTTGTATTCTGTTGCTGATGCTCGTATCTATGGTTCCAGATTTCTTTCCTAGGGTTTCTATCTCCAGTGTTGCCTCATTTTGGGTTTTCTTTATTGTGTCTACTTCCCTTTTTAGGTCTAGTATGGTTTTGTTCATTTCCATCATCTGTTTGGATGTGTTTTCCTGTTTTTCTGTAAGGACTTCTACCTGTTTGATTATGTTATCGTGTTTTTCTTTAAGGATTTGTAACTCTTTAGCAGTGTTCTCCTGTAATTCTTTAAGGGATTTTTGTGCTTTCTCTTTATTGTCTTCTGCCTGTTTAGCAGTGTTCTCCTGCATTTCTTTAAGTGTGTTATTAAAGTCCTTCTTGAAGTTCTCTATCATCATCAGGAGATATGCTTTTAAATCCGTGTCTAGCTTTTCCGGTGTGTTGGGGTGCCCTGGACTGGGCGAAGTGGGGGTGCTGGGTTCTGATGATGGTGAGTGGTCTTGGTTTCTGTTAGTAAGATTATTACGTTTACCTTTCGCCATCTGGTAATCTCTGGGGTTAGTTGTTATCGTTGTCACTGTTTAAAGATTGGGGCAGAAGCTGTGTTCCACTCACCAGCAGTCTCTAAATCCTGCGGCGGGGGTCGTGGGTAGCTGACGGTACCCCGGTGCTGGTCCAGCCGGAAGAGGCCTGTCGTCCTACACAGGCCGTTTTTCTGCTTCCCTAACTAATGCAGTCTCTGGTCCCGCGTGCAATTGGATTGGAGCAGAAGCTGTGTTCCACTCTCCAGAAGTCTTAAGATCCTGTGGTGGGTGTTGTGGGTAGCTGGTGAGTGTCAGCCGACCCTGCGCCCCAGCTGCCCAGGTGCTTTTCTGACCGGAAGAGGGTTGTGGCCCTATGTAGGCCGGATTTCTCTCTCCCCAACCAGAGCAGTCTCAGGTCCCGTGTGATTGGACTGGAACAGAAGCTGTGTTCCACTCACCAGCAGTCCCAAAATCCTGCAGCGGGGGTCGTGGGTAGCTGGCGGGTGTCAGGCAACCCTGCGCTCCAGCTACCCCGGCGCTGATCCGGCCGGATGTGGCCTGTGGCCCTACTCAGGCCGGTTTCTGCTTCCCTAACTAATGCAGTCTCAGGTCCCGCGCAATTGGACTGGAGCAGAAGCTGTGTTCCACTCACCAGCAGTCCCAAAAATCTAAACCAGCTTCTTTAGGATTCTAATGTAAAATGAAAACCAGTATTTCTAAGGGAATCTTTAAAGCCTTTAATACCAAACTGGGATGATTGAGATATCCAGCATCATGGACTAAGAGACTACTGAATTCTCAATCTCTTTTTAAAACTATTTTTTCTATTTTTTGAAATTAAGATGATTTTAATAGCATTTATCTCCTTCTCTTTTCTCCTTCCAACCCTCCCATAAATCCTTCATTACTCTCTCTCAAATTCATAATAAATTCCATGGTAATATATATATATATATATACATATATATATATATATATATATATTCATTCTTTTAGCTCTTTCCTTTAAACATCCTAATATGAGAATAAGACACAGCTTCAGGTCTTCCTACCGTAATTATCGCAATCTAAAAATCCCCTCACAGACATGCCTAGAAGTTTGAATCTATAGAGACACTATATCTTGTGAATAGGGCAATTGCTATCAGCTATCACAGATTTTATCCTTGGTTATTTATTTATTTTTGTTCTATCTACTTTCCATTTAGAGAACAAAACCAGAGTGTTTAGAATTCGATGTTGGGTATTGTCTCTGCAGCCATTTTCCTCACCAGAAAATAGAAGTTTTACTGGCCTTAATTCCCATCTCTAAATTCATTTCATATCCAAACAAGCAATTTTATTCAATAAATATTTATAAAGCTCCCTCATGACACAAATTCAAAGTTCTGTCAATGAGAAAAGGTTAGCAAAGCTCAATTAGACTAAGCAGAATACTCCAGAGAACAGAACTGTCTCTAGCATTTTAAAAGCACCCATGGTGAGTTAGTGCTTCCTATGTCCTTAGAAGAGCAATTCTGTAGCTCGAGGCTGAGGTTGACAAATTTGTCAGTAGCACCTTCCCATGCTAGTCCCTTTGAAAACAGACAATAAGCCACCACATTAGTGCTGTACATGATAATATAAGAAAATGACTGATCTTTAAGTGAGCATTTCCAGCTATTCATGCCCTGAAGTAAGGACATGGATTGCTTTAAGACTGACAAGTCGATATTCTTTTCCAACTAAAGTAAAGTCCACTTAACATGGAACGCTATGCAGCTAACTAGACCATGGGATCTTGGGAAGGCTCATGGAAACTTGATTTCTTTTTTTTACCTTGTAATAATCTCTTAAGTATAAGTGTAAATGTACCTGAACTTTTATTGTGGTCAGCAGAGATTTATCATTTATAGACTCGATAGAAACAGCCAACACCAAGCCTTCATCTAAATACATTCTCAGGTAACGAGTAGCTATAGACTATCATGAACTCTTCCCGATTGCTTTTTAAACTGATTTGTATTAGTGGATGGCAAAGAATTCTAGCAATATTTTAAAACTCTACAGAAAATGAAGGGATTTTAAGAGCAAGAAGACAATGCATTTAAAAGTGTTGATTGTTATTATACCAACTACTAATTACCAAGAAAGGCTAGTCTATAAATGCATTTCTAAATTATTAGTCTGTTAGATCAGCTCTGATGCATACCATCATAACAAACTCATTTGATTTTAGGCAAGTTTCTTTGTAACTCATCATTCTTATCAGTAAAAATGGAAATAATAGCATGCCTCTACTGCCTTCTAAGATTACTGTAAAGTTAAAATGAGATGGTAGAAAATAAATGTTATTCAGTCAAGTTTAAAACATCACATGATCAAAGCCAACTATCTACAGCTAGGATTAGAGAGAATATCTGTGATAATGTTGAAAAATTATAAATATAATGCAAGAGACATTTCAATTAACTGGCTACTATCAAGCTAAAGGCTAAAACAATAACTGTTGTCTAGCTCAAATGATGAAAGACAGTATTATACTTTGTTCTAGACAGAGCAAAGAGAATGCTCGGAGCTTTCAGTGTTTCTCGGTAAGTGATAGGGAGGAAATTGGAAACTGTTCACAGGGCAAACTTGGAACAATCAGGGATGATTACACAGGACAAGTAAAGTTTCAGAAGTGCTCATTAGAGCACTATGTTAGAAAAGAAATTTGGGTTGCAATATGCCTAGCAATTAGAGCTGCCCACAAGTGAAAGGACGATGCTGCACATTAATGAACTCCTGTCATCAGAAGCAGTGAGGCTTCAGCTAGCTCATCAATCACCTGTCAAGGTGCTGTGAAAGAAAGGGTGATAGACACTTCCCAAAGCCACTTCCTACAAGACAGTTATAAAACTGTGAATATAACAAAGTTCTTTAAGCTATATTTTCTTTTATGTTTATGTGTGTATGTATCTGAGTGTGTACATACCTACCTACATGTGACAGAAGATGGTTTCTGATCCTTTGGAGCTAAAATTACAAGCTGTTGTGTGAGCAGCCTGACATGAATTCAGGGAACCAAATTTTTTCCATTTTTTAGAGCAACAAGTGCTATTACAGCTAACCTAACTCTACCCTTGTGTTTATTTATATTGTTATTTTGTAGAAATAGAATTTTCCAATAAAATATCTATTGAGTATTATATAAACACACTATTATTGTGAGGATAATGACTGAGTGGCAGAAAGGGAAGCAGAAAAATTAGTCTTCTTTGAACTGATTTTTCATCAGATCATTAACTGTGAATGCTTATGGCTTGCATGATGCTACTACCAAGTTCATGATCAAAAGCCAATACTTTTCTAGGGGGATATGCAGCTCATCAGTCATTCCCAGCAAATGAGGCATTAATAATATTTTCAAGCATAAGCTTTAAAATATTCTGCTTTTAAATCTTTATAAAATAATATTTTCAAATTTCTTCAAGAATTTCATACAATGTAGTCTGCTTATATTCATATTTTTAACTCCTCCCAGATCCACCTTCTTTACTCTCACTTATTACCCTACCCACTTAAATTTTGGGTTTTTCCTTCCTTTTTAACCCACTGAATGCAATTAGTGTTGTCCACCTTTTTACAGAGTAGGGCCTGCTTCACAGTGTAGTCGACATGCCAAAGGTTACACTATTAAAAATAAGTTGACTTTTTCCTCTCCAAGCAGCTGTCAAGTTCCAATAGCTACTCAGTCAGTGGTGGGTTGTCATGACTACCCTCTTGGATCCATGCTGAAATTTTGCCTGGCTTGAGTAGCACAGATCTCATGCATGCTGTCATAATCACTGAGTTCATAAATACAACAGCCATATTTTGTCCAAAAAAAAAAAAGACAAGTTTTCACATAGTCATTCAAAACCCTGGCTTTTACAGTTTTTTATTCCCTCTTCTATAAAGATTTCCAAGCTCGAGGCCTGGGGTATGGTATGTTTATTCCATTATGGGCTGAATACTCTGAAATGTCCTATTCCTTCTGTGTTGACAAGTAGATGGTCTCTGCATTAATAGCAATCAACTGTTAGAAAATGCTTCTCTGAAAAGGGTGGGAAGATGCTCTGATCTATGGATATAGCAATAAGTAAATAGGAGTTGTTTTAGTACTTTGTTAATTTAAAGACTATGATCAATCTAGATAGACACAGGTACTTGGCCTTGTTATCATTGACAAGTATGAGTTCCATCTTACAAATTGGGCCATAGATCTAGTCAGAACTAAATTGTTAGTTACTGCTATAATATTTGTGACACTGTTTTTCCAGTGAATATATGTTATTGGCTCAGTCACTATTGTAGCTCCTAAGGGTCACAGCTTGGTGAGATTAAGGATAACTTTCTCCTCCAACAACATGCAGTGTTCCCTGCAGCAATATGAAAGCTAACCAGGAAAGAAAACGTATCTATGTCTGTACCAACTTGTTTTCCCTTTGTTCTATAACTCAAGTATAACTTCAGCAATAGGATCTTACCATCAAGTACTGGACTCTAAATTAAGAGCATTGTTGAGAAATTCAACTTAACCTCTGTCTATGTGATTATATACATATATTGAAATGATTTTCAAGGAAGCTTCTACAGTAAAATGTTCTCCTTTGTAATTTGTGAACACAAAGAATCAAAATTGGTCGTTTTTATGTGTGAGAGACTTACTTAGCTAATGGTGAAAATTTTTACAAATTGGGATGTAGTACAGCCTTGTTTTCCTGATAGAAACAAGGCTTCTGTTTCCATCCTCAATACAAAAATGGAAGAAAGGAAAGAAAAGATAAAAGAAGAAAGGAAGGAAGGAAACAGAATACCATACCGGTTAGTCATATCTACTTTTATTATAATTTAATAGATATTTCTCTAAGGAAAACTGTATTCTATATTACTATTTCCTGCCATAGATCTTCAACAATTGCAATTACTAACAATCTATAATAGGACAAAACAAAGAATAATAATTTTTAATGGAAAGTCATTAGAAAGTAGACTATAATTCTGTTTCTTTTTCACACTCTAAGCATATGTCATTGCATCTTGTGAAGGATTATTTTTGCTTAGATAAGACATGGCAAGCAATTTACGCTTCAATCTGGTCATCTGAAAGGATGACACTGTACCAGGAATAATCATCATGTTTACATGGGTTATGTCCATCAGAACATTACACAATTGTGTTGGTAAATAGGCCAGATCAGGGAAACAAGAAAATATAATGAGTATCATTACTGAAGTGGATTCAATCTCTTGTCCAAATTACAATTATTATTTTCATCCAAGGCTTCCGATTATATAGGAATTCTTCAATGCCAATTTAACTCTTCTAGAAATTTGTTATTTATTCTTAAAATAGAAACACAGCTCTACCTTGTACACAATGATGAATGATGAAAGCATACAGCCCAATATATTTCCATGAATGAGTGGGTTTGATTTCCTTTTTGGCAATGGGAAACTCAAACCATTAGACTAAATGTGTTCATTCAACAAAAATATGTCTTGTTTGATAGAGTAATGTTCTGGGCCAACAAAGGAGTCTTAGAAAATTTGAAAAGATTTTCAAGGAAGTGAATGAGATATTCATATCTTAATGGAAATAAAAGTACTCACTTTTAAAAAGGATATACTTAGAACTTCTTGTCTGGGTTATAATAATGCTATGCAGATGTTTCACATTCCCTCTTAGTTATAAGAAATTAAAGTTACTCAGTCATTCTATAGTCCTCTAGAATTACCAGTTTGTAGATAAATAGAAATCAGCATTAAATTGTTCATCAAGCATTAGAGCTGTACTGGAGAGTTCCTATGCAGTACACATATTCAATGACAGTGACCCAGATTTTGAAATGGACAAACATGAATGAAACTGTACTCAGTTGTTGTATTCCAATAGAGAAGGACCTGCTCGAATTTAGGACAGTGTGCTGAGAAGACAGAATATTTTCATTATGAGTTTGAGCAACACCTGGTGGAAACAATATAAACTTCCAAAGGAAAGAGGAGTGCTCTATTAAACTGGAAGAATGAATGAGCCAATGAAGACTCCAGTGCTCTTCAGACTTTATCCTTGGTTAGTACCACAATTCGAAGGTAGATTATGATGGAGAGCCAGACTGATGCAGAACTTTCTTAGAGGCCCTGATGAAAGGACAAAGGAACCTTTACTTCTGTATCTTTTGTTCCAGGAACTGACTTGGCAAGACCTGTGTGATGCTTGAGCCAGTGCCTTCTAGGAATTAAGCTCACTGTTTCTGGGGACCCAACTCTATCGTCTGAACTTTGGTTATTAGTCCTTAAGACTGGGGTGTCAGAAGTACCCCAAGTTTCCTTTGTGAGCCTTGTGTACTGATTTAGCTCTCTGCTGACCTTGGCCATCTCTCCCTGAAAGTAATAAAGATGAGGCTAAACTTCTTAATAAACTTGCTTGGCGTAAGTCATTACCTTATGCAAAACATCCTGGTCCTAGATATTTGCTTTTCTTATTTCTTATACTCGCTTCTCCAACTCAACACCTCAATGATTAGGATCCTTATATCTCTTTATACTATGTACTTTCCAGGTTAACGTATAGTGATGCCAAACATGTTAATCAGGGTACTGCTCATGATTTGACCTTACTCTCTTTTACACTACAATTGGGTCACATACATATATTGTCAATATTTCTCACTTCAGCCTGTGCTGCACTTGCTGTTCTATACTGTATACTTTGGTATGGAAGGAAGGAAATGAAACTGCCAGACTCTTCCAACAGAAGGCATGCTGAAACTGTGAAAGGGAATCATGACTATTGTCAACTTCTTGCCATTGTATCATTCAGGTAATAAATTTATATACACAGGAAGAAAATTAAACTGAGAAAATTAGGTTTTTTTAAACTGAGAGACAAGTAATGAATTTTTGATTTTCAGTTCACAAGTTTACAGTTTATAGATTTAGTCGAACAAGACCGCCAGACACTTAGAAAACCATATCCCAGAGCACACATACAGATCAATTTTTGACTCTACAGGTCAGGGTTTCTGATTGGGGGAAGGAAGTTGAAATCCAGGATTAGCCCCTAAATGTTTTTCTCAGGTTGTAGTGCCCTTACAGACTATCCAATACCAAGAGGAACCCGACTTGTATCGAAAAACAAAGAGTATATAATCCAGATGGTGTTCAGACCTCTCCAACACTTCCAATCTCTTCTGGTATGGAATTGCCCAAGCTGGTAAAGCCTTGCCTTTTTATCATAGTTTAGCACAGTAAGGGGTTTGTCAACTTGTCAGTTGCATGATTGGTTAACATTTGAAATTTTCATCTTGCTGCATTTCTATTGTCTAGTAGTGATTGCACCTTGCTATGAGCAATTGTTGTTATCTTGAGTAATCTATTTCAAAACATCTGGAAGGTTAGGTTCTTCCTTCTTAGGAGTTGATTGGCTGCTACTAAGGGTAGAGTGGCTGTTGCTAGGATTTCCTTGGTTCCTGGAACAAGTGTTTTTTTCCAGTAACTGAGTTCAAACTAAGGACAAACTTGACATAAGGTGGAATATGAATACAAAATAGAGTTTGTAATGTTAGGTGGGCCCTTCAATCTTAATTACTTACTTTTAATAAAATTCTCTTTGAAACCTACCTTCTTGAATCAGAAAGAGTATAAGAGCTGGAAGATAAGAAGTGCTGCGAAATTTAGTCTTCAGGACATAACATAGCTATTGTATTCTTGAAGGCATACTAGCTGTACTTACCAGCACATGGCCTATACAAAATCAAACCAGTCAAAATCCCCACAGAAAAGGAGAGATGACCTGCCAGATACCACCTGTCACTACGAAGGTATTGGCAGCTGATAGATTCTGGGGTAGAATAATTCAATTTTGAGGTGTGGCCCCAGCAGGTTTCCCATGTTTCAGTAAGTGATCCTATATGCAGGCATATATGAGAAGCATTAAGTGGGCTTACTGGGTCATCAGGAGAAGAAAAAAGGGACATGGATAGGAAGTGAAGACCTAGTAGAAAATTCTCCAAGAATACAAAAATAAACTCAACTTTCTGCATCTTTGAAATTTATTCTTTGAGTTCTCAAGACAGAGGACACATAATCCCTTGACTTGGGACATCTCTACTTAGCTGTCTAATTGTCCAGCATAGGCCCTTGAGATGCACACACTAGAGATGGGAAAATATTCATTGCTCTCAGAGACTTCCTACTTATTCCCAGGCTCACTATGACAAACACTACAAAACCTGAAAAAGAAAAAAAAAGAGGAGTTGAATTTTTAGCATTTAAGAAACTTAAAATTTTAAACTGACAGTACTTTTATAAAGTTTCCTTTCAAAGTTCTTGAGTACAGGTGGAAATTGAGTTACCAATGAACTAAAATGGTGTGCAATACAGAAGAAAGGGCTGTCTTATTAAGGATACAAAGTAGATTAGATACATTGTAACAACTAAATTTAAAAAGGCATTCTTCATCAGAAGAACAGTTTTACATATGCACACTTCTGCTATACACAACTATCAAAAACACAAAAAGGAGTAACCTGAACAATTAGTACAGACAAAAAACTAAGCAGAAGCTGGGCGTGGTGGCGCACGTCTTTAATCCCAGCACTTGGGAGGCAGAGGCAGGTGTATTTCTAAATTAGAGGCCAACCTGGTCTACAGAGTGAGCTCCAGGACAGCCAGAGCTACACAGAGAAACCCTGTCTCGAAAAACAAAAACAAAACAAAAATAACAAAAAAAAAAAAGAAAAGAAAAGAAAGGAAGGAAGGAAGGAAGGAAGGAAGGAAGGAAGGAAGGAAGGAAGGAAGGAAGGAAGAAAGGAAGGAAGAAAGGAAGGAAGGAAGAAAGGAAGAAAGGAAGAAAGGAAGATAGAAAGAAACTAAGCAGAGCCTTTGATGTAATACCTCCTTAGGTTCTGGCAGCAAATCTATTTGCAGTATCTGTTATCAGCAGCAGTTCATACATAGGACAGCCACCCAAGGTCAAAAGCACAGAAATAAAATCTTTTTCTTCCTTTAGTGATAGCAGGAATTTGCTTTGTAGAGATTTTCCCTTTTCTTTAATTTTTTATCCAATATATTTTGATGATAATCTTTCCCATCCCTCAGTTCTACCCAGATCCTCCCCTCTCCTTACCCACTTCTCTCTCTCTCTCTCTCTCTCTCTCTCTCTCTCTCTCTCTCTCTCTCTCTCTCTCTCTCTCTCTCTCTCACACACACACACACACACACACACACACACACACACACACAATTAAAACAATCAAACAACATCAGTAAGACAAAAAAAAAAAAAAAAACGAACTGAAATAAAACAAAAGGCAAACATGAAAAGAATCATAGTTTCTCTGTGTTAACTACTCCTAAGCAGGGAGCAATGAAACATTATTTGAAAAACTGGTTTTTCCTTTCCTAGAAGTTACCAATTACAAGTAGTTTCTTCATTAGGGGTGGGACTTCTTGTCCACCTCTCATTGCTGGAATTTCAGTGCTGCTGGAATTTTGTTGGTTTCAACTTGGACTGGTCCTTTGTGTGTTGTCTCTGTTTCTGTGAGTTCATAATGGATCAGTCCCTTAGTATCTGGAAGATGCTGTTTCCTTCCTGGCATTTATCACCTCTGTCTCTCATATAATCTTTCTGCCTCATTTTGTGCGTTGATCCCTGAGCCAGAAAGGGTGATAGAGATACCCCATTTAAGACTAATCACACCAAAGTCTATCACTCTCTAAACATTGTCCAACTGTGAGTTTCTGAGTTTATTACCATCTACTGCAAGAAGAAGTTTCTCTGATGTGGATTTCATGAGTCATTGATCTATGGGCAATGAAATATGTAGCAGTATATCTGTAAGAGTCATTTTGTGGCCAATATTTCTTTAGCCAATTAATAGCTGTAGGTTTTCACCTAAATCATGACTTACTTGTATCTAGTCTCAGGGGCTTGGTCACTTTAACAGTGTCAGTTATAGATTCCATCCATTGGAGTGAAATATAAATCTAATTTTAAAATGTAGCTGGTTACTTCAATAACATTTGCATACTTGTACCAGCATATCTTGTAAGTAGGTAGGTCACTATTATGTGTCACAAAGTTTGTATATGGGAGATATTGATGACTACCTGTCTCCTCCTTTGCAGAGAACCTGACAACACCAGGAAGGCTATAGTTAGTAGGGTTGAAACTTCTACTTAGATACTAGTCTGAATTAGAATAAAAAACATCTTAGTATACATTGATATAAATAAATATGCCATACTTTTCTCTTTATACTTGCTAATGAGGTCTGGCAAGGCCAAACACAAACCTATGGGCAAGTGTTTAGAGGGTGAAAAAGAGCTAACTTTAATTATATAATTATACAGCCCCCTTTATGCCTATTTTCCTTTTTACTTCTTGAGAGTTTAGATCTTTGTCTTCCTGGTGCTAGGATCTCAACCAAAGGCATTGCATGATGAACAAGTACTCTGCCACTCAGAAGCTTTGGAAAATATAGAAGATAGGCTAGAGGAAGCAAGTCCCAAAACTAGTATTTCCAGCCATGGACCAAACCATCTACAATGACCCTTTAGGGCCCCTGTAGTATTATGCAAACTATAACAATTACCCCCACTCCAAAATAGTAGTAAATAGTTGAAATGGCCCACTAAGTAACATACATCTTAATATTTCTTTTCCTAAAATACCTCCCAGGACATGAAGGACATTCTTGATTATTAAATTCTTTCTTAGTGACATCGGTAGTGATAAGATAAATTTTAATCGCATGAATAAATTTCTAAAACTCAACAGAAAATTTAGAGGAACAAAATTATCTGGTGGTGATTTGAAACTTAAGCTATGTATAATATGTTGGAATTATATTTGCGTAGTTGACATAATATATAATTAATATCTAATATAATATTAATAATTGTATATTTAAGGTATGGATGGGTCTTTTGGAAAGTACATGTGAGCCTAAACAATTAGGAATACATAAGATTTCAATAAGTCATTTGTTATAGATTAGAATATGACATGATTGATTAATGTCTGATCAAATATCTTCTGCATTTTGTATCAGGAGGAAATCTGACTTATATGCACTCTACCACTAATCACAGCCTTATTCTATATCTACTGCATAATAAAACTTAAGATAGTTTCTAAGTCTTTTATAAAACAGTTAACTCTCTTAGCGTGTTCTATAAAAAAAGAAAAGATATCTTAGGTATATGACACATATATTAAAAGAAATTAATATTATAGATATTGTTAAGTCACATTAAGATATTCTGAAACATATAAGACCCTACAGGTCAAATACAGATTACTTTCTTAATAGTGCAAAATAACTGGTCTAAGCACATGGTTCCTTTATTCATAGTGATTGGAGGCCCTTAGTTCCATTCTGCTTTCCTAAAATGTTGAGAATGCCTGCGCTCTGAAAGATGAACAACTGTGGTCAGGAGAGATAGCTCAGCAATTAGGAGTATGTACTCCCTTACAGAATTCCATTTTGGTTCTCAGAACCCACATCAGGCAGTTCCTAACCAACTATAAGCCTAGCCCCAAAAGACCTGATGCTCTGGCTTCTGATGGCACTAGTATTCATGTGAACGCACACATACACAAGATCAAAAATAAAAATAATACACATCTTATATATATTTTAAAAAAAAGACAAAGACATGAAAGAACATTCCCAAATTTTGAAGACCAAAACCTAGAATAAGATAATAGAAATTCTTTTCACACTGAAAGGACAACAAAGATCCCATTTGTCTCCATTTAAGGACCAGGCCCAATCTTAACAAGAAGACCATAAGAAATCAGCTCCAGGAACAGATCATATGTCTCAGTAATTAGGACCTAAGATACCAGCTCCCAGAACAAATCATAAAATCCAAAACCATAGACATAAAACCCCTTCCCAAATAATAGCTTGGTGATAACCACAAAAATGGGAAATATTTATATCAGAATGGAACATCTGTGCTGGGAAGCCCTATCTCCTCCCATGGTTAAATGTTCAGAACATAGGAATGCAAACCACTGACCACCTGTGACCCACTAGGACCCAACAATGAAATTTTAGTTTACCTAATCCTTCTAGAGAGTTCCCCTAGTTCCCTATAAGAAGGCCTGCATACTTTTGTCTGTGGTCAACATTTTGAAGAATTGTTAACTCGCTCATGCTAGTTGTTTCTGCAAAATAAACATTCTTTATCTTTGCATACTATTTGAGGTATGGTTTTTTTCTTCAGCAATTTTCAGAAGCTTATAGGATAGCTAGGAACCCAGCATATATAAACTTAAAAGACTAACCACACATCTCTGTTTCCACAGAAAATGTGAGAGCAACTTGATGATGACTCTGTGGGCTCCATAACTCTTCCAAATGATTACGAACAAACTAAGCTTTTCTGCACCATCTTGCCTGCCCCTTATTGTTTTGTTGGTCCTGAACCAATATCTTCTATTTATGTACAGTAGTTATTTAACAACCACTTCATCGTGTAAGACATAAATTTGTCTTTTGTTATACAATTTATTTTCTTTATAATTGCATGCCTCTCCCAACCATGAAAACAGTAAGATATATTTAATTTTACTGCATGCCATGACAACCATCACTGAGTCGTGTTGAGTCACTCAAATTATAAACAGTGGTGCACAATACAAACTAAGTCTTCTTGTGGTTTTATATTTCAAAATAAAGAGAAAATGGCAATTGGAAAACTAGTATTCAGTGTCCTGCAGAGACATTCTGTAATATTGTTAGACTCAGTGAGTTGTGTATTGCAGACTCTTAGTCAAGGGTAGCTCAGGACCTTCCAGCTCCTTTTTTTACAGAAGCAGTTCTAATATGCATCAATAAAGGCATCCCTGTAGTTCTTCTGCATCCCGTTGATTCTGTGTTTATCTGAATATCAAATGGAACAGCAGAAACCAGATCAGGGGAAAAGAAGAAGAAAGAAAGTATATAGTTTGAGAGAAGGCAAAGACAATTCTTGGCTTGATTTTTGTTCCTCCAGCTGTGATTCTTCGTAGGGTTTTTAAATAAGTTAGAAGTGTTATCCAATAGTTGAATGTTAATTAGAGAGGACCATGAGAGACAAGTATTCTGTTAGTCCCAGCAAGAGTGGCACTGGTCTACAGAGTGAGTTCCAGGACAGCTAGGGCTACACAGAGAAACCCTGTCTCGAAAAAAAAAAAAAAAACATAAAAAGAAAATAAGAGTGGCACTCATGATGTCAAGTCACAATGTGGAAATCTACAGAGAAAGTCCAAGGTACAGAAAATGGTAGCAATCTGTTTACACCTGTTCATGTCCTTCAGTGTTTGTAGTCAAGTCATTTCCTGTGTGCATATCAAGATTATCATTAGTCATCCTAAAGCTAAGTTCCTGTGGTGACCTACAAACTACCTTGACTCACAGTCAGAATAGGAAATAAGCAGAACCCAGTGACAGTAAGGTCTGTAGAAATGGTAGTGAGGCGCCGTATAGTCTCCTGCAGAAGGAGAAGTGTCGTCAGACCCTCATCGGGGAGTCCAAGCATAATAACATCTTGCTCTCAATTGCACATCGTCTTTGGAAGCACTAGAGCACACAGAAGGTAGCAGGCCATCTGGGATTTAGATACTAGTGGTGCAGCTTTCATGGTTCATCACCCATGCTGGGATGACTCTTCTCAGTGATGTCATTCCCTTGGAGTTATCAATGCAATCCCATTTCCTTGCAATAGACTCAATGCGTTACTGTGATGCTAGTTTATTGTTTAATGGGGCAGTGTGATAAAAAAGGAATGGTTGACCAATCACAATTCAAACATCCAGTTTGTTACTTAACAATTAGATATAGATTAAGGTAATGCTCTGACAAGTTTCTCAAAATTGAGCTTGTTACCTCTAGGATTGTTGGTATTGTTTGCTATTTGTTTATAGAATTAATTCACTAGAGTCTGCATCCGTAAAAGCACACATATAAAGGTGTACATACTTTTATTTTTACTCTAGCAACTAAGTTGTTCCATTTTAGAAACATTGACACTAATGACCTCATGTTAAACATTGACTTTGGATCTAGTTCAAAATAACAGATGGAAGCCAGAGTCTGTTTTTGTATCTTGGTTCTTCCCTAGGTCAATGGAGAAACTTAATTTCTGGAACAATTACTACATTTCTACTTCCTCAAAGAACTTAAATTTCACAGAATCCAGGAAGTCTTTAGATTCTTTCTATCTCTTGGGTACAGATTCTCAATATAAATTTAATCTAACACTAGTATGAATATAGAAGCAACTTCAGGAGGAATGTTTTCTTATCACTCTAGGGCACAAGCACGTGGTTCCTTGACTTTTCAGCCTTATGACCTTTCAATAGACATAGAAATTAATTCACAAGAGGATACAGAGAAACTCTGTTTCAAAATCAGTAGTTCTTCATAAATGAGAATCAGTTCTAACCAAAGTACAACTTTTAAAAAAATTTTTTTGAAGCTTCCAGAAGTTTCCAGCTACAAGGAAAGAGTTTTGAAATTTTGTTAATTTTTTAATGCTCTCAGTGAAATAAAACTGATGGCTGTAAATAAAAATGTGGTGAAAACACTGAATTGGATCGCTCTATGGGTAGAAAGAAATGTTTACTGAAGATCAAACTTCCAAGAATATCTCTAGGTTGGATAGCCCAGGGCAAAGATTAGCAAAATGGCAGATAAATCAACAGACTTTGTGTGACAGTCACCTCAGTGGGGATCTTTGAGTGAATAGCTGCTATTGTGATTGAACTAGATGGCCTTGCCAGAGATAGATGTCCATAGACCCCAATACCCAAAAGAAACACCACCAAACTTTATGAAAAACTTCTACAGATGAGAAAACTGAGCATTACAAGATACTCAACATACTGTTTCAGATCATCAAAATCGGTGATAAAAGCCTAGGTCTCCAGGATTCACGTACCTGTGCTGGGGAAATCAAATTGGCTCTCCTTGGATTCACTATATCATTGTTGTTCAAGAAGATAATTAATTACTAATTGTTTATTTTTTATTCTCTCTTTCTCTCTCTCTCTCTCTCTCTCTCTCTCTCTCTCTCTCTCTCTCTCTCTCTCTCTCTCTGTGTGTGTGTGTGTGTGTGTGTGTGTGTGTGTGTTTTAATTCTGAATCCTCATTATCATCCATGGAACATATTTCTGAAATAGTTCCTAAGGACGGCACAATGAAACTAGTATATCTAAGAGCCAATTTAAAAAATTTTCCTAAACAATGGCTGGGAAGAGAATAAGGGAGAAAGACAAGAAGGCTGCTTTTGAGGAACACTGAATAACAGGACACTCATGAGTGAGCAATCACAACAGTTTGTGTTGAGAACTGCACTGGAGGTATTAATGCACAGTGCATTTTAAGAGCAAGAGAAAGGTATGAAGCATTAAGAGAATATAAGATTTCCCAAGGGGGAAAAAAAAAACTTAACCTGAGAATTAAAAGGAACATGAAATATTGCAGACTAAGAACATATTTTAAAAATAGAGTCCATGTCAGATATACAAAGACAACAGTTTTTAGCACATATCAAACTTGTAAGCTTTCTACTATGCAACATTTCTTTAACATTTCTCTTTGAACTGAGTAGATCAGTCCTTTAATCCCTAAATCTATCACATCCATTTGAGAAAATATATGTTATACACTTTATTTATGCTAGGCCCTTTATTTGGAAGTGAGTCTGTTTTCTTGCTTAGACAGAAGAGAAGAATAAGGAGAGGTTATTGGGGAGAGACAGAAAATGGAGTGACAATGTTTATAATTTTCAAAACAATTTATCTAAAGGAAGAAAGATACAAAATTAATTTCTACATAATAAAATAAGGACAAATGTTTTGCTGTAAAGTGTCTTTGAGAAAACAATCTAGATGCTTTGATATCTGACCACTATCCAAGGACTAATGATACTAGAGTGAATTATATATAGTAGGAAGGGTTCACAGGCAGGAAGATTATTGAGACGATAGAGAGAGAGGCATCAGGCTATAAGGAGCATCCATAGGTTTCAAAACTGAGTATGAGTATTTCAGAAGAAGCAGCTAGAGAATGTGTAGAGACCAGTATCCTTGAACTGAAGAATAAATATGCCCAGTCTCTTCGAGTTGATTTTGTTAGGAAATCTCATCACATTAAAAGGAAAAGAAATGAAGATGAGAGACAAAACTGCATGTGACATTGAAAGCAGAATGCCAACTTCATTTTGGTCGTAACTGTAATGTAAATAATGGGACAGAATGGGAGAGAACTAAAGAAGTAGTTATTTGTAGACAGACTACAGATCTTAAAATTCTCTGTTCATACTGATACAGCAGCCTATCCAGTTTCAGTATCAGCAATCATTCTGAAGCACACAGTTTTCAGGAATATTTTCTATTAGCCTAGGCAGTAGTAGCTCAGAGCATTCAAAATCCCACAGATTTTAAAAGTGCGGCGATTGCACAGTTCAGTTCCATGGGTTTCAGAGGAAAGCCACGTTTCATATTAAAGACACCCAGCACATTTCAAATCTGGCTGAGGGAAAGGACTGTGCCGGATTCTTCTCTTGGCCAGCGTAACCAAATGAAATATTGTTGGCAGGGAAACAAATTACACAGTTCACTGCTCAAACCAATGCAATAAAACCACCTGTGTGGATGTCCTTTTGTTTGTTTTAAAGCTGCATCAAAGTTCTCATTTTAACAACTCAGTGTAATTTCCAAATCCCAATTATTTCAGTCCTGAGAGTCAATAAATCTAGAAGATGCCACCTATTTCTATTTTCATGTAGTTTTAAGCATAAGATTTGTATATGCAACTATAAACTTTATTGTAGTGTCTAAAAACAAACACAACCAACAATAGAAAACCTACCAATAAAACAAACAAACAAAAAGACAGTTCCATGGGTATTATTTTCATATATGTAAAGAACAAAATTCCTAGGTGTTTGATTTCTGACCCTGAACAAGGGACTGAGGTGCATATTTTACATATCAAAGCAGACTTGGCCTCTAAGTTCTCCCAACATCCCTTAGTCCTCTTCCCCAAGAGGTTCCTCACTATATAATCCAGACATTTTATGCTTTCTCTCTCTCTCTCTCTCTCTCTCTCTCTCTCTCTCTCTCTCTCTCTCTCTCTCTCTCTGTGTGTGTGTGTGTGTGTGTGTGTGTGTGTGTGTGTGTGTGTGTGTCTTTCCTCCCTCTCTCCCTCTTCTTCTTCTCCTTCTTTTTCTTTTTCTGTGCATGTGTTGCTCCCACACCCCATGGCAACTCCCCTGGCCTCAATCCTTGGGGCCAATGAACTCTCCCAAGAACAGCTTCTCAATAAACTGACCTTTAATATAATCTAATCTGGTTTGAACTGGTTTATTTTCACTGGCAGAGACATAAACCTATATCACTAGGATTTTCAGTAAGGCGAAAAAGGAAGGAACTGGCATTTCAGTGGATTAAAATACAAATTCTGTAAAGACCCTGTAGAGATAATATATTTCCCCCCATCATGAAGTTTTCTTTCAAGATTATTTTATGCAGTAGAGCTAAAGAAACAGAAGAAAACTTCAGTATTGTTCATCATGACACTATATTTATGTTGATAGATTTTAATCTGAAAATTCAGTTTAGTCTTAGATGAGTTTGTCACACTGCCAGTGACTGGAAGCCAGTAGAGCTTTTGTTAAGCAAGGAAGCACTGTTAGAAAAACACTGGAGTAGACCATAAAACCCAACAAAAGCAAAAACACCAAGAAGCTAGATATATATGGGGTACAGTGGAGAATCACTAGTGGTCCAGACAGGTATTGATTTTACTGGATCTATCCATTAAATTGCTTCTACAAACAAGAACAAGCATTAAATACCACCCCATGAAAGCTAATTCTTTTCCTTCAGCTTAAATTTCTTTCTCATAAAATACTGACTCTGAATCTTTTATACACTCACATGTCCTTTCATAAACTATTCATATGTTTATTACTTTAACAGTGATTTGCTCAAGCATAAGATCACAGTACATATTTAATAATAAATATCATAAACCTTATTTTCATTTATTAACCTTATTTTCATATGCAAATGTAGTTGGATGTAACCATGGAGACCAAATTATACTATGTTATCCTTAAACCACTAACCACCCAAAGGGCATATCTTAAATCCCTTTTAAATATGAGATTATAGATAAATTTAGAAATTTCCTTAGTATTGGCATTAATCTCAGTAAAGAGATTATAAATGACAAGTTTTTTTTTTCCTGTCCATTTGGCTACAGGTTTCCTATTTAAGATATAGAAGATCACTTCTGCTGCAAATGACTGAATTTTGTATATTTAACCTTATGATTCAGGCCTTAGAGATGTGCATATGATCTTCATAATCTGTGCCCCTAAATCCCACAGAAAAGGATTAATAAGTTGACATAAAGAAAGTATCCTCCACAAGATTCAAACTGTTGCCTAGAGAGTCAGCCACTATGCCCTGGAGCATAAAAGAGGCTCCTGCTGTCCTCTAAAATAATTCACAACAGGGACTGCTGGGAAAATTTGATGTTCTTGTTTCCAAGGAAACATATGTGGCTTAGTAGACAAGAGGTCATAATTCACCTATGTATTATAATTTGTATGTAAACCCTGTATCTTCCTTTTTATTTCTAAAGTTTAACAGTTTTACAGTTTGTTCAGCTATTGAAACTTGGGAAGTATAACATGATTATCAAGAAGATGGGTAGCATTCAATCTTTAAAACTATGAATATGTCTGTGTGTGTGTATGTTTATTTGTACAAATGTGAGTGCAGGATAGTCAGAGCTCAAAAAAGACATCTGCTGCTTTGGAACTATAGTTACAGGAGATAGTGTACCTTCCAGAACAGGTGCTGGGAACCAAGGTTAGGTTTTCTACAATAGCAGCAAGGGTTTTCAGCCTTGGAACTATCTCTTTAGCCAACACACATTCAATTTTTACAGCTTATTCAGGGAGACATGGCAGAAAAACATGTGAACTTATTCTGAACTAATAGATAACTCCATGGATTCTACAATCAGAATTATAGAAAATCGTATCAAACTACATCAATGCTTCTTATTTGTCATAAACCATTTCTAGAAAATCAGAAGAATGCCTTTAGGAGTTCAAAGGCTTAACAAATGGCATGGTTTGGGTTTAACACGCATAATCTTATTTCAAATTTCAAAAGTGTAGTCTCAACAATTTCTAGAATTTTGCAAAGTAGACTAGCAGTGTGTACTGCAAACTATAGGCACTCATTGAAGGAAATTTTCAGAGTTTGTTGCCGTATGTAGTTCATGCCTGTATTTCCAGCATTCAGAAATCTGAGGTAGGAAGTGAGGCATAAATGAAGTACATACATAGTTCCCTGCCAGGCCAATATACAAAGAAAGACTTTATTTTGGTAATTAAATAAAAAAATTCTGAAAATATACCTTCAAAGTGATTGGGTATTCTTGTAGAAATCCTTATAGAAAATATTTTTTTCTCATTTCTTGGTAAAAATTTAAAAAATGGCTATTTAAGCTAACAGCCTCATTAAAGGTTCTGCTTATATCTCATTCTAAATTCTCACATACCCTTACCTTGCTGAGGTTCAAACCCAAGGCCCTGATCACACTAGGCAAATGCTTTATACTAAGAAATGCCAGTTGCCTGGGTCTTGATAAGCCGAGGTCATTTTAAGGAAATGATAACAACCACAACTGTACATGGAAAAGGGTGCATAACATATTAAAAGAAATACTCTTAGAGCTTTCAGAGAACTTGATTTCCTTGTCAACTTGCTAGCATTATTAATAGATTTTTTTTCGTGTCTGTCAGTACCTGAAATGCATTAGGGAATGTTCCACTCTGACAGTCAGCGTTGTAGAGTGTCTTAAATATGTAGGGAACTATCCCTCAGTAAGGCAAGCTCTCTGAATGACCTCTGTTTTGCACTCTAGTCCTCTTCCTATTAATGAAGAGACAAAGATACTAACTGGGAAAGATGACGAAGAGAAAAGCAAGCTGAAACGAATCTCAGTTTCATAACATGTCTCAAGAGGAGACTACTAAAGGAAGACAGGAAAGCCATATTAAAATAGAGAGAGAATGACATCTACTGGCTAAGATAAGTCAGAATTGGCAGCTAGCAATGTATATTCCTTATAAAGTTAAAAATGCTTCTCTTTTCCTTCTATAGATATCATGTAAATTAACAATATTGCAAGTTATCAACCCACAGTGGGAGAGAACCCGTCCTATTGCCTATGAAGAACTAATGATGAAGCAGTTTATCTTTAATTGACTAATGTTGTATTTAAGAGTGTTTTTACAAATGTCCTTCAATGACTTTGACATTATTTTTACATATATTTAATTATCTGCTGTCTTATAAAATAATCATCATTGTTTTTTATGTGTGAGTTTTTGTTTGAGCTTATTCATTCTAGTAACCATAAGAGCTTCTTTTCACTAAAATTGAATTCCTAAGAACAATCATTGGAAAATTCTTTGTGACCTTGAATTTGGCAATTAGAATTTAGATGCTTTATCGATAGCACAGTCCCAGAAATTAGATGACTGATTGGAGTTTACTAATGTTAAGAGCTATTCTGCAAGCGATACTATTGTTTTGAGAGAACTAAAATTCAAAACATAGGATGAAATAAAACTCCCTGAATCATATGGTTATTGAAGGATATGCTTCTTTAATATAACCAAGAACTCAGGAAAACTCAGAGATATAAAACCACAAATAAATATTTTTAAATGCCCCCACATAGTCTGATAAACATTACACCAAACACCCTAGGTCTGCTCTCTCTTCTCTCTCCATCACTCTTTTTTTCTTTTCTTTTCTTTTCTTTTCTTTTCTTTTCTTTTCTTTTCTTTTCTTTTCTTTTCTTTTCTTTTCTTTTCTTTTCTTTTTTGCCCTTCTCTCCATCCCTGTCTTATCTATATCTCATCTCTTTTCTCTTGGCTCTTTCTCTGTGTCAGTCATTCGCTCAGTCCCCTTCCTTTCCTCTCTTTCTTCTCTCATGATCTCTCCACTCTTCTACTCTCTCCCTCTTCACCTGGATGAAAATAAAATGCTGCAAGAAGCATGGCTCCAAGTTTCACAAGCTTTGCTGCCATGAAGAACTATGCATCTAGTGCCCCCAAAGGATCAGAACAAACATGGAATAAAACCTGCTAAACTGTGAGTCAAAAATGAATCTCTCCTCCTTAGGCATTTTATCCTAAAAAGAGAAAGCTGACTAACAAAGCAAACAGGGAATCCTCCTTAAATAAGATAGGTACTTGAAAATACTGTGGGTCTAAAACTGAGTGAAAAAAAATTAATGTTTCTTTGAATTCTATAATAAATACATAAAAATTTGAAGGGATGATTTGCTAAAAAGAAAAACAATCAGATCCAGTGGAACTGTTTAATGAACAGAGAGGGGATACTGAGACTGGAACACAGTGAAGTAGGGCCAGGGTGGATTTATGTTAATAGTGAAGTGAGGAAAACAAACAAACAAACAAACAAACAAACCTAATGGGCATGTTTCCCATGGTGAATATTCAGCCTAGCCCTTTAAAACAGGAAATGTTTGGGTTATATTTTCAAAGTGCAAACCCAGCTAGTCACTGTAAAGCATGGGAAATAAACTTGGACTACCATGGAAGTCAAGGCTGTAGTAGTTAGTCACATAGCCCCTACACACGTTTAACAAAGACGAGATCCTTCAGATCACCTCTCAGTTCCATTATCTCTCCAAAAAAAGAGTCTGCCTGTAACTTGTTTGAAGATCTCTAAGTTCCCCATTAATCAACCTTCTGTAAATACCATAAACAAACATAGACTGAAGATTTCCTACAGGTGCTGGTGCTAGCCAGCATGCATGGGGACAGATACCTGACTGTGATATATCCCAGCCTAATAGAGGGCATAGATGCTCTCTTGTTTTTCTTAAGACTGCTTCTTCAGAGGATATATTCTGGGATTTGATTATCAAAACCCAATTCTTAGGGGTTTTAGTAGCTATTATCACACCCTTATTTTCCTTTTCCATTTTTCTCTATAAAACCCATAGTTTTGTTTTGTTTTGTTTTTTTCCTTTTGTCCAGTTTACAGAGACTCTTTACATTTCTGCAAAGAAAGCTGAGATGTCATATGGCATTTAGAACAGCACTTAGGTATTTACAGGAGAGATCTGGGCTACAGTCTGAGGAAGCTGCTCATTGTATTTATACGCATAAAAGCATCAGAGAGGATGGAAAATGTCAAGCAATAGCACTCATGCTTTTATCTGGAGAAAATATCATAGGAACAACTTAATTTGAGTAGATTTTCTAATACTTTAGTGCAATCTATGTCTATCTAAAAGAAAAAATTCCTCCCGATTCTGGTGAAACAATGCATTTGCTTAATTCCAACCTTTTCATTTTTTTTTCTTGCAAATTGTATTAAAAGGCAAAAATTCAAATAAAAAATACCACACTTGCTTTAAGCATGATTAGATTATCCATTTACTATTCTCCTCTCAAACTTTTTCTGTATGTGTCTTAGGTTTGAATTGTTTTTATTACTTGTCTTCTTATAAAGCCATTTAGGGAGTGAAAGGGTTGTTTTCAAATCATTACAGAATAAAGACATATATAACAAACTAATTGCCCAGTGCTTACACACAGTCATTACCCTCTCATAATTACACTTTAAAGATCATTTTTATAAAAGAAGATGAGAATATTTTCAAAGAGTAATACATTTATTTCAAATGAAATTTACTCTTAATTCAAACATGTGAACAATGATTTATAGGAACTAATCGGAAAGTCAATTTCTTTTATCTCTTCTTTTCTCTTCTTCTCATTCCCCCTCTTTCTGCTTTTATATATTTTAAAATTTTTTTAATTAGGTATTTTCTTCATTTACATTTCAAATGCTATGCCAAAAGTCCCCCATACCCTCCCCCCCTACTCCCCTACCTACCCATTCCCACTTCTTGGCCCTGGAGTTCCCCAGTACTGAGGCATATAAAGTTTGCAAGACCAAGGGGCCTCTCTTCCCAGTGATGGCCGACTAGGCCATCTTCTGATACATATGTAACTAGAGACACGGGCTCCGGGGGTATTTTTGTGTTTTATTTTATTTGTATGACTTTTACCTGAACGTATGTGCGTTTCTTACATGCCTAATATGTGGAAATGTCAAAAGAAGGCATAAAATCCCTTGGGATTGGAATTAGAAGTGGTTGTAAAAACTATATGGATGATGGGAATCAAACTGAGGTCCTTTTCAAGGTCAGCAAGTACGTTTAACCACTGAGTCATCTCATCTCCAGAATATATTTTCCAAAGAGAAAAATATTAACATTCACAACTTTACCATGTATTATAATATACACCTGTAATCTAGGAATTTAAAATGCAGGGACATAAAGACAAAGAGCTCCAGGCTATCCACAGCAACTCAGAAATTTCAAAGCCAAATTGAAGTTCTATCTACACAAGTCAATCAGTCAATAGATTTAAAGTGCAAGATTTAAATTAGCATGGAAGATATACATAAACTTCAGCGATCAAAGAGCTCAACGAGACTTTCAGCTGCCAACACTTTAGTTTTTACTTATTTTTATTAATTAATTTATTTACCTTACATTCTGATCACAGCCACCTCTCCTCACATGATCCCTCCCTCATGCTTTACTCTCCTATATCTCTGAGAGGGGCAAGATTTCCCCTGGGTATCAACCTACCCTGGCACTTCAAGTCACTGCAGGACTAGATACATTCTATTCCACTGAGGCCAGTATGATAAGACAGTAAGTGGGACAGGATCTATAGCAGGCAAAAGAATCAGGGCCAATTTGTGCTTCAGTTGTTTGGGGATCCGCATGAAGACCAAGCTGTACATCTACTACATATGTACAGGGAGCCTAATTTCAGTCCTTGTATGTTCATTGGTTGGTCTTCCAGTCTCTGGGAGCCCTTAAGGGTGCAGGTTAGTTGACTCTGTTGTTCTTCTCATAGAGTCTCTACCCAATCTGGGTCCCTCAATTATTTCAGCAACTCTTCCACAAAGACTTCCCAAGCTCTGACTAATATTTGGCTGTGGGTCTGTGCATCTGTTTTGGTCAGCTCCTGAGTGGAGCCTTTCAGAGGACAGTTATGCTTCTGTCTGTAAGCATAACGGAGTAACATTAATAGTTTCAGAGATGGGTATTTGCCCGTGGGATGGTTCTCAAGGTAGGTGAGTTGTTGGTTGGCTATTTCCTCACTCTCTACGACATCTTTATCCCTGCCCTTATTGTATGTAGGAAGAATTTGGGGTCAACGGTTTTGTGGGTGAATTGGTGTACATATCACTTTAGTGGGACTCTTGTATGGCTATAAAAGGTAGCCAATTCAGTCTCCATATCAGCTTTTGCTAGGATCCTCAAATAGAGTCACCTCCATAGGCTGCCTGGAGCCCCGCTCCATCCCAAGTCTCTGGCACATCCTAGAGATCCTCTCATTCCCCCCAATTATACTCCTGACTCTTCCTACATCTGATTTTCCCTCTTCTACTTCCTATCCCCTCTGCCATCCAGTTCCCTCCCTCCACACAACTCTGATGACAATTTTACTTCTTATTCCGAGTGCTATTCAAGCATCTTCCCTTGGGTCTTCCTTGTTATTTAGCTTCTTCGGGTCTGTGGATCTGTTTGTAGTATGGGTATTCTGTACTTTATGGCTAACATCTACTCATAAGTGAGCACATTCTATGTATGTCCTTTTGCATCTGGGTACCTCACTTAGGATGAGATTTTCTAGTTTTATCCATTGGCCTACAAATTTTATGATGTTCAGCTTCCAACATTTCAGAATAACTTTTAATGTATTATTCAACCTTTGAAGACATGAAAGGAGACTTCTTAAGGCTACAAGTGAGTTGACCTTTATGCAGAATGAAAAATTTGGGAATAGACTAGGACTGGGGCCAATAGACTATGAAGAGCCACAGTCATGGAAAGGTCAACTACAGGTATCCAGTGGAAGGAGCTAAAGTAGTTCCAAGGCTTTTAAAAATTCTAACTCCCATAGGAATTTCAAACCACTTGAAGAGAAAACCGGCTCCTAACTTACACATGAAGCATTCCATAAGGTAAGTATAGGATTTAAGCTAACATTAAAAAAAAAAAAAAAAAAAACTACAGGAGAGACTGGGAGGATGAGTTAGCTATTCATAGTCTGTGATGTTCTTGCACAAGTCTGAATTCATTTCCCAGATCTCATATCAGCCAGCTTCCAACTGCCTGTAAGTCTTATTCTAAGAATCCTCTACTTTCTTGGGACCACTACACGCAGCGTAATTAGGTGTTTGTACCCACACACAGACACATGAAACTTAGGTGCATATCCCAACACACAGGCACACACTAAGCTTGGGTGCACAGACCCACACAGAGACACACACAATAAAACTATCCAAGAACACAAAATTTATCAGTGGGATGAAGAACAAGTACAAATCAAATAACCACCTGATTTCAAGTACTTAAGACTTCAGAATTGTGTATACATATACAGAATAGCCTTGGGTGGATTATAATTTGATAGGTAAAATACAAAAAGGATAAAGCAAAGGAAGACTGTCCAGCCACTAGTGAAAGTTCCAATGATAACACGTATCACTTAGGCATAATCACTAAAACTGTGGATGAATTAATGAGCAGATCAAGAACTTCTAGGAAGAAATATTACATTAAAATAATATTTACATAGCCACACACTAATAGCATAATATATACTATAATATATTATTTCATAGTATAATAAATGTATATTTCAATATGCCAATAGTATACAACATGGAATAATATGGAAGATATACACTGAATTATGTTTAGAATAAAAATAAAAGGAGTAAACATTGATAAAACAAAGTAATAATTGGGATGTTTTCAGAAATAGTGAAAGATATAAAAATAAGATGTGCACTACAGGATGAAAATTAGGTGAGATTCTAGATACAATCTTAGTAATGCTTAAAACCACCAAAAGTAAATTAAATATTAAATCAATATGGAAAACAGATAGATTCAACATAATCTAAAGTAGAAAAACTACATAATCTAAAGTAGAAAAATTACAAGGTTTGTTGCTCTTGTTGCTGTTTGTTGTTATTGTTGTTGCCTGTCTGTTTTTCAGTAATACTGAAAATTCAGTTTATAATCGATTAGTATAATATGTTCACAGGACAAAGAAGGGTTTTAAATGCGGTGTCCTACACCAATGATCATGCTAATGTCAAATGAGGAAGTATTACTGGGCTCAATACCTAAACAAAGAGCCACAGCCAACTGAGCAATGATGTGTGAGAGAGAATTAGATTTCCCCAAGGATGAGGCCTTTCTTGCTTATCTAATACCAGATGATCGTCCCTAAAATCATGTACTTCCTAGTAACACTAAATGCACTTTTAAGGTTGGGTTTACATATTTATAGATATGTATGTAGCAATGACATTTAAGGGAAAAGGCCATGAATGTGAGAGACAACCAGAAGTAGAGGAGTGGCCACAGGAAAAAGTTGGATTGAGAAAACAAAAGGGGAGAAATGACATAATCAAAATTTTAAAACATAAAACTAAAATATAAATGGGGGAGCCCTAAAATTGTATGCCCAGTAAGTCTAGTTTGCAAGTACACAAACAGTATAAAAGTACTTTAAATAAACAAAAGGTAGGGCAACTTTCCACCTATAAAGTTAACTATAAAAAATCCACACACAAGAGAAAAAAGGCACATGAACACACTTCAAAGGATTAGGATGGGCCATGGATAAGGTTCTGCCTGACAAATAGCTTGCTGCATAAGTCTAACCACCTGAGGTTCCATCCCAGATCTGACAAACCTACCAGATGCAGGTAGATTCAAGGTACACACGAGTAACTCCAGCAGTCATAAGGCAAAACAACGAGAAGGAGACAGGATGGACACCAAACTCTCTGGTCAGACACCCTGGTATACACAGAATCCAAAAACGTTAATTCTCCACAACAAGCTCCAATGGACAACCAACTCCAGAGTCCTGCTTTCATCTCTGAGTGTGTGCCACAGTATATACACACACACAAATGCATGCATGGGTTCACATATACACATAAGTACATGCATACAGGGACTCACATACATGCATATTCATGTGCACACATAAAGAGACACAAAGTAAACTGATTAAATTAAAATTTTGAAAAGGACATCAATAACTCAAGAAGAAAGCTTGTGGTATAAAAGTAAATAAGAGTAAAATTTTTTTGAGTATGTATCCTAGCCTGTTTCAGTTATTTTCATACAGAGAAGGTATTAGTAGTCTCAAAGCTTATTTGCAGATAGAGTAATCGCTAATCTCTTTTATTATCATAATTATTAGTGACAATGCAACTATTATTCACCAATAATAGACACAAAATTCCACATAGAAAATAATGTTTCAAGTAATAACCATTCCATTTTTCATAGTTTAAAGAAAATATGGCTCTACAATTCAAGGCACAATAAGATATATTCTAAATTTTTTATAATTGACATTTACTAATTAGATAAAGTAATTCGTGTCTGTCAGCTTAAAGAATAACAGCAAAATCCCGTCAGAAATCTGCAGAGGAGATTTCTGTGCCCAGGAGGCAAGGAGGACATGGGGACACCACTGCAATTTTTCTACTAAGAATACAGAATTTAATCGAATCATGAGTAAGCAAAGACTCACACAGGTTGAAGGACAGTTGAAGAAAAAATATAAAAGCTCTGGAAGTCAAGGAAAAACTGAGCAACATTTCCAAAGTGTAGAATAAATGTTTCTGGCATTTAAAGAAGCAGAGATTCTCAGGGCGACCCTACTGCTGTAATGGGAGCACCTGCAACAACTGATGTACACAAAGAGGAAGAGGAGTGCATTGAATGGGAAAATAGGTTGAGTTCCTGCTATTGATGGTTCCATGTGATAATGTGAGAAATCAAGAAAACACTGGATAATATTAAAGAGAAACTGTGGAACTACAGAGAACATGGAGGAAAATTTAAGGTGGTTTTGACTACATAGTGAATACTGGGTAGCAAATTAGCTTGGAGAAGCCCCTTCCTGGTAAAACTTAAAAATATATAAGAAAAATATATGGATGCAACACATTGTTTATCATATCCATTCCTCCTTCCCCTTCAACTTCTATCCATAGCTCCCACTGAAATTCATTTCCTCTGCTTTTATCTCATTATTGTTTATATATAATATATTTAATATGTATATTATATATAATTATTACATATGTGCATATGTATTTATACATAAAACCTACTGAGACCTTTATTGAGTACAGTTAGTGTCACCAACCATACCTAGGTAATAGCCAACATGTCAGGGGTCTCATTCCTGAAGAAAAATGATTCTCCCTCATCAGCTGTTAACTACCTCTAACACTTTAAATTGGGGTCGGGCCTTGTAAGTCCTTCATCTCTCCATGCTGGAATGGTGACTGATATGGTCACAAGCAATTTGGATTGTATGATAACTTTGATATTTCAGACTATTTTAACACTCTAATAAAAGTTTTGAGCATAAGATTAGCATGATTATTCAATATCTTTCATTATCCATGGAAGCCAAAATTCTAATTAAAACATACCAAAAATAGCTTGTAAATAAACAGGGAGCCTCTTTTGTGGGGTTTTGTTGTTGGTTTGTTTTGTTGGCATTTAATACATAAGAGAAAAACAAAACAGAGAGAAAACATCTTGGTGACATTTGATCATCAAAACATAACTTTCTGTCTCTTGTAGAAAAATCACATTCACATGTTCCAGTATCAATCTCTTAGGAAACTGGTTGTCATTGTACTAATACATAAATTTAGAAATAGGAATAAGAAATAACTTAAAGTTTGATAATAAACGAGTTTTAATTATAAATCGCATGTGATACATCATAGGCTCACATTAAATTATGGGGGATCCAGCTTTTAAAAGTGCACACCAGAAAATGAATGGTTCCATGGTTAAGAGGACTTGCTTCCTATGTCTAAGTACCATGGTTCAAATCCTCAGCAGCTACATAAAAAATCCCCAATAAGCCTATATAAAAATACACAACTCACCTATTATATTTATAAGCTATATGTCTATATTGGGCAGATCTATCGCTATACTAATTTATTCCCCAACTATAAGACCCTTGTTACTTGTGGCTGCTCCAGGCCATGTGGTTCTGCTCAATCTTCCTCTTCCTCCATTTCACACTCTCTCCTCCTATCTCTCTGCCACCTCACATCTCACCTTTCCCTTCCACTGCCCAATCACTGGCTCTAGCCATTATTTGACTAGTCAGATTCAGAAGAAGGTTCTGTGAGATCACCTGAGTACATGATCTACTCCTCTTTGAGACAACTCTTCTTGAGGTAGCAAAATACAAACAGAACAACTCACAACAATGGATAATGCAGTTCCACATGCTTCTATAACCCCAGTGATATGGGGATGGATAAGCAAAGGTTATTTGTCCTTGCAAGCTGCCATCTTAGCTCCAGGTTCAGTGAGACATTCTATCAAGGGAATAACGGGGACAGTAATACAGCAGGACATTCAAATTTCTCATGATGTCTCTACATATGTGCACAACATATACACATATACAAGTAGGCTGCACATATATGGCAATATAAATTTTAGAAAATTCTTAAAATACAAGTCCTTTTCTGTGTCCATTCCATATTTTTGCTGTCATTTATTTCCTTATTTATGGGAAGCACTGGACCCTGAATACCAAATCTGCCATTCCATATATTCCACATGCTCCTTCCCTTTACAGTGTCAACTTATTTGCTTCTGATACATAGACATTCTACATCCTACAATCACATGAACTGCTGTAGATACTTTTAAAAGTACCAACAGTTAACTTCAAATAACAGAAGTGTGGGCGTTGAGAAAACTATATTTAGCAGAGAAGAACTTTCTCTTACCTTCCATTCTTATTTTCATTCTTGTTACTGATGGATGGAGCCCAAAGCTTCACACTAAGTGCACACTTACTCCCAGCCCAGGGAAGACCATTAATCAGCCCATAGCCAGTTTCCTTTTGCCCAATGCTAGAAGGTTGTATGAATTTTAGAGACTGAATATGGTCAAAATGGAAAGACTGCCACCTACTGAGTTACAGGCAAGAAATTTGGAATAGTGATTTGCATTACTCCTTTGTTTGAACTAAATCTTTTTTTTTTTTTTTTTTTTACTGTAGGCATCACCAGTTCTGAGCCTTCTCGAGGAGAAGGCATGCTGAGGATTACCACAGGAGTGGTGACTGGTAGTAGGGAAGGAATGATTTTCTCAACATCATTGTTGGGTGACCAAAAAAGGTAATGAACAATTAGATAAATCTCAACTGAGCAGAAATTAGTGAAGGCAAAACATATTAATCATATTTCCTTACTATAGAAAACATACCTATAGACCTATGGTTATCAACTTGAATAAAGTAGAGGTTTATTGGACTCATATTCTTGGAGGTTTCAGTTCTTGATTGAGTCAGCTGTTTTCCTAGGTCTTAAGACACAGCATCACAGAAAGGTGAGGAATAAATAAAAGAAAAAAACCTTTATCAAATGGATATAAAAAAGAAGAGAAGGATCTCACAATGCCCTTCTAGAGCATGTGCCCCAAACAAGATTCCTCTCTAGGCCCTGTCTCTTAATCATTTCCACCAAAATTGCCAATAGTGCCACAATGAGGACTCTGGATTTAATACCTGACCTTTGTGACCATTTAAAGTTCAGATTGAATTTTAGCACAGGATAAGAAGTTCTTTGGGGGTACTTCTTAATATAATTAACAAGGTTGTGCTGCCCACTTTGAATTGTTCAACTTTACCTCTAAACAACTTATACTTTCCTGAAACAGCTAAACAAATAACAGCAAAACAAAGGGAAGCAATTCAGAAATCTCACCTCATGGAAAAAAGCCAAGAGTTTCTTCAAGCTTAAGAATAAAGGAAGGAAGCAACAGTTATATTTTTTATTGTTATGGGGATTCATATTCTGGGCAAGAAAAATAAAGTAATTTTCATCAAACATATGTAGAGAAAAGTTAGTGTTATGAAATCAAACAGTAGCAAGGTTCACTGTTTGTGAAGACTGGTGTTCATTAGCTAAAACAGAAAAAGCAAATAGGAAAATTCAGATAATTTAGAGAAAGGTTACCTGAACAATGCCAAACACTCTTAAAGTACAAACAAAGGCTTGATTAATGGCTTAACACCCAATGAAGCTCATTTAAATTCACTCATGGAAGAAATGTAATTATCAAAGTTAGTTAATAAAAAGTCTCACCTCTTCTTTTTTTTATATTTTTATTAGATATTTTCCTCATTTACATTTCCAATGCTATCCCAAAAGTCCCCCATACCCCCCCCCCACTCCCCAATCCACCCACTCCCATTTTTTTGGCCCTGGCATTCCCCTGTACTGGGGCATATAAAGTTTGCAAGTCCAATGGGCCTCTCTTTCCAATGATGGCCAAATAGGCCATCTTTTGATACATATGCAGCTAGAGTCTTAAGCTGAATTAACTTTTATTACTTTATTAGAAATTTTGTAATATTTAACATTTAAAACATGTTTATTAATTAAAACTCAACAGTTTATTATTTAATAAATTGTTAATCAAATAAGAAAACTCAAAGTTATGTTCATCAATTTGTTCTATACAATTAATATATGCTAATTATATATATATATATGTATAGTGTCATATATATGTGTGTGTGTATACAATAAATGTATACCTAAAACCCTAATAGTGTTATAATTGTTCAGTTTTAATTCTTGCCTATGTATTTTGATAACTATTTCATTGTTGCTACTAATTTTCATAAAGTACATAAAATTTGTACTGAAAAATTGAGAGTTGTCAGTGTACTATGGGAGACCTCAAGTACTACATTTTATTCCAAAATCTTTGAGGATACTAATTTTCCTTTTGTGGAAAGTCATTTCCATGATATTTGGTTTTTGTTGAAACTAAATATGTAGCAGAGCATGTTATTAAGACAGGGCAATCTTTTAAAGGTGAGCTTAAACAATTGGAATAATTATCATTACAAAACTGATTTTCTAAAGATTTATCAACAGAGTCAGACAAAACAAATTTGTCAGTATAATGGTTTAAAAAATCAAAACAACTCATAACAATTATTGAATCTAGATTTCAAGCACATGTGTACTTACTCTTCTATGTTCTTGAATATTTTAGCAATACTTACTGACAACAGTTAATAGGAAATAGCTGAAATATAAAATTTTGTGATTGAAATATTTCAGTAATTCCCAGTGTTCATAATTGCCATAATTTCCTGTGTTCATTAGAGTTATTGATGACATTTAGTTATGAAACAAAGAAAATCCTATATCAAAGGCATTTACCAAAAGCATTGGTGAGGATTGGTTACAGCAAAGTAGGGAAAATTCTGTAAGGGGTTTTAGATGCTGCAAGATGAAATATGTAGCTTTATAATGCTGGAATCTAACAATTTTCTAAGAATGCATTTTAATGATTTTGATACTCACAGTTATATTTGGCCAAACACAGGTTGCCAATGAATGGCTGTTAAAAGACCTAAAAGTAAGCCAAATGAATTTGGCTCTGATCTGCAACATTTTAACTATCCATCATCAGTCATTTGACCTTGTAGAATTCTTAATACATATGACATTTCTTTTTCCTGAAGACTAGTTTGATAAAGTAACTTATATTCATATTCACAGAGGAAAGTATATGAGGGAATGGGCACTGTCTTGAACATGCTCAGTTTAAGGTGTGTATATCCAAGCATTTTCTGCTTTTGAGTCCATATCATATGCTCAAAGGAACAGACAACAGCACACTTCAAAACATATCCAGCTATAGACTAATAAACACATGTTCAAAAACCAAAGGACATGTATATTGTAGACATTTTCAGTTCAATGTTATGAATATTAGATTTACTGTAGGGCACATGACATAAGGTGTCATTCTAATTTAGTGACCTTTGCTTTGTTCCTCATATGATTCTGCAAAATAAAACTTGAACTGAAACCAAACAGTATAGCTACAAAGTGGCATTAGTGATCTTTTCAGTTCAAACTGTACAGTGTCCATAAGTGGTGAGGGTATTCTCATGGGGACAGCCTCAAAGGAGAGGAGATTTAAGAACAGAGAGAAAACTATTGAACAGAATATCAGGTATCTATGCCTCTGCTAAAGTAACCATTCTCATCATGTTGAGCTCAATATAATTAACAGAACCTGAGGACTAACCCTGGCAAAAATAAAAGTGTGGAAACATCTCAGCACAATGTAAACTAGGGTAGGTCTCATAGGTATTCAAAAAATGTCTTTCTGCAACCAGCTCTGCAGTGTAAAAAGAACAAGCTCTGAAGACCTGCCCCCTTTGAGTCTTATATTCAGTGTTCTATTGCTTTTAAGAGACGCCATGACCATGGCAACTCTTATAAAGGAAAGCATTTAATTGGAACTGGCATATAGTTTCAGAAATTTGATCCATTGCTATCAAGACTAGCATGGTGTCACACAAGTAAATATGGTGATGGAGAAATAGCTGAGAGTTCTACATCCATATCCAAAAGCAGCAGGAAGAGAGAGACATTGGGATTAGCTTGGGCTTTTGAAACTCCAAAGCCTACTTATGAACAAACTTCCTCCAACAAGGCCACACGTACTTCAACAGGCCACACCACCTAATCCTTCTCAAGTAGTGTCAATCCCCAATGACTAAGCCTTCAAGCATATGAGGCTATGGGGGACATTCTTATTCAATCTATGAGACTAAGGAAACAGGAGAGAGTTTTTTGTGAGGAGCAAGTGTACCTCTGTATGAATGAGCACTCATGACATGAGCATAGCAACTTTCAGAATAACAATGCGCTAGACCCACGGGAATGGCAAAGCCTTTCCCTGGTCAAAGTACAGATATTGACAGTGTGTGGATAAAACGCCAACCACATTCTTTTATCTCCCTATGACTGCAGCCTGAAAACATTCCCTTTCAGAGACCCTCCCCCCTACCAATATTAGCAAACCTATCTCCTCAATCAAGCAAGATATAACAAATATACTGAGTTTCAGGGCTCCTGTTGATCTCCATCAGACCTCACAATACACCCAGTATCCAGCTTTTCTGTCCCCAGCTTTTCTGTCCCCAGCTTTTCATATAGCCATGTCTTGCTTCACTCCCTCCCTATCACTGTAATCAGGTCAGGCCTGAAGCCATGAAGATCATGACAGATTATACTTCCAAATAAATAAACATATAAATAAATAAATAAATAAATAAATAAATAAATAAGCAACAGCACCAAACAATGTGTGTATCTATGACAAAGATCTTAGACACATAGAAGAAAATGAAGAAGTTAATGAAGAAATAGCTAATAACCACCAAAAGTAGAGAGGCTCTGTGGCATTCAAATTGAAAGATGAACTGCTTTCTCTGTTAAATGCTGAAAACCCATTTAAGTTAGATGTAGTCAAGAAACATAGCACTCACTTCTAGTTAAACAATCCCGAGTTATAAAACTTATATTAATATGTGTGCTTTTAAGAGACAGAGGATGATAACATTTCTCATTCTTCCCTCCTCTTCAGAACTTGTATATTGTAGAAAATTCAAGAAATTCCTGGTTATAAAGACCCCAGGCTCAAACCAACACCCATCTGTGGGACAAAAAATACTCATAGTAAGGAGTCCCTAAATGCCTTGTCAGGTCTTGTAATGGGACAAAAAAATGTAATGACTGATCTACAAACCAGGAAGTTAAAAAGAAATTCAGGGACTCACATAGAGGACCACACCAGTATTGTTCCAAGCTCAAGATCCCTGGTTCAAAGATATATTTTCCTCCCAGTGGGAAAAAGTAAACTGTAAGTAAACAAAGTTATCTCCAAAGGAATACTTGATAAAATTATTTGTTAAAAAAAAACAACAACAACATAAGAATTTTGCTGAAAAATCATTACAGGGAAAAGATGATTTCGTTAGAATATAATCCAAACTACTGGGAAGCTTATCTATCATAGAAAAAGGCAGATTAAACTTCAAATATTACCACTACTAAAGAAGCCTGGTTTACAATGATCAGTTTATGACCTATATATGTACTAAGACATTACTGAAAATAATACCGTAGGCATCTGTGACTTGGTGAAGCTTAACTTCTGAGTGTGGTGAGGAGAGAGAGCAGTCAGAGACCAGATGAGAATATCATCATTTTCACACTGATGTATCTATCCCTGTTGAAGCCCTAACTCTCAGTACCTCACAATGCCACTGAATTTGGAAAGAATATATTCAAAGAGGTAATTATTTCCAGAAGAAGTCATTACAGTCGCTGTAATCCAATATAAATGTAGGAAATGCCTTGCAAGGACATGATTTTAGATGTGTGTACAGAAGGATGTAGAGTTGAAGGCACAGGAAAAAACCAACCATCTCTGAGTCAAGGCTTCAAAAGAAACCAATCTTGCTGAAATTCATATCTAGGACTTATGTTACCCAGAATGGTAACAAAATAAATTTCAGTTATCTTCACCATCCTGTCAACAGTACCTTGAAATAGAAGCCCTTAGCTAGGGAATATATTAAATATAGATCCATTCAAAGTTATAACTTTTCGGTAAAAGTTGACAAACTGATTCTAAAATCCAAAATGCAAAGGCAATATATACACTGTCCAAAATCTCTTGGAAAAGAAAAACAAAGTTGAAGAAGTCACATTTCTCATTTACAAAACTTAATGAAAACCTACGAAAAATAAAATGGCATGGTGTTTGTATAGAGATCAAAGGAATTAAGTTAAACATAGATAACTCAGCCTTTTAAAATACTACAACTTCTCTTCTACAAAGGGTCCATTCCCTTCCCATCATGTGCCAGTGCCTACAAGTGGTGGATACAGATGTGTCCTGTAGGTTTGAGTGCTCCTCAGTTACTTTTTCTCACCACTTTACAATGAGCACTAGGCAATTCTGTCTTCTGGGTGTAGAATGTGTGTCACAGTCAGGAGCACGCAGCAGTTGTGCATAACTGCACAAGACTTGTACAGAAAGACAAATGAGGGTAGGAAAGGGAAAAGAAGTAATGTTGGTATAAGGGAGTCAGTGAGGGTGGAAGAGGAATAAGAAGGGTAATTGGGAGTGTGATCACACTTTGTTCCATACATGTATATAATCATCAAAGATAAGCAATATGGGTAATAATGGCCTTTGCAGCAAGAGGTAGAGGTATGCCTGGATAGGTGTGTGCCAAGGATAAAGTCACCTTACATTCTCAACTAAATTTATCCTGAGTCGATCAGCAACCTAAACATGAAAGCGAATGCTAGAAAGCTCAGGGACTCAAACAGGAGCAATTATGAGTGCATGGAGCATTACAAAGGCTGATTAATCTTGGATTCTTAGATATACCAGTGAAGATGGAACCACCAAAAGAACACGTGGATAAATTTCATTATTAATTAAAGACATTTATGTTTCAAAGGACTATAAGAGAGAAAAAACATATGTCAAAACAATTAAAAAATACAGCTCTTAGCTCAAAGAAAATAAGAGATATTTAATTCTGAAGTCATATATATACATATATATTATTTATACACACACACACACACACACACACACACACACATATATATATATATATATATATATATATATATATAAAATCAAGCCTAGTAACACAGATTTAGGTTACCGAAATGCCACGTTCCATAGTGGTAAGTGTTTTATGAAGTTTTTATAGTATCATAACCAAGAGAGATCAAGACACTTTTGCAAATGAGACGATAAGAAACATCAGGTAGGTAGGTTACATCAAAGT
The DNA here is from genome assembly GCF_978045245.1 of Mus caroli. Taxonomy (NCBI): domain Eukaryota; kingdom Metazoa; phylum Chordata; class Mammalia; order Rodentia; family Muridae; genus Mus; species Mus caroli. The sequence continues at coordinate 81,992,451 of NW_028227268.1, forward strand.
GAACAAATTCTGTTACAGGGCTAAGATGTTGTCTATGACATTCTTTACTGTTGTCTTGGTGGAAGGTAATGTTTGTACATTCCAAAAAAATGATTTACCTTGTAGTCATAAGGAACATAGGTCAAGCACAGAGGTGAGAAATGAATCTCTGTTTAGTGGGTCGATGATAACTCCAAATGAATTTGACTTCTGACCTGTGATGTTTCGGGTTTCAAATTGACACATGCTTCCATCACCTGGTCAGCCTGTAGAATAAGGCTCTGTGTGTTTGTGTGTGTGTGTGTGTGTGTGTGTGTGTGTGTGTGTGTGTGTGTGTGTGTGTGTGTGTGACTATCTGACCCACTGTTACACAGGGAAATTCAGTTCATAAAATATATGAAAGAAGGAAAGCCAGTTTTGCAGCCTTATGAGAATACCATCTGACTATATTTGAGAATGAAGCTGAGTCTCAGTCAACTAAAATAAAGCTGAAAATGTGTAGCCAAAAGTGTTGAATCTTGGAAAGTTAGGAGGGATAAGGGCAGCCACTAAGGGACTATGTTATGCAACTGCCATAGCTACTATGGAAACAAATGTTCTTCTGTTTATGTTAACTACTTGCATGTGCTAATTTAAACTTTACATACTTTATTAAAAAAGCAACTAATAAAAAAGAAAACAGGAAATGGAAAAACAAAAGATTTTTGTGTAAGGAGATGATACCTATACTCTCATTACCCAATAATTAATATCTTAGAATCTTACTTAAAATTGGACAAATGTTTAAATAGATATTTCCACAAAGACAATATATAAATTACCAATCACACATAAAGATTTTCACCACCAATAATCATCAGGAAACATAAAAATATTCACTAGGATGGCTAAATCAAATGAAAGGTATTGATTAGGATGGGAGAGCACATGGAAAAATCACAGCTAAGACAGTTGGAAAAATGTAAACTTCAAAAAATAATGTGATAAAGACTTCCCATATGATCAATATCTTACCCTTTGTATGATATGTTCCTAGAAAAATGTAAAGCTATGTTAATAAATGTACATGGATGAGCACAGTAGCATTATTAATAACAGCCAAAAGGTAAAGTCAGAAAAATGTCCACTCACAGAGGGAGAGGTAATAGAAAAATGGTCCAGGCCCCAGGGAGTGGAGAGGTCTGGTGGGGTGGGGTGGGAGAGGTGAGGTCATCCTCTTAGAGATAGGAGAGGAGGAATAGGATAAGGAACAGTCAGAGTGTGGGCCTGAAGAGAGATAGTGACTGTCCTGTAAAATGATAATAACTAATAATAATAAAGGTATATGGCATTAAGGTATATGTACTAAGATGAAGAAACACTGAAAACATTATGCTAAATATGAAAAGTCCCCCAAAATGACTCAGTTAAATGCTTCAAATTATTAGAGGTGCCCGGTGTGGACAAATTTATAGAGATTTAAAGTAAATTAACTGTAACTAAGGGTGAAAATGATAAAATTATTGATAGAGTAATAGTTAAATATTGGGTTTCTGTGGGGGGAATAAAGCTGGTCAAAATAGATTTTGGTAGCTGTAGAACAACTGCTAATATCTTAAAGATTATAGAATAAGGGAACTATATTACATAGATATGACATGTCAATAAAACTGTTGCAAAACACTCACTTGAGAAAACAAAGAGAGCATCATTCACAACAATAATTTCTGAAGGTGTATACAAAAGACTACAACTTTCAGCAGCTCATCTGGAGTGTGCACATTCAGAAGCAGAAATGCGGTCTCGCCTGAGCAGGAATCTTGAATGGAGATAATGAAATAGAGAGAGAAAGAAAATTCAAGGAAGAGGAAGGAGGAGCAGGTGATATCTGAGGCTGTGAAATTTGGTAGTAACTACATCTCATTGTCTGCAGACAGAAGTAGAGAAAGAAATTTGTTGGTGACAAGTAGGAACAAGCAACAGTTGCACTGTGTGGGGGTCCTCATGTGCCTTTTAGTATAGAGAAGTCCATGTTTCCCACTGCTTACAAGTGGGTAAGAGTGGCAGTGAGGATTTGTGAAACATTAAGTAATTTTACTTGCAGTTGAAAAATCTAGTATTATCTTGGGTATTCTAAGTTTCTGGGCTAATATCCACTTACGAGTGAGTATATATCCTGTGAGTTCTTTTGTGATTGGGTTACCTCAACAATTTGCAAAACACATGAAACTCAAGAAGAAGGAAGAGCTCCCTACCTATTCAACATTGTACTTGAAGTCCTAGCCAGAGCAATGCAACAACAAAAGGAGATCAAGGGGATACAAATTGGAAAAGAAGAAGTCAAAATATCACTTTTTGCAGATGATATGATAGTATATATAAGTGACCCTAAAAATTCCACCAGAGAACTCCTAAACCTGATAAACAGCTTCGGTGAAGTAGCTGGATATAGAATTAACTCAAACAAGTCAATGGCCTTTCTCTACACAAAGAATAAACAGGCTGAGAAAGAAATTAAGGAAACAACACCCTTCTCAATAGTCACAAATAATACAAAATGCCTTGGCATGACTCTAACTAACTGAAAGATCTGTATGATAAGAACTTCAAGTCTCTGAAGAAAGAAATTAAAGAAGATCTCAGAAGATGGAAAGATCTCCCATGCTCATGGATTGGCAGGATCAACATCATAAAACTGGCTATCTTGCCAAAAGCAATCTACAGATTTAATGCAATCCCTATCAAAATTCCAACTCACTTCTTCAACGAATTAGAGAGAACAATCTGCAAATTCATCTGGAATAACAAAAAACCTAGGATAGCAAAAACTCTTCTCAAGGATAAAAGAACCTTTGGTGGAATCACCATGCCTGACCTAAAGCTTTACTACAGAGCAATTGTAATAAAACCACCATGGTACTGGTGTAACAACAGAAAAGTAGACCAATGGAATAGAATTGAAGACCAGGATATGAACCCACACACCTGTGGTCACTTGATCTTAGATAAGGGAGCTAAAACCATCCAGTGGAAAAAAGACAGCATTTTCAACAAATGGTGCTGGTACAACTGGTGGTTATCATGTAGAAGAATTCAAATTGATTCATTCCTATCTCCTTGTACTAAGGTCAAATCTAAGTGGATCAAGGAGCTCCACATAAAACCAGAGACACTGAAACTTATAGAGGAGAAAGTGGGGAAAAGCTTCGAAGATATTGGCACAGGGGAAAAAATTCCTGAATAGAACAGCAATGGTTTGTGCTTTAAGATCGAGAATTGACAAATGGGACCTCATGAAACTGCAAAGCTTCTGCAAGGCAAAAGACACCGTCAATAAGATGAAAAGGCCACCAACAGATTGGGAAAGGATCTTTACATATCCTAAATAATGGGAAAGGATCTTTACATATCCTAAATAAGATAGAGGACTAATATCCTATATATATAAAGAACTCAAGAAGGTGGACTCCAGAAAATCAAATAACTCCATTAAAAAAATGGGGCTCAGAGCTAAACAAAGAATTCTCACCTGAGGAATACCGAATGGCTGAGAAAAACCTGAAAAAAATGTTCAGCATCCTTAATCATCAGAGAATTGCAAATCAAAACAACCCTGAGATTCCATCTCACATCAGTCAGAATGGCTAAGTTCAAAAATTCAGGTGACAGCAGATGCTGGTGAGGATGTGGAGAAAGAGGAACACTCCTCCACTGTTGGTGGGATTGCAAGCTTGTACAACCACTCTGGAAATCAGTCTGGCAGTTCCTCAGAAAATTGGACATGGTACTACCGGAGGATCCCGCAATACCTCTCCTGGGCATATATCCAGAAGATGTTCCAACTAGTAAGAAAGAAACATGCTCCACTATGTTCATAGCAGCCTTATTTATAATAGTCAGAAGCTGGAAAGAACCCAGATGTCCCTCAACAGAGGAATGGATACAGAAATTATGGTACATTTACACAATGGAGTACTACTCAGCTATTAAAAAGAATGAATTTATGAAATTCCTAGGCAAATGGTTGGACCTGTAGGGCATTATCCTGAGTGAGGTAACCCTATCACAAAAGAACTCAACTGATATGTACTCACTGATAAGTGGATATTAGCCCAGAAACATAGAATACCCAAGATATAAGTTACAATTTGCAAAACACATGAAACTGAAGAAGAATGAAGACCAAAGTGTGGACACTTTGCCCCTTCTTAGAATTGGGAACAAAACACCCATGGAAGGAGTTACAGAGACAAAGTTTGGAGCTGAGAAAAAGGGATGGGCCATCTAGAGACTGCCATATCCAGGGATCCATCCCATAATTAGCCTCCAAATGCTGACACCATTGCATACACTAGCAAGATTGTGGTGATAGGACCCTGATATAGCTATCTCTAGTGAGACTAAGCCGGGTCCTAACAAACACATAAGTGGATGCTCACAGTCAGGTATTGGATGGATCACAGGGCCCCCAATCTAGAGAAAATACCCAAGGAGCTAAAGGAATCTGCAACCCTATAGGTGGAACAACATTATGAACTAACCAGTACCCCAGAGCTCTTGACTCTAGCTGCATATGTATCAAAAGATGGCCTAGTTGGCCATCACTGGAAAGAAAGGCCCATTGGACTTGCAAACTTTATATGCCCCAGTACAGGGGAATGCCAGGGGCAAAAAGTGGGAGTGAGTGGGTAGGGGAGTGGGGGGGGGTATGGGGGACTTTTGGGATAGCATTGGAAATGTAAATGAGGAAAATACCTAATTAAAAAATAAGAAGCTAAAAATACATACTTAAAAAAAAAAAAAAGAAGGAAGAGCAAAGTGTGGACACGTGGCCTCATAGAATTGGGAAAAAAACACTCATAGAAGGAGTTATAGAGACAAAGTTTGGAGCTGAGATGAAAGGATGGAACATCCAGAGACTGCCCCACCCGGGTGTCCATCCCATAATCAGCCACCAAACCCAGACACTATTGTATACACCAGCAAGATTTTGCTGAAAGGACCCTGTTATAGCTATCTCTTGTGAGGCTATGCCAGTGACTGGCAAACCCATAAGTAGATGCTCACAGTCAGCTATTGGATGGAACACAGGTCCTCCAAAGGAGGAGCTAGGTAAAGTACCCAAAGAGCTGAAGGGGTCTGCAACCCTATAGATAGAACAACAATATGAACTAACCAGTACCCCCCAGAGCTCATGTCTCTAGCTACATATGTAGCAGAAGATGGCCTAGTTGGTCATCATTGGGAAGAGAGGCCCCCTTGGTCTTGAAAACTTTATACGCCTCAGTATGGGGGAACACCAGGGTCAGGAAGTGGGAGTGGGTGGGTAGGGGACTTTCTGGATAGCATTTGAAATGCTCCTCCCATCAGTACGTTTGTTTCCTCCCATCAATATCTGTGTATACCATTGTAATTAAGGGTCAAAGGTTGATATAATACCCTGGTACTGGAGTTTCAAGTGGTTTTGAATGGCCATGAAGATGCCGGGTACCAAAGCTGAGTCCTTTACAGAAGCAGCAAATGCTCTGAACTGCCAAGACATATCTAGCCCTCCACTATAACCTCTTCATGTTTTTCTCCCAATAAATCAAAACAGCTATGAAATCAGAGATATACCTTTCTTGCAGTGACTGAGTCTTCAGTGCCTAGGATAATATATGATACATAAAAGGCAAATATGCAAATGAAGCATGAATAAACATCTATCAGTATCATCATGATCCACAATTTTATTTATTTGTGAAGGAGAAAATATTATTTTTTTTAAAGATTTATTTATTTATTATTATATGTAAGTACACTGTAGCTGTCTTCAGACACTCCAGAAGAGGGAGCCAGATCTTGTTACGGATGGTTGTGAGCCACCATGTGGTTGCTGGGATTTGAACTCTGGACCTTCGGAAGAGCAGTCGGGTGCTCTTACCCACTGAGCCATCTCACCAGCCCCCAGAAAATATTATTGAATGAACATACTTTTAAAATTATTTCCCATGGATGGACCAGGATTTGGTTATAGGACAAAGCTAATGATCAGATAACTGTTTTGTTTTTTTAAGCTGAGCATTATGAGCCGATTCTCACTCTCTGAAAAGAAGCTGAGACCATACTATCACAATATCTCTTTGCTTTGGAGTCTCCTAAAAGTACTGACATTTGGAGAAAATAAAATATAAAGCTGACCTAATAACAAGCAGGAATCTAAAACTTTATCTGGAATTTCTATTTTCCTTTGTCATACTTCGTTTCTAGAAAACCAAGTTACACGGTTGCCATGGAAATGGGTGGAGTGTGAATCATGAAACCTTTAGCTGTAAGAGTCCTGAATAATCAGAAAATAATGTTTTATTAATGTTTCTGAAATGTGCTGCTAAATCATACCAGGCTAAAAGATCCTACAGAAAAAGGTTGATTGCCACAGTTTAACCTATTATATGGTACCTAAATGTTGTAAAAAAAAAAAAAAAAACGTAATGTTGCAATGAATCAATGTGCACACAAGGAAAATATTTCCATTGATTTATTACTTTATATCAGTGCCTATATCATTAATCAAAAGCTCGCTAAACAAATACATTAGCGATTCACTTATGCATTCAGGGTTTTACTTACCTAGTTTGAAGACTTTACAAAGCATTTTCTCTTTTGTCTAAACTAAGTGCACTGCTCTTTTAAAATTCTCATATGCAAAGAAAATACAACTGAATTGGACACCTACAGTTATAAAGACTTTTTAGATGCATGTAAAATAGTTACTGCTTCTGCTTCCATTGGCTGCAGCTGCTGGAAGAAATAAGTGCAGAGCTGTAGACCCAAGAAAGCAGCTGTAGGAAGAGACATGATATTAAGCAGTGTAAAGGTATTGCATATGTTGCTTATCCAGCATTGTGAGGCAAATACATACCCTCCAGATAGTAACAGATTCCCTACGCTAGAAAGCAAATAACAAGGATAGCTACCCTTCAAGTCTCATTTAATTGTATTTTCATTATTTCTATCTTACTACAAATTTTCTCTTGCAAATTAATTGATTTTTAATTGGCTGTATTGATATAAAAACACGTGTAATAGCTACACAAAATCAGTGGAATGACTTAAAGCCATGATCAGTAAGAAAGTAGTCTATACTTATGATCATCATTCTGATTTCAAACCAAATTTCTTTTGAGGTCTCAACATTTATGAGCACATCCTGCTTGCTCTCAGGAAGAACCTGAGTTTGATTCCCAGTGCCCACATCAGGCAGCTCCCAGCTGTCTGACATTGAAGCCCCAGGGTATCTAACACCCTATCCTGGCCTCCTATAAATACTTGGACATTTCCCCCATTCAAACACACACACACACACACACACATGTACACACACACACACACACACACACACATACACATGTACACACACAAACACATGTACATGCATGCACACAAATAAAAACAAATATTAAAAAATAATAATTGTTCTTATTTGTTGCTGCATTTTTGAAGATAGCTACCATATGTTAATTGTGATTATTGATCACAGAGTAGTTTACTCTGTTGTTCCAAGGGTAACTTGAGCATCCTTTGATCATTTGCAAAAGTCCTATAAGTCAGTAAGCTAATGTATAATTATCAAAAATTTATCAATTTGCTGAATGTTCAAGAACAGTTTCCAAATATTACTCCATAAATATATTTAAGAAACTAAAATAAAGTAGCTTCAATCTAAATACTTTAATCCAGTTGTTTTATGAAAATCTTTTCTATAAGAACTGGATATTTTCTCTAATTTTAAGAGTAAGGGGATTTTAATGTTATCTTTGAGACTCCCACAATTTTACTTTTTTAACTTGATGAATCTCATTTATCCATGCAGGTATATATTACCAAAAAAATCAATAAAGAACACAAACAGGTTTGCCTGGATTGGAAGGTCAAGAAAAGCAATTCTCTTCAGGTGATAGAGAGGAGTGTGGGGAGATGAAGGTAATGTTCAAAAGATTGTGTGTTGTTTGAAGTCATCTACTATGATAGAATAATCAATAGCTAACTGAGAAGACGTTCATTTGATCATTCATGCCTCATTGCTCACAAATAATATTAAATATTCTCTTGGTTTCTCTGCAGGTTGTCTTTGAATTTGGCAGATGCAACATCTTTTATACATAAAGTGGTATAAAATACATATGATTTGTAAAAAAAAAAAATGTAGAAAAGTTAGACTTGCACGGTCTTCTTCAATAGCTCACTGACATTGGATGATACACTGATTTTTATCATATAAGCTTGTTTCCTCTTGAGGAGTCATTTTATTGACTAGCCAGTAATTTAACCATTATTTATATTATACATAAGATAGCATTCAAATGATAGTTAGTTTAGCATGCATATGAGCTATGCATTGAAAAACACAGAAGTTTTTTTTACACAGTATTTTTTGCAGATTTTAGAGAAAACTAAAATCATTTTTCTGCCAGGTGGTGGTGGTGGCACATGTTTATAATCCCTTCACTCACTAGGCAGAGGAAGGAGGATTTCTCTGAATTCAAGGTTAGCCTAGTCTACAGAGCATGTTTCAGGACAGTCAGAGCTACACAAAGAAACCATGTGTTTGAAAAAAATTAAAAACCAAATACCAAAACCAAAACTCACTTCATTCATGATGTCTTGTTTTAAAAGTGTTACTAATGAGAAGGTGCACTAGTGATATAGAAGCTTAATACGGCGATGTCAATGAATGTCATGAATGTTAGCATTCTTCAACATCAAGCATTATGTAGAACTTAAATCAGAGATCAAAATATTTGTTTTACATGACCACAAAGAAGGTATAGCTAAAAGCATTGAGATGGTTTATGCGCATAATTATTCAAGGTCTGAAGAAAAATAATCCAATTTATAAAGGGAAATGAAAGCTTAGATAGAACAAATATTTACTAGTTATAAATCCTTATACAGAAATACACACAAACCCAAACACACATATATATGTGTGTGTAACTATATGTATACACACAAAAAAAACAACACACACACACACACATATATATATTATGTGTATACATACACATATATATATATGCATAAACTCACATTCACTTGAAAATTAATTATAAATGTAAGAATCACATGAAATTTACACAGAGCCATTAGTGGTAGGGTCCCTGAAATAACATTTTGTTTCTTCAAAAAAACACTCACTAAAATTTTGTAAGGGCCATTCCTTATCTAAACTTCTTGAACTATGACCATAAATAAGTTATCTCCTGATATTCAAATTTTGGGGAAGAGGCACATAAATAAATTGCAGTACTCTATAGCAAGAAGTCAATAAATTTTATGCATGAACAATAAAATGAAAGGCATAATACCAAGAAATATAGAAAGGTATTTGATAAAATTCACCATCTATCCATGATGAGAATGGTGAAGAAATTATGTGTAGAAGAACACATCAATACAATAAAGTATATTTATAATAAACCAACAACTAACTTATCAGAGGTAAAAGATCTTAAAGATTCCTCTTTAAGACCTGGCAGAGAACAAGAATGCCCAATCTTACCACTTTTATTCAACATAGTTTTAGATTTCCTACACAAAGAATTGGGCAAGAAAAAGGAATAAATGGCCTCTAATAAAGGTAAGAAAGAAAAGAAAGAAGGATGAGGAAGAGGAGGGAAGGAAGGTAGGAGAGAGAGAGAGAGAGAGAGAAAGTAGTAGTAATAGAAGGAGTAGTAGTACAATTGTACAATTGTCCCTGTTTGCAGAAAATGAAAACCACACAGAATTTGCTGGAAAGACATCAGAACTCATAAATCCACATAAGTTTCATTATAAAATAAATATACTAAATAACAGTCTCCATACTTACCAATATTAATTTACATGAAATGTAAATGAATGAAAAGTCAAGAAATCAGTCTCAGCGAAAATATCTAACAAACAAAATAGAACACCTAGGGGTAATCTTAGAAATAGAGTTTTGAGTCATCTATTATATAAACTGTGAAGTACTAAGAAAAAAAATGAATGCATAGAAATAACCTAGGTTTACCCAGGCTCATTGACACAATATTATTAGGATGTTGTTATTGTCTTACAGAACCACAAAATAATGCCTATCACATGCTGCTGCTATTCCTCAGTTAACTAGGAAGGTTTAGGAGCTAGAGAAAGTACCCAAGGAGCTGAAGGGGTCCGAAGCCCTGTAGGAGGAACAATTGTGAACTAACCAGTGCTCCCAGAGCTCCCAGGGGCTAAACTACCAACCAAAGAAAACACATGGTGGAACTTGTGGCTCTAGCTGTATATGTAGCAGAGGATGGCCTTGTCTGACATCAATGGGAGGAGTGGCCCTAGGTCCTGTGAAGGTTCTATGACCCAGTATAGGGGAATGCCAGGACCAGGAATGGGAGTTGGTCTGTCAGGAAGCGGGGGGCAGGGGGATAGGGGATTTTTGGAGGAGAAACTAGGACAGGGGATAACATTTGAAATGTAAATAAAGAAAATATCTAATAAAAGAGAGAGAGAGAAAATTACAAACCCCTCAGCAATTAAACACATTCAGATGAGCAGAGAGAGATGGACAGATTGTTTTATGTGGGTTACAGAGTTTACTGGAAATAACCTTATTAAGAGTTTGGAGGCAAGTTCATGTTTAAGGTCATTTAAGGTCATGCCTTTGGGTCTTTTATTTATTTATTTTTTAAACGATGAAGATATCTTTCGCATGACTTTCTGATAAGCTGTGAAAACTATTTATTCACCCTAGGGAGATCTGATGTCAGATGACAGAAATGATTTGGGGTTATTTATAAGAGCACGGGTAACAAAGAAGCAGCAGCATCACTAACAAACCCACTCTATGTTTGACAAAATATTCTCTTGAATCTTAGAAATGTTAGTTACACTAAAATATTGAAAGACGATTAGGTACCATGAGACATTTGAATAAACTTGTGATTGTGAGCGCCCGACTTGCCAGCAAGAAAGAAGCCACAACAGGATCCTTCTGCACACATTTATTGGGAGAGCTTGATTGCAGAGGTGAAAAGACCCCGAGCCCCAGAAATGGTGCTGCTTATATAGGCCTAGGAGTGGCATGTCTATAGCTGGTAGGTTATGCTTTCAGTATCTCATTTACATGCCTCCTAGGGCCAGGCAGTGACTCGACAAAAACTCTACTGCACATGCGCACATTGGTTGTTTACCCAAACTTATGGGTGGTAGCCAGCGGTAGTCAGCGCCATCTTGTAATGGTGTATGTGGCTTCCCACATGTGATATTTGAAGTAAAGAAAATATTTAATCAAGAATTTCCAACCAGTCCATGATGTGATAGGTACATTTCTTTAATCCCAGAACTCCAGGAGTGGAGGCCAGCCTGGTCTACAAAGTGAATTCCAGGACAGTCAGGGCTACACAGAGAAATCCTGTTTAGAAAAAGCAAAAAGGAAAACAAAGATAGGCATATCAGGCTTCATGGATCATTTAAAAAAACATTGTTTTATGTACATTTCTGCTATAATTAAAAAAATATGATATCAGGATCTACTTTGTTGAAACCTACCCCAAGATGAGTTACCATCACAAATGAGAAACTTTATCTCTACATGGAAAAAGATTAGATGGTTATTGGCTACCTTTTTAAGATAACATTTAAAATGGTGTTGCTGACCCTTTAGCAATTGTTTCTACAATCTGAATATTAAGCCTTTCCTCCGAGTAGGCTATTTTTACATCTCTCTAGTGACAGGAGCTAACTTGAAGCAACCTCATAAAAATCATTCCATCACGTTTGTCACACATCAGTCCTTCAAAATATTCTTTGAACTGGTTTTAGCATCTTATTGGTTCCTTCACGTAATAATAAATTAAATAAAGTCTTTGCTGTCTGTTTTACATTTTGAGGGATTTTTGCGTGAACTGTTTCTAAAATCAGGTCTTATGGCAAAGTAGTTGTACAATCAGCAAGACAACAGTTTAAAATATCTGTGTACAGTTGTACCTCTATAACCCTCCCAATATACCTCATTTTATAAACATCACAGAATTATTAAAATAAAAATCCAAAGTTCCTATTGACATGGATTTACTATTTGAGTATATAAAGCTAACTGACCAAATGTTAATGAGACAAAACTAATCTAGAAGGGAATACTTGCATAAGTAATAGAATCCTACCCCATTGAGAAAGCATTGTCATATGGAACAGGGATGAGTGGGCTAGTGAACAGAATATCCTTAGTGGAGCTATTTTTAAAAATGAAACTAGCATTTTGTCTAACAAGTTCCCTTGGGAACTAAGTAGAAAACACATTGAAATGCAGAAAATTTTCAGTTGGAAAAAGTAGCATATTTCACAGACTAACTGCACATTTTAGGGAGTATTCACCATGTACAAAATAACAGTTTATTTTATCAAGTAAAATAGAAACAATAATTCAATTATCTATCAAACAAGGTCAATATCATTAGTGCTATCTGAAAAGACAATAAAATTAAGAAAATGTGAGCCATGAACCATGCTCCTCTAAAGAAAACTTATGAATATGCTAATGCTAATTCACCATTGCCATAGAAGTGACTTATATTATAAAATACATTCCACCTAATAAATATATTCATGATTCAGAAATGCGTTATTCAGATCACCCACAAACATTCAGTATACCCTGTCAGTGATCCACAATGACAGACTCACAGGCTAGCTATACAGAAAGAGCCATTTACTAGATGACAGTATTTGCAAGAAATAAACAGACATAGCTACACTATCACTGCACTCTAAATACTGTGCATGTCATACTTTTTACACTGTCAAATCAGGAACAAGTTTAAGCATTCTGAACCTAAGAAGAAAATATACAGTAATCATAGGAATTTTTAATGTAAGTATTTATATTATATTGTATATTAAACCTTTGTATTTATGTAGAGATGATGTAACTTAAGTTATGTTACTTATAAGACACAATCATAAAATGACAAGATAAATATACATATATGTGTGTGTGTGTATATATATATTGAGTCTTTATGTATGTCCACACAGATAGCTGTTTGTAAACATACATATGTATACATGTAGTCAGAGACCGGAAATAATCCCTTTGAATTGAAATGATAATTAGTACCTTTAATTGAATTAATGATTCAGTTATAAATATATTTTGCATCTATGTAGTTTTCTTACTAATTTTACAGTGAAATGAAAATCATTTATCTATCTAAATTCCATGTAGTATTGTATATATAATGCAGAGATTTGCATTTGACACATAGTGTTTGCCACATATATTCAAAAAGCAACCACTATTTTTTTCATTTGTGTTTCTCACAAATTATCTTGCTTTTTATTTCTTTTACTATTTTCCTTAAGCTATAATTGAGGATATTTAAATCACTACCTTTCAGCAGCAACAGAGTTACTTGTTAAAACTTGTTAATCAAGTGTTTTCATCTTATTATGCCCATATGCCTCAACTCTTCAGTGTTAGAAGGATTTGCTCTGAAGAAGTCCCAAAACCAGCTGGCAGGACACTGCAGGGACACCAGAAATGTAGGCAAAAAACTGATTGTTTTCAAGGAATCAAGAAACAAGCTACCAATAGTAATAAAATTTGAAGACTTAGCGGGGTGTGGTGGCACACGCCTTTAATCCCAGCACTTGGGAGGCAGAGGCAGGCAGATTTCTGAGTTCGAGGCCAGCCTGTTCTACAGAGTGAGTTCCAGGACAGCCAGGGCTACCCAGAGAAACCCTGTCTCGAAAAAACAAAAACAAAACAAAAAAAATTGAAGACTTATTGTAATAGATAGGTGTTTTCTAATTATAATTGTCTTTGCTTTCTGCAGGTGGCTTGTGAAAAGAACAAGGCAACCGAATAGCCATGGTGCACTTGAGAACTATTGCTTTCAGAGGGCAATAAGGGACAGTCTATACTTAGTGGATGTTGAAGGTAAAATAGGCTGGAAGAACCAGAGCTGTGTTAACATCTTTGTTTTAACTTGCTCACCTTTGGTAAGAAGACAGTAACTGAGGAGAGCTTGGAAGGAGACAAAAGAAGCCCCAACTTTTTATGCCTCCTAATGGGGGCAGATCATTCCTCTGAATCAGGGGTGTATATGAAAAATAAGATGAGTTAGAACATTTATGACGTAGAGTTAAAACATAGCAATCTTCCTGCCAATCATTAGGTAATTGCTGCAGCAATTAAAAATGAAATCATCCTATTGATTACCTAAGAACCAAGAGAGAGGATAACATTTGAAATGTAAATAAAGAAAATATCTAATAAAAAAGAGCAAAAGAGACAACCAATGCATTTAAGAAAGTCAAAATGAAGTTTCTGAAAATAAAGTATCTCATTTTTCAACTCAAAATGTTTGAAAAAGAGACAATTTGTTGATGCCTGATTAGAGTAATATGATCTGCTCAACACTTCTGGTGACTTCCCTTCTAGTACACAATAAAGCTCAGTTTTTTTTTTCCATTTTCTACAAGACCATTGCCTGGCATCCCACCACACTCTGACATAAACTTTCCTTTCCTTATTTGTAATTCTATTACAGACACATTTACCCCTCTACTTCATTCCTTTATCAGCAGCTTTTTCATTATATATATTCAGATATATTTAGATATATACTGGATGAATTTCTTCTACCTTCACTCCTTCTCGTATCTGACCTGTTTACCCAAGCCCCATGACCCACTCCTCCTCCATTTCCCTTTTTAAAAGAGTAGGCTACCCAGGGATATCAACCAAACATGCCACAAAAAGATACAATAAGACTAGGCACAAAACCCCACATCAAGATTGGGTGAGACAACCAGTTAGTAAGGAAAACGTCCCAAGATTATGAAAAAGAATCACACAACCACGACAACTGTTAGGAGTCTTACACAAATACCAAGATAATAACCAGAACATAGGCAAAGGGCATAGTGCAAATCAACAAAGGCACCATAATTGCTTCTTCAGTTTGTATGAGTCCATATGAATCCTATTTAGTTGGTTCTGTGGTCTGTTCTCCTGGTTCACTCTGCACCTCTGGTTGCTACACTTCTCCCACTTCTTTAGGCTTAGCCGAACTCCAATGGGAGTGATCTTCTAATTTGGGCTATTTCTCCATCTAATATTTGGCTGTGGGTCTGTGCATATGCTCTCATTAGCTACTGGAAGACACCCCTCTGATAACTGGGCTAGGCACGGATTTATGAATATAGCAGACTATCTTTAGGAATCATCTAATTGATTGTTTTTTCATCTTTGGTCTTTGAGTCTCTAGTTCCTGGTTGTCCAGGCAGTGCTTAGCTTGGATCTCCCTTTTGTGATGTGGAAGCTTAGACCAATCATTGGTTGGATACACCTAAAGTTCCATTATGTAGTGTTGAGGCCTTGCGTTTTTTTTCCCTGTCTACCTTGGCAATTGTATTGTTGTCCTTGTTCAACTGATGTTTAGGTTGTCATGTTAATGAGACTTAAGGGGTGTATCTTGTGACATTATTAGGAGACAAAATCTTGTACCATATTCCCTGATCCTCTGGCTCTTACAATCTTTCCATGATGTTCCTTGAACCTTGAGTGCAGGACTTGTTTTGTAGATATATCCATTGGGACCATACTCCACAACTCTATATTTTGTTTGGTTATAGTTTTCTGTAATGCTCTCTGTCTGTTGCAAAGAGAAGTTTTCTTAAAGAAGGATGAGCAATGCATGTATCTATTGGCATAGGAAAAGTATTTAGAATGTAACTAGGAATTATGCTACTTATAATTCACTTATAATGATAATTCACTTATAATTATAGTGAAGTTTGGTCATAGGCTTTCATCCAAGATCCATGACTTCACTACACCTTGAGAAAGTATCCAGACATGATTTCCTACTTGTTAAGTAGGTCTTAAGAGCAATTAGAGAACTACAGGTTATCAACAAGGTATGTGTGCCACTACCACACCCTTAGGATCACAGTGCCATTCTGGCCATTATTGAAGTTTATTAGCATCATAATGGGCTTCATAAGAAGATATGAGAGACTATAAGAATAAGACTTATAAGGTATAAGAATGCACTTATGCTACCTGGAAACTCCACAGAGTTCCACATCAAGACAGACATGGCACAGGAAAGGTTTGCAGATTTGGACCTTTGTAGCAAAGTCATTAAGATGGACAATTAGTAAACGAGATTTCTTGAAACTGAAAAACATCTGAATAGAAAAAAAAAAAGAAACCTTAACCATTCAAGTTAATAAGCAACCTGCAGAAGAGTAAAACAAAAAGTTTTATTTGTGATAACTTAGTGGTTAAGAGCATTGGTTGGTCTTCAAGAGGACCTATATTTGATTTCCTTTATTAACACAAAGGCTCATGACTATCTGTAACTCCAGTTCAACAGGATCCAGTAGCCTTTCTGGCCTCCACAGGCAATGCATGCATATATTGCACAGATATACATGTGTGAAGAATGCTCATTTATATAAAATTTTAACTTAAATTTATTCTGAATGGGAAAAATCTTTATCAGCTATATGTTTGAATGAGCATTGGTCTCCAAAATATACACATAACTCAAATACACACATCAAGAACACAAACAACTCAATTAGAAATGTATCATGAAATTAAACATTTCTCTAGCAATGAAATACAAATGGCTAAAAAATAATTTGCTTTTAATATTGAACAACGTTAACCACCAGGGAAATTCAAGTTAAAACTACTTTGAGGCTTCAGCTTGCCGCAGTCAAAATGGCAAGAATTTGAAATATATAATGGCAAATGGTCTTGTGGGAATAGGGAAAGTGGGAGATGTATTTTGTTGCTGGTGGAAGTGAAAACTCATGCAGCTACTATGAAAATCAGTAGTTATGAATAGACCTACCATATGATGCAGCTGTACCATTCATAAGCATATACCCAAAGGACTCTATATCCTAATGCAGAAGCCTGTTCAACCAGATTCATGACTGCTACATTCACAAAAGACAACTGGAAATAGTCTAATGTCCATCAATGAAGGACGGAATAATGAAAATATAGCACATTTACATTATGGGAAATTGTTCACCTGGTAAGAAAATTGAAGTTCATAAGTGAATAGATATAACTGGAAATAATCATTCTTTGTAGATAACCCAAGAAAGCTAAATATTTCTATTATTTCTTGATGTTAGCTATGAATCTTCAGAAAATTGTCATGCAATTGAAATACCCATAAAAGACAGCAAAATAGTGAGGGGTTATGGGTGGAGTTTTCAAGAGATAAAATACAGAATTCATTGCTATAAATGAGTAATAAGGAATAATGGAATAAGATGTTCAGAGGAATGAAATATGGGAGGGCATGGTAGAAAAGGGTATATAAAGGAAGCTTGTTTTCTCCAGGCATAATTGTCATCTTAGGGGCTTACTGCTTAATAGCTTATTCTTTCTAGTTCTCTCTTTCCTTTGGCTCTCTGGTTCAACTCAGTTGTTCTGGATCAAAACCTCTCTCTCAGCTGAATGATTCAATTCCGGCTTCTCTCAACTACTGACTGAATTGTGCTGCTTGGCCTCATACTAACTCTGGCAGTATATTCTAATCTTCTGCCTCCTTCTCATTCACTAGTTCTTGCTGCCTTCACCTGCAATCTTTTTCTGTAAAAGTGTCCCAGTAAAACTGCCATACACACAGCACCTCTCCTTTTCTCTCTCACTGTTCTTTAATAGCTTCTCTTTCCTGTGCTATTCTCCTCTGAGTTGAGTGCATCCTATCTGTGGCTCATTCTGTCAAATAATTCTCTGATTCATCCCCTTTCCCCCTCAATTAGAAGTCAATTTCAAACATAGCTGCTTCCATCTACAAACTAACTTTCTGTTCATTGTTTGAGATTAAAGATGCGTACTAAAGGGTCTGTTTAGTCTTTGTCTTTCTGCCTAGATTAGGTTGTTGTAGCTTCCCATTGACTTTAACCATAAGTTAATGGTAACACAAAAAAAGTTATTAAAAGATCTCCTACTCTACAGACAGAAATTTTTCCTCCCACCATTATGTAGAGAGAAGTGATACAATTTCAACTTCACATCAGTAATCTAGATAAACTGGTCCTCCCAACACTATTATTCCTTCTTAGACTGTAGGTATAAAGGTATCAGGAGGAAGTATAAACTTCTAGTTAAATATTTACTGTGTCTCCTGGGGGGGTAGTCTCTGGTCTAGAACCAAAACTTCTAGGCCAGCAGAAATGAATAAGATAGGGACAGGAACCAAATACTTGTGTTCATTAGTAGTGTTATAAAGTATAACCATACTCACTTCCAAAGACACCAAATACCCAAAGTATTATAGATCATTGTCATCCCTCTTGGTAACTCTCAAGAACTTGATAGCAGATTCTTGTCCTAGTTTTTAACTGCTGTGGTGAAGCACCATGACAAAGCAACCTGGGTAAGAAAAGGCTAATTTGGCTTATATTTCCAAATTACTGTTCATCATTGAAAGATACCAAAAGAGGAACTCAAACACAGCGGGAACCTGGAGGCAACAACTGATTGAAAGTCCATGGAAGAATGGTTATTACTTGCTTGCTTTTCATAGATTTCTCAGCCTTTTTTAGAACCTAGGAACACCAACCTAGGTATAATCCCACTTACAATGAACTGGGCCCTCCATCAATCACTAATGAAGTAGATGCCCTGCAGCTGTATATTATGAAGGCATTTTCTCCATTGAGGTTCCTTTGTTTCAGATGACTCTAGCTTGTGTCAAGTTGATATAAAACTGGCCATCACAATTCTATTGAAGATACTACATACATGAAGAAATCAATGGGGGGGAGGGTATAGGGGACTTTAGGGGTAGCATTTGAAATGTAAATAAAGAAAATATCTAATAAAAAATGTCAATTAAAAAAAGAGAGAAATCAAATTGGGTAGAAGCTTCAACCCTACTTGATAGATTTCATAATGCTAGAAATGCTATAAACTCTAACAGAGAAGGAAAGTAATAATCAATCATGCCATAGCCATTTATTCTGTCAGCCACAATAACCACCAGCCTGGCAAGAAAGCCCAGTGATGAATGAGTAGCATGAATGTCACTGAGTAACCAACAGCCTTATTATTAAATTTAAGTCCTACTCTACAAGATCAAACACATACCTGGCACTGCTACTGTGACCAAGGCCCTGTGGAAGATGGGTTCAACTTCTAGAGACTACTATTATTATTGTGATAAAAGGGACACAGTATTAGACTGACTCTTACTGACCATTATGATATTTATCTTTATACCCTAAGTGCAGCTTTCAAGTACATCATCAGAGAAACTTCATGTTATAGTATATGCTGATAAACCCAGAGACCTCGAACTGGTCAAGGTACAGGGAATAAGAGTCTGTGACATTCTCAGTTGTAAATTCAGCATCTATATCACATCTTCTTCCCACAAGGTTCAGGGATCTTCATGGAAGAGGAGGTAGAAAGACAATAAGAGCCAGGGACGAATAGTGACAACAACAAAACAGTGCTTTCTAGGTACAACAAGGAAATTGCACATATGAGCTCACAAGAGTTATGGCAATATGCAGAAGACTCTGCACAAACTCATGCAAGACAATTTTGGGCATGTAATTTCAAATTGTAAGCACAAGATCACCCCCAATCTCAGGAACTATTGGCAATTGATTGCCAAGAGGTTTCCTTAAGGGTATAACCCTTAGTAGCTTGAACATTCTTTAGGGAAAGAATGCCACACATCCAAGAGTATGTAACATTATATATTAGATTTGATTAGTTTAAAAATATATAGGACACAATGTTGGATGGTAACTGGGAAGATATAAAAGGTGTTAGGGAAGGGATCAATATAACCAAAATTTACATACGAAATTTTCAAATAATTATGTTTTAGTTGTAGCAATATAAAATGACCAAGACAAACAATGCATGTTTTAAATGAATTCCTGGCTATCTAATACAAGGTCATTAGAATTTTTACAGTCTCTGAGAGTCAATGATTTGGGCAAATGCGTATATTAAATCTGTGGACTTTCATTGCATTCTGGTTATGAGGGAAAATTTTGAGGACCATGTTTCCACACAGTTTAAAGTTGTCTGCATTAGTGAAACTGACCAAATTACATGTTGAACATTTTTAGGGCTGGAGAGATAGCTGAGTACATAAAGCACCTGTCCTTTATGCATGAAAATTGAGTTTCTATCCTAGCACCAATGTAGTTGTCTACCATGGTGTTATGCATCTGTAAGTCCGGTGAATGAGAAGATGGAGACAGAGGCTCAACAGAGCTCAATGGCCAGTCTACTTGAATCTATAATCTCCAGATTTAATAAGAGATCCTATCTCGAAACACAGAGTAGATGAAAACTGGGAAGACTGTCCATCCATTAATAGCCCTGCCAGCTTTTCCAGAGGATCCAAATTCAATTCCCAGAAAAATAACATGGCAACTCACAACCGTCTGTAACCCCAGCTACAAAGGATGTAATGCCCTCCGCTGGGTTCCATGGGCACTAAATATAAACAGACAGACTTGCAGTCAAAAATTTCCATGAAAAATAAAAAAACTAATTATTTTTAATGGGGAGCAATAGAAAATAATTGACATTGTTCCCTGTTCAAAACACACACACACACACACACACACACAAACATACAATAAGAAACAAACAAAACAACAAACAAAAAAACCAACATGACCATCACACTACCCAAACCAATAAATTAGTTAAAGAAAATATCCTAGACAAGGATCTTGCGTGTATACATAAAGAGAGTGCTTGCCCAGCTTGTGCAAGGTGATGGACTAACCCCACATCTGTAAGAAGCAAACAATAAACAAAACATAAAGAATTTGTTTAAACTAAAATTTTCTTTTAATGAAATACCAAATATAGATATATATATATTTGGTATTTCATTAAAAGAAAAAAAATATATATATAAAATATAAAAATATATATCCTGGCTGCTGGAAGTTTGGGTACTCCTTAATTTTTTTAATACTTCTATAAAATGGACTGTTGTTTGAACTTTTAGTTGGAAATCGCAAGAAATGATGCACATGTATTCTTGGATGTGTGGCCTTCTCTGGAGCATGAGCAACTAACCCGAACCCAACCATCATTCTTAAAGCCAACTGACCTCTTCCTATGAGCTATCAACTGTCAATAGTTTCTTGGCTAATGGTGGAACTGTATGTCCACTTCCCTTCTCCATAGTGGGATTTAGTCTGGATTTGGCTGCATTTTTAATTTAAGCAACAAACAAAAAGACTAGGAAATAATCACTTTCATCCTAGAATATCTGACATTTTGATTAAATATAATTTTAAGAAAACATTCTTGAGAACCTGTGAAAGATATCAATATTCATTTAATTTAGAATTGAAACTTATTAGATGTGCTTACATCCTTGTATACTGACATATATTGTCAAATTGTTTTCCATACCAAAGTTAAATTCAATTTATAGTTTAAAATGGACATAAATTCTCTTCAGAACAATTTCAAGCTCTTCAAAACCCAACTGAGGCCATAGTCAAATTCCCTCTCACGATGTTCTCTCTGACAAAATATTTTCACAAATCAATATTGTTTGCTAATTATCTTTTAAGGTAAGTCTATATTTCTATTTAAATATGAAGTGTACCCTCACAGGTTTGTATGTTTCCTACTTGATTCTGTCTGAGGAGATTTGGCAGTGGAGTCTTGTTGGAATATATGCGTATCTGCTGCTGGTTGGGGCTGGACATATATAGTCTGGTACTGATTCCTTTCTCATCACTTCTTCATGATAATCCAAATAAGAGCCAACTCTAACCACCTCAGCAGTGAGCTGTTTTTATCATGCTTTCCTTGACATGATGGAAAACATCCTGTCTAACTTAAGCCAAAATAAATTCTTCATCTTTTAGGCTATTTTTTCCAGGTGTTTGGTCACAGAAGGAAGAAAACTGATAAATCTGCTGCATTTATCTCAGTCCTCTTATTGGATAAAAATAATATCAAATGGAGCTTATAAAAAACCTTGTTTTGTTTTTAACCAAAAGAACCTTGAAGCAACAATCTTTAGTGTAGCAATTACTGATTTCCCTTTAAATGTATTCCTCAGTATTTGCGGTAATAATGTCAAGTTGGTCAACCTTTGAAATATCTATTGCTGATCAGTATTCATTAGTGAAGACTGCAACTGCTATAATTATTTTGAAAAATACGTCATAGTAAATAGCATTTATATATCCTACTTATTAAGGCACTGTATACTGCTTGTACAGTTGAAAGAGGAGAAAGATTGGGTCTGATTCATTACAGTAAACACACATACACACTGAGAGATAGAGATTGATACATAGACAGACCGATAGATAGATAGATAGATAGATAGATAGATAGATAGATAGATAGATAGATAGATATGATGATGATGAAGATAGATACATAGATAGATAGATAGATAGATAGATAGATAGATAGATAGATAGATAGATAGATAGATAGATACATAGATACATAGATAGATACATAGATAGATACATAGATAGATACATAGATAGATACATAGATAGATACATAGATAGATACATAGATAGATACATAGATAGATACATAGATACATAGATAGATACATAGATAGATACATAGATAGATACATAGATAGATACATAGATAGATACATAGATAGAATGTTCCATAAATGGCCATGATTAGGTTGTATTGGGAAGGTAAACTAAATAAAACCAAGTTAAATAAAGAGTTGGGATCATAGCAGTATTTCAAATCTAGTACAATATTTTGTATCAAATTCCAGTTCAACGATAGTTTATAAAACAAATAAATAAAAAATAAGTCTTCCGTTGACATGTTCTTAATGTATTAGTTACTATTCCATGAGGATGGGTGAGAGATCTTTGTCTCTACAGAGTGATCACTGATGGTCCACAAAGATGCTTGAGAGAAATGGATCTGGGCACAAAGACGCAGGTTGTTTATGGGGATCCCTGGGAGACTGGATCTTCGAATTGTGGTGGCTGCTCGTTCCATAAAGATGCTTGTGATATTATGATCTTCACAGTGAAATCTGCACTATGGTTCCTCATCTGAATAATCTTATTACCATATTATTAACCAGGACTCATGCTTGCTTGTTTTACAAAACTAACATTCTCTCTACTTGCTTTGAATTTCCCAGAGAGCATTGCTTTTATTTCAACCAGTGAAAGCAGAGAAAAAAACATAAATCCATGTCAGTCCTTGACCTTTGGAAAGAAAAAAAAATTGTGATTTGTTGCTAAAATGTGTTCAAGCATTATTACTGTCACGTGTCTAATTTCCATTTCCTTGTCATCTCTTGAAACACTCAGTCTCATGAAAGTATTACTTATCCTGTAAAAACATAATGTGTCACAACCTCTATGTTCTAAACCCCTAAAAATACATGGCAAAAATGACATAATCAGAAAAATAGCAGACATTCAATGTCGCTACCAAAGAGTCAAATTGAAATCGGAACTAAGAATGTGGCTGGAAAAATACACTGTAATTTCTAAGATATCAAGTCAGAACTATAATAAGACGATTTCCCCAGAAATTTTCTTATTCTCCATGTGAAATGCAGCCTTTTGTGGATCAATCCTGTGTATGCTAACTACAGTATGTAAAACCACAGCTCATGTGTTTACGTTACATGTATTCATGTTAAAAATTTCACTTCGGTAACTCCAATAGAATGTGACTTCCATTCTATCTCTGGTTATCTTAAAATCAATCTCAAATTTAAAAAAAATTATAAATTGTGAAAATGTAGACTTCAACAACAAAAGTTTTTTAATTGTTTTTTTTTATTTACATTACAAATGTCGTACCCATTCCTGAATTCCCCTCCAAAAACATAGCCTCTCTTTATTGCCTCCCTGCTCCCCCTGCACAACAACCCACACATGCCCTATTCCTGGTCCTGCCTTTCCCCTACACTGGGGCATAGAGCTTTTACAGGACCAAGGGCCTCTCCTCCCATTGATGTCCGACTAGGCCACACTCTGCTAACATATGCAACTGTAGCCATGAGTCCCAACATATGTACTCTGGTTGGTGGTTTAGTCCCTGGTAGCTCTGGGGCTACTGGTAAGTTCGTATTGTTGTTCCACCTATGGGGCTGAAAACCCCTTCAGCTCCTTAGGCCCTTTCTCTAGCTCCTTCAATGGGGACCCTATGCTCAGTCCAATGGATGACTGTGAGCATCCACCTCTGTATTTGTTAGACACTGGCAGAGCCTCTCAGAAGACAGCTATATCAGGCTCCTGTCAATAAGCTCTTGTTGGCATCCACAACTGTCCCTGGGTTTGGTGATTGTATATGGGATGGATCCCCAAGTGGGTTAGTCTCTGGATGGTCATTTCTTCAGTCTCCACAGTTTGTCTCTGTAACTCCCTCCATGGGTGTTTTGTTCTCCTTTCTAAGAAGGATGGATGTATCTGCACTTTGGTCTTCCTTTTTCTTGAGTTTCATGTTCTTTGTGAATTGTATCTTGGGTATTCCAAGTTTCTGGGCTAATATCCACTTCTCAGTGAGTGTATATCATGTGTGTTCTTTTGTGATTGGGTTACCTCACTCAGGATGATATACTCTAAATCTATCCATTTGCCTAAGAAATTCATAAATTCAGTGTTTTTAATAGCTGAGTAATATTCCATTGTGTAAATGTACCACATATTCTGTATCCATTCATCTATTTAGGGACTCCTGGGTTCTTTCCAGCTTCTATTATAGATAAGGCTGCTATGAACATAGTGGAGCATGTGTCCTTATTACAAATTGGAACATCTTCTGGGTATAGGATTAGGGGTAGTATTGCTGAATCCTCTGGTAGTACTATGTCCAGTTTTCTGAGGAACTGCTAAAATGGTTTGCAGAGTGGTTGTATCGGCGTGAAACCCCACCAGCAATGGAGGAGTGTTTCTCTTTCTTCACAACCTCACCAGCATGTGCTGTTACCTGAGTTTTTGATCTTAGCCATTCTGACTGGTGTGAGGTGGAATCTCAGAATTATTTTGATTTGCATTTTCCTGATGACTAAGGATGTTGAACATAATTATAGGTGCTTCTCAGCCATTCAGTATTCCTTAGTTGAGAATTCTTTGTTTAGCTCTGTATCCCATTTTTAATAAGGTTATTTGGTTCTCTGGAGTTTGACTTCTTGAGTTCTTTGGAGATATTGATATTAGCCCACTATTGGATATAGGATTGGTAAAGATCTTTTCCCAATTTATTGGTTGCTGATTTGTCCTGTTGACAGTGTCCTTTGCTCTACAGAAGCTTTGCAATTTTATGAGGTCCCATTTGTTGATTCTTGATCTTACAGCACAAGCCATTCTTGTTCTGTTCTGAAATTTTTCTCCTGTGCCTATATGTTTGAGGCTCTTCCCCACTTTGTCCTCTACAAGTTTCAGTGTATCTGGTTTTATATGAGGGCCCTTGATCCACTTGGACTTGAGCTTTGTACAGGGAGATAATAATGGATCATTTTGCCTTCTTCCACATGCTAACTGCCAGTTGATCCCGCACCATTATTTGAAAGTGCTGTATTTTTTCCATTGAATGGTTTTAGGTTCGTTGTCAAAGATCAAGTGACCATAGGTGTGTGGGTTCATTCTATTCTATTCCACTGAAATACCTGCCTGACACTGTACTACCAGTACCATGCAGTTTTTATCACAATTGCTCTGTAGTACAGCTTGAGGTCTGGGATGGTGATTCTACCAGAGGTTCTTTTATTGTTGAGAATAGATTTCAATATCCTGGGTTGTTTTGTTTTGTTTTGTTTTGTTTTGTTTTGTTTTGTTATTCCAGATGAATTTGGAAATTGCTCTTTCTAAATCTATGAAGAATAGAGTTGGAATTTTGATGAGGATTGCAGTGAATCTGTAGATTGCTTTCAGCAAGATGGCCAGTTTTACTATATTAATCTTGCCAATCCATGAGCATGGGAGATCTTTCCATCATCTGAGATCTTTTTTGATTTCTTTCTTCAGAAACTTACATACATATCTTTCACTTGCTTAGTTAAAGTCACACCAAGGTATTTTATATGATTTGTGACTATTGTGAAGGGTGTTGTTTCTCTAATTTCTTTCTCAGACTGTTTATCTTGCTTCATGTTTATTTCTGGAGTTTACTATTTATTTTTTACATCTTCTATCAGAAATGTAGCTATTTATTCTGCTGAGCCACCATAAGAACCAGAAGACCATTTAATGAACAAATAATCTTAATTTCTACTGTATGAGGAAAAACTGATCTTATTTCTCTAAACTCAGGAGGACTTTTTTGAGTCTCTTAAGTAGGTGGCCACATTGTCTCCACAGGAAGATATTATTCCATACTCCTGCCCTGGTTTTTCCTTAGTTTCTGCTCTTGACCTATCACTCTAGATAGCTTCTTATGCACTGGGCTAACTGAGAGTGGAAAGCATGAATGCCCTTTGGTCAGACTGATTTTATAGGAGATACTTTCCCCATATGAATCTCTTCTCAGAAGCCCAAAGCTCTTCTTTGTTTTGGTAAATAATTCAGAAGGCTTGGGAAAGACACAAATGATTTACTAATACTAAAATGAAAGCCTTTCCTTGAGTAGTTGAAAATACAGAAAGAAAATGTGCATGTCATCCACACTCAGGTTTTAATGACTGTGTCTTTGAACCAACTGTTATTAACTTTGTAACTTCTTGAGATGCATTTTTATGAAAAATTGTATAATAGCTTATTTGTTCCTTAAATGGTTTGTGTTTCTGGTGGAGGTTCTGATGATTTGAGTACATTTGTTTCCTGATATATGATGTAAAAAATAAATAGTAACCATAGTGAGGGATACATGAGAAATGAAATTAGCTGTAGCTTTAGCCTATAGAATATTTATTATATTGAGATATTCATTTTATTCGCAGTTTCTTTAGTGCTTGGGATAAATATCAGTTGAGAAGATGGTATAATTTCTGCTCTTAACTATATTCTTTTAAACATATCAGTTTGTGTGTGGTAAAACATCTTTGCATCCCTAGAATTGAACCAAAATAGTAGTAGTGCATGGTATTGTTAATGTCTTTGCGATTTTAATTTAATAACAATAAGTGCAACTATGTGTCGTGATTTATGACTGCAATACAAGAGCCCGAGTCAGTAGGATTGTCATGGACTTGAGGCCAGACTCAAATAATGAGAAGTTGTAAAAGTTCATAGAGAGAAATGAAAATAACAAAGCAAATGAAACAAATAAATAACGAAGACTTTAACAAACACCTTAAAATAATAACTTAGAGTCAAATTCACCAGACTATCTGTCCTTTCTTTGATGAAATATAACTAGATTTATGTATTTTAAAGAAACATTTGCAAAAAACTGTAACAAAAAATGTAAATACTTACACACCACACCTCTAAAAAATAAAAAAATAAAAAACCTGAACACTATGGGAATTTTTTTAAACCATTTGTCTTAGAAGAACCAGAAAAATAATCAAAATGAATTTATACTTTTACTCCATTATAAACTCCATAGGTCCACTACTTCCTATTTTATCTCAAGGCAGTGTGTATACTTCTTATCATAGTGCTTAAACCTAAAAAACAGTGCTTTGTAAAAGTAAAATTGCATATATTCTGAGAATGAAAAGGACTCTACTAAAAGCACGATAGCATAATAAATGCAAATTTGCACAATCAGAACTACTTATCACATTGTAAAAATCTATTTATGACTTTTGAAAATGAAATCCTGGGTAGCATTTTTCATTTGACTGGAAACCAGGGCATAGTATAATAGCAGTAGATCACTGAAGCAAAATTTCTTTTTTTTTAATTTTTTATTAGATATTTTCTTAATTTACATTTCAAATGCTATCCCCTTTCCTACTTTCTTCTCTGAAAGCCCCCTATACTCTGCCCCCGCCCTGCTCCCCAACCCACCCACTCCTGCTTCCTTGCCCTGGCATTCCCCTGTACTGGGGCATATAATCTTCACAAGACTAAGGGCCTCTCCTCCCACTGATGGTTAACTAGGCCATCCTCTGCTACATATGCAACTAGAGACACAAACTCTGGTGTGTGTGTTGGGGGGGGGTCCCCAATGAAGGAACTAGAGAAAGTAACCAAGGAGCAAAATTTCTTATTAGCGAAAACATTATTATCATTTTACCTAGCAGAGCAGATGGTCAACCACTTCATCCCTCTTCATATGACCAAGCACAGCTTTCCTCTGCTTATCTGTGGATATTAAAAGGATGCTTTTGTAATAGATAGATTTTAATCATCAAAATACTGAAGATACTTCATAAACAATGTCCTCCCTCCAGATTAGGATAATGGGAAGGTGCATGTGTCTGATGAAAATATGTTTTAGATTTTAATTTAGAATAATTCTATTGTCTGAATCCAGTTCCTTTCTTAAGGTTTATTTTGAAGATCTAGCCTCATGCAATTCATCTTTCTATATTCTCTCATGTTTGCATGTAGAAAAAGCATGAGGTTCCACTTAACTGCATGGCAATATCTAGTTTGTTTCTTCGTAAGGTGGAAGCTCTAGGAGTGAAATTTCCATGATTTCTGCTCTTTTAAAAGCTTCATATTTCTTTATTGATTGAGTTTTCACATAGAGATCTTGGGCTCATTAGCCACAAGCATTGGGCTGGATTAATGGTGTTAGGCATAAACACCCTTCTACTGAGTGGGTCAGAAGTCCAACTACACAACTGATGATTACAATTAGGATATAAGTGTCACTACTGCACCTTTTGGAATAGCTTATTAATCTAGTCATCATTTTGGTTTGTAGACCTTACAGCAGGCTATCAATTGCTTTTCTCTCCAGGCAACTTGTCTAGCACCTCCAAATACCATGAGAGCTAACCCCCAAGGAGACTTCCAGGTTGGTTCTAGCTTTATTCTCCCAAAGACTCTGAAGAGTACTGTCTTTATCCGTAGGCTTATACTTAATTTCTGGTAGAGAACTCAGGGCTATGACAGTATACTATACATTGGGAGTAGGGATGGTTTGGACTTCTATGACAAACAATTTGAAATGAGGTTTCCCATGCCTGGCACTGGGAATTTTGTTAGATAGATAATCCATGGCTTTGAGGGCCCCAATGTCAGCCCAAGTGGAATAATTTCGCTATATATATATTATTTATACATACTTTGAGATATAATTGTAAGTAACAATGTGATTTCTTATGATTAATAAAAATATTCTTATGGCTATTTATTCCTCCTCCTTTCCTGTCCCTCTGTATTGTCCCCTGTACCACTAAATAAGTCTCCCATCTCCTTTTCTATAGCCTTCCCTTTCTAATAACTGTATCTTGTTTCTCTCTCAAGAATTCATTCTTTCCTCCTTTTCCGAACCCCTCATATTGTCCTGATGATCCTGTTTTTTTTTTTTTTGAATACTACTCTCACATTCCTAGACCAATATAACCTAACTACATTCTTAATATTTTACCTTATCTAACCTTATATTTACAGATAATTATAGCTCTCATTTCTCATCAAAAACAGTTGGGTTGTTTTGTTGTTGTTGTTTAATTGGTGGGGTTTTTTTTTGTTTTGTTTTGTTTTTGTTTTTTCAATCTGAGACTATCACAGAAAGACAGAACTAGTCAAATGAAGATTTAAAGTACTCCTGGGTCAACAACCCAACTGATAGATCTACAATACAACACCTCACTGCTTAGGGAGACAAAAAGAGTATAAGAGCATCTGCTGAGCTACTGTGTACCCTGTATTTAACAAGAAACCTAGACCCATAAAATTCCTACAATATGTTTATCTAAACATGACCTAAAAGATGATAACAACAGTTATTATTATTTTTAGCATAACAGTTGTTATGCCAATATGGATGTGTGAAATTTCATAGCTCCTGCCCTTAGATGAAGATCTACGGAAATTAATGACTTTCTAGAGTTGGAGAAACTGCCTTCTCCAAGCACAAACTACCTAATATAGTGGTTCTAAATCTGGGCATCATGACACCTGTATGAATCTGACAATTTGTCACAGGGCTCCCCTAAGACAATCAAAAAACACAGGTATTTACATTATGATTCATAACAGTAGCAAAATTACAGTGATGAAGTAGCAATAAAAATAATTTTATGGTTGGGAGTCATCCAAACATGAGGAACTGTAGGAAAGGGTCACAGCATTAGGAAGGTTGAGAACCACTGACCTAATATGTGATCTAATCCCAAAATGATCTGTCTTAAATGTATATACATATAAGCAACATTCACTAAACTCAGGAAGTTATGGTTGTATGTGTGTGTGTGTGTGTGTGTGTGTGTGTGTGTGTGTGTGAGACCAATACATAAAGAACAAGAGATCATAATTTTGAAAGGTAAGGGTCTGTAGAGTGAGGAAAGAGAGGGGAAAATGCCCAGCACTCACATATGAAGTTATTTTAAAAATACTAAAAAAGTGTAAAAAACTTTTAACTGATGCATAGCAAAACAGCTGTTTGAAAAGCTTCACGTTTTTCCTGTAATTTGGAAAAAAAAGGTTTGTCTACATCACACACTCTTGCATGGAATTTTGAAAGAAACTTTAAATACTCTGAAAGGACTTGTAAGACCTTGTTACTCTACCCAATTTTCCTGAGAAGAAAACAAAGTCCCCAGTCAAACTCAGCCTTAGTCTTCAACATCTTATTCTAAAACTTTTCCTGCCTCATTATTATATCAAGAGGAACGAGGTGAAGGCAAGCAACTCTCAAATCTGTGTCTTGGTAATTTGATTGTAATGTTGACTTATCCAAAAAATAAGGACAATATTAAGAACAAAGGGAAGAATTGAGAAAATAATGGAATTAAATTAAATCCAGTCAAGTTTACTGAAGGAAAATTGGAACTTAAAATTCCTCTATGCAGCATTTAATTTCCTAGTATGAAAAGAAATCTGTGTTTTATACAGTGATCATTTCAGTCTCACATGGTGAAGGCAAATACAAAGCTTTGACTTCCTAAATAATCTTCACTCAGCTGCCCCCATGCTAACATCCCCCTTAAATATATACTGTATTATTAGAGACAGGATTGATATTCATCAGATGCTGCAAACCATAGGCCTCATTTAGATTTCACTCTTTCTACCATGTGCTCCTGATTTCCTTAGAGGTGTGCATGCATTGCATGTGTAGGTCAATCAAATTTTGTCTCATGCATAGAACTGTAATAATCACCACCATTAGTATTCAGAAGAGTGTTGAGACCAATCTAATATATGCTTAGCATATGCAAAACTTTCTTCCCCCAGGTAAGCCTTTTTACTGATCTCTGCATATGTATAATCTCTGTGCTAATCAGAGTGGTTTTGGTCCTCTGCTTCATATCCAATTCCCTTGAAATCACTACAAATTTATATTGAAACTTTGGTAAATTAAACTTAAATGATGTTTGTGGATGGTGCATTTTGTGTAAATGTATATCCTCTATTATATAAACTTGTCTGAAACTCTGAGCTCTGCTGGACTGTTGCTAGGGAACTGTTTCTCATTGCAACAAGTCAAATTCTGAAAAGAGAAATAATAAGAACTCACACACACTTTCTAAAAGGTTCTTTACAATTTGCTTTTAATTTAACAACTAATACTCTACAGTGATGCAAATGGAAGATAGTACCATATTTGTGAACCTGCTATCTGGAATGATGGTTGGTGTGTATTTAGCATAGCCCCTTATTTTATAATGTTATCTCAGATGCTACAACATTTTTCCTGAGCCACAGCACGTTTATTTGGCCTGGTAAAACCCTACAGGTTTCCATGCAATAACCTTTCCATTAAAATCATATTGTCCTTTTACAAGCTAAAATAAGAAATGTGCGAGCTAACTATGAAAAAAAAAAGGTAGCAGGCTCTATTGGCATCTAGCAGCACAATGAGATGGTTTTAGATTAAATGGAAATTGATAGCATTTAAAAACAATGAGAGCTGCCTTATCATGTGAGATAGTCAAACTTCTTTGGTTCATTCTAAATTTGATATTTAAATCAACTACCTATGTTTTATAAAGAAGTAATGAACAAATTGAGGTGTTTTAATTAGGCAAACCATATAAGAACAAAAGCATAAGTAGTCACTGAACTATGCTAGGTAGATACATAGCATGCTGAATCACTCATTTAAGAATTAATATAATTTATGCAAACTGTTCACAAACCTGTGCATAAACATAACTCTTTCATCTAAAAGTATTATCTTTATACATGCCCTTACTAATCTGCCTTCATGTTCATCTAACTTATCTTAGGTCTTCTACTATTTATAGTTTGTGGTAGAGTGTATTAAACTGTTAAACTTTTTCATATTACTTTTCAGTCCATGTATCAGCATTTATCAAAAGCACATTGAAGCAGAGACTACGTTGCCTGACTGCCTTGTCTAAGCTATCAATAGAGCAAAGATTCAGTAACCAGTCTAAAATTGTTTTGAAAATGTTCCAAAAAAGAGAGAAACTTCATCTATACAGACTCTGAAAGCCTTCTATCAAAGAAGTCAGTGGAAAGAAAATTAATATTCAGGAAGAGTTAATGAAATGGGGCCAAGCATTTGATAATTACTCAGCAGTAATTAGTGTCCAGAACAGAATTCAAAAGTTAGCATACACTACATGGTGCTTATTACTGTAGAAGGCCAGAGAGGAAAGCTCTGGAAAAATTTGTTTCCAGTCTGGGTGTTCTTCCAGGAAATTGCATGACCTTGAGAGAAGATACACAATATCTTCGATCCTCAATATGAATTGAGGATTGATCCCTAAGGATATGTCTAACTCAAAGATCTTACAGTTCAATTTAAGATCCAGAAGTACCTTCCACTTATATCTAGGAAGATAAATGGAATTTAATTCATGGCAGATTCTAGAAAATTTAATATTTTAGGTGACCTAAGTTTAAAATAACATTTTAAGTACTTCTGTGAAAGGAATTTTATACATGAGAATTGAATGAGGAGAACTTCGTTATGATTAAAGAAATAAAGAATCTGGTATCAATTCACCCCTCTTGACCCCTACCAGTCACCAAAAGTTGAAGAAATGGATTTCTTCTTTTTGCTAATGTTATTTATAAACAGGTGCAAGGGTTGATGAGTAATTGCATTAAAAATATTTCATTGACCTTTCTGCACTTGATTATATTTTAGGTTAATGCTCTAATATTTCATTATGACTACTATTCCCAAAGGCTAAAGAAGGCGAACTGAATATCATAGTAAAAATACTTGGGCCCATGACAGCCAATGAAAGTCAGTGCCTAGGGGCCTGATTATCTGAGTTCAACACTTGGATCCCATGGTGAAAGGAAAGGACTGGTATGAAAGTTGTCACCTGACTTTCACATGTGAACTCTGGCACCCTTGTACACATACACACACACACACACACACACACACACACAAGCACAAATAATAATATATAACATACAATTTGTCTAAAAAAAGTATATATCAAACTTGTTACAGTACCACAGACAAGTAGATTAGATAGGACACAGCCCACTAGAAAGAGAGCTCTACAAGTCATTTTCTACTTAGACCTCAGCTGGGCTAAAATCTAGGGTCTATCTTTCTCCTAAGTGATGATTCACACATTGTCTCACTAGTAAGTCTGAATGCAGTGTTTCCCTCTCTATGTTTCAAAAAAGACAATCATAAGTGTCCTCTCAGTCTCAAATTACCCTACTTGAGTGTCACTGTTCACCAGGCCAGTCAGCACAGACACATCTTGGTTCTTACTTTTTCCTACATATACCCATGAAACTCAGCCTCTGAGAAACACCAAAGCCCTTCTCTGGAGCTTCTTGGATGCATGTGTTTTCTCACATCTTCTAGAAGTCACTAGTATCTCCCCTTGAACTACTCAAAATGACAGCTTTGTGTCCTCTTACCCTTGAACCACAGAACATACACTGACAGAATAAATTTTCAACAAACCAACCCTCCTCGGAGGAAAACACTCCAGCCAATTCCCAGAGCATATTATTTTCCACTCCACAGAATTTCTGCCTTTGCCCTGACAGTCCCAAATCCTTTCTCAATCCCTTCCTTCTTGAAGTTCCATACCCAGTTATGAAGAGACCTTACCATGCACCTCCCATTTCTCCTCCTCAGCAAACTTTGTTCAAACTCACATGGCACTGCCCCCTCCCCTGGGTAGGGAAGCCCATATTCCTCCTGTGGGGTTCTATGTGGTGCCAGTTGAACAACATACACACCAGTTGGCTTTCCCTTAGCAATCTATCAAAAAATCAATTCCTTTCAGTTATAACTTAAGTTCATTTCCCTGCTGCATTTTCTCTCACTGGACTAGACACTCATTTAACTCACACATGTCTTAATGTTTCCCATCTTCCTCTAGAATACTTGGTTACTGAAAATAAAGAACGTGTATCTCATAAACCGTTGCACTTGCAGGACTCGGTTTATTGTATCCTCTTGATGGGTACATAGCAAAGATTTGTAAAGCACACACATCCTTGTATTAATAAATTTCACCATCAGGAAATAAACACATGATTTCAGGGAAAGTAATAGAAAAATTAAATCAAAGGTAATTTTCTTTATGTGCTACTGTTATTGTGTTATCAGATTTAGTAGACAAAGTGGAAATACCCAATGGAGCTTAGAAACTGCTCATCTTGGTGTTTTAGTGTTAATACAAACTTGACTTTGTATATTTGCTTTATATAGCACAGTAGTTTCTAAGATATCAGGATATATGTCATATTTAAATATTTGAAAATCCTGATTTTAGTATGCTCTACAGTTTGGATGATTTTGCTTTGTTAAAAAATTCAGATTTAATTGTATTTTGAGTGATGTGAGAATGTTACGAAATATTCTGAATACAAAATAATTTTATATCTATTTCAAGTGAATAGATATAGAAATACATAAAATTGTATGTCCCAATTCATCCTTTTGTTCATGGTTCTGTATTTCTTATTTATTTATTTGCTTATTTATTATTAAATTCCAACCATAGTTTCCCCCTCTCCTCTCTTCCCAGAACCGAGCTCACCAATCCACTCCTCCTCCATTTTACTTCAGAAAAGGAAAGTCCTCCTATGGATATCAGCCAAACATAGCATATCAATTTGCAATATAAGTAGGCACCTCTCCTTGTATTAAAGCTGAACAAGGTGACCCAGTGGTAGGAAAAAGTTTCCCAAAAAAAGCAAAAGAGTCAGAAATAGCCCATGCTCCTAATGTTAGGGTCACATAAGAAGACTAAGCTACATAACCTTAATACATATGCAGAGTACAGACACATGAAAAATCCCTGATTATTGTCACAGTCTCTGTGAGCTCTTCGGGCCCCATATTAGTTGATTCTGTGGGCTTTTTGTTGCTCTTCTTGTTGATGGTGATGGTTTGGGTTTTGGGGGAGGGGGTTGTTTGTTTTTGGTGTGTATTGTGTGTGTCCCCGTCCTTTCTCCTCTGGTTCCTAAAATCCTTCCCCCTCTTTGTCAGAATTCTCCAAGCCCCACTTCATGTTTGCCTGTGGGATTTTGAAGCAGTTTCCATCAGTTGCTGGAGGAAGCCTGTCTAGCATAGAAGAATATCAAAAAGAATTATATTATTGAGGTTGTTGTTGTTGTTGTTTTCTGGTTATGCTTGGCTCTACTCTAGGTGTCTGGGCTATCCAACCTCTGGTTCTTGGCCCTCCAGGCAGTGTAAGCTGTAGGCTCCCTCTTGTGGCATGAGTCTCAAGGAGACTCAAGAGTCACTGAGTGCCCACTCCCCCAATTTCAGTACCACCTTTATGAAAGCACTTATAGGCAGGACAAACTATAGTTAAAGGGTTTTGGCTGGGTTTGTGTCCCAGTCCTCCACTGAAAGTCTTGCCTGGTTACAGGAGGTGGTTAGTTCAGACTATAAATTCCCTTTACTAGGAGTTTTACCTCGGATCACCTTCTTAGATTCAGGGGAGTTTCCACTGGATTAAATTACTCTCTCATTCCCTAATGTCCCTCAGTGCCAGTTTACATTCCCAGTTCTCTCTCCTCTCCCCTCCCCTCCCCTCCCCTCCCCTCCCCTCCCCTCCCCCTTCCCTCTCCCCCTCCCCTCCCCCTCTCCTCTCCTCCTCTCCTCTCCTCTCCTCTCCTCTCCTCTCCTCTCCTCTCCTCTCCTCTCCTCTCCTCTCCTCTCCTCTCCTCTCCTCTCTTCAGCTTAGTTCAGCTTAGTATTCATGCAGGTCCTCCCACTGGAGTGGGGGTTGTTCCTGAACCTACTGCCTCCCTGTGGATTCCATTACCCTAACTAGGCCTCCTAGTCTGGCCTCAGTAGGAGAGGAAGTTCTACAGTAACTTCATATGCCAGGAAGGGGTGATACACAGGGGGTCCTACCCTCTCTCAGAGAAAAGAAGGGGTGGGAGAGGAGCTTCATAAGGGGTGACTGGAAGGAAAGGGAGGGAAAATATTGGATTGTAAAGTGAATAAATTAAGTGATGAATGAAAAAATTAAGCCCATGGCAGAATAAAGTCTAAATCAAAAGTAAAAGCCAAAAATTAGTGATGATACCAGAATTGTGGAAAAGTGGAAAAAAGGACTCACCAGGAACCAGGTAGCCTTCAATAGCTAGACAAAGAAGATCCCCAGAGGACTCTCATGCTGCAGGTGCCCTAGCACACACAGGATCATGAGATAACTGGTGAGTAGAATGCAACAACTGTTCCAAAAAATCCCAGAGGTTCTTGTGCCAGCAGGAACAGGAACAAAGGAAATCCGCCGACCAGTGACTGGGTTCATTCCCATCAGCACCAGCCCTGCACCATCTTGGACACAAACTCATCAGGCCCTAGCACACCCAGGATCTTGGGATCACTGAGACCAGTTTACTCAGGAGAGCACATGGACAGCAGAAACAGAGCTTCTTGGACAGGGTCCCTTCAGGCCTTCATCCTCAGCCAGGAGGTAGGGCTGAGACCCAGACCCTTGGGCACCTTCCCTGCCAGAGAAGAGTTGCCCTCTAGGGATGACTCTGACCTCAGGACTCAGGACATGGATCTGAGCTACAGACTTCTGTGCAACTTCCCTGCAAGAGGAGAGCTTGCCTGCAGAGAGTGGTCTGGCCACTGGGACTCAGGTGAGAGTTGGAATCCCAGGAGTGCTGACAAAGGCTAAAGAATCACAGGAGGAACAAACTCCAGACAGAGACAGCTAGAACATCTAATACCAGAGATTACCAGATGGCAAAAGGCAAACGTAAGAATCTTACTAGCAGAAACCAAGACCACTTGGCATCATCAGAACCCAGTATGCCCACCACAGCAAGCCCTGGATACCCCAATACACACACATAAAAAGAATCAGATTGAAAATCATAACTCATGATGCTGGTAGAGGATTTTAAGAAGGGCATTAATAACTCACTTAAAGAAATACAAGAGAACACTGCTAAACAAGTAGAAGTTGTAAAAGAATTACAGAAAAACAGGTTGAAGTCCTAAAAGAGGAAACACAAAAATCCTTTAAAGAATTACAGTAAAACACAAACAAACAGGTGACAGAATTGAACAAAAGCATCCAATATCTAAAAATGGAAGTAGAAATAATGAGAAAAACCCAAAGGGAGACAACTCTGGAGATAGAAATCCTAGGAAAGAAATCAGGAACCATAGACGCAAGCATCAGCAACAGAATACAAGAGATGGAAGAGAGAGTCTCAGGTGCAGAAGATTCCATAGAGAACATGGACACAACAATCAAAGAAAAGATTCTAACTCAAAACATCCAGGAAATCCAGGACACAATAAGAAGACCAAACCTAAGGATAATAAATACAGGTGAGAATGAAGATTTTTCAACTTAAAAGGCCATTAAATATCTTCAACAAAATTATAGAAGAAAAGTTCCCTAACCTAAAGAAAGAGATGCCCATGAATATACAAAAAGCCTACAGAACTCCAAATAGACTGGATCAGAGGTGTTCTTTTGTGATTGTGTTACCTCACTCAGGATGATATCATCCAGACCCATCCACTTGCCCAAGAATTTTATAAATTCACTGTTTTTAATTGCTGAGTAGTACTCCATGGTGTAAATGTACCACATTTTCTGTATCCATCTGTATGCATTCCTCTGTTGAGGGACATCTGGGTTCTTTCCAGCTTCTGGCTATTAAAAATAAGACTGCTATGAATTCTTATTACATGATTTAAGAGTGGAGCATGATTTCTTATTACAAGTTGGAACATCTGGGTATATGCCCAGGAGAGGTATTGCTGGATCTTCCAGTAGTACTATGTTCAGTTTTCTGAGGAACTGCCAGATTGTTTTCCAGAGTGGTTGTACAAGTTTGCAATCTCACCAGCAATGGAAGAGTTTTCCTCTTTCTCCACATCCTTGTCAGCATCTACTGTCACCTGAATTTTTGAACTTGGTCATTCTGACTGGTGTGAGATGGAATCTCAGGGTTGTTTTGATTTGCATTTCCTTGATAATTAAGGATGTTGAACATTTTTTCAGGTGCTTCTCAGCCATTCAGTATTACTTAGTTGAGAATTCTTTGTTTAGCTTTATACTACATTTTTAATGTCTTTATTTGATTTTCTGGAGTCCAGCTTCTTGAGGTTTTTTTATTGTCACGTACTTTGGTTGAGTCAGTTTGACATAGCGAAAGCTGGGAAACTGACCAATGAAGCAATGGGTTTCAAAGGGGACTCTCTTCCTGAAGTCTGACATTTTTCTCCCCAAAATTTTAAAAATCACAATATTAATCCTCCACTCACCGTTAGTCTAATGTATAGACTCACGTGCACTCTATTAAGCATTACCTTATAGTAAATGCCTTTTAAGATTGAATTCTAACATAGCTAAAGCCTTTCCCAGTGTTCTAAGATCCCAGATAACAGCAAGGAGCTTAACCCATTCAGTAACTAATTTAGCTCTACCATAAAACAATAAAACACTAGCCATTAGCTCAGTTATCTGCAAAAAGAGACTAAAAGTCTCACTGAGATAGAAATATTTACTACAAACTACATTCCACACCAGAGCAAGTTGATATACTATCCTGATAATGGAAATTCTCCAAATTAGATATAATTTAACAAGGCCTAGAGAATTTCGGGGTCAGTGACACTACATTACTCTTGAAGCCTGTCAAGATTTAAACCCCCTGGAGCAATTAACAAAGTGTAAAACTTTTGCCTGGTCAGGGCTAAAGCAGGCGTTTATCTCTAAGTAAACATAGTCTTTTTAAAGTCACTCCTCTTGCACCTGGGAAACTTCAATGTACCGTATCTGTTATGTTTTACAATTTATGATATTCGCTGTAATATAATAGTCTCATGTTTTACCAAGAGATTACATTCAGATTCGACACCTCTCTTGTGTGTGTCTCTGTCTGTCCCATCCGACTCTTTGCCCATCTGCTCGAGAGAACTCTTTCCTACGCAGGCACGAGACCCAGAGGGTCTGCGGCATTTTATATTGGATATTTGTCCCCTATCAGGTTTAGGATTGGTAAATATTCTTTCCCAATCTTTTGGCAGCCTTTTTTTTCTTATTGACAGTGTCTTCTGCAATACAGAAAGTTTGCAATTTTATGAAGTTCCATTTGTCTATTCAAGATCTTACAGCATAAGCGATTGCTGTTCTGTTCAGGAATTTTTCCCCTGTGCCCTTATCTTTGAGGCTTTTCTCCACTTTCTCCTCTATAAATTTTAGTGTCTTTGGTTTTATGTGGAGTTCCTTTATCTGGTTAATCTTGAGCTTCGTACAAGGAGATAAGAATGGATCAATTCAAATTCTTCTACATGATAACTGCCAGTTGTGCCAGCACCATTTGTTGAAAATGCTGTCTTTTTTCCACTGGATGGTTTTAGCTCCCTTGTCAAAGACCAAGTGACCATAGGTGTGTGGGTTCATTTCTGGGTCTTCAATTCTATTCCATTGGTCTCTACCTGTCTGTCTCTGTACCAGTACCATGCAGTTTTTTTGTTTTTTGTTTTCAATTGCTCTGTAGTACAGCTTGAGATCAGGCATGGTAATTCCACCAGAGTTTCCTTTATCATTGAGAATAGTTTTTGCTGTCCTAGGTTTTTTTGTTATTCCAGATGAATTTGTAAATTGCCCTTTCTAACTCTGTGAAGAATTGAGTTGGAATTTTAATGGGGATTGCATTGAATCTGTAGATTGCTTTAGGTAAGATAGCCATTTTTACTATATTGATCCTGCCAATTCATGAGCATGGGAGATCTTTCCATCTTCTGAGATTTTTGATTTCTTCCTTCAGAGTCTTGAATTTGTTATCATACAGATCTTTCACTTCCTTAGTTACAGTCACAACAAGGTATTTTATATTATTTGTGACTATTGTGAAGGGTGTTGTTTCTCTAATTTCTTTCTCAGCCTGTTTATCCTTCTTATAGAAAAAGGCCACTGATTTGTCTGAATTAATTTTATATCCAGCTACTGCACTGAAGCTGTTTATCAGGTTTAGGAGTTCTCTGGTGGAATTTTTTGGGTCACTAATATATACTATCATATCATCTGCAAATAGTGATATTTTGACTTCTTCCTTTGAAATTTGTATCCCCTTGACATCCTTTTATTGTCGAATTGCTCTGGCTAGGATTTCAAGTACTATATTGAATAGGTTGGGAGAAAGTGGGCAGCCTTGTCTAGTCCCTGATTTTACTGGGATGGCTTCAAGCTTCTCTCCATTTAGTTTGATGTTGGCTACTGGTTTGCTGTATATTGCTTTTATCATGTTTAGGTATGGGCCATGAATTCCTGATCTTCAAAAGACTTTTATCATGAATGGGTGTTAGATTTTGTCAAATGCTCTTTCAGCATCTAATGAGATGATCATGTGGTTTTTGTCTTTGAGTTTGTTTATATAGTGGATTACGTTAATGGATTTCCATATATTAAACCATCCCTGCATCCGTGGAATGAAGCCTACTTGATCATGATGGATGATCATTTTGATATGTTCTTGGATTCAGTTTGCAAGCATTTTTTTGAGTATTTTAGCATCGATATTCATAAGGGAAATTGGTCTGAAGTTGTCTTTCTTTGTTGGGTATTTATGTGGTTTAGGTATCAGAGTAACCGTGGCTTCATAGAATTAATTGGGTTGAGTACCTTCTGTTTCTATTTTGTGTAATAGTTTGAGAAGAATTGGAATTATGATAGAACTCTGCACTAGACCCATCTGGACCTGGGGTTTTGTTTGCTTGTTTGTTTGTTTTTTGTTTTGTTTTTTGTTTTTTGATTGGGAGAATATTAATGACTGCATCTATTTCTTTAGGGGAAATGGGACTGTTTAGGTCATTAATCAGATCCTGATTTAACTTTGGTACCTGGTATCTATCTAGGAAGTTGTCCATTTCATACAGGTTTTCCAGTTTTGTTGAGTAAATCCTTTTGTAGTAGGATCTGATGATGTTTTGGATTTCCTCAGGTTCTCTTGTTATGTCTCATTTTTCATTTCTGATTTTGTTAGTCAGGATACTGTCTCTATGCCCCCTAGTTAGTCTGGCTAAGGGTTGATCTATCTTGTTGATTTTCTCAAAACAACAGCTCCTGGTTTGGATGATTCTTTTTATAGTTCTTTTGTTTCCACTTGGTTGATTTCATCCCTGAGTTTGACTATTTCCTGCTGTGTACTTCTCTTGAATTTGCTTCCTTTTGTTCTAGAGCTTTTAGATGTTATGTCAAGCTGCTAGTGTGTGCTCCCTCTAGTTTTTCTGTTTTGTTTTTTGTTTTTTGTTTTTTTTGGGGGGGGTTGTTTGTTTTTTGTGGTTTTTTTGTTTTTTTGTTTTTGTTTTTGTTTTTGTGTGTGTGTGTGTGTGTGTGTGTGTGTGTGTGTGTGTGTGTGTCATTGAGAGCTATGAGCTTTCCTCTTAGGAATGCTTTCATTGTATCCCATAAGTTTGGGTATGTTGTGGCTTCATTTTCATTAAACTCTAAAA
The DNA here is from genome assembly GCF_978045245.1 of Mus caroli. NCBI lineage: Eukaryota > Metazoa > Chordata > Mammalia > Rodentia > Muridae > Mus > Mus caroli. The sequence goes on from NW_028227268.1 coordinate 82,034,362, forward strand.
AGTCTTTAATTTCTTTCTTTATTTCTTCCTTGACCAAGTTATCACCGAGTAAAATGGTTTTCAGCTTCCACATGAAATGTTGACTTTCTATTATTTATGTTGTTATTGAAGATCAGCCTTAATCCATGGTGATCTGATAGGATGCATGGGATAATTTCAATATTTTTGTATCTGCTGAGGACTGTTTTGTGACCAATTATATGGTCAGTTTTGGAGAAGGTACCATGATGTGCTGAGAATAAGGTATATCCTTTTGTTTTAGAATAAAATGCTCTGTAGAAATCTGTTAAATCCATTTGCTTCAGAACTTCTGTTAGTTTTAATTTGTCTCAGTTTAGTTTCTGTTTCCAGGATCTGTCAATTGATGAGAGTGAGGTTCTTGACTATGTCATAAATTCAGGGCCAGTCTAGAATACATTGGTTTGTGTGTATGTGTGTGTGTTTGTGTGTGTGTGTGTGCTGCTATTGTTGTTGTTGTTGTTGTTAAAGATGGTAATGATGATGATCATGATATTGTTGTTTTGTTTTTTAGACACTTAATGATTCTGAGAGTGTTTCAGGTACCCTGAAAAATCATTGATTGCTCTTAACAATATAGGCACTGGGTTAAAAGCTTAGTAAAAAGAAAGACTCAAGCCTCCATTGTGTTGCCATCACTGAATATGAATCAAGAGAGAATATTTACTGAGAATAAATATAAAATTTGTCACTACTGAAAGTGGCAAAATAGAGGGACCCACAGTGTTCTTTATGTTAGGTATTTTTGATATACTCAACAAGAAACTTTTTCATATTTCAGACATACTGAGATATTCCATTCTTGCCAATGCTAATGCTTGCTTCACTATTTAGATTACTTTTTTCCTCTCCCTAGTACAAAACAAGCTCACACCAGGATAAGATGTATTTGTCTGTTTTGTAAGCAGTCTCATACCCTGTCATCATATGTCACAACTGTAATTCAGTTTAAAATTTAGAATTTGTCATAAAAAATTGGAGCAACATTGTTCAAAAAAATAGAGCAGGAAAGATCATAGCAACAGAGACTCAAGGAGAAGACTGAGAAAAAAATCATGGTGACATTTAGTCCTAGAAAAATATTTGTGAAAATCAAGGCTGTGTTTCCACAGCAACCAACTTTGTTGAGTCCGCTGAGCTCTGTTAAAAATAAAGAAGAGAGCCGAGAGGAAACAACAGAGCAAGGACAACCTTGCTATAGTGTGTTAGACAACAAGGGAAACTGAAGAGAAAGCTTATTGAAAGTATATAGAACACCACAATCAATTGGAGGGGAGGGCTGTCTATGAAGTCCTGATCCTCTATTAATTAAAGTTTCATTTTCTTATACTAGGAATTCTATATGCGATCCACATTCCCTACCAAACCTTAAATGTATATAACATTATCACTTCTGCTTGAGAATATTCCTCAAGACATAAGGATGCTCCTTCCTCTTTCATGCCCTTGGCCTCCAGTGAATCTGAGTTGGTTTATTTTGATGATTCATATATGAGAAAATGGTGACGTATCTGTCCTTGTTTGATTGAGTCACTCAGCTGAACACAATCTCTTCAACATTCACCCACATGTAGATATTCTTCTGGCCTTTGTAAAGATTAATAATATCTCATTTCTGTATATTCCACACATATCAACTGATAGACTTTTAGGTTGTTACTCTATCATACTGGAAACTATCATATTGCACTACACTAAACATTTGAAACTCATATCTCTTCAATGCCCTGATTTTGATTCTTTTAGTGTAAATATCCAGAAATGAGATATTTCTTGGCCAAATAATAGCTCTGTTTTTGATTTATTGATTATTGCCATGTTGTTTAACACAATGACTAATGTTTTGCTCTATGGGGACAATAGTTACAATATTTTCCACCTTTTTACCTATACTTCATTTGTCAGAATATTCTTCCCAAGTAATAAGCCTTCTAATAAATACATGGTAATATCTCCCTGTGTGCTTATGTGAAAGTATCTGTTTCTTTGGATTGGTTTGCTTTGGTTTTTCTATGACAAAGTCTTACTCTATAGTTCTAGTTGGCCTGAATCTCACTGTAAGGCCCACATGGACCTTGAATTTGTAATCCTCCTGCCTCAGCCTCATTATTCAGGGATCAGGAGCAGAGCTAGCATGCCTAACTTCTGTGAGGTTTTGATCTGAGTTTGCCTGATGTATAGTGACATGGAAAATCTTTCAAATAATATTGGTTCCATTTGAATTTTTCTTAGGTAAATAGCTCCTCAGATCTTTAATCATTTTTAAAATGTGTTTTTATTTTTGCCTTTCAATCATTCCTCATGAATTTTAAGATTCAAGATCTTATCTGATATGTAGGCTGCACTCCTTCTATTGCCTAGGTTACATTTTTCTTTTTTCTTCTTCTTTTTTTTTACTATTCAGAATGTTAATTTGACTCAGTATGACTTATTTGCTTTGTTTCAATTGTATTTGTTTTTGATGTTATGTTCATGAAATTCATTCCAAGACTAATATCACAAAGTTTCTCATTTGCAGTCTTTGTGTGTGTGTGTGTGTGTGTGTGTGTATGTGTGTGTGTGTGTGTGTATGTGGTATATTTCACAAGTTTCATAATTTGATCCCTGCTTTCTTTAGTGAGGGTTCTCTAGAAGAACAGTACTGATAACTGATATATATATATATATATATATATATATATATATATATATATATGATTTTTATCAGTTACTACAACCAATGGCTGTTTACCAATGGAAAGTCCAAAAAATCCAACAGTTATTCAGTCCAGAAGACAGGATGTCTCAGCTGGTCTTCATTATATGCCAGAATATCAAAGAATGACAGTGAAGGAAGAAACTTGCCAAAGAGAGTGATGGCAATCAGGCAAAACCAAATGCTATCTTCTAAGTCCTTTATATAGGCTACTACCAGAAGATGTGGTGGATTTAAGGTGGTTCTCCCTCTTCAAAAGGTCTGTTTCTAGGGTACATCTCCCTTCCTCAAATGATTTAATATACCCAAGATACAGTCCACAGAAATCAATAAGCTCAACAAGCTGAAGTGCCCAAGTGAGGACTCCTCAGTCCCACTTGAGAGAGAGAAGAAAGCAATCACAAGTGGGGATGGAGGGAGGTTACCTGGGAGGGATAGTGGATGGTAGGAGTAATAGGGAGAGGGAAATCTGATTTGGTATTGGGTGAGGGAAAAATCCCTGAGGGCCAGCAGAAAGAATATAAACAGGCAACCTCAGGAAATAAGAGGTTAGCAGGTTAGTGGGACCTCCTCTCAGAATACACCAGAGACCTGGGAAGTGAACGACTCTGGGACGCAAAGGGAGGGACCTTAGATGAAATGTCTGACAGTAGGGAGAGGCAACTTATAAATTCCACCTCCATAAGGAAAACAGGACATCAAGTGACGGAAGGGGTTGCCACTCCACAGTCACATCTCTAAAGCATAATTGCTCCTGTCTGAAAAAAATTGCAGGGATGGAAATGGAGAGGAGCCTAAGGAAAAGAAGGTCCAGGGACAGGCCCAAAGTGGGATCTAGCTGAAGGGGAGGTCTCAAGGCCTGACACTATTACTGAGGAGATAGTACGCTTACAAAAAGTGACCTATCATGACTGCCCTCCAAAAGCAGCTGAAAGACTCAGATGCAGATATTTGGACCCAACCAATGGACAAAAACTGCTGATCCCTGTTGTTGAATTAGGGAAGGCTAAAAGAAGACAAGGAGAAGGGCGATCAATCCTTAGGAGGACCATCAGTCTTAATTAATCTGGACTGCAGAGATCTCTCAAACACTGGATAACCAAACAAACACCAGCTAATATGAGGCCCCCAGCACACATACAGTAGAGAACTTCCAGGTCTGTGTTGATTCTGAGATAATGCACTTAACCCTCAAGAGACTGGAGGCACCAGGGAGTTTAGAGGTCAGGTGGTGTGAGGGGTGGGAGCATCCATGTGGAGATGGGGTTGGGTGGGAAGGAGGTGTGAGATGTGGAGCAGTAGGAGGGTGGATGGGGTGGGGCAGGAAATAGACTATGGAGTATAAAAAAATAAATTAAAAATAAAATAAAAATTTAAAAAAAAACCCTCATTCATGGTCCCAGCTACTTAGGTTAAAATTAATTCCAAATGTAGTTAAGTTTGCAATCAAGAATAGCCATCACAGGTCCTGATATCTATGGTTTTTAGCATGTAAACACCATAGTTGAAGACCGTGACTTTTCTTAATTGTGTAGTCTTGTCACATTAGTCAGATACCAATTGGCCAAAAATCTAGGGACAAGGTTAGTGATAGGCAATTGTCAGGCATATGCAAACACCTTCACACTTGGTGCCTAGTATCCCATACACACATTCAAAATCAATGGAACACATACATGTTTCTACACTATTCATCCTGTTCTGAGCTATACGTCTGTTTTATGTCAAAGTTACTATACCTTTTTACCATATTTAAAAAGCAAAAATCAGTATGTATCAAACTTTCATCTTGCTCAATACTGTTATAGTTAGTCAAAGATTGTTTACTTATTAAGTCTCGGCATGTTTTCTACTTCTGTAAATGGCATCATTTAATGTTTTGATAGAGATTACACTGCATATGGAGCTTTCTTTAGAAAGCATGGGCATTTAACACTTTTTACTTTAAAAAAAAACTGTAGGGTTGCCTATTTCTATGTAATATTCCATTTCTTTTAAATGATGGGTAGTTTTTAGTATACATGCCTTTTACCTATGTAATGCTGGTTTTTTTCTAAACATTTGATTCATTTTATATTATTATACATGAAATAGTTTTCTTAATTTCCTCTTGAGATGGTATATAGAAACATAATGAATATTTGTATATTAGTTTTATACCCTAAAATTAAGTCAAGTTATTTATTAGTTCTGACAGTCTTAGAATTGTTTTTTAATCATTTTCTACATATTTGAGTGTGCTATTTGTAAACAATAAAACAATATTTCCTTTTATATTTTAATGCCTTTAATTTTTTCATCTGATCATCTTGCTAAAAATTCTAGCACTATATTGAATGGAACCATGATACTTTTGCCTTATACTTGATCTTAGAGTGTCAGTTTTTATTTGTGTGCTTTTTATGTATGGCATATATTATATGAAATAATGTTTTATTTAAATTTAGTTAGCTTTCTTTCATTAAAAGATTATTCAAGTTCATTAAGTGTTTTTTTTCTGCATCTACTGAGATGTCCATGTGCTTTCCCCTCCATTTTGATAATTAGGCACACATATTAATTCTTTTACATAATGAGCATCCTTTGTATCCCAGGAATAAATCCTACTTAATAATGGTATATGATTCTTTTAGTGAGAATGAAATTTTCCTAGTATTTAATGGATAATTTCTGTATTTATAATTCATCAAGGATATTTGCCTCTGGCTTTCTATTCATGAAGTGACTTTTATCTGCCTTTTGTAGCAGAATAATGTCTGGTTTCATAAAAGAAGATTTAAATTATTCCCAGTATCTATATTATTAAAGAGTATAGCATTTTTTTAAAAGAAGTTGCTTTTTAAACTACTGGCTAATCTACAAGTCTAACTCAAGACACAGTTGAAAATTAGCTTGAACCTTTGACCCTAATGTCTATACTTCCTCAGTGCTGGAGTACAGGTGTGTGTCACTACGCTTAGTTTATATGGTGCTATGGATCTAACACACGGCTTCATGAATGCTGGCCCAGTGTTCTATCCTCTGTATTCAATAAATGAAAGGGTAGATTTTAATATTTGGTTGAGAATTTCTTTGTCTTCATTCTATTTGATTTTATTCGAATTCTATGTCTCTAAATGTCCATTACATTATCTGAAATTAAGACATTATTCTCTATTTTCACTTATTTTTTTTGCTTTAATGAAGACTTCTAATGGCCACATCTTAACATTGCTGTTCTTTCCTTGCTTTAATTTGCTTTTAAACCCATCTAGTGACTATTTTTGTTCAGTATTTATATTTTTCTGCATTTTCTGCCAGCATTTATAAAATTTTCTTCATTTTTCTTGAAATTCTAACTTCATTAATACCTTGTTTTGCCTATACATTATAACATTCCTAACAGTCTGTTCCCTTGCCATTAGGGGAAGGTCAGTATTTGGATGGTTATCTTATTCCCTTATTTGAAACACCTTTCCTTGTGTTTATTCATCTTTTCATTTTTCATGTCTCTTTTTGTTAGTGTCTAGTCTCCTTCTTTTCTCAGTACTTAGGAATTATGCTCACGTAGAAGACTCTCACTAGTCAGCAGGTCTTCATTCTGAGCAGCTTCTCAAAACTTCATGCTGGCATAACCAGCTTTCTTTGCTCTGAGTATCTGATGAGACATCTGAGATCCCAATAAGACCCATGGCCTTTCTTCAGCCATCCTCTAGATAACCTAGGACATTGGATGCTCTGCTTCTTTCCTTCATAAGGGAGAACCTACGGGGTGGACTTTGTATCTATTTGTTGTGTGTTATATGTCTGATAGGACTGTGCGGACCATGAATCTCAATCACTGTCTTTTTCTCATTGGCCCTCAGTATAAAATTCTAGGACCCATAGGGCTGTGAAACAAAATAAAGAGAGGCTAGCACTCTGTATAGTTCCCTGAAAGTAAGGTATTGGAAATATAATCTATTATTAGTACTTCCAACAAGAATCTAGAACCTGTAAAGATCAATCTTGATCACATTGTCCTGTGCCAGGGGTGAGGATTGTGTGAGGATTTCAGGTGCCTGTAATTTCCTTGCCAACTTGATCTTCACATTTTTGCATTCATCTAGGAAGCAAGAGCCTCTTAAGGAAAACGTCTCTTAAGAAGATCTCTCAAAGGAAATCTATGCTTAATAACAATGTGTTTGTGGAGAAAAGAAAGGTCTAAAACTTCATATTCTATCATCTTCCTGACATTTCTCCCTTATGTTTTAAAACAAATATTGACAATAAAAATTCATGTTTAGAAAATTGATTATGCAAAAAGTAATGTGGTCAAGTAGTAATGAATAGACAGTAATGGGCTCCAGCCAAATTGGGCAGGCAATACTCTACTAAAATGTAATATGGCCATACAGAGCAGATAACTCAGAAGCATTACTTTCTATGTGAGACTTAGTATTCATTTCATTTTGATGTCACAATAATATGTCCCAAACCTAGAGATTGAAGATGATATTCTCACAGTTCCTTAGGTCAAAAAACTTGACTCCAAATGACTAAGTTAATTTCTCAGACTTTTAAGGCTCAAATAAAGCTGTAAATTGAATTCCTTTCTAGAGGCTCTGAGCATATACAATATCTACAATAGCTCAAATCTGATCATATGAATTTGCTTCTAGCTGAAAGGCTGATGTTCTTCCATCCTTTGCTCCTAGAGGTTGTTGACATCCCTTTTCATGCTATCTATATAGCCTTCTACATCAATGGTGAATTAAGTGTCTCTCACACCTGGAACCTGATTAGGTTTTCCAAATCTTATGCTTCTTGTCTTCAGTTCATATGATTAAATTTCACCAAACAGACCTTGATGAAAAAAATATTTCAATTTAAGGTTGGCAGCACCTTATTTCTGCCTGCAAAGTTCATTAACCTTATAGCATATTCTCAGATGATTAGAGATAAGAATAAGGGATGGACCTTTTTTTTAAAAAGATATTTTCTTTATTTACATTTCAAATATTATCCCCTTTCCTGGTTTCCCCTCCAAAAGCCCTCTATCTCCTCCACCACTACCCCTGTTCACCAACCCACCTACTCCTGCTTCCTGGCCCTGGCATTCCCCTATATTGAGGCATAGAACTTTCACAGGACCGAGGGCCTCTCCTCCCTTTGATGACCAACTAGGCCATCCTGTGCTACATATGCAGTTAGTGCTATGAGTACCACCATGTGTTTTCTTTGGTTAGTGGTTTAGTCCCAGAAAGCTCTGAGAGTACTAGTTAATTCAATTTGTTATTCCTCCTGTGAGACTGCAAATCCCTTCAGCTCCTTGGGTACTTTCTCTAGATCCTTCATTGGGGACTCTGTGCTCTGTCCAATGGATGGGATGGACCTTTTTTAAGAGCTATAACTGAGACCAGCACCAGGGTAGGTAGGGCGCAGGGTAGGCTGACACTTGCCAACTACCCACAACACCCACCACAGGATCTTAAGACTTCTGATGAGTGGAACACAGCTTCTGCTCCAATCCAATTGCGCGCTGGACCTGAGACTGCATTAGTTAGGGAAACAGAAAACCAGACTGAGTAGGACCACAAGCCTCTTCAGGTCTGACCAGCACCTGGGTAGCTAGAGCGCAGGGTCTGTTGACACTCGCCAGCTACCCACGACACCCGCCACAGGAGTTTGAGACTTCTGGTGAGTGGAACACAGCTTCTGCTCCAGTCCAATCTCGCAGGACCTGAGACTGCTTTGGTTGGGGAGGCAGAAATCCGGCCTGAGTAGGGCCACAAGCCTCTTCCGGTCTGAACAGCACTGGGGTAGCTAGAGCACAGGGTCTGCTGACACCCACCAGCTACCCACAACACCCGCCACAGGATTTTGAGACTTCTGGTGAGTGGAACACAGAGTCTGCTCCAATCTTTAAACAGTGACAACAATAACAACTAATCCCAGAGAATACCAGATGGTGAAAGGTAAACGTAAGAATCTTACTAACAGAAACCAAGACCACTCACCATCATCAGAACCCAGCACTCCCACTTCGCCCAGTCCAGGGCACCCCAACGCACCGGAAAAGCTAGACCCGGTTCTAAAAGCATATCTCACAATGATGGTAGAGGACATCAAGAAGGACTTTAATAACACACTTAAAGAAATACAAAAGAACACTGGTAAACAGGTAGAAGACATTAAAGAGGAAGTACAAAAATCCCTTAAAGAATTGCAGGAGAACACTGCTAAACAGGTAGAAGACATTAAAGAGGAAGTACAAAAATCCCTTAAAGAATTGCAGGAGAACACTGCTAAACAGGTAGAAGACATTAAAGAGGAAGCACAAAAATCCCTTAAAGAATTGCAGGAGAACACTGCTAAACAGGTAGAACACATTAAAGAGGAAGCACAAAAATCCCTTAAAGAATTGCAGGAAAACCAGACCAAACAGGTGATGGAATTGAATAAAACCATCCAAGACCTAAAAAGGGAAGTAGAGACAATGAAGAAAACCCAAATTGAGGCAACGCTGGAGATAGAAACCCTAGAAAGAAATCTGGAACCATAGATGCGCTCATCAGCAACAGAATACAAAAGATGGAAGAGAGAATCTCAGGTGCAGAAGACTCCATAGAGAACATTGGCACAACAATCAAAGAAAATACAAAATCCAAAAAGATCCTAATTCAAAACATCCTGGAAATCCAGGACAAAATGAGAAGACCAAACCTACGGATAATAGGAGTAGATTAGAATGAAGATTTTCAACTCAAAGGACCAGCAAATATCTTCAACAAATTTATAGAAGAAAACTTCCCAAACCTAAAGAAAGAGATGCCCATGAACATACAAGAAGCTTACAGAACTCCAAATAGACTGGACCAGAAAAGAAATTCCTTCCGACACATAATAATCAGAACAACAAATGCACTAAATAAAGATAGAATACTAAAAGCAGTAAGGGAAAAAGGTCAAGTAACATATAAAGGCAAGCCTATCAGAATTACACCAGATTTTTCACCAGAGACTATGAAAGCCAGAAGGGCCTGGACAGATGTTATACAGAAACTAGGAGAACACAATTTCCAGTCCAGGCTACTATACCCAGCCAAACTCTCAATTACCATAGATGGAGAAACCAAAGTATTCCACGATAAAACCAAATTCACACATTATCTTTCCACGAATCCAGCACTTCAAAGGATAATAACAGAAAAAAACCAATACAAGGACAGAAACCACGTCATAGAAATAGCAAGAAGGTAATCCCTCAACAAACCTAAAAGAAGACAGCCACAAAAACAGAACACCAACTCTAACAACAAAAATAAAAGGAAGCAACAATTACTTCTCCCTAACATCTCTTAATATCAATGGACTCAACTCCCCAATAAAAAGACATAGACTAACAGGCTGGCTACAGAAACAGGACCCAACATTTTGCTGCTTACAGGAAACTCATCTCAGAGAAAAAGATAGACACTACCTCAGAATGAAAGGCTGGAAAACAATTTTCCAAGCAAATGGTATGAAGAAACAAGCTGGAGTAGCCATTCTAATATCTGATAAGATTGACTTCCAACCCAAAGTCATCAAAAAAGACAAGGAAGGGCACTTCATTCTCATCAAATGTAAAATCCTCCAAAAGGAACTATGAATTCTGAATATCTATGCGCCAAATACAAGGGCAGCCTCATTCATTAAAGATATTTTAGTAAAGCTCAAAGCACACATTGCACCTCACACAATAATAGTGGGAGAATTCAACACACCACTTTCACCAATGGACAGATCATGGAAACAGAAACTAAACAGGGACACAGTGAAACTAACAGAGGTTATGAAACAAATGGATCTGACAGATATCTACAGAACATTTTATCCTAAAACGAAAGGATATACCTTCTTCTCAGCACCTCACGGTACCTTCTCCAAAATTGACAACATAATTGGTCACAAAACAAGCCTCAATATATACAAAAATATTGAAATTGTCCCATGCACCCTATCAGATCACCATGGACTAAGACTGATCTTCAATAACAAAATAAATAATAGAAAGCCAACACACACGTGGAAACTAAGCAACACTCTTCTCAATGATACCTTGGTCAAGGAAGGAATAAAGAAAGAAATTAAGGACTTTCTGGAGTTTAATGAAAATGAAGCCAGAACATACCCAAACTTATGGGACACACTGAAAGCATTTCTAAGAGGAAAACTCATAGCTCTGAGTGCCTCCAAAAAGAAACTAGAGAGAGCACACTTTAGCAGCTTGACAACACACCTAAAAGCTCTAGAACGAAAGGAAGCAAATTCACCCAAGAGGAGTAGACAGCAAGAAATAATCAAACTCAGGGGTGAAATCAACCAAGTGGAAACAAGAAGAACAATTCAAAGAATCAACCAATCAAGGAGCTGGTTCTTTGAGAAAATCAATAAGATAGATAAATCCTTAGCCAGACTCACTAGAGGGCATAGGGAAAGTATTCTAATTAACAAAATCAGAAATGAAAAGGGAGACATAACAACAGACCCTGTAGAAATCCAAAACACCATCAGATCCTTCTACCAAAGGCTATACTCAACAAAACTGGAGATCCTGGATGAAATGGACAAGTTTCTACACAGATACCAGGTAACAAAGTTAAATCAAGATCAGGTTAATGATCTCAACAGTCCCATATCCCCTAAAGAAATAGAAGCAGTCATTAATAGTCTCCCAACCAAGAAAAGCCCAGGACCAGATGGGTTTAGTGCAGAGTTCTATCAAACCTTCAAAGAAGAACTAATCCCAGTTCTTCACAAACTATTCCACAAAATAGAATCAGAAGGTACTCTACCCAACTCATTCTATGAAGCCACAATTACTCTGATACCTAAACCACATAAAGACCCAACAAAAATAGAGAACTTCAGACCGATTTCCCTTATGAATAGTGATGCAAAAATCCTCAATAAAGTTCTCGCTAACCGAATTCAAGAACACATCAAAATAATCATCCACCCTGACCAAGTAGGATTCATCCCAGGGATGCAAGCATTGTTCAATATACGAAAATCCATCAATGTAATCCATTATATAAACAAACTCAAAGACAAAACCCACATGATCATCTCGTTAGATGCTGAAAAAGCATTTGACAAAATCCAACACCCATTCATGAAAAAAGTCTTGGAAAGATCAGGAATTCAAGGCCCATACCTAACCATGATAAAAGCAATATACAGCAAACCAGTAGCCAACATCAAAGTAAATGGTGAGAAGCTGGAAGCAATCCCACTAAAATCAGGGACTAGAAAAGGCTGCCCACTCTCTCCCTACCTATTCAACATTGTACTTGAAGTCCTAGCCAGAGCAATTAGACAACAAAAGGAGATCAAGGGGATACAAATCGGAAAAGAAGAAGTCAAAATATCGCTTTTTGCAGATGATATGATAGTATACATAAGTGACCCTAAAAATTCCACCAGAGAACTCCTAAGCCTGATGAGTAGCTTCGGTGAAGTAGCTGGATATAAAATTAACTCAAGCAAGTCAATGGCCTTTCTGTACACAAAGGATAAACAGGCAGAGAAGGAAATTAGGGAAACAACACCCTTCTCAATAGTCACAAACAATAGAAAATACCTTGGCGTGACTCTAACTAAGGAAGTGAAAGATCTGTATGACAAGAACTTCAAGTCCCTGAAGAAAGAAATTAAAGAAGATCTCAGAAGATGGAAAAACCTCCCATGCTCATGGATTGGCAGGATCAACATTGTAAAAATGGCTATCTTGCCAAAAGCAATCTACAGATTCAATGCAATCCCCATCAAAATTCCAACTCAATTCTTCAACGAATTGAAAAGAGCAATCTACAAATTCATCTGGAACAACAAAAAACCTAGGATAGCAAAAACTCTTCTCAAGGATAAAAGAACCTCTGGAGGAATCACCATGCCTGACCTAAAGCTGTACTACAGAGCAATTGTGATAAAAACTGCATGGTACTGGTATAACGACAGACAAGTAGACCAATGGAACAGAATTGAAGACCCTGAGATCAACCCACATACCTATGGTCACTTGATCTTTGACAAGGGAACAAAAACCATCCAGTGGAAAAAAGACAGCATTTTCAACAAATGGTGCTGGCAAACTGGCAGTTATCATGTAGAAGAATGTGAATTGATCCATTCCTATCTCCTTGTACCAAGGTCAAATCTAAGTGGATTAAGGAACTCCGCATAAAACCAGAGACACTGAAACTTATAGAGGAGAAAGTAGGGAAAAGCCTCGAAGATATGGGTACAGGGGAAAAATTACTGAAATAGAACAGCTGTAAGATGGAGAATTGATAAATGGGACCTCATAAAGTTGCAAAGCTTCCGCAAGGCAAAAGACCCCATCAATAAGACAAAAAGAACACCAACAGATTGGGAAAGGATCTTTACCTATCCTAAATCAGATAAGGGACTAATATCCAATATATATAAGGAACTCAAGAAGGTGGACTCCAGAAAATCAAATAACCCCATTAAAAAATGGGGCTCAGAACTGAACAAAGAATTCTCACCTGAGGAATACCGAATGGCAGATAAGCACCTGAAAAAATATTCAACATCCTTAATCATCAGGGAAATGCAAATCAAAACAACCCTGAGATTCCACCTCACACCAGTCAGAATGGCTAAGATCAAAAATTCAGGTGACAGCAGATGCTGGCGAGGATGTGGAGAAAGAGGAACACTCCTTCATTGTTGGTGGGATTGCAAGCTGGTACAACCACTCTGGAAATCAGTTTGTCCGTTCCTCAGAAAATTGGACAAAATACTACCAGAGGATCCAGCAATACCTCTCCTGGGCATATATCCAGAAGATGTTCCAACTGGTAAGAAGGACACATGCTCCTCTATGTTCATAGCAGCCTTATTTATAATAGCCAGAAGCTGGAAAGAACCCAGATGCCCCTCAACAGAGGAATGGATACAGAAAATGTGGTACATTTACACAATGGAGTACTACTCAGCTATTAAAAGGAATGAATTTATGAAATTACTAGGCAAATGGATGGATCTGGAGGGCATCATTCTGAGTGAGGTAACACAATCACAAAGGAACTCACACAATATGTACTCACTGATAAGTGGATATTAGCCCAAAAACTTAGGATATGCAAGATATAAGATACAATTTGTTAAACGCATGAAACTCAAGAAGAACGAAGACCAAAGTGTGGACACTGTGCCCCTTCTTGGAATTGGGAACAAAACACCCATGGAAAGAGTTACAGAGATAAAGTTTGGAGCTGTGAAGAAAGGATGGACCATCTAAAGACTGCCATATCCAGGGATCCATCCCATATTCAGCTTCCAAACGCTGACACCATTGCATACACTAGCAAGATTTTGCTGAAAGGACCCAGATATAGCTGTCTCTTGTGAGACAATGCTGGGGCCTAGCAAACACAGAAGTGGATGCTCACAGTCAGCTATTGGATGGATCACAGGGCCCCCAATGGAGGAGCTAGAGAAAGTACCCAAGGAGCTAAAGGGAACTGCAACCCCATAGGTGGATCATTATTATGAACTAACCAGTACCCCAGAGCTCTTGTCTCTAGCTGCATTTGTATCAAAAGATGATCACTGGAAAGAGAGGCCCATTGGACTTGCCAACTTTATATGCCCCAGTACAGGGGAATGCCAGGGCCAAGGGGTGGGGGTGGGTGGGTGGGGGACTGGGGGGGCGAGTGTATTGGGGACTTTTTGGATAGCATTGGAAATGTAATTGAGGAAATTACCTAATAAAAAAAAATAAAGTCAAAAAAAAAAAAAAAGAGCTATAACTGTGCCTTAATCTCAAACCTAATGTATTGACCAAATAGTTGTGAATCCAACTTAGGTGAGACTAGACATATCTATGGTTCTCACCTTAACATAGAATCAATATTTGTGATATCTAATTTAGGAAATTAACATTACCAAAAATTATCTGTTAGACTAGGTTTCAAAGATGTTTTAAAATAGAAACTCCGTAAGTTAGTTGACAGTAAGATAAATATATTATTAAAATGAAAGTAAATATTAGATATTCACACTTATTCAATATTAGATTTATTGTACCTGCTGCTGCTGTGTTTGTCCTCTGTATTATTCAGGGTCCATTTGTATATAATTTATTAATATTTGAATAATCATCAATATTTGTTTGCATTACTCTTTTTCTCTGCACTATAGCTACAGTCATTTCTACTATGTACACTGCCTCAAAGCATGATTAAAGAAGTTGTTTTCCTACTGGATTTCATTTATATCATCTATTAAGCATTTTAACTGGGTAAGGAGATAGAATTAGCATTAACCCACAGACTAGTTTGCCATTTGTTTATTCTCATTAATTGTAAGATAAAGTGGACTATGTAACTACATTAAAGTACATTGGCATTATAACCCTTCTTATAATTTTATTTGATTTTGTAGTTTTAAATGTCAGTACAATTCAAAAAGTTGATGGTATAAAAATCAAAACTCCCAGCAACCTTGGGTAAGGCTGGCCAGAGGATTGCCACATCTGTTCATGCATTTTGCTCATCATTGATACTTGTCTTTAAACCTCTCTCAATGTCATGGGAAACAAAGGACCAGGTAGAATATTAAATTCTGAGACCCACTTTTCTCCCTTGTAAAATGGGTTTGAAAACATTTTTCCTTATTTTCCATACATTGCTCTGATAGAAAAATATAAAACATTTGGACATCGCAAAACATGAACGGAATTCTCACTGAAACTAGTGTGATTTGTTCATGTAGTGTTCATTGCTCAGCTTAGGAATTCTGATTGAGGAAGAACTTATTCTAATTTCCATTATCTTTGTAAAAAGCCACATGCTCATATTATTTATTTTTGCTGCTCTTTTTTCATTTTCTTTTTAGCACTGATGCATTTCCAGAAACTGAGTTAAAGATTTGCATTATTGTGTTTAAAATCGATTTAGTTCTTTGCAGTTCTAATGATTCATTTGTCTATATAAATCATACAATTTTAGTTAGAATTTCAAATATGTATGAAAATGTGAAATAAAAACACATGTAAATATGAGTATATATTCTTGGGAAGCCTAAAAACGAAAATTGTCATAATATGTGAATGGTTTTCCTTCTTAGAAGTAATATTTAATCTTTTAATAATGTCGATTTAGAAATAAATTAATAAAACCTCTAAAGAATTTACAAGTATAGTATTACAAAATACAAAAGAATTACAAAAGTAGTATTAGAATGCACATAGCTTGGTGGTAACCAATAGTTCTTTAAGTGGACTTAAGGTTAATTCAACAAGAGAGTTATTACTAACTGGTTATTAAATACTCAGTGATCAGTCCTGAAATCGTAGACATAAAAGTAACATGCAGACAAAGCAGGCTGCATCTATATATGTAGGAATACGCACACACACACACACACACACACACACACACACACACACACACATAGGTAATGATGAAAGAGAGCACAAAGGGGTGCATAGGAAAAGTTAAAGGAAGAAAAATGAAGGAAAATACTGCTGAAATTATACTTAAATTTCAAAAAAAACATATTTACAGTTTTTATTAGAGTAAGAAATGTCAGTAAGTCTTTAGTATAAATTTCCAGAAAGATTTGTCATTTTCAAATAGAATATTAGAAATTATAGAAGAGCTGTAGGCACCTGGACCAAGCCATTCTTATTCTGTACATAGTGGTGTGGTTTATGGAGAAATGTTACATGCAATTCCAAAGTGTGGCTGCTATAAAGTATGGGATACCCCAGCAGGGCTACTCACAGTCAGTCACAGTTGCCTTCTGTTAGTACAGTTTCTGTCATTGTCATTTATTGATATGTTTAATTTCAAAAAGTATTCCTATTACTTAAAAAAAAATAAGTATCAAGCTTAAATTTTCTTTGACCATCTACCTTGTTTTAATTTCCATAAGAGAACAGGATATCCTGGGGTTGATTCTAATGACCTCCTAACCCAAATGCTCCAAATTCAGAATAGAAACATAACAAGTCAAAGAGTGAGAAGATCTGTGTGAAGATTTCACTCATTCTTTCCAGTATTGTCTCATTCTGAATCCCTTCGCTAACAATATAACACTGTAAATAATGCAGCAAGCAGAAGAAAGTTTCATTCCACAGTTATTCTTGAAAATGTTCAGATGCAATAAACACTGTTGCAATACTGTGTGTGTAGAAAGGGCAACAACAAAAAAAGATTTAAAAAACACACATATGTATGAACTTATGAGGAAACATGACCTCTTCTCTCATGGCATAGACCAAAGGAGACACATAAAGTAATTGCCACAAACAACTCTTTGGAAAAAAAATTATGACACAGTCTCACCAACATACATAATAGGTGATCCAACATAGTGTGGGAAGACTGTGTGTTGGGAAAACATACACATGCAAGGGTCATATCATGCCAGATTCACAACTTTGACAGGTTATTAAGGCAGGGACTCTAGGGAACGATACAGCTGATTCCAAAACTCTAGGTGAGCAAGTCAAAATGAAGAAGCTAGGTGTTCCAGTGTGGAGTGTCTAGAAGTAGAAGAGTGGAGGATTCACTGCAACAGAGAGAAAGCATCCATAAAAATGAGACTTTAAAGAAGGGAAGGCATGTGTTTATAGAAAACCCTTTGAAAATGGGAAGACTGAGGAATAAGAGATGTTTTGTGCAGCTGGAACGCAGCCCTTCTCTACCTGCCCCCTTTGAGCCACTAGTACGATCAGTACCGTAATGGAAGCCCAGCAACTGTTTCTTTGCCCTATCCCCTCTGGACGGACAGCATGTGGGTATCTGAAGCCACTGCCTAAGTGGTGAATAGAAAGACTAGACCTTTGAATGCACACCATCCTTCAAGCCAGCTGAGTTCGAAGGCTAAGCAGTGTTCATCTGCATTCTAGAACCATAGAAAAAGCACCACATGCTCTATCTTGTGGCTACAAAGCTGTATCCTAAAGAATCCCATGAAAACTACTCAGAGAGTGGTACTGTTCAATAACTGTGATTTCCTTCTCTTTTTGATTCTTTTTTTAATATTATCATATAATAATAACATGTCTCCCTTTCCCTTCTCCCCTCCCATCCCACTTTGTTTTTTTCTCTTCTTAGAAAAGAAACAAACAATAAAGGAATAATAATAAAAGAAAAAATGCACACACACAGAAACACTAAAACAGAACAAAACAGAGACAAAGGGGTCCACAAAAGGAACAAGAAACAGTTATAGACACAGAAATTCACTTCTTATCACACTCCATCCAGAATTCTGTAAAAACACAAAACCAGAAACCATGATGTATATGCAAAGCATCTGTAGGAGAGGGTAAAGGGAGAGGGAGAGGGAGAGGGAGAGGGAGAGGGAGAGGGAGAGGGAGAGGGAGAGGGAGAGAGGGGGAGGGGGAGGGGGAGGGGGAGGGGGAGGGGGAGAGAGGGAGAGGGAGAGGGAGAGGGAGAGGGAGAGGGAGAGAGGGAGAGGGAGAGAGGGAGAGAGGGAGAGAGGGAGAGAGGGAGAGAGGGAGAGAGGGAGACAGGGAGACAGGGAGACAGGGACAGGGACAGGGACAGGGACAGGGACAGGGACAGGGACAGGGACGACAGGGACAGGGACAGGGACGACAGGGACAGGGACAGGGACAGGGACAGGGACAGGGACAGGGACAGGGAGAGAGAGAGAGCTATAAATAAACTGGATTGTGAAAGAAAAGGCACTGAGAATACAGTATGTGACAATGACCTTCCAAAGACATCATTCTGTAGGGCATCTTCAGCTGGGCATATGGCCTGCCCATTGAGACTCCTTTAAAGAAAACTAGATTTTCCTTTGCAAGTTGTAATAAATTGGAAACAGTCTTTGGGTTAGAGTTAGGGGTATGTATCCACTTCTCCTTTCAACTCTGGGACTTCATACAAAGCATGTGTGCCCTATGCATTCTGTCTCTATGAGTTCATACACACACCAGTCCTCTTGTGTTCAGAAGGTCCTCTTTCCTCCTTCCCCTCTGGTTCTTATACTCTTTATTTCTTCCTCTTCCATAGTGTCCCCTGAGCTCTGTGAATGAGGGATTTGAGGGAGACATCCCATTTAAGGCGTGTTTCTCTCTGCATATTATCTGGCCATGAGTCTCTTTATTCCATATGCTGCAAAAGAAAGTTTCTCTGATACAATTCTTGGAATAAAAAAATGGACAAACACTGCTCCCTGTAGTATAGAAAAAGACATTAATAAAACCATATATTTAATTATGCCAACATTTTATGCTTGGGAAGTCAGCTCTTAGTGACCCATTATATGGCCTCCATTAAGTGACACTCATTCTGGGTCTCCACATAATCCTCTATAAAATTAAGTTAATGTCCAGATGGGCTTTTTGCTATTGTGAAGCATGTTCAATGTGAACTAATCTGACACAAAAGAACATATTCATCCAACAATTTATACCAAATCAAGAGACATCAAGAACCTGAGATCCTTTCAAACAAGTCTTCAATATCCAGGAATGCCCCCTTGGAAAAACAGAACCTTGACTACATATGCCACATTTGTGTCACAGCTGAAGTAAATGGTAATTCATCCTAGGTTCCATACTGAGAAACATGGCCACACAACACTAAGGCATTAAAAAAATAAAACTGTTTTTTAGGGGTGAGATAGTGCGAATCCCAAGTAGACCTTCATATCCAAATATGTTGCATTCCTATGATCTAAGATTATTATTTGGAATTGTAAGTGAGAAACAGAGAATAACTGGTATTTAACAAAACTCTCAGATACTCAATTTAATCAATGAGGACTCGGGAGCCAGATGCTTGGGTTAAAGTCTGCTAGCTCAGAGAAGCAGAGAAAACACAAAGCTGACCTTCCTGCTCAGCTGATATTCCAGATTTGAGGCCAATTTCTTAAACCAACTCCAAAAAAAAAAAACCTCCTTCCAACTGAATGTCCCTCCCTTTCTACTTCCTTTGCATCTCCCTGTATGTTCTCCTGACTCCCTCTTACTGTCTATATTTTTCTCTTAATAATCCTATGCTCACTTCCTGTCAACTCATTATTTGTCCTGACTTTTGATTTATTGTTGACTTCATTCAATCTTGTTACAATATTCAGTCAGAAAGCTCTTGGATTAAAGGTGTGTGCTAAGTCTGAGCCACACCACAACTAAAAACAGGTTTTTCCAGTAAGTAATACAATTTCAAGATTCACAGTGTTGTAGAGAGAATCTTTTGGGCACTGTATGGAAGTATCTCCTGTCAATAAAAACAGGATGATCTGTTAGCAAAAGGCAGGAAGTAATAGGTGGGAGTTCCAGGTCACAGGAATTCTGGGAGAAAGTCAGAGATGGGAGGATTTGCACTGGACTCCGAGTAAGATGGACACATGAGACTGAGGGTAGGTAACTGAGGAATTGAGCCTTTTGTCAAACTTAGACTAGTATAAATGGGATAATTGGGTTACAAGCTAGCACGTATAAACCCAAGCTTATGGTCTAGGCATTTTTTTCATAAATAATTAAGTCTCAGAGTCTTTATTTTGGGAAGAGGGGTACAGGTGGAAAAGCCCATGCCTACACAGTGTGATCAAATATCTTGTGACAAACTGGGTCATATGAAGACACCCAAAGAAATATACCACAGAAATGAGTAATTAATGTGAGCTAATTTACATGTGGCACTCATAGCTTAGTACATTTATAATTCATATTACTCTATATACTAGTTTGTTTCTGTCTAATAGTGTACAGTATAATAGCTACTATTTACCCAGTGGGACACTATGTGCCAGGCACATTCCTATATACTTTACAAATATAAGTTTATCTGTCAGTCAAAACAAAATCTATGCAATATTTACTATTGATGAGTTCATTGTTTCAGAAGAAAATAATGAGGCACAGAGAGTTTCCTTTACAAAGTCATTTAGGTCATATAATAACTAAAGGCAGTAGTTTAAAATCTATACAGCAAACCTCAAACTTCAAAATATACAGTTAGATCCATTAAGCTCCAAATCCAAGGATGGGATATTGTAATGTAATTGAAGGACAGGCATATCCATATTGGATACGTGTCTTATAAGGCTCAATATGGCATGCTTAGAAATGGCTCTATAAAATTAAGTGCAGCTGGACCAGGTGTAAAGAATTCATGTTATATATAGAGAGATGAGATCTGGCAGGCAGGACTTTGTCAGTGTGTAGAAGGCAGGATGAATCCTGTTGAGATCCAGGCCAATTCAAGGCTTCTCCCAGACCCTGATGAAAGAACCAAGGGAAAGCTCATCCTCTACCCTTGCTCAGGGACACACTTGTTAAAGTTCATTGTTGTGCTAGGGCCAAGGCCTCTAAGGAGTTAAAGGTTCATTTCCTAAGGACTTAACTTTTCCACTAGAAAAGACTGGTGTTATCAGTCCTAAGGCTGCTATGTGCTCAGTCTATGATGCCCTTGAGATACCCTGTGTTCCCTTCGTGCAATGTTGCTTTATTGGCTTGCTGCTGACTTGGTCACATTGTTTGATAGCTTTCTGCTGACTCAGTTACATGTTCCCCATGGGAACTGTACATACTATGGTGTACTTCTTGATAAACTTGCTTGACTGAAGACTTAATTTGTGTAAGATCTTCTGACCCCAATTTTCTTATCTTCTTTCTTTTCTCATCCTCTGATTCTTTCTCTTAGAAACTTGTTTCTAGAATATAACCAGTCAGATGCTGGTACTGGCTAGGATCTTCTGAATGGCTTTAGGGTACAAGGAATAAGAAGCCAGGATTTCCAGCTCTGCCCAACATGTTTATACGTTCACCCATCATATAACCTGTCCCCACCTTGTGACCTCATCCTAAGGGGAAAGTTGTGTCTCAAATCCAGACTAAATTAAACTACCAGAAGCCTCTAAAGACTCTCAGATCTAATTGTGTTATTGATTAAAAATCAGAAACACCATCTTTAAAGCCAACAGCAGTATTGTTTAATACTTTAAAATAATTTTCTGAAATTAATTTTTACTACATTTAATTAATGCAAGCTACTTTATTTAATTCAAGAAAATTGAATGCATACTATTTTAATCTTTACTGGAGAATTTGTTACCTTAAGTTTCCTTAATTGGCCAGTTCTTGACTATGAAATGTAAGTTTCTTATTTTAATGAAAAAGTAATTTCCAAAATGTTTTCTTGGGATAATATTTTATACATGGTTTAGCTTTAACTAAAGTAATAAACTTTTGCAAACAAGTTTTTCGATCTCTTTAACCATTAATGAAAAGCACTTTAAAACCCATTGCCTACAGTAGAATGAAAGCTGTAAGGTTAACAGCTGTTGACATTATGTAGGGCAGGCAGGAAGCCTCTGGGATTGTCTCTTTTCTCAAGGCACACGGATAAGTGGTGGCTAAAAGTTCCAGGGTCTAGCCCCCTGACTTTACGATTTGGCTGTAGAGGAAACTTTCCATGATTAGTAATTAGTACCCTCTGCACATCTGTTTTGCTGGAAAAGAAATACATAAGCCACAGAAAGATTAAATCTAATTATTATGATTTCCATTTCTGGGGCAAGGCCTTTTCATAAATAATTATGTCTTAGTGCAACACTAGCACATTTCTAACACCAGCTCTATCGTTCATAATAATGAATAGATTTACAAGTGACAAGCTCATTAGCCACAGAAGCTAATTAGCACTCTAACCAAAACACCACTGTGTGAACTGTTTGCTGAGGTAATCATGGCATTTGGGCTACAAAACTGCCCACTTTTTAGCAGATGAGCTCTTAATACCCATCTAAAGGGCAAGAACACTGTAGCATCTGCAAGGTTGGAAAGGAGTTTGCAGGTTCCCATGAAGCGGCTTCAGAAAAGGGATGTAGTCCTGAAAGTTTACATATTTAAGATGTGAAAATAGAAATCACAGTTGACAAACACATAGTACAAAAAAAAAAAAAAAGTGGATAAATATAAGAAGAACCAGAAAAGACAAAAACCTCATGCCCACAGAGGAATGAAAATTTGAAGAAAAAACGATCACCATTAACTTAGTGTAGATAGTATAAAAGATTCACTCCTGTCTGTACTTTTCGGTCTATTTAAAAGATATGGTAGTTTGCAAAATGGCTGCCAAGCAAACTGTTGTTGGTTTTGTATCTTAGCCAGGCTTACTTTTCTATGTGTTGTCTTTCCCTATAGTACTATGTACTATAAAAGAATTCATTAGTTTTTTGCTTTGGTGTGTGTGTGTGTGTGTGTGTGTGTGTGTGTGTGTGTGTGTGTAATAGTGTGGATCAATTCATGTGTTTTCACATAAGAACCTGAACATGGGTGTGAGTTGTCATGCATGCATGAAGAAGCCAGAGTTTGATGTATTGTCTATCTGCTCAACTTGTTCTGGAGATCTCCTGTTTCCTCCCTGCACATGCTAGGATTACATTCCAGCCACCACATCCATCTGGCATTTGCATGGCTGCTGGGGAGCCCAACTGAGATCTTTACACTGCAAAGTCAGGCCTTCCACCACCATGCCTGCAGCCTCTGCTTTCTAATCTTGTGCTTTGTGTCTGATTGGTTGACACATAGTAAGCTCTACCTGGGGACAGTTTGTTTGTTTGCCTGATTCTGGCATTAGGTAGTCATCCAGAAAAACACCTAGTTCAGAACTTGCTTCAAGGGAATGCTTACATACATATTGACTGCCTGCGGACGGTTTTATCCACTTCCATGGGTTATGCCGAGAAACATTAGCAAGGGATTGTTCTGCCTCGATCAAAGGAACAAGCAGTTCAGTTTAATTTAGAAGATCATAAAGTACTGTACAAAAACAGATGAGAAAGAAGACAAACTGGCAAATGAGTTTTTAACTGCAGACTGGACAAGCTTATGATTTATGATAGGCTCACAATTGGAATTTACTCCCAAGAGCTAACGAATGGCATACACACCCACAAATTATGCCTTACTCCCTGTGTCCTGCCCAGCTCAAAGCAGACACTCTTAATCGCCTGCCTTTCACTCCACTCTGCAATGTAATTTGCAAATTGGCAATAAAGTCTGCCCTAAAGTGCTTTACATCTGCAGTTAGCCATAATAATGCAGACGCTGTGCCTCATTACACAATTTGATACACCTATTCCTCGTGGTTGATTTTACCTGTTATTATAGGCTCAATATTATTCCAAGAGCTAGGATTAAATCAGTGCCTTAGCAAAGGTTCATAGTTTTATATCTTTTCTGGGTGAGACTTGATTGGGATTCCTTTGAATTGTAATAAAAAAACCAAAGGATACAATCCCCATTTCCCAATATGCCACCTTAAAGAGACCATATTAACCATTTATATTTCTATTACAAACTGACGGCATAGATAACAACTTTTAAGACAGATTGAAAAATAGCAAGAAAGGAGGAATAAAAAATTACTGGTGTCCCAAGAGCCTATACCAAAAACTGTACCTACAGATACAGGTGTGTGGTATTGTAATCCTAGCAGCCATGGAAGTAGAGGTAAGAGATGTCAAGTTTAATGACAGATTTGGCTTAAAAAATAAAGGTGTGTTCCAAAAGTGCTGTAGCAGCTCTATGGAATACTATCTTCCCAATTAAAAAGTGAAAAAGAGGGCTGGTGGAATAGCTCCGGTGAAAGACCACTTGCTTAGAGCATCCATGATGTCCTAAGTTCAGTCTCCAGAGTTAAACCCAACATGATCACTGATAATATAAGCATGCCCCTGAAGCACGGAAAGCTATATGGAATGGACATTTCTATAAGAGGAAAAATTCAGCTCCTCTCAAACTTGTTTCTTTCTCATATATTTCCCAGATGGGGAAAATATGTAGTAAACCTTTCTTGCAAGGTGTTTATGGGCTTTTCATGTAATAAGAGATATTTTCAAGTGTCCAAAAAAGCAATTAATTATTGACTATTATTATAAACATAGTTCTGATCTGTGAAACTCCTGTAAAGATATGTGTCATTGGTGTTCATGGACTTCTCAGTGAGAACTACGTACAGCCTTATACATCTGCACATGGAAAGAAAGCTTTTACCAGTTGCCTATAGGACATGTACAAATAGGATAGTCTGCGATCTATATTGCTTCTCCTGTAAAACTAATTTTGTTCAGTATTTTTTATAGAGATGTAGATCCACCTCTTCTCCCACTAGCCATCTTACCCTGCCTCAAACAGGCCATGAAGAGCTAACAAAACTACTTACTATATGCTTTTTACATATGAAGAAACTGAGAGCAAGAGATTACAATTATTTCAAGACCTAAACTTCCTAGCCAAATTATGTTTTATATAATATGACTTCATTCCACCATATGCTTTTTCTCTATCCAATATGTTCAGCCCTCTATGCTATCTATCTTTTGAGCAACCACACTTTTCATCACACAGAGCAATGTCTCTGCCTTCTGTTTTGCAGTTCAAACTATAATATCCCTAAAATATTGTCTCTGGGTGGTTTGACTACATTTAAAAGCTGTGTTCTAGCCCAAAGCAATTAAAAATGGTGTAAACTAAATCTATGAATGATAAAGTTTAAGGTGAAAATAAAACGCATAAGGCTTCTAATTATCTTTGCATGCATATGAAATCTTTCCGGAGGATGAATATTGTTTAAACATGAATAATTGCAGCAAAGAGGAAATGATTTCTCTGAGGGAGGGTGCCTCTGAAGATAACAGTTTACAGAACCCTTCAGATGCTGTAAGTTGGCCTGAATAAGTATAGTGAATAGAAATATATTCAGAAAGTAAGGTGGAAATACAAGAGAAGAAAATCAGGAATCTGGTCAATCTTTTCAGTCCCAAATTGCAGATTTGCTAATTTAGCTGATGCACACTACAGTAGCAAGCTGACCTATTATGCAGACCACAACAAACCTTCCACCTTACAGATCTAAAGGAGTTTCTTAACCTTACAAAAAATGGTGTGGAGACAGCTTCTGGGACAGGCGGGAGCCACAGAGCCGCTGAGGCAGCACCCTTTTGGGGCCGCAGACATCCAGCACCCTCCCAGCCGGAGGACAGTGATCTGCCCTGCAGGGAGCGCCATCTTGGCTCCGGGGCTCCACCGAACTTAGTCTGCAGAGGTGAGAGTGAGAACCACAGAGGCAGACAGCTTCTGGGACAGGCAGGAGCCACAGAGTCGCTGAGGCAGCACCCTTTTGGTGCTGCAGACATCCAGCACCCTCCCAGCCGGAGGACAGTGATCTGCCCTGCAGGGAATGCCATCTTGGCTCCAGGACTCCTCTGAACTTAGTCTGCAGAGGTGACAGTGAGGACCACAGAGGCAGACAGCTTCTGGGACAGGCGGGAGCCACAGAGCCGCTGAGGCAGCACCCATTTGGGGCTGCAGACATCCGGCACCCTCCCAGCTGGAAGACTGTATTCTGCCCTGCACAGGAGCCCTCTGCCTCAGGAGCAGGGAGCACATCTTGGATCCAGGACTCCTCTGAACTTAGGAACGTAGTCTGCACAGCTGAGAGTGTGCACCACAGAAGCTGACAGCTTCTGTGACCTGCCAAAGCAACACAGCATCTGGGAAAGGTCCTGTTTTCGGCCTTCTTCTTCGGCCAGGAGAAGGTCCAAACGCCAGATATCTGTACACCTTCCCTTTAAGAGGAAAGCTTGTCAGCAGGGAGTGCTCTAACCACTGAAACTCAGAGGAGAGAGCCTGTCTCCCAGGTCTGCTGACAGACAATACTCAGAATCACCAGAAGAACAACCTCTGAACAGAGACAACTATAACAACTCCAGAGATTTCCAGATGGCGAGAGGTAAACTTAAGAATCTTACTAACAGAAACCAAGACCACTCACCATCATCAGGACCCAGCACTCCCACTTCGCCCTGTCCAGGGCACCCCAACACACCTGAAAAGCTAGACCTGGATTTAAAAGCATATCTCATGATGATGATAGAGGACATAAAGAAGGACTTTAAAGAACTACAGGAGAACATGGCTAAAGAGTTACAAGTCCTTAAAGAAAAACAGGAAAACACAACCAAACAGGTAGAAGTCCTTAAAGAGAAACAGGAAAACACATCCAATCAGATGATGGAAATGAACAAAACCATACTAGACCTAAAAAAGGGAAGTAGACACAATAAAGAAAACCCAAAATGAGGCAACACTGGAGATAGAAACCCTAGGAAAGAAATCTGGGACCATAGATGCGAGCATCAGCAACAGAATACAAGAGATGGAAGAGAGAATCTCAGGTGCAGAAGATTCCATAGAGAACATCGGCACAACAATCAAGGAAAATGGAAAATGCAAAAAGATCCTAACTCAAAACATCCAGGAAATACAGGACACAATGAGAAGACCAAACCTACGGATAATAGGAGTGGATGAGAATGAAGATTTTCAACTCAAAGGACCAGTAAACATCTTCAACAAAATTATAGAAGAAAATTTCCCAAATCTAAAGAAAGAGATGCCCATGAGCATACAAGAAGCCTACAGAACTCCAAATAGGCTGGACCAGAAAAGAAATACCTCCCAACACATAATAATCAGAACAACAAATGCACTAAATAAAGATAGAATACTAAAAGCAGTAAGAGAAAAAGGCCAAGTAACATATAAAGGCAAGTCTATCAGAATTACACCAGATTTTTCACCAGAGACTATGAAAGCCAGAAGATCCTGGACAGATGTTATACAGACACTAAAAGAACACAAATTCCAGCGCAGGCTACTATACCCAGCCAAACTCTCAATTACCATAGATGGAGAAACCAAAGTATTCCACGACAAAACCAAATTCACACATTATCTCTCCACGAATCCAGCCCTTCAAAGGATAATAACAGGAAAAAACCAATACAAGGACGGGAACCACGCCCTAGAAACAACAAGAAGGTAATCCCTCAACAAACCTAAAAGAAGACAGCCACAAGAACAGAATGCCAACTTTAACAACAAAAATAACAGGAAACAACAATTACTTTTCCTTAATATCTCTTAATATCAATGGACTCAACTCCCCGATAAAAAGACATAGACTAACAAACTGGCTACACAAACAAGACCCAACATTTTGCTGCTTACAGGAAACTCATCTCAGAGAAAAAGATAGACACTACCTCAGAATGAAAGACTGGAAAACAATTTTCCAAGCAAATGGTATGAAGAAACAAGCTGGAGTAGCCATTCTAATATCTGATAAGATTGACTTCCAACCCAAAGTCATCAAAAAAGACAGGGAGGGGCACTTCATACTCATCAAAGGTAAAATCCTCCAAGAGGAACTATCAATCCTGAATATCTATGCTCCAAATATAAAGGCAGCCTCATTCATTAAAGAAACTTTAGTAAATCTCAAAGCACACATTGCACCTCATACAATAATAGTGGGAGACTTCAACACACCACTTTCACCAATGGACAGATCATGGAAACAGAAACTAAACAGGGACACAGTGAAACTAACAGAAGTTATGGATCAAATGGATCTGGCAGATATCTACAGAACATTTTACCCTAAAACAAAAGGATATACCTTCTTCTCAGCACCTCATGTTACCTTCTCCAAAATTGACCACATAATTGGGCACAAAACAGGACTCAACAGATACAAAAGTATTGAAATTGTCCCATGCATCCTATCAGATCACCATGGACTAAGGCTGATCTTCAATAACAAAATAAATAATAGAAAGCCAACATTCACGTGGAAACTGAACAACACTCTTCTCAATGATACCTTGGTCAAGGAAGGAATAAAGAAAGAAATTAAGGACTTTTTAGAGTTCAATGAAAATGAATCCACAACATACCCAAACTTATGGGATGAAATGAAAGCATTTCTAAGAGGAAAACTCATAGCTCTGAGTGCCTCCAAAAAGAAACTAGAAAGAGCACACATTAGCAGCTTGACAACATACCTAAAAGCACTAGAACAAAAGGAAGCAAATTCACCCAAAAGGAGTAGATGGCAGGAAATAATCAAACTCAGGGGCGAAATCAATCAAGTGGAAACAAGAAGAACTATTCAAAGAATCAACCAATCAAGGAGCTGGTTCTTTGAGAAAATCAACAAGATAGATAAACCCTTAGCCAGACTCCATAGAGGGCACAGGGAAAGCATTCTAATTAACAAAATCAGAAATGAAAAAGGAGACATAACAACAGATCCTGAAGACATCCAAAACACCATCAGATCCTTCTACCAAAGGCTATACTCAACAAAACTGGAGAACATGGATGAAATGGAGAAGTTCCTAGACAGGTACCAGGTACCAAAGTTGAACCAAGATCAGGTTAATGATCTAAACAGCCCTATATCCCCCAAAGAAATAGAAGCAGTCATTAATAGTCTCCCAACCAAAAAAAGCCCAGGACCAGATGGGTTTAGTGCAGAGTTCTATCAGACCTTCAAAGAAAATCTAATCCCAGTTCTTCACAAACTATTCCACAAAATAGAAACAGAAGGTACTATACCCAACTCATTCTATGCAGCCACAATTACTCTGATACCTAAACCACAAAAAGACCCAACAAAGATAGAAAACTTCAGACCAATATCCCTTATGAATATTGATGCAAAAATCCTCAATAAAGTTCTTGCTAACCGAATCCAAGAACACATCAAAACAATCATCCATCCTGACCAAGTAGATTTCATCCCAGGGATGCAGGGATGGTTCAATATACGGAAATCCATCAACGTAATCCAGTATATAAATAAACTCAAAGACAAAAACCACAGGGTCATCTCGTTAGATGCGGAAAAAGCATTTGACAAGATCCAACACCCATTCATGATAAAAGTCTTGGAAAGATCAGGAATTCAAGGCCCATACCTAAACATGATAAAAGCAATCTACAGCAAACCAGTAGCCAACATCAAAGTAAATGGTGAGAAGCTTGAAGCAATCCCTCTAAAATCAGGGACTAGAAAGGCTGTCCACTTTTTCCATACCTATTCAACATAGTACTTGAAGTCCTAGCCAGAGCAATTCGACAACAAAAGGAGATCAAAGGGATACAAATTGGAAAAGATGAAGTAAAAATATCACTTTTTGCAGATGATATGATAGTATATATAAGTGACCCTAAAAATTCCACCAGAGAACTCCTAAGCCTGATAAACAGCTTCGGTGAAGTAGCTGGATATAAAATTAACTCAAACAAATCAATGGCCTTTCTCTACACAAAGAATAAACAGGCTGAGAAAGAAATTAGGGAAACAACACCCTTCTCAATAGTCACAAATAATATAAAATATCTTGGCGTGACTCTAACTAAGGAAGTGAAAGATCTGTATAATAAAAACTTCAAGTCTCTGAAGAAAGAAATTCTAGAAGATCTCAGAAGATGGAAAGATCTCCCATGCTCATGGATTGGCAGGATCAAGATTTTAAAAATGGATATCTTGCCAAAAGCAATCTACAGATTCAATGCAATCCCCATCAAAATTCCAACTCAATTCTTCAACGAATTAGAAAGTGCAATCTGCAAATTCATCTGGAATAACAAAAAACCTAGGATAGCAAAAACTCTTCTCAAGGATAAAAGAACCTCTGGTGGAATCACCATGCTGGACCTAAAGCTTTACTACAGAGCAATTGTGATAAAAACGGCGTGGTACTGGTATAGTGACAGACAAATAGACCAATGGAATAGAATTGAAGACCCAGATATGAACCCACACACCTACGGTCACTTGATCTTCGACAAGGGAGCTAAAACCATACAGTGGAAGAAAGACAGCATTTTCAACAAATGGTGCTGGCACAACTGGTTGTTTTCATGTAGAAGAATGCAAATCAATCCATTCCTATCTCCTTGTACTAAGGTCAAGTCTAAGTGGATCAAGGAACTTCACATAAAACCAGAGACACTGAAACTTATAGAGGAGAAAATGGGGAAAAGCCTTGAAGATATGGGCACAGGGGAAAAATTCTTGAATAGAACAGCAATGGCTTGTGCTGTAAGATCGAGAATTGACAAGTGGGACCTCATGAAACTGCAAAGCTTCTGCAAGGCAAAAGACACCATCAATAAGACAGAAAAACCACCAACAGATTGGGAAAGGATCTTTACCTATCCTAAATCAGATAGGGGACTAATATCCAATATATATAAGGAACTCACGAAGGTGGACTCCAGAAAGTCAAATAACCCCATTAAAAAATGGGGCTCAGAACTGAACAAAGAATTCTCACCTGAAGAATACCAAATGGCAGAGAAGCACCTGAAAAAATGTTCAACATCCTTAATCATCAGGGAAATGCAAATCAAAACAACCCTGAGATTCCATCTCACACCAGTCAGAATGGCTAAGATCAAAAATTCAGGTGACAGCAGATGCTGGCGAGGATGTGGAGAAAGAGGAACACTCCTCCATTGTTGGTGGGATTGCAAGCTTGTACAACCACTCTGGAAATCAGTCTGGCGGTTCCTCAGAAAATTGGACATAGTACTACCGGAGGATCCAGCAATACCTCTCCTGGGCATATATCCAGAAGATGTCCCAACCGGTAAGAAGAACACATGCTCCACTATGTTCATAGCAGCCCTATTTATAATAGCCAGAAGCTGGAAAGAACCCAGATGTCCCTCAACAGAGGAATGGATACAGAAATTATGGTACATCTACAC
Organism: Mus caroli; assembly: GCF_978045245.1. Taxonomy (NCBI): domain Eukaryota; kingdom Metazoa; phylum Chordata; class Mammalia; order Rodentia; family Muridae; genus Mus; species Mus caroli. Next base: position 82,065,666 of record NW_028227268.1, read on the forward strand.
AATGGAGTACTACTCAGCTATTAAAAAGAATGAATTTATGAAATTCATAGCCAAATGGATGGACCTGGAGGGCATCATCTTGAGTGAGGTAACACAATCACAAAGGAACTCACACAATATGTATTCACTGATAAGTGGATATTAGCCCAAAACTTAGGATATCCAAGATATAAGATACAATTTGCTAAACGCATGAAACTCAAGAAGAATGAAGACCAAAATGTGGACACTGTGCCCCTTCTTAGAATTGGGAACAAAACACCCATGGAAGGAGTTACAGAGATAAAGTTTCGAGCTGTGATGAAAGGATGGACCATCTAGAGACTGCCGTATCCAGGGATCCATCCCATAATCAGCTTCTAAACGCGGACACCATTGCATACACTAGCAAGATTTTGCTGAAAGGACCCAAAGATAGCTGTCTCTTGTGAGACTATGCAGGGGCCTAGCAAACACAGGAGTGCATGCTCACAGTCAGCTATTGGATGTATCACAGGGCTCCCAATCGAGAAGCTAGAGAAAGTACCCAAGGAGCTAAAGGGATCTGCAACCCTATAGTTGGAACAACATTATGAACTAACCAGTACCCCGGAGCTCTTGTCTCTAGCTGCATATGTATTGAAAGATGGCCTAGTTGGCCATCACTGGAAAGAGAGGCCCATTGGACTTGCAAACTTTATATGCCCCAATATAGGGGAATGCCAGGGCCAAAAGAATGGGAATGGGTGGGTAGGGAAGTGGGGGGGCACTATGGGGGACTTTTGGGATAGCATTGGAAATGTAATTGAGGAAAATATGTAATAAAAATATTAAAAATTAAAAAAAATGGTGTGGGCTGAAAAGGATTTACATTGACAATGGTTCCCATCTGAAATCTTTAATCTCTTTCTATTAAAACGTGGTTAAAAATTTTGCTTTTGGTTATTTAAAAGCTATTTAGGTTTTGTTAGTTGAACTGAAAAGATAAGGGTTTGGGGGGAGGGGGCTTGTTAGTAATTTGAATTGTTGATTTTGGTTTCTTTGTTTCCTTTGTTTTGTTTTGCACAGAAAGTGACAAATGAATTTTAAAAGATGACTGCTTTCTGGGTATGATTATCACTCTCAAAACCAATCTGTGAAAGGCCTACTATGTGCAGTGATCATATCAGGATGCTAACTTGTTTAAAAACAAAGGATCTGGAAAGCTAGTTGTCATGTTGCTCTAGAATCTCAGTTTTAAAACCTGAATGTCATAAACCCTGTGAAAAGTGAGTATTGGAAAGCTGGATTTCCTGATTGAGCACTTAAAAAAGCAATTTTAGACAGGCATATTTCTACAAAAGAGTCATGCTCCAGCTTTTTTAAGCATTGAAAAATAAATATACAACGATTGTTGCTGGCTGGCATCTTCAGCCAACAAAATCTTTCATTCACCAGAGAATTCTGGTTTACTTTCCATAAACATAACAAGCTGCATATGCATACTACCTGCCAATTCTTTGTCAGCCTTAATGGGATAGAGTTAATAAAAATAATGCTCTGGATGCTTGCATGTTTTGTTACAGATGCTCCTTAGCTACGAGTCAGTGACTGTGGATTTTAGGGTACCATCCACTGGAGTATCTAAAATTCTTGACCCTCCCTGAACCATTACTTCAAATACTTTTCATGGATATCTTTCTCCAGCCTAACAACTGTTTTAAAGATTCCTTTTTTATTTATATAAATACAGGTATATCTGTGTGTATGTTTGAGCACATGTCAGTACAGGAGGGGGCAGAATCCAAAGGAGATTGTGAGAGCCACTGAAGCTAGAGTTATAGGTCTAGTGAGTTTCCCAATAAGGATGCTGAGAACTAAACTCACACACATTTTGCAAGAGCTGTTCATACTCTTTATATATTTTTTAATTAAGTATTTTCCTCATTTACATTTCCAATGCTATCCCAAAAGTCCCCCATACCCTCCCCCCCACTCCCCTACCCACCCACTCCCACTTTTTGGCCCTGGCGTTCCCCTGTACTGGGGCATATAAAGTAAGGCACCTTCCTACCCTCTGAAACAAAAAGTTTAGATTCAGGCCTACCATCTGAAAACACTTAAGAAAAAAAGTACCAGTGACAAATCAGTATTTCAAGGTACCATGTATTATAAAACATCCATAACTATCTTTTCTGCCTCCCCTTCCTAGAGAAATCTGTCTAGACACAACAGGTTGGGACACACACTGAGGAAGCATGCGCCGGGCCCTCACGGGTCTATACCTGAAAAGAACACTGGACATAACCCCATATCTCTAACCCAGAAGCTATCTCCAGTTGATAGCCACTTGCAAATGAAAATTAGCTTTCCACAAGGGAGTTTCATTAGGGAAACAAATCACTCTTGAGGGTAGGCTCTCCGTGAAGCCGTAGATAGCCAATACAAAATGAGCTCAACGTGCACCTTTGGAAGCTCTCTGCCCCAGAATATTAAGTCAGGGAAGTTTGTTGTTGCTTATTTTTTGTTTGTTGGTTGGATATTTTCTCTACTTTACAGGTCCTCTGTGTATCTATTATGGCTTCAAGTTATGGGTTTTTATAGGATTCTTGAGTGTGCAATCAAGTGGGTCTCTGTATCTATATACATGCCGTTTGCTTTTTTCTTTGGCTTTTTTTCTCTAGTTTGGTTGTTTTGTCATACTCCATGTTGCTTGATCTTGATTTGTTTTATTGTTATTCCTTAAATCTGAATCCAAATGGGATGGGAAGTAGGGAGAAACTTGGAGGAGTAGGGCAAGGGAAAAACATACACAGAAAATATTGTATGAAAAAAAATATTTTCAATAAAAAAGTAAAAATAAATGGACAGACCAGAAATCTTTTATTCCAAATGAATAGGAGCTGGTTGTAAAGCAGTCAGAGAACTGACTGCAAGGAAAGGAGTACTGAGCATAAGATTTTCTTGGCCACCATCCCTTCATGCTTCAGTTTTGTTTCTTTATTAACTATAGAACAGAACAATGTTGGGTGATATCCAATGATCCATGGTTAGGAATCCATCCAAGTCGCTACTGACTTTGAAGGCCAAATGAATTCCCAAATCCCCATAGACAACAATTGGAGCAAGCAGAGATGTTTAAACACTCAAGTTTGCTTGAGTATAAACTGAAATTAATGCCATGGGCAAGATTATACTTCACTTTTAGCTATAAATTTGGAGTAAAATTAAAAGTGGAAAAAATAGACAATGTGTTTCCTCCTATGTTTCATTGAGTAAGTCTTTCATTCCACTATTATTCAATTGTTGAAGGAGAAGGTAGTGATGAAACTGGCTCAAAGAGGTAGAAATCTAAGAGAAGGAAAGTTTCTTTTTGTGTTCAAAGCTCATTCCAGAACAGTAAGAGAATCTAAAAAGTAACAGCATTTATTGATCACCTACTATTAGTATGATCTATCTTTTATGTGTCAAATGGGTTAAGGGAAGGTGGTGACCAAAGTGTTCTTTTCACAGATAAAGAACAGGTAAATACAGAAAAGATGATTCAAGGAGAAAAGGCCACAGCATCAAAAGGCAGTTGTGGGCTCTGTAATTGCTCCAAACACAGGAGTAGCCACTGAATAGATTACTAAACTGACATTCCACAAAAATGTCAGGAGATATGCTTGTGAATCAATTGCACTTGTTTGATTTTAAGTAAGTATATCTCTATAGCTATATAAGATGGTATGCAAAATGGTAGAGATACACATAATTATACATATATATGTATAAAATATACAAATTTAATAGATCATTGATAACAGATGATAATATATAAACAAATGAAGATAGATAGACAGAGAGGTAGAAAGATAGAGTGATAGAGAGGTAGGTACGGTGAGCAAGTGAGAAGCAGAGATATAAACACAGACATATAAGACCCTACTAATTTTGACTCTTGTTTATGTACTTAACGCGCTTCAGTCACAGCTCAAGAAATTAAGTCAGAGAATCATTTCTTCAAATTAATATGTGGATTTTCTTTGACTTAAAAAATGGTTGTATCAATCTTAAATGAATTTCATGGTTAGTTACAGAATCTGAATTCTCAGGCTTGACTTCACTTGGTACCAAGGAAAGATGTCCCTTCCATTTAGACCACTCCTGGGCATTTTAAAGCAATGCTTCCAAAAGTCAATGTTGGATGACTTGACAGTAAGAAGGCAGTGAGAAGGAAAATATTGAAATGTCTCTGTGACATTCAATATCATAGTTTCAAATGATTAATAAGTCCATCTGCCACCGGATGGACTATAGATTGCTAGTCTAATTCAAGCCTTCTTGTTGAAACAAAGTGAACCAGGGCTGAGTGGCATAATAGGCCAAGATTGAGAAGTGATTCAAAACCACTTGAAAGTACATCTATTTTTTGGAAAAATAGCTAATAAGTCAGAACTGCTCCAATTGCTTGAGCCTTAAATAAGCTAGAAAATCTATAAAATAATAAACAGTAAAAAAATATGTGTGAATTAAAGTAGATGGATCATGGGAGCCAATTCACTTCACAGTTTTACTAAATTTTTCTATTAATTTTTAAATAAATAACCCCAATCATTCAGAAAGCATAAGCTTTCATGTTTCATGATGTAAGTTATGTTAGTCATGAGACTCAGTTTGATAAACTTAGATTATATATAATTTTAGGCTAAAAATAAGTACAAGCCTGGGTAACATAGTGAAACTATATCTCAAAATAAAAAATATAGATTTAAGAGATATCTCAGTGATTAAGAACATTGGTTATTACTGCAGAGGACCAGATTTGGGTCCTAGTACCTACATAAGAAAGTTCACATCTGCCTGTAACTCCAGTTCTTGAGATTTAATGCCTTCTTTGTCCTCTGCACACAACTGAATGCACACAAACACACACACACACACTATTAAATGAATCTATAAAAACAAAACATGCTGGTACAGATCTAAAAGGAGAATTCTCAACAGAGGAATCTCAAACATCTCAAATGCTCAACCTCCTTCGCCGCCTGGGAAATGCAAATCCAAATGACCTTGACATTTCATCTTTTACCCATGAGAATGGTGAAAATCAAAAATGCAAGTGGCAGCTTAAGCTGATGAGGCTATGGAACAAGGTGAACATGCCTCCATTGATGATGGGAGTGCCAACTTGGACAGCTACTTCGGAAATTAACATGGTGGTTTCTCAGAAAACTGAAAATCGATCAACCTCAAAACCCAGCTATAACACATTTGGGCATATTCCCAAAGGAAACTCCATCCTACCACAGTGGTGCTGGCTCAGTTATGTTCATATCAGCTTTATTCATAATAACCAGAAACTGGAAGCAGCATAGATGTTCCTTAGCCAAATAACAGATAAATAAAATGTGATACATTTACACAATGGAGTATTACTCAGCTGTTAAAAACAACAGCAACATCAAATTTACAGGCAAATAAATGGAACTAGGAAAAAAAAAAAAAAGATCATCCTGAGTGAGATAGCTCAGACCCAGAAAGACAATGTACTCACTAATAAGTATATACTTGCTATAAAGTAAAAAGATAATCATGTTATAGTCCACAGAACCCAGAGAGGCTGAGTAACAAGAACAGCTTACACAATGAATGCATGAATCTCTCTGGGAAGGAGAAATACAGTAGATTTTGTAGTTGGACTGGACACAGGTAGGGTGGAAAACAGGAGAGATCAGGTGTGGTGAAGAGAAAATTGATACTCGGAAAAATGAATTGGGGGGCTCTTTGAGGGGTGATGTGGAAAAGGGGAAATATACTACATAAGAAAATAATAGAAATGTTTTATATACTCAGTAGAAAAAAACAGAAAATGACGTAGGATATTGCTCAATGCTAAGGATATTGCTCAATGCTGAAGCACTTACCTGTGCACATAATCCATGCATAAAACCCTAGAGCTCAGCCCACTATGGAGAGAAAACAATGAACACTATAATGGCTGAGGGGCACTTAAGAGATTAATAAAGCACAGCCCTGGGTGTATTTTTGAGCTTCTTTACCTGGATGATTAAATGATGAGAAAGGTAATTCAAAAATATTTAAATATGCTGACCTATCAATGGATTCAAACTCTGAATAGGACCTTGGGAAGTTGCAGAACTTGTGAAAGGTGAGCACAGTCTGAAAGGAGGTCATTGGGCACGAATTCATGGAGGGCACACCTTGCTCTGGCTCCTTCCTCATCTGTTCTGCTTCTTGACCACAATGATGTCTATTCCTCTGCTTGGGCACACCCTTCTTGACTAAGGGATGAGGTCTGTAAACTCAGATATTTTAGTTACAGCAATCAAAACAGAATATAGGAAAAAATAGTTACATACCTAGAGTTTAAGAACTATACTGTTTTGTATTGGCATAAGCACATTAGTCAGGAATTTTTAATATTTCTAAGTATACTTTAAACCTATGTTCTCTTTATATTGGAACTTCATAATGTTAGCCATGGTTGGGGATCAGATTGTGTGTGTGTGTGTGTGTGTGTGTGTGCTCTTTGTCTCTTATTCCAAGAGTTAAAGATAAAAACTCACACATGTTTGCAAAATTAACAAGAGAACATCATTTAAATCAAAGTAAGAGAAACCAGCAGAGCACACTTGCAAGGGCATGGGGTGGGCCTTTGTTTAAACAGGAGAAAGGAATGGCAGTAATGTTGGATTTATATTAAAATCTCAAAAGTGATTTTTTTAAATGTGGTTAAAAACAAGCAAAAACTATATTCATCGGTTGAGATACTTAAAATGTTTACATAAACTTTGGAAGCAAAGTGAGTAAACACCTGTGTTACTAGAAAACATACTAAGATTATATTTTATCTGACAATCTGTAGGGTGGGACGAAAGTTCCTAGGTTGGAAAAGAAAATAGAATGAGCGAGACCACTCTGTGTTCTGTGGCTGTCATCTTCTTCAGGAGTTGAAGAAGTGGAAGCTGAATCAACCAACTAAGCTAAGATGTACAGAAGTGGTCAGGAAAAAAATAACTGTTTATTATGTTAGTCTCAACACAATACCACACAGTAAGTTCTGACTGCATCCAGAAACATAGTCTTTTCTCTGTCAGATTACTTTAGTGACCATGGACACATTTCCCCACCTATATAATGGGTTATGCTATCAAACGACAGAACAGTACTCTGGCACAGAGAAATTTCCTATCAATGGACTCCAATGGGAAAAAATTAAAGAACAGAAGGGCAAAGGTATCAAATGCTATTTTTAAAAAAGAAAATATCCTACAATTTGAGAAAATACTGGATTTGACCACCTAGAGGCCACTTGAAAATTCAAAAGTACAGTTCCAGAAAGTGTGAAAAAGGTCACGCTGAGAGACTGTAGGAGTTTAGAGTATTTAAGGGAGAAAATCCCCAGAATGCCAAATGGGCATTTCTTAAAAATCAATACTTCAAATCATTTGCAAACCTATTTCCAAAAGGGGAAAAAATTGTTTCACCTTCTTGTGTCCTCTGTTGGCATCCTATCTGCTTATTAGCATTATTTATATAATCCCAAGCAATTAACATTTTTGCCTAACACAATAATTGTATAGTAATACATTTAGCAAAGATCTATCCAGCATCCATGGTGTGGTCAACCTTTGTGTTTATGCGGGCTAGTTTTTATGGTCAACATAAAGCCACCAAAAAAGAGTAAACCTCAGTTAAGGAATTTCTTAGATCAGAATGGGCTACATGGAATTGTTTTGATTGCTAATTGATGGAAGAGAACCCAGATGACTGTAGACACCACATACAGCTCTTGGTCCTGGGCTGTATAAAAATATCAGCTAATGGGTCACCTTGTCTGGCCTCAGTGGAAGAGGAAGCGTCTAGACTTTCAGAGACTTGAAGTAGATGTCCAGAGGATCCCCACCTGCTCAGGGAAGAAGGGGAAGGGAGATATGGGGAAAGGATTGTGGGAGGAATTGACTGGGAGGGGTCATGGAGAAGGATGTAAAGTGAAAAATAAAATAAAATAAAATAAAATAAAATAAAATAAAATAAAATAAAATAAAATAAAATAAAATAAAATTGAATTTAAGAAATGTCAGCTAAGCACAAGCCTGAGGAAGTGAGAAATCCAGGTCTTGAACAGCCAGGTAACAATTCTGTCTGGTTTCTACTTCAAGTTCCTGCCTATGTTTTCTGCCTTGACTTCTTACAGTGATGAGTTCTGACCTGGAAGTATAGACTGAAACCCTTCTGCCTCGGGTTGCTTTTGATGCAAGCCTTGTATCACAGCAACAGAAGGTAAATAGGAACAGTGTTTAATGACAAAAAATACAGTCTTACCAATCTCAGATGTGTGGTTTGGATTAATCAAAATTTTAAACATTTAAGAAGAGTACACTGATTTTAAAAAGATAATTTTCAAATATTAAACGTGTATAAATAAGTAAAAGGCTGAGTTCATCCTTGAACATCAACAGGATGACTTCATCCTTCATATCTAATGCCTTATTTTCTAATTTTTAATCACATGCTATGTTTCCTATAGACTATGTATTCTTAGGGGAAAAATCAAAAGGTTTTAAAATTAAGAAAAATCTAAATTTGTACTGCACACTGGGGCATTTGTTTATGCCTGGTGTCAACTTATTTTATTCTCTTCTATTTCTGAAAATACCATACTGACAAGACTTCTGATAGAAAGTTGACATGGCGAAAGAGAACGCTACGGAGCTATCCATCAACTGACCAACGTCCTCCACAGACATAAAGCAGAGTTTCATTTCAGCAACAGAATTGGGACCGTTTCCTCAGCACACAGAACCCCCAACCTCTCTGCTCTACAAAACCATTATTTGTAATTATGTCAAACATTATAGTGGAGTAATTATTATATAGACACTGAATTCAAACTCTTGGTTATATGATAATTATGCAAGTTCCAAAAAACTAGCTAACTTATAAATTATGAAATATTGGAGATTAAGGAACAAAAAGAGGGAAAACAACACTGAAAGTATGATAGATTCAGTATCAGATAACAAAGCCTGCACCCACTTGTCTGTAAGCTCCACAGTCACAGCTTCTGTGTACAGAAAAACAGGACTATTGGACTGTGCTCCCTAATAAGGCAAAATACAGATAACAAGAGAAGAGACAGGCAAGGAAAATGCCTGCCTATCCTTCTATCCATAGGTAGAACGTGGGGATTTTTGTACTATCTTTTCATCTTTACAAACAAAACTTGGAAGGGCATTTTCATTTTTCTCAGCCTAACGCTATTTCTTTAGGGAGTTTCCTTCCTGGTGAGAGTGTAAGACAGAGCGTTATGTTTTTTGAAGGAGTCAACTCAGAAATTTTGACAGAGAAGCATGTATGCAAAAGGTCAAATGTGCTGCAGTGAAACCTGGGTGAGTAGAATGGAAAATAACCTGTCTCATAATTAAGGAGGAGTCAGGAAGACTTTCTTCATAGTTAGAAGGAAATATGTTATCTCTGAATCGTAGAACACTGAAAGATGGGCAACTGATATTATTTTCCTGAAAATAAATGTGATGCCATTTAACTTGGTACGAATGTTATAAAAATTAAGTTGTGGGAAGACAGCTAATCTTCGTGGATGCGTTACACCACTGCTGGCATTTCAATAGACCCACTGCCTGCATATCTGGATTCAGATGAAAATGAGCACCATAAAGACCTTCAAGGAAGTAAAAATATACTGTCCATCCTACTAGGTCACTGTGATACAGGGAACAGTGGTGGAGCCATACATCCCTTCAATTCGGAAGACATCTGCAGCACCAACACAAGAGTTGATTTGAAATTTTGTACCATAGACTTCACTCACCACTGAAAAAAGTACTTTGCCATTTGCTTCTAAATCTCTTGACATTTAAAGGTTTTATGAAGATTGCCAGATTTATAATAAATCCTGAACTTCAAAAAAGGGAAATTTTAATCATTTTAGGGGCAAATGGTGTGCAGAAAATTATCCTGTAGCTAGAAGCAATATTTTTAAATGTAATATTTTTATTAATTTTTGAGAATTTCATAAATGCATGCAATGTGTATTGATCATATTCAGTCCTAACTTCTCTCTTTAACTCTTTCTGGGTCTACTTCTGAGCCCTTCATCCTAATCCCAGTTTACTGTCCCATTTTGCTATTCATGAGTGAATCCAATTTGTGCTGCCTATGCATGCATTATGTAGGATCATTCACTGGAGCTTTTTATTAGGCCGCACCCCTAAAAAAAAAAAACAAACAAACAAAAAACTGACTCTGTCTAGATCATCAATACATCCTCATCTAGAAGTGGGTGTTTGTGAGCCTGTCTGCCCTCCTCTTCAAACTAGAATACTGTCTGGCTTGATTTTGTATAAGTCTTGCATAGGCAGCCACAAGTGTTATGAGTCCTTAAGGGCAAAGATCCTATGGTGTTAAAGTTGAATGGTTTCAGTCAAGTTTATTCTGATCTCTGGCTCACTAACAATGCGTCCTCCATCCCATGATCTATTCTAAGTGTCATGGGAGATTTGTGAGTTTATGAATTAATTAATAGATGCCAGCTGGCATCTATGCATTCTCAAGCTATGGATTCTAGGCAAACCTATATTTCCTCCTTTGAAGCAGGCCTTAAATATAATTCAAAAGTGGTTGACTACTCCATGTTCAATAGCAACTTCCTCCCAGATAAAACATGTCATTATAGAAGGAAGTGTATTAGTCCATAGGATATTCTAAAGAGAGAGGTGGAACATTCCATTCTCAAGGAAACCTCTTTAAAACAAAGTAAAAAACTCAATTTTTTTGGAAAGTCCCTGAAAATGACCAGGCACAGTAGGCTCCTCCCACCCCAAGCTTATTTGAGCAGAAAAGACTGTGGAGGGAGGGATAATTTCAGGCTATCTTTGCTACCTAGAAGAGGTTCAGACTTACCAATGTCCCTGGAAAAGACAGTCTCCAACCCGACAACCTTCCCTGAAAGTTGCACCATGCACTTCAGGTTTCTAGTGTTTTGTGAACTATCACCCATCCTGGAGTGGCTTTCTGGAGATATAGCTGTCTCTGAGTCACTTTTGTTCCTGTAAGTGACCTCTTGATCACAGTCCTGTTTAAAAAACAAAAAGCCATAAAACTCATTGATCAGTTAGGACTTTGGTGGTATCCTTAATTTGCTCCATCACTGGTTTTTTATTTAGAGTGAGATGCTGCTATCTCCCCAGCCCCTAGGAATCATTCGACTCGAAGGCCACATATCATTTGTGTTACTGTTATACACAGAGGCATATCTTGCCTGACTAGTCATTATTGTAGTAAGCAGAGTTCAAAGCTGACTAACACTATTGATCACATTGACTGTTGCTTTTGAAAAAGAGTATCCAGAGCCTTCTGTATTGATTTTGATTAAACAAATTGAAAGATCTAAAAACAAAGTTTTAGATTTGTTTTTAAAACTTCTACAGAACACATCAAAACAAAGTACATCTGAAAACTACATTAATACCCCAGGCTTAACCTAGGTCTTAAGTATGCCTGCTTTCTGCAGTGTTGGAAATTTAACCAATAGCTTTGTGCATGCTATGCCCTCACATATTAAGATTTCTTTTATATTTTCAAAGATTGTTTTATTTTTATTTTAATGTGTTTAGGTATATTACTGGATGTATGCCTGTATATTATGTGTGAAAAAAAAGGGCAGCAGATCCCCTTAAACCGGAGTTACAAATGCTTGTAAGCTGCCATGTGTGTGCTGGGAATCAAACCTGGGTTCTCTGAACAACTGAACTGCCTCTTAACTGCTGAGCAATTTCTTGAGACCCTATTAAGATTTCCTGGGGAGAAAATCTTCTCTTGGATTCAATACTAACTCAAGTACTCCTCATGAAGGAAAAACAAGAACAAAATTGAAACAAATAACCACATGTGTATTCCTTGCTTAGAGAAAAGAAATATAATGTAATCATCTTACTATTTTAGTTCATAATTACTAATAAGAATAACTTAAAGAAAGAAAAACTTTTAGGCCACACTTTGAGAATCCAAATACTATTTCCATTTCCCTTGAAGAAGTTTGGTTCAATGAAAAAAGCCATTTCACTGTGTGCCTGATACTAGACACCTATCTCTATACTTATTTTTCTCTCAAGTCTCAGAAATCAAAGCTCACCCAACCACAGAAATCTGTTTGTCCTGGAAATCTCAAAAATCTCCAACTAAGAGCTGTAGTTGGAAGCCAAGAGAACTAATCTTTGTAGAGTTGCAAAGCCATTAGTCTAAAAACGCTGTGAACCCAGAAGGGAAGGAGCATATCTATTTTTTATGCCTAGAAGAGAAAAGTAGTCCAGCTATCATGAGGGAAGAGAAGACAAAGGAAGAACAAGGAACTTCATACTCTATTCCTCATCTCCAGCATTCCCCGTTGGAAACGTTGTGCCTTCCACCTTTCAGAACCTTATTAAAATTGTATGTTCCTTAAATTCTCAAAATGCTTCCAAGTGTCCCCTGAACCTCTCTAAATTATTATATAACACAAAGATATGGAACCTTTAATAGTTCCTGTGTGGTAAATGAGATACATATCAGAAGTCTATGGGAACTATCTATATAATAAAAATATGCAAGTCTTTTGTCATCACAAAAAATTATTACTATACTGGTTTTGGAGAAATACCAAAAATATAATGGTAGGCTTGTGTTTGGCTCTAAAAGGAATCATATGCCCTGCAGTGGCCCTTAATTATTCAAAAGACCAAGTAATCATCTATATGGAATTTATTAATAATTAATATGTCTACCTTAATGCATTTAGCTGAACTTTTTTTTGTACCCCAAATCTCCTACATTCAACACTCCAGAAGAGTTTACCAAATGTAGTTGTAATAAGAATGGGATGTTGAGCTTGGATCATTTTAATGGAACTTTTCTTATCATCTCATTCTTCTTTTAAAAAATTTTATTGGTTATTTTATTTATTTATGTTTCAAATGTTATTCCCCTTCCTGTTTTTCCCTCTGCAATCCCCCTACCCTCTTGAGCCTCCCTCCTACTTCTATGATGGTGCTCCCCCACCCACTCCTTCCCACCTCACTGCACTAGCATTGACCAATGCTGGGGCATGGAGCCTTCGCAGGATCAAGGGCCTCCCCTCTCATTTGATTCCAGATAAGGCCATCCTCTACTACATATGTGGCTGGAGCCATGGGTACCTCCATGTGTACTCTTTGGCTGGTGGTTTAGTCCCTGGGAGATCTGGAGGGTCTGGTTGGTTGATATTGTTGTTCTTCCTATGGGGTTGCAAACCCTTCAGCTCCTTCAGTCCTTCCCCTAACTCCTCCATTGGTATGCCTACGCTCAGTCCAATGGTTGGCTGCTAGCATCCACATCTGTATTCGTCATATTCTGGAAGAGTCTGGAGACAACTATATCAGGCTCCTGTCAGCAAGCTCTTCTTGGCATCAGCAATACTGACTGAGTTTGGTGGCTGCATACGGGATGAATCCCCATGTGAGGCCATCTCTGGTCTTTCCTTCAGTCTCTGCTCCACTCTTTGTTCCTGTATTTCCTTTATGCAGGAGCAATTGTGGGTTATAATTTTTGAGAAGAGTGAGTGGCCCCATCCCTTAACTTGTGGATGTGCCTGTCCACTGGATGTTGTGTCCACAGGTTCTGTCTCCCTTTTGTTGGGTAGTTCAGCTAGGATACCACCGATGATCTCCCATTATGTACTGCATATCCATGTATTAAACTGTACATTTGATCATCCAAGCTGGATAAACAGCTAATTATACCTTAAATATAATACTTTATGAATCAACTTTCTCTTCAAATTTATTGAATACCATGACATTCAGATTTATCTTCTAATCCAGGGCAAAACCACTCTTACCACTCTAATAGCACTGATGAAAACCGAATTTGCCATGCTAGAATCCACGCTTTACCTGCCTTTCCCATGCCCCTGCAGCACACCCGTTAACCTGAACATGTGCTTTTTTTAACCTGAACATGAACTTTTGCTTCTCTGCTACCACACTAGTCTGCTACATCCACTCCAGTGGTGACAAATGCGACAGACCCCAAAAAACCTGGGCGCGTCCCAAGGCGAAAAGTTCCCAGAAACATAGTCTTCTGGAATCGTGGCATCCTGTATAACGGATGCTCCAATGTCCTTGCTTTAGTTGGTAAATGGATCTGTGTGCTTTCCTTAATATCGCTTTATTATAAGTGCCTCTATTTGACATATAGCTAAGTTAGATTCTTCACCAGTCCTAGGCAGTCCTTGAGCAGACCCTGGACATGGATAGCTAAGTCACTGCCCTACACAGGAATTTACCATTATCTAGGAAGAAGGAAGTTTGTGATCTAAGGAGGAACCAGAGTAAATACTTAGAACTATAGATAGATGAGTTACACCCATACACAAGAATTTACAATGGCCTAGGAGAAAGGTGGACTATACAATAGACTAGAATAGGAACTATGGCAAGGGCACAAAGCCCTTGCCCCTGGCTTCTAAGATTAAGCTGACCTTAGGTGGGGCTGTTTTTTGATCCCAGCTGTTAACACTGAATTTTATCCCAGTTGGTTCCTGCCAGTCCTTCCCTGTTTGCATTCCTCTGTTTTATGTAAGAATCCGATAACCTCATTGTACCTTGCCGGTGTGTCACCTAACTTCCCTATTTTCTTCTGTATAAAAAGTTTGATGCTGGATTTGACAAATTACATTCAGATCCACACTCTCTTGTGTTGCATCAGTTTGTCACTTTCACCGACTCCTTTGCCCACCTACAACCAGAACCCGTTCTGCACAGATAGGAGACCCAGAAGGGGTTAGTCTGCGGCTCTAGTCGATATTACTGCTTGTACAGGAAAGTGCAGTAGGCTCTGAAGGCAGACAAAGTGTTGCTCTTCTCCTTGCACATGCCATCCTAAAAGCATCTGGAGTAGTCTTTTCAAATAGGACAGCCCACAGTACTCAAACAAAAACCTACAATAGCTCTAAATTACCTGGAGAGTAAATTATGAACTATGAACCCACAAGAGCCTTTAATATCTTTATTGTACCTTGGCTTCTAAATCTTTTATATTATTTTTGTTGTTAGCCCATGCCTCATATATAAGCTTCAAAAGAAAAAAGAAAAAAGAAAAAAGGAAAAGGAAAAGGTTTATCCTACGCGTCTGTAACCTAGCACCAAAGTTTTTAGCATGCTTACTAGTCTCTAAATGTTTCTCAAGCAAAACTTGGTCTTCTCAAAAACCATTACAAATATATGAATATAATGGGTAAGAAAACATTGTTGATGAGTATTCCATAGCTGCTTCCTTGCACTATACCCTGCTTCTCTGTTCTCACATAAAAGAGCACAAGGAGGAGATCAGTTGTCAAATATAACACTATTAGGGAACACAATTATTTATTTCTAAAACTTTAAACTTGTTTTACCTAGAACTATTACCAAAATCAAGTCAGTTTTATCACTAAGCTGCTAAATCTGTTTTTGTTGTTGTTGTTGATATTTTGTTTTTGGTTGTTTGCTTTGTTTTGTTACCTGTTTGTTTCACTGTGGGGTAGGAACGACTTAGTTGTATCCTTTGTCTGCAATAGATACTGCTTTGTTATCATTCTATTTCTGTTTCAAAAAAATAATTTAACTCATTTAATGTTTCACTTTAAATTAAGAAGACATCCTTGGTAACTTCCATATTTTAGATATAGTTTCCTACATTTTCTTTTAAGATACTATTTTTTATTATTAAATTTAAATTACAAACATGTAAGATTTACCTTTAGATATACATAAGAAAAATGGAGAGCCCACCATTACGTCTTCTCATCCAGGTATTTGAAAGGCATTACCACTGTGTTCATCCTGAATATAATTCATTTATAGCATAGGGTAGCCTGTTTATCATATACTGTGGATTTCATTCTTAATTATTCTGCAACCTGTCCATTTCTACTGATTTATTTTCCTATTCTACATAGCACTAGTATACCAAGCTGATTGCAGCCACTTTAGAGCATATTCTCTCAATGTTCTTCACTACTTGCCAGAATTTATGGTTCCATATAAATTATAAGATCATCTCATGCAAGCCAAAATCCATGTGCTATTTTAATTGGAACTGCATCACATTTATGCTAATCTAACCCTTCCCTGATAACACTAGGATTGGCTTTTACATTTACTTGTGATTTCATTTATGATTATTAAAAGGATTTTCTAGCATAACTTGCTAGATTTCTTCCTGGATTTATTACTAAGGGCATTTTGCTCTAGTGAATCAATCTCAGTACAGACCTAACTGTGTTTTCCAAGCATTGCCAACGTTTTCAAAAAGGAGTCTTGATTTGTGCTCGCATTTTTCTCATTATTTATAGTACTGGATACACTACTTTATAATTTTTGCAAGTTTTATATGTTGTATAGAGAGATAATTCATCAGCAAAAGCAACTACCTTTCCAGGTTTTATTCCAATATATTAAAATTTTAAGAACGTTTAATGTATAAGTAAAAGTACTCTAACAAACATGCCTGTCATTTAATTCAAACAATTAACTTTAACAAAAGTATTAATTTCAATTTTATATAAAACTCCAAATCTTTACATTTTCAGAATTTGGGGTACTTAAAACATATAAAAGTTATTCATTTTATAAAAATAAGCCAAACACCTTATGTAATGAGTTCAACAGTTGTTTTCATCCCATGTCTTTTCTTATATACTTACAGAGCTAAGTATTGAAGGAAATAAATATCACAAATGATCACTATCTTCACTACATTCTATTCCCATTGTTGTGAGAAAGTACATGCCAACAGTCACTTAGGTAGAAAAGGGTTATTTTGGCTACTGACTACAGGGTACAGTCCATTATGGTAGGGATGATGTGGCAGCAGGAGTTTGAGGAAGCTCGTCATATTATATCTGTAACCAGCAATCTCAGAAAGAAGAATGCTGCCGCTGAACAGATTTTCTCCTTTTTTGTTCACTCTGGGACCCTAGCCCATAGCACAGTACTGTCCATATTCAGAGTGTGGCTTTCCCACTAAACCTCACCAAAAGCACAGAAAAGTTTGAACGCACTTCCTATTTGTTCTGAATCTATCAAGTTTGTAGTCAAGATTAGTATAGGGATTCAGTTTCTTGAAGCATATATGAAATTGGGAGGTAAAAGTGGTAGCATGGGTAGAAGAGAAGTTGCAGGGGAGATAGTCCAGCATATGTTTGCATTATATTTAAATATGGAATTTTCAGACAATAAGTTATTTAAAGTTTTTACTGTCACAGTTTAGGGATTCTTTTATCCAGATGTGACATAACTGTCAAGAGATATTTACCTGTTGATTTTTTTCAAATATATTTTCATAATTCTCATGAATTATTTCTTTAGTGTGTTAAAACATGTTATGGACTCGGGTATCATCCAATGCAATCCCATATGACATAAGACACTTTATTATGGCTTTGTGCTAATAGTATGAGGAATTTGCCTGCATATTTCATGATGAAATGCTCTGCGACTTGATTCCTGTACTATACACATAGTATTGGAGGAATTTTCTTTGACAAACATGGATGAAAAGCAACCCATCCTATTCTGTTCTTTGGAAGAGTGCAACTGCAATCAAGATAAAGCATTAGTGAAATTAAAGCTAAAACACAACTATAATTTATCTGTTAGTAATTCTTAATCGATAGTAAATATCACAGTCACTGTTTATAGATATCTGTTCATGAATCTTCTACTTTCTATATTTACTTCATGCTATTCGCATTTCCTTTCGCAGAAAAACATGTTTCCTTCCAATTTGCTTTCCAATTAGGCGTAGAATTGGATGCAGTTTTTTGTAAGTCTTCATCATTTCTCTCAGATTCATAGGTGTAGTTAGACTTGGGTCACTGGGACAATACTTCCTTTATTAGAGGAGATGCCTGAGGTCTGAACCTAAACTTACCTGGAGGGACAGTTAAGACAGTCAGTGAATGCGTGCAGATTTCAATAACCAAGTCAGAATGGAGAGAAGCCGAGCTTCTTTGCTTATCTATGGTCAGCTCCATGTGTGTACTGAGTGGATGTTCATGAAATGTAAAGTGAGATAGAAAGAGGACGAAGGGGATGCTGGCATATCTAGAGTGTCCATGTTTCCTCCTGAGGTCCAGGCAGAAAGTTCCTGATATTTCTGATTCTTCAGGACTCTTCAAAGTCCACTCATCCTAGTTCTTAAGAGATATATAAGGGTATGATTCCATGATAAATATGGAAGTAGAAAAAATATAAGATAGTCAAAACAACTTTGTGAAATAAGACCAAAGTTGGAAAAGGTGCATTTCTGATTTCAAAGCTTCTGACAAAGCACATGTATGATGGAAGCAAACACATACATGTTTCAGGATAAAAATGAATACTGGTAACTTCTTTCCAATAAACAGATTGAGATTGATTGTAGACCTACTAAGACACACAAAAATGATAAACATGACATACTATTTTCAAATTTGTTCTCAAAATATGGGTATAAATATATGACCTCACATTATAAAACTTCCTACAAAAATTAAGTAGACAAAAATTTTATAACATTAGTGAGGAAAATATTTCCTAGCCATGATGCAAGCAACACACTCTATAAAACAACTGGTTAACTTGAACCATATTAAAAGTTTAAAACCACCACTTTATAAATGCATTTGTCTTAGTTACATTTCTTTTGCTGTTAATAAACATCATGGCTAAGGCAACTTACAGAAGAAAGGATTTATTGGAGACTTGCTTACAATTTTAGATGGTTAGGGTCCATAACCATCATGGTAGAGAGCATGAAAACAGGCAAGCAGGCATGGAGCTGCCTCACCTAAGTATCTGTGGAACTTTCAAGATGTGGTTTTCAGCATATGTCAGAAAAACTTATCACCAAATCTTAAAATATTGTGAGACTATACTGTGAAACTCAGGAGCAAAGTAAGATACATTTAAAAAATCAGAGTACTTTTGAGGCCTGTTCTTTTCTGAATGGGAAGAGAGTGAGAGTGGATCTGATAGAGAGTTGGGGGGCTGGAAGAAGTACTGAGAGAAGAAACTATGATCAGAATGTGTTGTGTGAGAGAAGAATTTATTTTCAATTAAAAAAATGATAATATACCTAATACATAAGTACCATAAACAAATATCAAAGAATGCTTAAATCCATGCAGATATTAATCAACTGGACAGTATGTGTTTGACACTGATTGCATTTGTGACAGTTAATATGGTGGTAATTACTATGTGCTTTTTCATTTGTAGCTGTAGATTAACTTAATTAATGAGAGGTATTCATTAATACTTGTTGCAAAGAACTCTTTATAATGATGTTTTAAAGAATTAATAGCCTTAACCTTGTCATTAATTCTCTAAATAAATAAGATTTGATTAACGCACCCTGGATACTGATTGAGCTCTCTACCATATATGGATTTACTTATCAAAAACTCATTGTGAGTCCACAGCATCATTAACCCTAATGGTCACTGTTGAGGATGCAGATTGTGTCAATATATTGGCCATCGGCATTAGCATATTAAGCTCCAGTTTTCCCAGGGTTTAGTGACTTAGTTTTGTTTTGACAAAATGAAAAGGTATTTAGCATGATGTGATTATGACTTATAAAAACAAACTTGGAAATACTGAGGATGAAAAATGCCTGAATCTGAGAGAGAAATACTGAAAAAGTTCTGAATTGTTGGGTGTATATAATACCATTATCAGGAATTGCCTCTTTTGTATAAAGAAACTAAAGCATCAACTACATCAAGCGAAGAGAAACTACAGAATATCTTTATTTTAAAAGATGAAAAAGATTCAAGATGCATGTATGGATCAGTGATAAGTACTCACAGATGATCTGTGAGGGCTGAGGTTTGATCCCCAAAACAGAATAAAAACAGTCACATTAAGAAACAAGGAAAAGTGTTGTTTTTAAGAACTGGAAAATGTGAGGAATTATTTATGATAGTTACCTTAATGTGTTTATTTCCCATTGACAAATGCCTGAGAAAAATAAAAGAATTATTTATTTTAGCCTACTTGTTTCCAAGGTTTCAGAGAGTCCCTGGCAGAGCAAAACAGCTTTCATGAGGGAGCAGAGAGCAGGGATGTCTGTGCTAGCTGCCTATCTCCTTTGTCCATCTCGCTCCATCCATGGAGTGCTGCTGTGTGCATCCTAGCAGAGTCTTGTCCCTGAGTTGATCCTCTCTGTGTACTCCTTACATATACACTCCCACTGAGGCTTCTTAATCCTATTAAGGTGATCCTCAATGTTAACTGAGATCAATTGTCATTAATGCCACATATGGAATAGAAAACATGTAGGATACATGTTTTCTTTGTTATTCCTCCAAAGTATGTATTTTCTTTGTTCCAGTTTTACAAAATACAAAAGAAATATGTCTCAAAACTGCAATTGCAAAAGGCTCAAAGAAAAGAACTCCTATGAATATATAAAAACTATATAAATATATTCATTAAAATTAATAAAAATAATTCAAAGAATTATCAGATATTGAAGAGTATTGGGTTTTTTTCTAATTTCTTCCATAACACTACAAGGTAAGAAATCTTCTAGTCAGTGCCAACAGGTCATTTTTCAGTGATAGCGTCCTGAGTAGGAATATCTAGGGGATTAAAGATAAAGAAGACAGAACTAGTAGGCTCAGGATGTCTTGCACACGCTGTAACTTATGCCAAGCAAGCTTATGAAGAAGTCCAGCACCTTATATTCTATTTGCAAGCGACAAATGGAACACAGCCAGTACAATGGGACAAAGTAGGAAGCAACTAATCAAGGAGAGTAGAGCATATCTCAGGGACATTACAGATCAGAGACTTAGCATACAGGAGCACTAGGACTGGCATGTACAGTCTTTTCAGGGATATTGGTCAAATTCCCAGGAGCCAGTCCTCATCTCCTTCACTTCTCTGGCCTCAACCTTAGACTAGATCTTGCCAAAACTGTCCATGGGTATGTACCCAGAAGTAGGTTCCTTTTATCCTTTCTTCAGGGCCTTTGAGAAAGTCTCAGATCACCCTACATCTCAACAATCTTCATTGTTGGTAGTCTAAGAAGTGAAAGTTCATTTAGGATACAAAATATTCTCCAAAGGATAGCATGAAACATAAACAAAGCTAAACCCCGATTTTGTGCTAAAGCTTCATTATATGGATATAAGCTACTTGCATTCCCTGTTTAGATTCAGAATTTGATAACTTTTGGGGGAACTATTACAAAGTCTACAAATATTTTACAAGGACAAAATATTATACAGCAGAGTGCCTAGCTTCAGGAAAATGACCTTGAGGGTCCGGTAAGACAATCAGTGAAAGCATACAGACTTCAATGAACAAGTCAGGGTGAAAGGTGGCCACTCTGATTCATTCATATATGGTGAACTCCATGTTTTCACCAAGTTCAATAAGCATTTATTGAATGAATAAAAAAACCTTTTCGTTGTGGAATGGCATCTTGTCTCAATAGTAAAATATGGTTTACATAGAGATACTTACATTTATTCAGCATAAGTAGAATATACACCATAAAACACTTTCTTTCATAAGACAATGATACATAACACTGTAAGCACATAAGTGCATGCACCCTCTTTTATCATTCAGAGAAAGTATATGAGTTGACTTGTTCAAGGGGGAGTTATGCATAGTTTTTAAACAAAAAAGATCTCTGGGCAAAGCACTCATGTAATTTCACTGTTAATTGTATAAGACTCGGAAAAGCCACTTGCTGATGGAAAAGAAGTAAACTGACCTA
Organism: Mus caroli; assembly: GCF_978045245.1. NCBI lineage: Eukaryota > Metazoa > Chordata > Mammalia > Rodentia > Muridae > Mus > Mus caroli. The sequence goes on from NW_028227268.1 coordinate 82,087,419, forward strand.
GAACTTAAAACCATCTAACTATAAGATACTGGACCTGGAAACAGACCCAAGTACAAGATATAAATCTATAGTTCCCAAGAGACTCACTTACAGAATAACAGAAATGTGCCTGTTCTTCAAATAGTAAGAGTGGATGTTAAAATGACCTTAGAGCTAAGGTTACTCACTGTGCAATAGGGTTTTATGCCAGTCTACATGGTCTAATGTCCCTACAAAAGTTATGTCAAGACATCTTGGATGTTAAAGACTGAAGTTTTGCAAGGATTACATTTATTTGGTTATCTGAGTCTATCACTCAAAAACAAAATTTAAAAATTAGTTAATAATGGCTTTCTCTTTTCTCTAACCTATATAATAATGATCCTCTAGGCTGTAAAAGCTTTCTGTCCCCTATTCTCTGTTGTTCTATGAATCTTAGTTGTAGGGAATGTGTTGTAGATGTATCAGTTAGAATTGGACATCTCAAAGTCAAATTTTTCTGGCATTTTGACCAGTTCTAGATGTCTATGTTGCAAAGAGAAGCTTCTCCCATGGATAATGAGAACTATGCTTTTCCTTGGAATAAGAAAGTATTTAGAATACAGTTAGAAATTATATTGATTTAGAAAAAAAACACAGTATTAGGTTCTACTCTAGTAATGCTGATAGTTGTTGAGTTTCCCTCTCCAAAAAAAATAGCTCTCATTTAAATGTTGCTTCAAAAATCACACAAACACAGAATAGACTGCTAAATAGCAGGTAATTCAGACAATGAAACAAATGCTTCTCTGTAGTATACTTAAATCTATTTCCTAATTCATGTCATTGACTACAAATTATAAACTACATTATTTTATTATATAGCTATAGTAGAAAAGTTGGTATAATAACTATACGTTGACTCATTTACTCATTGAACCAGAGAGGTATTTAAAACCTATTATGAATGCAACGATGTGTTAGCCACTGAATTTCCAAAAGAACTTCTGTGTTTAAATGCTGTTTATTTAGTGTGTAAATGATTTTCCAAAGTGACAACTAAAATAATACAAAGTATCTGAATAATTAAAAAAAATTAAGGGTCCAATTTTATAGACAATTGTAATGTCTTAGTAGCGATTATATACTACTCTTGCATATTTATTCACGGAATGAACTGCAAAGTGCTTTTGTAGTTCAAAATTATAAATACACATTGACAAGTGCAAAAGGTCATTAGCTGCGTTAAACACCCTAGATCCTCAGTGAAATGTGTTCTCAATGGGATATTAATTAATTTCAGAGACAAACATTTGATTACCCTTGAGCAAGACATAAATGTTACAGAACCAGCCTTGATGAGGAAGTCATGAGCTGGTTTGGAAATAAAAGAACTAAAATGGACTGGCTTTTTATTTTCTTCCTAGAAAACAAAGTACATGAAGACATCTCATCTACTTCTTATTTTTCTTAAAAATCATATCCAGCCGGGCGTGGTGGCGCACGCCTTTAATCCCAGCACTCGGGAGGCAGAGGCAGGCGGATTTCTGAGTTCGAGGCCAGCCTGGTCTACAGAGTGAGTGCCAGGACAGCCAGGGCTACACAGAGAAACCCTGTCTTGAAAAAACCAAAAAAAAAAAAAAATCATATCCAGATTCTTACATCTTATCAATTATAGAAATTCTATTTTCATAACTTTTCTCAAGGAATAATTGAGAAAACGCATGGAAAATTTTGCAGAAAAGTTCTTGACAAATTAGTTCAAATTACATGGACATAAACCATCCACTGAGCAATGTTCTCCTACAGGGTTTATGTATGAGGCTCTCTATCAGATTTAATATGCTATATGTGTCTAGAATTTATAATAATCACTGCTGTATATCAATGATGATGACTAAAAATCTTGATGAATTATCCTAAAATGTCTTTTTGGTTTTAGTTATCTAAATATTTAAATCTCAAATTTTTATTTAGTATGACTTCTCCAGTATAACTATTAGAAAAATATCTGCTGCACCAATTTTTATATTTTTTTAGGTCAATTACTTTATTTATTTGCATTCCAAATGAGGTTCCCTATCCCAGAATTGTTCACACCACTCCCTACCCCCATACCCCATCCCCATTCCCCATCTCCCACCCCCAAACCCCATCCAACTTCCCTTTTGACTCTGAGAGGATGGTTCTCCCATTCCCCCACCCACTCCCAGTCATTTCCCTTCCCTGAAGCATCAAATCTCTACGGGATTGTGCACATTCTTCCCCACTGAGGCCAGGAAAGGCAGTCCTCTTGTTCTAGGAGCCACAGACCAGCCCACTGGTTGGTAGCTCAGTTTGGAAGCTCCCAAGGGTCCAGGTTAACTGACACTGTAGGTCTCTTATGGGGTTGCAAGCTCCTTCAGTCCTTTCCCTAAGGCTTCCATAAGGGCTCTAAGGGCTCCATAAGGGCTCTAAGTATCTGGATCTGTCTCAGTCAGCTTCTGATAGAGTCTCTCAGAGGACAGCCATGCCAGGCTGCACCAAATTTTTAAGAACTCAAAACTTGAAATCTGTGTAGATAAGTTAGCTAGCAATGCACTTAATTTTCAAGCATGACAACTTGAATTCCACTCCCAGAACCTATTTAAAAAGCTGGATGACGCCGGGGCCTAGCAAACACAGAAGTGGATGATCACAGTCAGCTATTGGATGGATCACACGGCCCCCAATGGAGGAGCTAGAGAAATTACCCAAGGAGCTAAAGGGAACTGCAACCCTATAGGTGGAACAACAATATGAACTAACCAGTACCCCGGAGCTCTTGTCTCTAGCTGCATAAGTATCAAAAGATGGTCTAGTCGGCCATCACTGCAAAGAGAGGCCCATTGGACTTGCAAACTTTATATGCCCCAGTACAGGGGAACCCCAGGGCCAAAAAGGGGGAGTGGGTGGGTAGGGGATTGGGAGGGTGGGTATGGGGAACTTTTGGGATAGCATTGAAAATGTAAACGAGGAAAATACCTAATAAAAAATAAATTAAAAAAAAATAAAAACAAAACAAAAACAAAAAAAAGCTGGATGACATATTCTATTTTTGTATTCTTAGTGCTTAAGAGGTCCTGGTCAATGGATGTTCCCTTGGGAGCACTGGCCAGCTTTGGTGAGCTTAGGCCAATGAGAAACCCTGTCTAAAAAATAAGGTGGATGGTATTCAGACACTTAAGTCTGGCATCATCCTTTTAAACACACGTACATGCATTTGTGTACATGCTAACATGCATGCACTTACACATGTGCACATGCATGCATGCACGGGCACGCACATACACACTCACACACAGGCATGCACGCACACATGCATGCACACACCCGTGTATATACAAACATGATTTGTTTTTAAAACTAAATAACTTAACATTAAGCTTTTGAAGTATTTTAGCATTGAGTAAATATTTATCTCTCCCATCTGTCTTGGTTGGGGTCTCTGTTACTGTGATAAATACCAGGAGAAAAGGAACCAAATCAAGAAAGGATTTATATCATCTTACAGCTTGAAGTTTATTGCTGAGGAAAGTCAGGGCAGACTTAAGACAGGAACTTGGAGACTGGAAATGAAGCAGAGGCCAAGAAAGAGCCCTGTGCTCGCACAGTTTACTTTGTTATAGAACCCAGGGTCACAAGCCCAGGTCGGCCCCACCCACAAAAGGTGCTGCCTTCCCATATCAATTGCAAGTTAAGAAAAATGTACTACATGTCTCCCTAGCTTAATCTTATAGGAAGGTATTTTGTCAACCAGGAGTCCCTTTTCCTAAATGACTGTGGCTTTTGTCAAGTAGACATAAAACGAATCAAGGTGCCATCAAGTTAAGTCTTCGTGTCTCTGGCTAGCTCATTCTGTATAGCTAATACTGACTCTGGTCTTTCATCGCCTTTTTCCTGACTTCTGCCTTTCTACTTTTATACTCTCTACCCTGCAACCCAGAGACATCTTGTGTAAGTCCTCAGGAAATTGACCTGAATCTCTAAATTTATTTTTTTTAAATGAAAGCATTAAAGATTATCTTCTTGTTTTAACCTTTAGAGTTTTATTATACCACATGATTTTCTAGGAAGACTTCCTAGTAGAACATTCATAACTTAAGATAGTTCAATATGTGCCTTCATTACATACAATAAACTCGATTTACTGCTTTCAACTAGTCAAACAAGAATATACTCGTTAGACTCACTGTGCATACATTCTCTTCTCTGACACAAAATTTCCTTCAGCATTGCCCTGGTAGTAGATATGTGTTACTTTATCTCAGCATTTTTATTTTAGTGGTTTTCATGGAACTACACACACGCCTCTGATGTCACTTAGGCTCCTATAGTTAGTATACTTCCAACATAATTTGAAGAAGAAAGGAAAGGAAGAATTTTCTGGGCAATGTATTGGCACTAGGTGAAAGAACTTGATTTTGTTAGGTGATGTGTTTTAGGCATTAAAAACACTTAAATAGAAAGCCATTACTTATATTAATAAAGAAAGTAAATTTTATCTGGAATAAAAGCATCAAGTACAAACACAAGTACTTATAACCTACAACCTCCATTTTGTTGGTTCCATAAAGACCACACAAAATGCAGAGAATGTGGCTAGCATATAGATGGTATCAATGGAAGGAGGCAAAATCAATGCAAGTGGTATCTGCTAAACTCTTAAAGTGAGAAATGATTCACTTACACAGCCTGGGTTTCCAGATATATAAACAATATGCTTTGTTTTCTTGTTAAAGCTGAGCTCTGTTGTTCTCTAGGACATGTTGTCTTAGTCAGGGTTTTACTGCTGTGAAAAGACACCATGACCAAGGCAAGTCTTATAAAAACAACATTTAATTGGGGCTGGCTTACAGGTTCAGAGGTTCAGTCCATTATCATCAAGGTGGGAACATGGCAGTCTCCAGGAAGGCATGGTGCAGGCAGAGCTGAGAGTTCTCTGTCTTCATCCAAAGGCTGCTAGAGGAAGACTGACTTCCAGGCAACTGGGGTGAGAGTCTTACCATACCCACAGTGACACACCTACTCCAACCAGGTCACACCTATACCAACAAGTCCACACCTCCAAATGGTGACACTCCCTGGACCAAGAATATACAAACCATCACACATGTGATCAAAAGGACTCTAGCAAATAAAGACCAGGAATTGTTCTATATCTTCTCTTTAAGTTGTTTTCTGTTTTAAAGATTTTTTTTCAAATGCCCAAAACAATTTCTATACTCTATGCTATTATCTATATTTATTGGCTAAAATATATGATCACTTTCTGAATATTTAAGTTTTCTTTCAAAAAATACATAAACCTGTCATAGTGTTCAAAGTCCTGGGTAAGATATTCTAGAGGCAAATGACTAATACAATTTGTCATGAAATCCGTCTATATTTCTGCTTTGGGATCAGCATTTGGCAGGAACTGTCTCATGATAAATTTCCATGAAGCCACAAAAGAAGAATGATATTTTACATGAAATCTTCATAGAATTATAATTGGACACACATTCTGCAACACTTGAAATCCTCTTGCCTCAATTCTTACTGCAGATACCACTGCTCCCACACACCCTTCTCTCCTTTTTGGTCTGGGAGTCTCTGTCCCCTTGCCAGGCTTCACTGATATTCCAGAGTGGGTTGACTGAGAGAGCTTCCTTATCATTAGCACGACAATTTCAGAGAGCAGGTGATTTGATAAGACCTGCCAGTGGTTTTGAAACCAGTGCTGAGTCATCTCATTCCATGATCCTTCAGAGTCAGTCCCATCCTTACAAGGTCAAATGAAGACCATTGGCATTGGGTTTATTTTGTGTTAATTTAAGTTGTAATTGGATTAAAGCTTATCACTTTAACTTTTGAATCCACAGGAGTCAAGATGTAGCAACATGTTACCTAATGACCCACTGGTATGTGAGGAGCTTGTAAAAGAACTCTAAGTGGTGAAATGTTAAGTTCTTCTGCTGTTCCAATGTAAATGGCCCATCAATAGAAAACCTATTGTGTGTTTAGTCACCAGATTACCATTTTAATTTCAAAAACCATGAACACTTGTATTTTTACATTAGTAATTGTTTTTTAGTGTTGGTATTTAATATCTGATAGAATCAACATAAGAGAAAAGAAATATATGAGTGGGTTTCTCCCAGGTCACATCAGCTAGTGGTTACCATCGGAGTCCACTTGCTGGATCTGCTTCTGTACTTACAACTGAAAATCTAGTTCCACAAAAAGCTTAACTCCATTCTCCAAACATCTGAGGCACTTGAGTTTCTCAAAGTCTTCCTGCCACAGAAGGAAGGACCAGGTATGAGCTCCAGCTTAGCTTCAGGTCTTCTAGCCTCTCATGGCCCTGGGAAAGGACACCCAGTGCAAGTCAGCCCAGAGTTGTGTCTTCCTGCAGCTCCACAGTGATGACCTCTGAATATTCTACTATCCCCCAGCCAGTCTCAACAGCACACCCTGCAAAAGCCCTTAATATACCTGTTGCAGAGTCAGCAAAGGCTGTTCCTGTAAACCAAGAAACTGTGCCTGTTGACCAGATGATAGCCACAGCAAGCTCCCAGCTGATTGATGTTAAGGAGAGTTCCAAAACCTTCCTCACTGGATACCAGAAGACCACAGCCATGGAAAACCAGATGACAGTCTCTATGAAGAGAGCCAGATAAACACCCTTTATGATAATCAGCTAGCCCTAAAGAGGGCCCTGTGGTGAACTTCAGTGCTGACCAAACATCATTTGAAGACTGTCCAGTCATTTCTAGGGATGACCAAACCCCCTATTGAGGTCACATCATGACTTTCAATACTGATCAGACTTACCATGGGCATCAGAAGAGGACATTCAATAGTGACCAGCATGTCAATAGAGGTCAGGTGACAACTGCCAGTGGTAACCAGAAAATGTACAGGGATCAGATGACAACCTACAGTGACCAGAATGTCTACTGAGAAAAGATGAAAATTCTCAATGGTAATCAGATCTACTATAATAATCAAATGATAGTTCCCAATAGAAACCAGACTCTCTATGGGGATCAAACAATGCCCCATGATTCTAACAAGACTCTCTATGGGGGTCAGAAAATGCCTTTTGATACTAACCAGACTCTCTATAGGGGTCAAATGACAATCCCCAGCGATGATGGTTTGACCTATGAGACTCAGATGACATCCCCTAATGGTAACCAAACTTTTTATGGCAGTCAATTAACAACTCACACTGTTGACCAAACTGTCTATGGGTGTCAGAAAATGCTGCTCAGTGGTAACCAGGCTCTCCAAAGAAGTCAGAAGACCACTTCCAGTGATAAGCCAACCTTTTATAGAAACCAGATGACACCTTCTGATGGTAACCAAAATCTCTATGGGGGTCAAACAACAATCCATAATGGTAACCAGACCTTCTATGGTGGTCAGACAATGATTCCTATCACTAATGTATCTTACTACAAGGCTCAGAGAACTGCTGTCTAGACTCTCTGTGGAAGTCAGAAGACAATCCCCAATGATAATCAGACCTACAGATAACATATGACATCCCCGGATGGTAACCTAACCTTCTATGGGGGCCAGACAACAACCCTCCATGGTGACCAGACCTTCTACAACATGTAGATGACAACCCCCAACATTAACTTGACCTCCTCTAGCATGCAGATGACAACCCCCAGTGGTGACCAGACCTGTAATACAGGATAGATGATCTCCTTTGTTAGTAGCCAGATGACCTATGATTATACATTTCAGACTCCCACTTGGCCCCAGGACAATCCTCAGCATGCTCTTCAAGCTTTCCTGTGGTACTAGGAAATCTCCTAGATAGAAAGAATGACCTCAGGACCCTGACCCAAAACAAAGGGAAGGCCTACATCTGCCCTTACCAAAACTGTGGAAAATCTTTTTAAAATCTTCCCATCTCAAAGGCCATATTCACCAACACACTATGGAGAAGTCCTACAAATCCAAGTACCCTGCATGCATGTGGTAATAATTCTCCTACTCAGATGAACTCTTGAGAAAACCACATGAGAAAGCACACTGGGCATAAGCCCTTCGTATGTGAAATCTGCCACATGGCCTATTCATGATTGGATCACTTAAATTGGATCACAAAACCACCTATTCCAGCTAGAAAGGGAACCTGGCTATCTGTAAAGACACACGTACAGTTGTAAAACATCACTCACTAATTTGAAAATTACAAAGACTCTGTGGACATCCTTATATTCACATGTATGACATCCTGTTACAAGCTCTGTGCCAGGGCTTAGAGTCATATAAATTTCTACTGTGAATACATTATAATCTTCTGTTTAAAAAAAAAAGAGAGAGCACAAATGCTACTGAAGTAAAAATGCAAGCATCATAAGACCTAACTGTACTACTCCTAAAAAATGAATACATCTGAAGGAACTGAATTCAGCATAAAAAAACAGATAACCTGAATACCTATGCTTAATATACTATTTTTTGATTCTTTCTTAGAAAATACCACACATGTATAAGTGTGTCTTAATCATGCCTATCACTCTTCCTCCTTTACTTTAATTTCCCCAGAACCCTCCCAACACTTCTCAGGCCATAATTCATGTCCTTTTAAAATAACACACTAAGCCCAATATTAACCATATGATGTGCATGGCTGTGGAGCCACACACCAGAGCATAGGCACTTCCTCAGAGAAAAATGACTCCTTCCCACAACAACCATTAGCTACCAATGAGTCATCACTTAGGGGCGGAACCATTGGGAGTTCCTCCTTCCATGATGGAGTTTATAATTGGCTTGATCATTTACATTCCTTGTGCAATTAGACACAGCTTCTGTGAACGTGTGTGTGCAATGCCTAGGATTCAGAAAACAGCACTTGGAAGCATACTTCTAAATCCTCTAACACATTCTTTTCACTACCTCTTCCAAAATGTTCCCTAAGTCCTAGACAGCAGTGTTGATATAGATTTCCGGTCTACACCCGAGCACTGACAGTCACTTACTCTAAGCAGTTCATTCTTTTTGTCTCTGCATTAATCTTATTGTCTCTGCAATAAGAAGCTTCCTATTGCACTAATTTAAATATGTAGATAGAAATATTTTTAAAAGCAGATTGACAACATGATCATTTAGGAAAGCAACACAATACAAATATTGTTAATAAACAGTAAGAATATCTTATTCTTTCATTAAGCTTATGATTTCTGTAACATTCCTGTGAAGCAATTGCACATGAAATTAATGGAGCAGTTGGTTATTCCTGTAAACAGTACTGACACCATCAAACCAGTGGGTACACTGTGCATGTGAGGTTCATCTTGTCACATTCAGGAGCAAGTGCTAAGTAAGACCCTTGATGTCTTTTTCTCCCAAACAATTTTCATAGCACCTTCTAGCACTGTGAAATCTAGCCAACACAGAGAATGCTGCTGATCAGGTCAATACTGATTTTTCTGTGTCGTCTAGATAAGTTATATGGCATCTTCAGCTATAGCACCTTATTGCCTGGTTAGGATGAGAAACCAAGCATAACAGCAATGGCATATATTGTTTTGGGGGAATTTGCAAGGTCTCCCTTACAAATTAACTTGTAGGGAGATAGCCTGTGCCAGGTAATGAGATTTTTCACTTAATAGCCCATGTCATTTGAGAGCATCAAGGTTAACTTATGCAGGGCATGTTGTTCAAACTCCTTCCTAGAATTTATTTTTATTAATTTTAAGTGTCTGTGTGTGTGTGTGTGTGTGTGTGTGTGTGTGTGTGTGTGTGAATGTAGTTATGTGAATGTGAATATAGGTACTAGAGTCTAGAGACATTGGATCTCTTTGAATTAGAATTACAGGATTTTGTCAGCTGTCTGATGTGAGTGCTGGGAATCAAAATGGGCTTCTATGACAAATCAAGAACTGCTCTTTTAAACACTGAGTCATCTTTCCAGCCCCAAATCCTTCTTTATAAAATTGTATTTTTTCATTAACAATAGGTATTTCTTACCTCATATATTCAGATTACAGGTTCCTCACCACCATCAACTTCTCCCAGATCCTCATCACCTCCCCTTTAATCCAAATAAATGCCTTTTCTTTTGTTCTCATTAGAAAACAAAAAACAAAAAACAAAAAGCAAGCATCTAAAAAGCAACAATATAATGTAATATGATAAAATAACTGCAAACAAGAAAATAAAAAAATAAACAAACAAGAAAAGAGCCAAAGAAAAAGTACATGAACCACATACAGAAGTAGAGTCACACATTTCCATACACAGAAATCTCTTAAAAACAGAAAACCAGAAGTCATAATACATACACACAAAAAACCTCTGTAAGATTTTTTTTTAATTCTCTAATAAAACATTATGAGACAAAGAACTTCCAAACATGGCATTGAGTGTGTTTTGTTTTAGCTCTCTACTGAAGGGCTTCAGGTCTGTCCTTAATTGGCTTAAAAACTAGGGATGTTTCATAAGACTCTTTCATACGTCCTAAATTTGGTTAATCTACCCCTTAGTCTCTTCCTAGACACACATACTCCCACCCCTGATTAGACCTTCAGTTCCCAGTATCCAACCTCCTGTTCTTTAATATCACATGTTCAATTATCCCATCTCTTTTGGGTTGCAAGCCATATTTTCTCGTTTTGCTTCTTCACATACACCTCATTTTACTATATTATCTATAATAAGTGAGATAAGTTATCAGTCTGGGTATCCATCAATTGATGAATGGGTAACAAAAGTATGGCATGCATGCCTCTGTGTGTGTGTGTACATAAGATTTGATTCTTATCTACACAGAAAAGAAAAATTTTATCATATCATTTAGAGAAAAATGTATGAAGGAAGAAGCCATCAAATTAAGCCAAATGGCCTAGACATAGACAAGGTTCTTATTTTCCTGAATATTATAAACTCAAAACTGAAAGTCAGTCTGTAAACAGTATTGTGTTTATTATAGGCTTTGAGGGGTACTGAGAGGAAGAAGTGACATGAGAGAAGTGAATAAATGTGTGATCACTCCACAGTGACTTTCATCCAGGTGGACAATTCAGCATATTAATGAACATTTTAAGATGAAGGAAGAATAAAACATGAACAGGAGTTATTTCTTGTAAGAAATACTTCAGTCATTACTCAATGATGCAGTCATCTCATGAAACAGTAGAAAGTAGATAAATGAACTGGGAGAATGTAAAAAAAAGTCCTGAGAAGGTGCAAAAAAACCATTAGCTAGCTTGCTTGATTTTAACTTCTATAGAGAACAAAGTGCTGTGTGTGCTGAGAATAGTTTAAGTTTCAATGTTCCCTCTCCTCTCAGTGGACAATATGCATGGCATATTATGCCATTAAAGTGTTCTTTCTAGAAAGCTATGCGAAGTCAGAGAAATGAAAATTGTATCTTGTTTCAAAGAGTCAAAACACAACAAATAAAACAAAAGCACCCAATCAGAAAAGTACCCTAGATATCTTGAAAGGGAAAGGTTCTTGGGAAAGGTCTCTGAACCAAAAAAAAAGTAGGCAAGGGTGATCAGGAAGTGGAATTGCCCACAAGCAAGTCTCTGTGATGCTGTTTACATTGACTAAATTTACCTTAAGACAAATAGACCAGAACTAAGACTTGAACTCCTTATATTCAAATGCTAAGCCTTTCACAATGACATGCTGACAGGCTAAGTTCTTCAGGCACTGCTTGAAGGGGTAACTAACAAGGTCCTTATTGAGGTAGCAGTTTGCCAACTTGAAAAGGCATTTAAAATCTGTTCCTCTCACTTTTCTTCCAACAGGATGAGAATGTGGTCAGCTCTTTGAGACCTCCCTGCTTCACATTCCCCTGCTCTCACCCAGTAAAGATTAATGAACATGGATCCAGAGCAGACATGTTCTCAGCATAGTTGTGTTCTTGTTTACTTACACATTTTCTTCGATCATGATAAGCACTAGGCAGTCCGTAGCTAGTGATGTCTTGCTCACATGATGGGTACACATTCAAAACATTACATTCTGGATCTTCCATCGAAGATACTTTTTCATCCAAGTTTGTTATCCACCTATTCACAATAGAAAGGAAATGGAAGCCATCTAGCTGTCCTCCAATTGATGAAAATGATGAAAACTGATCCATGTACACACTAGAATTCTACTCAGCTATAAAGAAAAATGAAACTTTCAGGTAAACAGAGAGAACTAGAACACAATGTACTGAATGAAGTCACCTAGACCCAGAGAAACAAACGTCATATGTTCTGTCTTATTTGCCTCCTATAGCTGCAAATTTTCAGGCAGAATATGTAATCTGTAATAGCAGCAGAAACCAGAAATGTAAGAAGGAACAACAGCAGGTATGGGAGGGGAGTTCTAGCGTATGAGACAGCAGGAAATTAGTGCTTTAAGGGGCAATGGAAAAATGGAGGTGGGAGGCCTTTAGGGAAGCCAAGAGAGAAGGCAATACAGAGAAAGAGTGAAGTAAGAATAACACACAATATAGATATTTGATAAGAATTAGTGAACATATTATTTTATGTCTATCTAAAATTGCATATATACATATATGTGTGTGAGTGTGTGTGTGTGTATTCATATGCATGGTGCTGGGGCTTTTGCTACATAGTATATAGTTCATATATATTATTCTTTTATCTGTAGATGATCTAATTTAAACTTATCCCCATCTAGCTTAGAAATTAATGAGACTCCAACTATGGTTATTTTATTTGGCTATGACAATTACTGGGAGGTAACCTGTGATGTTTTGAATATGCTTGGAGCAGGGAGAAGTACTATTTGGAAATGTGGCCTCATTGGAGTAGATGTGCCTTTGTTGTAGGGAATGTGTCACTGTAGGGGTGGGTTTTGAAGCTCTGCCCAGTATGGATGAGTCAGTTTTCTCTGAACAGCCTTCAGATGAAGCTGTAGAGCTCTCAGCTCCTCCTCCACCATGCCTGACTGGACACTGCCATGCTCCCTCCTTGATGATAATGGACTATACTTCTGTATCTTAAGCCAGCCCCAATTAAATGTTGTCCATATAAGAGTAGCCTTGGTCTGTTCACAGCACTAAAACCCTAAGACATATCCCCTCACCTATTTTTTTCTAATTGCTGGCTTGGCTAATTCTCCTTTGGTGCACCCCAAATATTTGCTGTTTCTCCTGGCAAATGCTTACTCCTCTCTCATGGCAGCTTCCTCCTCTCTTTATCTGGTCATTCTCCTCTCTCTAGCTCTGTAACTCCCAACCAGGTAACTTAAAACCTGCCTACCTCTAATTCCCCCAGTAATTGGCTGCAATAATTTTTATTTAACTAATAGTTTTAAATTAAGAAACAAGGTTTGCTCAAGAAGAATGAAGACTGAAGTGTGGACACTATGCCCCTCCTTAGAATTGAGAACAGAACACCCATGGAAGGAGTTACAGAGACAAAGTTTGGAGCTGTGACGAAAGGATGGACCATCTAGAGACTACCGTATCCAGGAATCCACCCCATAATCAGCTTCCAAACGCTGACACCACTGCATACACTAGCAAGATTTTTGCTGAAAGGACCCAGATATAGCTGTCTCTTGTGAGACTATGCCGGGGCCTGGCAAACACAGAAGTGGATGCTCACAGTCAGCTAGTGGATGGATCACAGGACCCCCAATGGAGCAGCTGGAGAAAGTACCCAAGGAGCTGAAGGGATCCGCAACCCTATGGGTGGAACAACATTATGAACTAACCAGTACCCCGGAGCTCTTGACTCTAGCTGCATATGTATCAAAAGATGGCCTAGTCGGCCATCTCTGGAAAGAGAGGCCCATTGGACATGCAAACTTTATATGCCCCAGAACAGGGGAACGCCAGGGCCAAAAAACTGGGAATGGGTGGGTAGGGAAGTGGGGAGGGGAGGGTATGGGGGACTTTTGGGATAGCATTGGAAATGTAATTGAGGAAAAGATGTAATAAAAAATATTAAAAAAAAAAAAAAGAAACAAGGTTTGCACAACAAAAACTGGTAAATGTGAGAATTCACTCATTGGCAGCTAGACGTTAGGATACAGAATTTAACATTGAAATACATAACAGACTGAACCTCAAAGTATTTCTGAGATAATAATATAATTATGTTCTCCCCCTTCCCTTTCTTTCCTCCAAGGCCTCCCATACACTCTTCCTTGCTCTCTTTCAAATCAAGGCATCTTTTTAAATTAATTGTTTATATATATATATATATATATAATATATATACATAATGTAATTTGAATTCATTATATATATATATATAATGAATTCAAATTACATTATGTATATATACTTTTCTCAGGGCTGACCATTTGATATTGAGTAACCAATTGGTGTACTCTTCCCTGAGGAAGACTTTTCCTAACTCAGAATTCTTTAATTGCCTATAGTCATATGTGTGTGTGTGTGTGTGTGTGGTGTTAATAATGATAATGATAATGTTTATCCAAAGAGCCATTGACTATATTTAAACATTTAAAAAAAAAATCAAATAATAGGACCATGCATGAACCTGTCAAGTTGTTGATGAGGAAATTTCAAGAGAGCTCCAAAATAATATAGGCTATTGCTGTTATCCTCAGTTGCCTTCCAAATTTTGAAGGTATGTGTTGAATACATGACATGCTTTAGACACAATATGTAGAGGAATCGAGCTGGAATTGACCAGGAATGCTCTTCATTGAGGACAGGCTCTCATAGTATCAGAAGGTACTGTAAAAAAAAATTGACAGTCCTACTCAACTGTCAAGCCTGTGAATGATGACAAGGACTGGAGTGGCAAGTTATCCATGATTTTGTAACAATGGCACTTTTTAATCTTGAGAGGTAGTTACAGCTCTCTAATTGGACTTAAGGTCCATCCAGAAGGGAGGAATTCATGCCTGGTGCTGTAAACTTAGGTGACTACCAATACTGGAGAGGTCATGGACTAAGGGCGAGCCCCGTATTGCTGGTTTCCTAAACTAATACAATCCCTAACTGAATTCTGAATATTAATCTTTATTCCCACAGATAGATGTACCTGTCTTCCCTCATCAATGAAGCTTCTTCTGCAGCAAATGGAAATCATTACAGAAAAGCACAACTAGTCATACTGCAAACAGTAAGTGATTATGGTGTACCCGACCCCAACTGATACATCTGTAACACAACCCATAAATATAAAAGCTCAAGAAAATTCTCAAAGAAGGGGTGAAATATTATAAAGCCAGAGGCTCAGGATGCTTGTGGTTTGACTGAGTCACATAGACATCAAAAAGAAAATGTGTGAACTTTTAACAATATGGTTGCCAGTAACAAATAGCATAAGCATATGCCAATTCAGATAGCAGAAGATTCACATGCCATTCTTAAATGAATAGCTATAAGCTTATATTCTATTTTTTTCCTTTCAAAATAGAGTAAACAATGTACATTTTATAAAATCCATATTTTAAAATAATCTATGTCATATTTGCTTTGTAGATTGCTAAAAATTACTTTAAAACGATGTGTACATATATATATATTAATGTACATGTGAATATAAAATACATAATTATTAGTGGTGTTATTACAGATAAGCTTAGGATGTTGTATTCATAAAAGGAATTTTTAAAATATACTTTGTGGTAATGTAGGAAAATTTTGAAAATCAAAGGAAATAGAATTTTAGTTTCTAATGAGGAAGCTACTGGAACAATGGAAGTGACATCTTAATAATACTATGTAAGGCATCAGTTCTCAAAGAAAGCTATTTTGCCACTAGGCCACAAAATCAAGACCTACTTTATTGATTCCTAGCCAAGAAACGTCAAGAAGCAAATAATTCTTTGTTACTGGGGTTGGAACATAATGGCTCTTAGGACAACAATTTGAGGCACATAATGATTTCATTGAACCTGAACAGCACCGTTGGATATGGAATTATGTTAAAGAAAAGACTTTTATGACTCATAAAGGATACTTTATTGTGAAAGTTATCAATCTGATGATAACATTAAATAAGGTCAGTGGCAAATTGTTAATTAGATAAATCATGTGGGGCCTATCTGTGAAGAAGACTAATTCTTCCTCTCTCAAAGTCAATTAATTGCCTGTAGCATTCCATCTTGGTGTAGGGTTCATGAAATCTTCCCATCCACATTGCAATGTCAAGTGGTGTTTCCACTGTGCAAGCCTATTTAGGCGAATGTTAGGATTTCTGGAGGCAACTTCCCTGTCATATATAGAAGTCACTATCACATTCTAGATGTTCTAATCTTCTGGTTCTTACACTCTCTCCTCCCCTCTCCCATATTTCCTGAGCCATGGGTTGTGGAGCATTTCCTAAAACTGAGATTTCAACTAAAACTCAGTCTTCCTTTCACTGTGTTCTGCCCAAAGTCAAGAGTTAAAACTTATGTTCTCCTTAGTCTACCTCAACACATGAGGCATTTGGGGAATACTTAGCAGATAAGCCAGTACTTCTAACTGCAATATACATTTTAATAATTCAATAGCACAAACTGCAAACATTGCCTACTCATTCATAATGCAAAGACTTCACATGATACCACACAGCTTTAAACATAAGCAAAATAACATCAGGTCCAAGGTCACGTGACCTGACATTAAAGACATTTTTATGCACTGTTTCTTCACACAGTCTCCCAATTCTTACAAATCGATTTAGCCATAATGTGTTGTTAAGTCCTGACATGTTGAAATCTAGTCTGAGCCTCCACTAAAGAGTTTGGTCTCACTGTCAAGTCATGTTTAAAATAACTTGGGTTTATTTTATGGCAAGTTCAGTATCATACAAAGTTCTATATAAAAATGAAGACTATTGAAGGAATAGCCAGTCTTCTTGGAGATATAGTAAATAGTGTTGTTGCAAAAGAAATGAAATGGTATCTAAAGAACACAAAAGAATAATTCTTACACCATAGAATATTTTCTCAGTGAATGCCTACATGATGTCTAGAATGCAATGCAAGCCAGTGCCACTGTTAACTTGGACCTTTGCCATAGGCTTCTGTTTGATTTCCCAGCTTCCTTTCTTCTGTGTCTCTACAGTTCATTTGACACTTCATAGCCACATTAACTCATCACAGTAAAGCATAAATGAGATCATACTAACCCTTTTTTGCATATTGCACATGATGCTCAATGCTTTCTCTATACTTGGAATCAGTATGTTATTTTAAACCATAATCTTCAAGGGTAATTGGATCTGGTCTCTTCAACACTAATTCTGGCTTCTCTGGAAACTTGGTTTCTCTATATATCTATTGTGCTGGTCTTTCTGTTGGGTATACAGATGTTTCTGTCTCTCTTAAAGCCTTTGTACCACCTTTAATAGAATTATTCCATACTAAGGTTGTGCTCATGAGTGCCTCCTCATTCATCTTATTTCTCTGTCATTTGTTTAAGGTAGATTTCCTCCAGTAACCAATCTAAAGCAGCTGCTTTACCTCCCACTATAGTATTTTTATGCCATGCATATACAGCTAGCTGTTGAAAGCTGTGTTGTATGTTTTTAATCTTGTCAGCACTCAAGAAGGTTGCAACAGGAATGTTATCTTTATCTGAGGTCCACTTGATTATATCATGAGTCCTAAGCCAGCCTGGGCCACATAATTAAACCTGTATAAAAATATATTTTTAAAAAGAAGAGTAAAAAAAAAAGAAAAGGAGGAAAGACTGCCCTCACCTGTTTCTTTTACTCTTGTTAGCCATTTTTCTAACAAACCTAACACTTTTGAGATGCACCGATTCATGATTAAATATGTAGGTGTTTAGAAATCAAGCCATGCTAACTAAAATTCATTCTGCTCTATTCTATTGAGGTAAACAGATTAATAATGAAGGGTTCTGCTGAGATTTGGACTGATTCCTAAGTGACTTAATTCAGAATGTAGTAGTGCATGAAAAGGGGTCATTTTGATATCATCAAATACAGGAATGGCTCTCATATCCACAGGAGAAGCAACAGTTCATTTGCTGATGCTTTATTTAGAATGTCTGCCCACACTTCAGCAAACAGCTGTGCACCTGGCCATTCCACACAATCGAATTTATGAAAACTCAGGGAAAAAAAGTCATCTACCCTCTATAATTTGGGCTTAGAATGTTTTAGTGAGGCAAAGCAATACTTGAACAATAGGATTATAACCACTACTGTGGAGAAAAGAGAGGTATCCTAGCAATTCCACCTCTATGGACAACAAGGGACATGGCAGGCAAGGCCAACTGTTTCTTCTCAGGACAGCAATTTGCTGGCATCAACTTCAGGGGAATGCTTCAAGACAAATTCTACCCTCTCTATTACTATCAGAACTCACTCATAAGCAGGTCAGATCTACTTCATATTTTTGTGTTTTCTTCATTAAGTCACTTCAAGAACTTAGTTCAATTTTTTTTTCTATTTCTATGATCAAACACTTTGAAACAAAGTAATTCAGGGGAGAAACAATTTATTTTACAGTACAATCACAGTCCATTACTACAGTAGCTTGAGATAAACTAGTCACACCCCATATGTAGTCAAGAGCAGAGAAAAATAAATGCGAACAAAATCATTTATTTTGTTGCTTGTTTGCTTGCTTCTTCTTGGGTTTACTTCTCAACTCAAACAGGTCAGGACTCCATGCCTAAGAAATGGTGCTATCCACAGCAGGCTTATTCTTTCCACCACTTTAGGACAATCAATACATTTCCCCACAGACATGTCCAGGGACTGAGTTACAGAGAGTCTCATCCCTAGGGATTCTAGGCTGTGTCAAGTTGATAATTAAAGATAATCATTACATCAGTGTATACAGAATAAATGATTTTTGAATATATAAATATTTGACACAGGTGATTACAGGGATAAATATAAGGTCTTACCCTCAACCTTAAACCTAGGCTGCTGGGGTGAGCCTAGGGCCTGGCAGGGGAAGAGCAGGAAGGTTTATTGCATGCAAATAACAAGTCGGAAAAAGTAATATGTTCAGGTTGTTACACAGTCAAGGAAAAATGAGGATAATAAGGAATCACAAAACTAAGGATAGACTTAGCATTACAACCTGACAGACTGCAGAGCATAGGTATGAAAGATTTTGGTGGAGAGGTGGGAGTGGGTGGGGGAGCACCCTCATAGAAGCAGGAAAAGAAAACTTGTAATAGTCAATGGGCCCTCTAATATATATTATCATTATCATTTTCATTAACATATCATGATCACTACTTCACTATACTTCCTAGGCCCTGACCACTCTGGCCATTCATTGTACTCCTGCAATTCTGATTCTGCCCCATCCATCCCTGTTGACTTGGGCCCATTCAATATCCTACTTTCCTGATCATGGAGTCCTCTCCTTACTCCAACTTTC
Source organism: Mus caroli (assembly GCF_978045245.1). NCBI lineage: Eukaryota > Metazoa > Chordata > Mammalia > Rodentia > Muridae > Mus > Mus caroli. The sequence continues at coordinate 82,106,712 of NW_028227268.1, forward strand.
TCTTAGCACCTTGGTTTGCTCATGTTGTTACAATAAGCTACAGACAAGGCTGCCAGCAAACTACAGAATTTTACTTCTTTATATTCTGGAGGATGGGTGCCAAGTCTAACATCACAATACTATAAATACTGGTATCTAGTAAGGGGACCTCCTGGTTCATGGTTGGTGCCTTCTTATGAGAAAGTGACTAAGACATGTTCTAGAAGAACACTAAGACATGATCTAGAAGAAGGGCTTTATGCTCATAAATTAATCACCTTCCACACAAGATGATTATCACTGTAATCACTACATTAACTAGGCATCAGCATATGAATTTTAAAAAGAAATAAATATTCAGACCATAATATAAGTTAAGTTCTCTGATTCTCTGAGCTTAGCCTATGTCACTTTCTCAAAAATACTTTCTGATGTTTACAAGCTCAAAATATACCTCAGACTGAGAACTTTGCACTATGCTGCAGACCCTCTGGGTCCCTTTGTCTGCATGGACAGGGTCTCTAGTCGCAGGTGGACAAGATGTTGGTGGGTGACAAACAGACCAAAACATGAGATTGTGTAGAATCTGAATGTATTGTCAGGTCGAGCATCAAACTTTTTTATACTGAAGAAATAACAAGAAAACAGGCAAAATACAATCCACCAAGTTACAGTGACATAATACAAAAGGAATGTATACATCAAAAGAAGGTGAGGACCAGGCTGCTGCTGCAAAAGAAGTGAGCCAGGTGCAAACTAGTCTATTGTTAAACCCACCACCAGGGGTTCTGCACTAGCAGACCTTTTCATGAATACTGCAATACCCCAACACCCTATTTCCTGGATCTACAGAAGAATTTACCAACTTGCTTCTAATGTGAAGCTTGCTATACCTTGCTGTAGAGAAGATCTCTGTCTCAGTGGGATTCCCTAGCTCTATTACTCCCTTGTTTGGGTGAGATTTGCTACTGTCCTTGGTAAATATTTTGCAGACCAGCTCTGAGCTACTGGTTCTGTCTTTTGTAATGCTTAATTAGTAACTGAATAGGTTAACTTCCTTACTGCATTCTTACAGGATTCTAAGCTCAGCTTCTGGGACCTTGGAACACTGGGGAGACTTAACTATAACAGAATTTAATCCTAAAAGGCATTTATAATAAAATATTAAAAGAGAGCTCGTAGTTCCATACACCAGACTAATGAGGGAATAGAGTATGAGTATATGGGTAAATGAGAACGCCAAAGCTCCAGGAGGTGAGTTTCCTTGAAATGCTTTTCCTCATTGAGTGCTTACAGACTTTTTTCAGCCTGTCAAGCAGACTTGACCAGAGGGCGTGGCAGCACTATTCTTTGTATTAATACTTATCACAGATTTTATATGTATGTGTGTTTGTGTGTGTGTGTGTGTGTGTGTGTGTGTGTGTGTGTGTGTATATATGTATATTCCTAACATCCCTAACCCTATATCCCTAACCCTAACCCCCAAACCCTAACCTTAACCCATATATATATAATTATTTACTGCATAGGTATCTTCCTAATACAGCTCTGGAATACTTCAGACTCACAGACATCAGGGAGCAGAGTGAGTGTGCTTTAAGTCACTCGTTCATTCTTAGAGTTTAAAAACAGTCTTGCTTAATAAATATTGGTACTTAATTTAAATATTTCTTTTTTTTCACTGTTTATGTAAATATTTTTTCTTTTCTTTTTTTTAAAATATTTTTATTACATCTTTTCCTCAATTACATTTCCAATGCTATCCCAAAAGTCCCCCATACCCTCCCCCCCACTTCCCTACCTACCCATTCCCATTTTTTTGGCCCTGGCGTTCCCCTGTACTGGGGCATATAAAGTTTGCATGTACAATGGGCCTCTCTTTCCAGTGATGGCCGACTAGGCCATCTTTTGATACATATGCAGCTAGAGTCAAGAGCTCGGGGTACTGGTTAGTTCATAATGTTGTTCTACCCATAGGGTTGTGGATCCCTTCAGCTCCTTGGGTACTTTCTCCAGCTCCTCCATTGGGGCCCTGTGATCCATCCACTAGCTGACTGTGAGCATCCACTTCTGTGTTTGCCAGGCCCTTAGGAAATATGTATACCAGTTATATTTGTGTGAAAAATATAAAAATCCTGTGTTCTACATTATTCATGCTCCAAGTGAGGAAACAAAAGTTATGAAATGAATCAGTCACCCATTAGCTTTCTCAAAGTCTGTACACATTCAAAACTTCTATCTAACAATATTTCTGAAAACACTCATTTCTTTTTGGTCTCCATAACATACCTTTTCTTTCCTCTATAGCATAATTTTACTTAGAGATTAGTTTTAGCATAAATGAAAGCATTTCTAAAATTTCCCATAACTATTTTTACATTGCAAAGTGATTCCAGGCTTTAAAAATCACTCTCTCTTTTTGATATAAAAAGAATACTTTGAAACATATTTCTTTATCTACTAGCAAATTGAAAAATAATGACAGATACCCACAGTGTTACACTAAATTATTCCCTTTCCTTTCCTAAAGCAAATGGTACAATCAGCCTCATGCCACACAAGTCTTATACTATTCTGCCCCATGGTATTGAATTAACCTTTACCTGACATTTCTAGGTAATCATTTTGGGAGGCATCCAATAAATCATTTAATAAAAATGAAAGTGGACTAGCTTTCCAGAAAGAGCGTGTGCTCATTTTAAGTACTTACAAGTGGAGGCAATTGCATTCAACAACAAAAATAGCTTTGTTTCCCCAAACATGAGCAAGGAGATTGGCCTTTCCCAAAGGCCACCCAGAAGCTTCTGGCCACAAACCAGATCATAGTTCTTAATGACAAACAAGGACAAAACACCCACAGGGGATATCTTCCTTGTCCCATTCTTTGTCTATGCTATCATAATTTTACAATTGATAAAAAAGACATATTACCTTTGCAAGAAGATAACATGTCTAAGATGAAAGCTAATGGTAATTTTTTTTTTATCATATAGCTTATGGATCATTGTCTTCAAAGGGAAAGTTACAGAGAGCACCCACATCAGGTAGCCCACAGCAACTGTCATTCCAGGAGATACAATGTCCTTTGCTGCCCCTAGCTGACTCTCCTGTATATACTGAAGGTACACACATATATGTATATGGGTGTATGTGTGTGTGCGTGTGTGTATATGTATATATATATATATATGTGTGTGTGTGTGTGTGTATTCACATGTATATGTATATACGTATATATGTGTGTGTGCTATATGGGTGTATGTGTGTGTGTGTATTCACATGTATATGTATATACGTATATATATGTGTGTGTGCATATATATATATATATATATATATGATGTGTATATTTAATACAAGATAGATTGTAATTGAATTCATAATATGAAGAGAGATGAAGAATCTAGTTTTGGTTCTGCAAAATGTCCTTAGATATCTCATTCGATTAAGTCACTGTTAAGGAAATGGGCACCAGCTGTCCTATTTTTCAGTACTGTGTTTCTTCTGTCTTTGTCTCTTATAATACAAGCTGATTTCTCAGAAGTTGTGCACTAAGATGCCAAATAAAGTTAAAGCCTTTGGGGATGTAATGATGTACTTTCTGGAACCTTCCTCTGGGGCATCTAAAAGTGAGAAGCTCTTCATCCATAATCTCTGTCTGGACGTGAGTGTCTGACAATGTTCAATGAAGGACAGATTTAGTGAGAAAAAAATCCCTGGTAGCTGCTTCTTTTCCCTTCCCTATTTTCCTTATTGAGGTTATTATTATTATTATTATTAAAATGGAAATTAAAATCCATTTCATTTTTTATGGCAAATGACACCTTTGTCTGGGCTTAGTAAATATTTTAGTGGCTGAGACTTAGCTTAAGAGAACAATGTAACATACATATGTAAAACTAATTAGAGGGTAATAGTGACTGCTCAGTGAATGCCTTGTATAGGAATAAAGACAAGGTTACAAATTCCTCAGAAGAATTTGGAATCTGTTTTCAGTGCACTAAGTAAGGACAATGTGCTTCTCTAGGACTGTGGACATCCAGAGCAGTGGATTTTAATCCTGGGCATTGACATGCCTCCCATCCAACCTTGGCAATGCTTGGAGATACTTTTCTTTGTCATGACTGAAAACTGATAGATTGCATCTTATGGGTCTAGACCAGAGACACTGTGAAACATCCAGCAATGCTTGATCATCTTCTGAAAGCAAAGCATGATCTAGTCAAAGTGCTCATGGTGCTGAGGCTGAGAACCCCTTTGGTAAGAAACATCCTCATCTTACAGAAAGGCACACTCAGATCTCACTGTAACTACCAATGGGTTTGAAAATTGGTAAACCATTAGAATTTTCATTTACAACACTTCATTTTTTAAGTTCTCCCTCAGAAGAGCACTTCTACCAGAATAACTAAACTAAAACCATTCACTTATAGGATTCTATATATGCCCAAGATATACTTCGAACAAACAATGCTATTATACATCGCATTGAAGAGAATGATTTTGTACTCAATAATTTAGCAAAACAAACTGAAAAATCAATCAAATCCTCCTCTAAATATTGTGTTCCATATGAAGAACCACACTGGAGCCTTCTGAACTGCATTGTTCTGTGATGAACTATTCTACTGTTTCCCGTCTCTCCTTTTCTGGGACAGGGTGGCATATCATTGCAGAGGACTGAACCCAGGGCCTTCCTCTTACTAAGCAGTTGCTCCATCACAGACCTGTTATGCTGTCACATACGGATCGATATAACTGACTTAAGATAATTATCACACTTTTCTCCAAAATGTATTGCAAAGAACTGACTAAATTATACATATACAATCAGGATATTTGAACCTTCAATAACTCTAGTAACAATAATACTGTTTCAGACTAAGGTAATAAATTTTTCTGAGGTGAAGCTTCATTGAAAGAAGGAAATTCTGAGACTTTTCTCTATACAGACTGCCTCTTCCTATGCAAATTTTGACTTTAAGCAATACATCAATTTAAAACATTAACATACTGAAAAACAGATGAAAAGCTTGTATATTGCCTCATGTTAATCCTGAATCTGGGCATTTATTAATGCTGACTTTAAGTGAGAAAAATATCATCAAGAACAAAATAACAGTTGCCCAGGATTTCCAGTTTTATTCCAGAATTTCAACTGTTGTAATTTATGTATTTTGGAATCTTCCCTATAGAAATTAGAATATATACACAATGATGGAAAGGAGGTCCAGCAACAGGCCCAAAGTGGGATCCAGCTCAAGAAGAGGCTCCAAGGCCTAACACTATTACCGAGGCTAAGAAGTGCTCACAAAAAGGGACATATCATGACTGCCCTCCGAAAGACCCAACAAGCAGCTGAAAGAGGCAGATGCAGATATTTACATCCAACCAATGGGAGGAAGTTATTGACCCTTGTGGTTGAATTAGGGAAAAACTGGAAGAAGTTGAGGAGGAGGGCAACCCTGGAGGAGGACCAGCACTCTCAATTAACCTGGACCTCACAATCTCTCAGACACTGGACCACCAAGCAGGCAGCATACACCAGTTGATATGAGGCCCCCAACACATATAAAGCAGAGGACTGCCAGATCTGGGTTCAGTCAGAGAAGATGCACCTAATCCTCAAGAGACTGGAGACCCCAGGGATTGGAAAGGTCTGCTGGTGATGGGGAGACATCCTCATGGATATGAGGCATGGGCAGAGGTATGGGATGTGGAACAGTCTGAGGGAGGACTGGAGGGGGTATAAAATCGGGAGTGTAAAAAACAGATTAAATAAAATTTTAAAAATAAAGAAATGGCACAATATTTCTAAAATTCACAATTGTATGCATACAAAGCGAGATGAAAATTAACAAAATTATAAACTTAATATGTGCCATGAATAAATTAGAAGTGAATAACTGAGTTTTCAATCACAACTTACTAAGACACCTGTCTACCTTACCCACCTATTCTTAAAAGTACTGTGTCTAGAATCTCAGTCACCTACAAGTATCTATCTGCAGGCAACTGTCAATGCTACAACATCGTCAATGTTATTTGATTCATAATCATTCCACCTGAAAGCTACCTCTTTACTTTGTCCAGGTACACACAAATGGCTTAATACATAAACAATTCACTATTAGCAGTAGGTCACTGAAATCATCAGAGCATGAAATAATTGGTACTTTGCTATGTTCCACCTCACTACCTATGCCAACATTTTGTATTAGCATTTTTATTGTTATTTTTAATTTTGTTTTTCCTATTGAAAACTAGAATGAGAGCTGTAAGCCAAAAATAAAACCAACCCCCCAGTGAGCAGGTTTATCAACAGCAGTCTGTATGCAACAATAGCCTACTGTCCATATGCAAACAATCACATACTTTAAAAAATTACTGCTCAATTCACATGTTGGAAAGCTATACCAGAGAACCCACCAAAACGTGAAGAAAGAAATAATGAAAAGACACTTGAGTTAACAGAAGAAATGAAAGATGGACAGTAATTACAAATGCTAAGTGAATTTATTATTACTAAATGAATTTAGATTATCAGCATGTTAAAGCACTCATTTTTAGAATGAGAATGTAAAAATTTTACTCACAAACTCCCAACCTCATTCAAAATATCCGAGGCTTTTAATTATCTCACTATGTGAGAACTCAGAAAATTGTTTCAATACTTTTTAATTATAGTTTTAAGTGTGAGCATCAGTTGACTGCAGGAAGCGCTCTACAGAGAACGCCTTTGCTTTAATTATATGGGGAGACTGAACATGAATGTGAGATGAGAAGAATAGCTCCTCTATCTCTTGGCATCTTTCTCTTTCTTCCATGTAGTTTGGGGAGCTGGGACTGAGAAATAATTGCCAGGAACATAAACATGGATCTTTTGGAAGTATTTTGAGAGTTGACATTGCGCTCCTATGAAGAAAGAATGCTAGGGAAAGCAGGTAATATAAGGAATGAGAGATGACTGATCGGTAAAGTGCTTGTGAAAATGTTAGCACCTGGGTTTTCTTTCCACAACTTGTACTATTAAACCCTGGGCCTTGCTGACCCACCATCCTAGCACACTTAGTGAAGTCCAAGCCAGAAAGAAACGTTGTGTTAAAACTAATAACTATAAGGTAGAAAGTAACTGAGGAACCACAAAAGAAGTAAGCCTCTAGTCTCCACAGGAATCACTCATGTGATTCCATACAACACATGTGAAAATTCTCCACACAGAGAGAGACTTTGGGCAACATAGAAGAAATGTGATCCCAAGGACAGAGAGATGCAAGCACCTTGGCTTCTGATTGTTTGTTGCAAAGATTATTCTTTATCTAAAGTAGCCAAGACTCTATTGAAGAGATGTTAAGTAAAAGACACATGTAGTCAAAGATGTGCATGACAAAGCTCATGCCACAGAGCAGTGTGCACTTTGTATGAGAAGTAGTGTTTGTGTCTGAATCAATTTTAAGAGTTATTGCTGACATTCAGGCAACAGACAGGATCACTTTGCAAGTTGTCTCTGATCAATATTAAATCACATCCATGGTTTCTTTCTAGCAACTATGATCTCAAATGATGCTTTTTAGTTTACTTTCATCCAACTTGTTATAAATGTGGTTATGCTTTCTTCCTGTAGGTGATTGCTCCCTCACTAGAGTTATAAATGAGGTCTGAGATTGTATCTATTTACCCATTTCAACTAGTACTTACAATAGTGTTTAATAGAGAATTGAAGCCAAGTAAATATGGGAAGAACGAATGAATAGATGGTAAAACGCGTAAGAATTGACAATAAATAATGTTACTGATCTGAGAAACATGGTTTCAACAATATGCAAGAGAAACAAGTCAGGTACATAAATTAAATGTGCATAAAGGTGAAACCTAAAACAAAAGTTGAACTTATGGCTCATGGTAATACAGTATAGAATAGGGGGTCTCAAAGTTTGATGAAGCAGTGTGTATGGGAATCACAGAAACAGAATGGTTAGTGGCTACAGGAATGCAGAAGTAACAGCTTGTAATATATTATAGCACAAAAAGATATACATAGTTTGGCAAGAATTATCTGTACTTTCAAAATAGGTAGTAGAGAAGATTTTTCATGTTCCCACCACAAAGATGTTAAGTATCTGAAGTGTTAGAGCTGACATTTACCCTGATCTGATCAGGCCATTACACAGAATCCTACAGTCAGTTGTCATACAATTTTATATATCTATGCATAATTACCAATAACAATTTAAAACAAAATGTGCTTGTTTGAGAAAACATCATTGTTTCATTAGAAATGCCACAACTATGTGTATAAAAAATCAAGATTAAAGCAAAGGCATGACTTAAAACCCACTTATATTCATAACTACACATCCTCAATCAAAATTTTCTATGGTCCTTTCAATAAAGTTGACGTTTTGATCTTTCTTTTTCTCTGTAAGGCCATTCTAACTAAAGCAGGTTGCCAGAAATTGTTGAGACGTGGGCAAAAACTAGATGAGATGTACGGTAAATCCTCTGGCTACTAGGTAAGATTCCCTGGAAACAAATCAAATATGTGTCAAGATCCTCCCTGGCTGCAGTATTGTATCATTATGAATCTGAAAGACTTTGGTACACTCTCTCTCCCCCTCCGTGCATTGGGTAGATAGTATACAAATGCAATTTACTGAAAGATAACTACTTTCTCCGTCTTAACTGAATTTTTCTGTTCCTTCTCAGTCTCACTGCCAGGAAGCTGTGATGCTCACTCTGCTGAGACTCTGAAGAGAGATGACTGAGCTTTCCAAAGGTCTGAACACAATTTCTGTTCTTTATTTTGACACATGACCACGGGCTCATAAGTTTGTTCCTATATTCATAATGAACTTCACCCACTGGCTCAGAGAGATAAGGTGCATTCTAATTAGTTAGTTTCAAGTTCTCAAATCATGTTGAGACCTAACCAGCATAGAATCAAATCATGTTCTGAATGACTGATCTTGTGAGCAGTAAGTCAAAATTTAGAGAAGGTTACATTTTGCACGCACTGTTTAGACTTAGCATAATTGCACATTAATACATAGTTTTATTCATTTTAATAAATTTGAAAATAATTTAGCTTGCAAGAAATATTTCATCTTTGTATTAATTGACCTATGATATATTTTTTACTAAGATTAAAAAATAGACTTAGTTTTACAAAATATATGTTTGTCATTCTTACCTATTGGATAAAATACTTTATTTTAGAGTATATAAACTGTCAAAACACAGTTGCAATGCTGGCTGGCATATGGGCTGTATATTGGAAAGGTATATGAGGCAATGGTTGCAGGGTATGTTATTCCTATGTGTTCTACTCTATTTCAGAGATATTTATTGATGCACTGAGAATCATTTATGTTTGTTTTCAAAGCTTGACATTATTGTTCTTTGCTATAGTAAAGAAAAAGTTACATCTTTACTTTTAGTTATGGTTTATTGGTATGTAGTTACCCTCTAATTATAAATGTCTGGATTTAGAAGGGCTAGGAAAGATATGTGCCTCCAAGTAAATGATCCAAGAGTGTTATTTCCTTTTAATCAAACTTTTTTTTCTAAATACAGCTAAATATTCTCCATCTATTAAAATCCAGGATGTGTGTTTATATCTCTGTATATTATGCAGTGTTATTAACTTAGTAAATGTTGAAATCATATTTTCATATGAAAAGAGAGAAATTCTAACAGTTATCTAATTGAATAGTTCTGTAAATTCTAAGGAAGTTTGTGACAGATGTTGGGATTGTCTAAGGAAAATTTGATAACCTGTGACTTCACAGTATTTTCACCTTCTTATCCATGCTGAGGGGCAATTCAATGGGGAAAATTAATTGCTAGAATAATGTTTTTGAAGTACTTTGGAAACTCAGCAAATCCCTTAAAATGCAGCCAACTCTTTTCAATTTTCACAAAGCTTTTAAAATTCTATGCTAATTCAATCAATATCTTAGCTCTTTGGCTGATTTCTGCAGGTTACTGACTCATAAAAAAAAAAACAGTAAAAGTCACTTGATAGAAATGTTTTTCTGTATAATGAAAAGGTTGTCTGACTACATACCACATACTTAACTACATAATGAGTTCGTTCATGGACAAGCTAAGATCTGTGAGAAATTGATAATTTACCAAGCTCACATAGAAATTGACAAAGTTACAACAGGAATATGGAAGTCCTTACAATAGGTCCAAGCATATTCCAACACATTTTGTCTGACATGTAACAAGATTACCTAAAAATAAAGTGGCCAATGTAGCATGGGTGTACTGGAATTTGCACCAGTAATCATACTACAAACACCCATTTGAGAATCTATTCTTAAAACAAACTATATTCCCAAGAGTTAAGGAAGCCACACTCTGGAAAAAGTCCAGCTCCAACCGCACTCTAAGAGTATTACAATGACAGAATAGTAACAGTCTCTTCACAGCAAATCTGAAATTAGGGTATCATTTGGTAACAGAACATCAAGAGTGGTACAGGATCAGAGAAAATGAATAACCCATTTGAATTTGCAGAAAGATAGGCACCAACAAAGCAAGCTTATTGATAATGGGAAAAGGAGCTTCAGTGCTTTGATAATAATGACATAAACGAATGCAAGACCATCACAAAATCAGGACCTGAACTATGTCAAAAGATGACAGTAACCAATCTGAGACTAAAAAGAAACAGCAAAGAAATTCTACCATTTCCAGCACAAACCAGAAATTATTCAGTATTCTAATGGAAGTTTTCAAGCTATTTTTAAAATGAAACAAAAATCTTTGAGGTTATTATGAAATTAAAAGTGCAGTAGGGAGTATCAATAACAGAACTGGTATAACAAGAATGAATTGCAAAATTCAAACATGGGCTTTTCAAAGCACAGTAAGTTGGCAAGCCAAAGTAGGGGGAGGGATGAAATAAAGTATAGGGATTTGGAGAAAGCAATAAAAGAGAAAATACTCAGAGTAATAATGAAAATCTTCTAAATAGTAAAGGGTAAAAATGTTTTTTCAAGGCCAAGACAGACTAAGGCTTGGATGTTAGCTCTGGTAATAAAACTTGTCCTATAACCATAAGGACCTAAGTTTGATTCCCAAAGCTTATCTGAAAACCTAGTAGTGGTCATCAACACTGAGAATTGGGGAGGTAGAAACAGATGGAACTTGGGAGTTTGCTGTCCAGCCAGCCTAGCCAACATGGTAAGCTCCAGCCAGTGAGAGATGCTGCCTCATAGCACAAGGTTAAGGACACATACAGTAGAGGACTACTGGGTCTGTGCCCATTCAGAAATGATGCAACTAACCTTCAAGAGACTGGAGGCCCATGGAGTTTAGAGATCAGGTGGTGTGGGTGGGGAGGGGCATCCATGTGAAGACAGGTGGGTGGGGAGAAGGTATGGGATGTGCAACAGTCAGTCAGAGAGTGGATCAGGGGGGAGGGACGTATAAAGTATGGAGTGTAAAAATAATTAATTAATTTTAAAGTTAAAATACAAAACAACAACAAAAAAAAGATTCTGAAGAATGAAAAAATGTCACCTACTTTGTCCTGTGGTATCCATGAAAACACATACATAGACAGACACAAACACACACACACAGAGAGAGAGAGAGAGAGAGAGAGAGAGAGAGAGAGAGAGAGAGAGAGAGAGAGAGAGAAAGAGAGAACTTAAAACATTTACCAACCCTAGGAAATCATATGAACATACTTGTGGAAGATGAATGATTCAGGTCAACCATGACAACACCAAGATATACTGTAATCAAACTTCCAAAGGATAATGAGAAATGGGAAATTTTCATGGCTTCATGTTATACACAAAAGAAAGTGTAAATGTGCACCCATTTGCCAATATTAGACTTCACAACAGAAACTTTATAAGTGGAGAAAAAAATGGTGTGAGGCTTTCACAGTACTGAAGAAAAGTCACATTAATAAGTAACATAGTACAAATCAAATCTATCCTTTAGAAATGAAAAAGGGTAAAGGTCTTATCAAGCAAAAATAGAGACAACATTACTAGCTAACCTGTTCTACAGGAAATGGTGGATAAATTTCTTTATACTACTTACAGTATAAAGGACTGTAAGTATATACTTACAGTATAAAGTCCTTTATACTACTTACAGTATAAAGGACTTCTGATGCAAGAAGAATGCATCAGAAGACATAAAGATCACTGACAAGAATAACTATGTCATTTCAAAATTCTCTAATATCATTATGCATGGTGCATCAATCATAGCTTTACTCTGAGTACTATAAAATGAAAACACATAAATACATTAAGTGGTAGGCAATATGGAAATATATAAAAATGGAATATCAAAAATTCAATTTGTGGAAAAATGGATCTGTAAAATTTTATTGCTATCTGTTCTTGTTTCTTTTTAAGTTTTATCTTTATAGTTGTGTTAGGATGCAACCATTTTACAATAAGTCTTACCATAAAAATATGTTTTTTGAAAGCCTCATGGTAACCATAAAACAAATATCAATTACAGAAAAGTCAAAAATAATAAGCAAGGAGAATTAATGAACTGGAAATGTAGCTAGTGATTAATTGCCTTATGTTAATGTGTGGGTCCCTGGGCTTGAACCCAACAGTGAAAATAAAAGTGTTTGCATTTCCTGTTTGGCATTGTGGCACATACCTCTAATAAAAGGTCTGAAGAACCTGGCACAGGAAGACTGTGAGTTCCTTGGCCATCTAAGAGAATTAATTCAAAACATGTGACTAAAAGTAAGTCACGTCACCACAGCAGAAGACAGTAACAAGGGGGGGAAGGATAGAGAAACTCAATAAAACCAAAAACAACATGAAGCAATTCTTCAGTTGAATCGTATGAGAGGTTGGATTAACAACAAACAAGACCTAGACATGTGTTGAGCCAAGAACTCACACTACCTTGAAAGTTATACATAGAGTGAAGGTGAAATATGAGATGAGATATTCTGTGTGATGAAAATCCAGAGAAATGAGTTGGACTACTTAAGTCAGATATGGAGCACAAGCAAAAAGCAGTTAAAAAGAGACAAGGACATTCATTGTATAATGGCATCTTAATTGACCAACGTTAAACAGACTCTAAATGTATTTGTATGCAATGTCAGAGCTTCTAAATGCATAAAGCAAATAATAATAATAATCCTGGAGGGAAAGACAGACTTCAATTGTTGGAATTTCAACACTGCACTTTTAACAATAGACTTAATCATTTAAGCAGACAAGAAACAGCAGAGGTAAATTGCAAAAGAGATGAAGTGAACTTGCTAAATATTCATTCCTTTCATTAACCAGTTGAACATTTTCCAGGATAGGTCATGTGATAGGCCATGAAACAACACTCAACAAATCAAAAAATTTGGAGCTCTATCAGGCAACTCTTAAGACCACATAAAAATTTATAACAAGAAGACACAACCCTTTAGAAACTATAAAATGACAAAGAAATTCAAGAGTTTAATTTTTAAGTTTATATATATGTTCTTTCATAATTTTATACAATGTACTTAAATCACATCTTCTCCATCTTCCCTGCCACAGCTCCTTCTAAACTCTAGCTTCACATCACCCTCCCAACATCTCCATTTCATCCCCCTCCCCCTCCTCCTCTTTCTCCTCCTTTTCCTCCTGTTCCTTCTCCTCCTCTGCCTCTTCTACATGTGCTTCAACTTATAATCCACTTAGTACAATCTTCATGTACATGAATGTAGTGTGCCATCTACTGGAAAATAGGAAACTTAACATGGGCCACACCACTGAAGAAAACTGATTTTACATCCCCAGACATATTCAAATGGCAATGGCCTTTCAGATAATTATAGATTTCATGATCCACTTACCTCTACAAACAAGAATGCTGGCTAGCTTGATCTTATATAGATCATGTGCAAGCAACCCCAGCTGCTGAGTATTCATGAGTGCAATGGCATCATATCAAGAAGATAGTATCCCACAGCATGTTTCCCCAACCTGTGGCTCTTACAATCCTCCCCAATCACTTATGCTCTACATTTTGGTAAGCTGTGAGTCTTTCTATTAAGCACTCCTCACTGCATTAATAAGCTTCTCTGAGGGTAGACAGTAGCTGCACTAGTCTACTAATGAGACTGAGTCACTTAAGCAAAATAATAGTACTAGGGCCCTACGAAGTCTCCAGACATGGGTTAGTGGCTAATTTAATAGTGCCAGACATTATATTCCTCTTATGGAATGAACAAGTTTGTCATCGACTGACTTGTTTTCCTGTCAATTCTCATTACCTAAAGACTTCCTTTTTTTAAAATTAGATATTTTATTTCCATTTCAAGTATTATCCCCTTCCCTGGTTTCCCCTCCAAAATCACCCTATCTTCTTTCCCCTCCCCCTGCTCATCAACTTACCCACTCCTGCTTCCTAGCCCCGGCATTCCCCTACACTGGGGTATAGAGCCTTCACAGGACCAAGGGCCTCTTCTCCCATTGATGACCGACTAGGCCATTCTCTGCTACACATGTAGCCGAAGATCTGAGTCCCACCATGTGTACTCTTTGGTTTGTGGTTTAGTCCCTAGGAGCTCTGGGGGGTACTGGTTAGTTCATATTGTTGTTCCTCCTATGGGGCTGCAAACCCCTTCAACTCCATGGGTCCTTTCTCTAGCTCATTCACTGGGGACCCTGTGCTCAGTCCAGTGGATGGCTGTGAGCATCCACTTCTGTATTTGTCAGGCACTGGAAGAGCCTCTCGGACATCCACATGAAGTAGGACAAAAGTTCTCAACAAGATGGTTAATAAATAATCATTTGAACTTATTTATATTTACATGAGTATGCTTTGACCATATTGTAGCTAACTATATCCTCTTGTAACGGGGCATAGATTACTAATAATTGTATCCTTATTTGGAATTAGGACACTAAAATGCAAAATAGTTAATTAGCTAATGTTACACCCAAAAGCTGTGAACTAGGCCCTGTTTTCACAATGCTCAGTTTAGTGCCTTCTTCTAGTGTCCACTCATCAGCTGGCTGCTTCAACTTTCTACTTTGCACAAGGCAATCTATGTGGTAGGTACTATAAAGAAGGTATAAAGCTTTCTGGGACAAATGTTCTAAAAAATGCTTTCAGAATACCATCATAACATCATATGTATAAAAACTTCAAGGTCCAAAGAAGGAGTTATAAGGTTTTTTTTTTGTTTTTGTTTTTGTTTTTGTTTTGTTTTGTTTTTTTAGTTAAAAGGAGAAAAAAATAATAGTTAACCATTCCTTTGTACTTTGCAGAATTTTTCCAATTGAATCCTCACAATTCAACACATTATCTATTTAGAAGTCCACAACAAATTAGGAGGAGTTTAAAAATGTACAGAGAACAACATAGCAAAATGGACCTGCCTTTGAAATAACTGTAGTCAATACTCACCCACTGCTCACCCAAAACAGTAAGATACATGACAAAGTATTAGAAAGAACATGAGATGCAGAGTCAAACATACAGTGTATTTCTAATCATGGGAATGACCCACCAAAGGTCAAGAAGGCACATTTGAGTAT
Source organism: Mus caroli (assembly GCF_978045245.1). NCBI lineage: Eukaryota > Metazoa > Chordata > Mammalia > Rodentia > Muridae > Mus > Mus caroli. The sequence goes on from NW_028227268.1 coordinate 82,122,221, forward strand.
CAAGAAGAAGTGACATTGTGGGCATGCTAGCAAAGGCATGAGCTAATACAGACCAGTAGTAGACTAGAAACCCAGAAAGGTTAGCATTACAAGGTAACCTGAGGACTTGAGTGCCAAGATGAATTGTCAGCTTCACATTGTGTACAGTGGAGGATGCAGGACCTTCCTAAGCACAAGAGTGAACATTCAAAATGGTGTTCCCCCAGCATTCATCTGGTAAGAGGGTGGCATTATACAAAAAAAGCACAATGGCCAAGGGAACACAGCAATATTTTGAAAACCAGAACAGCACCATAGACTAGAAAAAATAATGAGGCAGATTTGTTTAAGCCATCTCCATTGCCATCAACAACATGCCAGATTTGTTTCTTACCAGCTAAGAAAAAAATGCCCTCATATTCCATGTTTGTTTTTCCCCATTGGTATTAATTATATCAAGAAATATTGTCAGTAATTGAAACCTCAGGTCTTTATTCCCTAAGACTTGTATTTTTCATGGTAGTATCAATTATTAGGAGTGCTGACTCTTCTCCATTAGGGGTCCTTAAATTAAAATCTAATTGAGGTAACTAAAACCTGGTAGACCACAGATTTCAAATACTTTTTTTTGATAAAAGGGTCCTTGGCATAAGTTGGTGAAAATTCAGTGTATCATATACAGTAAAAGATGCTATAATCAACTCACTGGAGCCCACTTAAAACACTTAAAAATCTAAAATATTATCCCCATATAAGAATTTTTTAGTTAGCACTTTACAATTGGTATGACTCTTTTTTTAAAAGAGGGTATTTGCTTTATAACCCAGACTAGCCTTTACCTCACAATATAGCCCAGGTTTGCCTCAAAAATCACTATTCTCTTGCATCTTCTTCCCTGTTAGAATTAAAAACACAAGTCTTCAATCCTAGACACTGTGCCTTCCAGGTAGGACACCATGGCTAAGCAAATGGTTTGTGGCTGCTTTGGTGTTTACATTTCTCCTTTGGTAGCTTACAAAGTATCTTTCTGTGCCAAAGAGGCCATGCAGGCTCTCTATATAGACACCATTTCCACTTCTCTATGTTCAATGAGTTGTGTAGGTATTGTTTACAACAACAGGCCCTTGCCATGAGTTTGTGGAGAGTAGCCTATAGTCTTGGCAACAATCTGGATTGTGGGTGGATTCCTGTGGAGCATCTGTAGCCTAATTAAGTGTGATCCAATATCAGTATAACAGAAGTTTCATTTGGTGACAAGAGCAGTCACCCAAAGCAGAATCATACTCAATCCCTAAATAGGATGTCTTCATTTAGAGAGTTTTCATTAGGGACTTACTTAAATGTCTTCATTTAAGGACAATTAGCCTTCATAAGAAGCATCATTCAAAGCTCTTCACTCAAGGCTCAGAGATCTATGTAGAACAGGAGGCACAAAGATTGGAAGAGCCAGAGATAGTGGATAGCTCCAAGGAATCAAGATCCTTCAGAAACAATACAACTGGTGTACATTTGAACTCACCAAGCCTGTAACAACATGTGTAAGACCTACAGAGGTTTAAGCCATTTGGAGTCTTAGCACTAAAATGGACAGAGGTCTCTCTTGTAACCAAAAGGCTACTTGTAATTTATACCTGATTACAAATGGAAAATCCTATTTCTCCAATAGAGTGTCAACCACTGCACACCCCAGGGAAAGCCAAATGTCTAAGAATCGTTAGCCAACACAAAATGAACTTAATGGTATTTTTGTTTCACTTTTTTTTGTCTTGGCTTTTTATTCTTTTAGTCTCATTGGTCTTTGTTGTTTTGGTTTTCATTTTTTTGTCTTTTCAGTTTATATGAGTTTTAAGTTTTGGTTATATTTTAGTCATTTGTTTTTGTGAAGTTTTTATTTTTGTTTTGTTACTGCTGCTGCTGTTATTGTTGTTGTTTAAAGAAAGATCAAAATGGAGAGAGAACATAAAGATGAATGGATCAGAAGTTAAGGTAGAACTGTGAGGAGTTGGTATCCAAAAAATGATCAAAATATACTATATAAAAATTAAAAGATAGATAGATAGATAGATAGATAGATAGATAGATAGATAGATAGATAGATGATAGACAGACAGATACAGGATCAGAAAGACAAATATCACATATTCTCTCACATGTAGATCCTAGCTTTTAACTTTTACATATGCATGTATTTATGTACATGAAAGTCAGTGTGGATAGAGGCTATAAAACTAGAAATGGGTTCATACGAAAAGGAAAGGAGGATTTAAAAAGTAGGCTTAAGGAAGGTAGCAGATTATATGTGACATTAAAGGGGAATGGGGATACTGGGGGTGAAAACTATAATTGAGAAAAAGAATAGAGAGATGGAGAGGAGTAGGCAAGGAAGAGTGGAGGTCCAACCAAAACTAGGTGTACGAGAACAATTCATAAAGAATCCTGCTACTTTGTATGCCAATTAAGACATAATATCATATTCAAAGACAGAACTAGAACATCAAAGAAAAATTGGGAGGGGGGATACTATTAGACCACCAGTCTCTCACCACAGAAAATACTACTGACTGCTATAAACTTAAATTGTAGTGATCAAACTAAAATGTTACTAAATTTTCTTATACAATAAATTCAACAAATATCATTGTGAGAACCTAGAATAGCAAGGTGTTGAAAATATGTCTTACCAACTTCACTTTCTTTTCAGCAGTATGGAAAGAAGATAATTGGATGTGTTGCTCTAGCAATACTTGTTACATATCATTTTATTATGTCTTGAACTTACAAGGATATTTTAAATAATAATTAAAATTATAAGCTGCTTCGCATCACTTCCTTCCTATTCTCTGCTAGTTCCAATTTTCTAAGTTATGAAAATTCTTACAGAATTCAGAGCAGAAACATCTGTCCAATATTTACACAGAGGCATCATTAATTATTTTAACTTATTAAAATGCCTGTGCATGTTCTTTTAATAATGATTTCCTTCATAAGTGAGATTTGTAAGAATTTAGATATCATTTAAAGAAAACTTAACACATATCTTAACATGTTAGCTAATAATATTTATATTAGGTATAAAAATAGTGATAGTTTCTATGTTATTTTTTTTTCTGCCCAAAGTTAAGTATCCTAGCAGGTGAAGAGTTAAATTTTATGGTAATTCAGTACTTAAATATTTAAGGGATCATCTTAACAATTCGATAGCATTTTATTGCACATATTCATCAGTAAAGTACAAACACTGGAGTTTCTTCACGTTACTACCTAAATTCATTATTCTCAGTTTGGTTTTTATGGTAGGCATCCTATTCAGTCTAAATGTTGTCTCAGTGTGGTTTTAATTTGTATTTATCATCTTATTCTCAAAACAGATTGGGTTTTGTTTTGTTGTTGTTGTTGTTTTGTTTTGTTTCAAATAATCAACACAGTACTAACAAGAAGATTCCAGAACTTGATGGAGAATATGTGCATCTTCTCTTTTACCCTCTGCAGACACCATGGACAGTTGGGCAGAATTAGGCTTGCCTCTTGAAGGGAAGAACGGATAAGGGAAAAGGCAAATGGATCACATCATTACCGGTGAGAATGCATGTCTCAGTGCTGTCAAAACCATCTGAAATAATTAAAGTTCAGAGTTCAGTTCATGGACACATAGACTCAAGACCTTGAACACAGCCTCACAGTTGAAGGAGTATGTGCTAGAAGAGAGCTATTATGTTTATGCTGCTGTTGGGTTCTGTGAGAATGATGGAGCCATTTTTTCCTCTAATGGTATTCACCCAAGGTGTTCTGAGCTGATAGCTTTCAAGTTCATAAGAAGCATAGGTGAGAACAATGGAAGAGCAAGGAGCTAAAGTTTAAGGAGAGGTAACAGCACTGTTCTTTGGACAGAGAGATGCAACAGGAAGGGAACCAATAGAATGGGTTGCTAATATTTTGCCCTGAAGCTTTTCTGAACAGAGAATGAAGCTGATTGATTTTTCCCATATGTATAAGGATTAGATTGGGGCTATCATGGTCAGCTGAATAGGATTCTTAGAGAAGAGTCCAATTTGCTAAATGAAAAAAATGCAGGCTCTGAAAAAACTCACTAGTGGAAATAGATTTGCCAAGAAAATCGAATGTGGGAAAAAGAATGAGAAATTAAAAATTGAACAAAGACTGATGCTTTAAAATTTTGTTGCTAAATAAAGCTCCTGAATTCACTATGTAGAAGGTATACACACACATACACACACACACACACACACACACACACACACACACGTTTTTGTCAGATCATGAATATGTCTATTCTCTTGAGGCCTGCAATTCAAAATAATTGCATATAGACAAGGACTGTCTTGCTACTGACCTCTATTAATAGGCAAATAAGAAACAGAAAAAAGAGGCTATAAACAAGATACCTCCCAGGACTCATATCTCCTCCTTTTAGCTAAGTATTATCTGCTCTAGTTTCTATAGCTTTCCAAAATAACACCACTGAATGGGAACTCATTATTTAACACATGAGCCCTTGGGGACATTTCAGTTTCAAACCATAATATTTAAGTTAACTGACCCTCCTCCAGTTTCAAACCGTAACTTGAGATCATTTATTGACAGCTGACCCTCCACTTAGCATGTGTATAAGTATCCTACTTAGCAGAACCATCAAGCTCAATCTCACCAACATGGATTGTAAAGGGACACGTAAACCAGACAGAGATCAATAAACCTAGACATATCAGATTAAAAAGAAAAGGCCAAAGACTCAAAGCCAAATATATGGCTTTTTCATATTTCATATCATTATTGTACAAATTAGATGCATGCTATACAATATATGGAGGATTCAAAAGAAAACTATTATATTAAAACACAGCATCAAATAATGGTCATCATACTAAGAATGTACAGATAAGAAAGATAAATTTGTTTAATACTGCTGAGTTGTTGAGTCAAGATCGGGACTGGAAGGTCAACCATTAGAATAGGTATGGAATCTAAAGATCTTTTTTAAAATAAAATAAAATAAAATAAAATAAAATAAAATAAAATAAAAATGCTTTTTTTTGTACAATTCACTCTGCCAAACCATGGACAGTGTGCAGAGATGTAGAGGTTTCTTTTTAATGTCTACTAGCTGAGCAAGCCAACAATCAAGACCATTTTCTTATGCCCATGTCAGATTTGAAAGGTCACAAATCCAAACACAGAGGTGTCTTAGAAGAGCCTGGGATATTATGGGCCTCACAGCTTTCCCCATAATTACATTCCACTCTTAATGACTACACTCACTTACCTGCTGTTCTGTATCTTACTGACTAGAAGCCTGTCTAGTTCCTACCTTATCCTGGCGAATATTTGATTCAGAAACTTCTATGTGAGATTCTATTATCCACTTGTCACTTCTTATCAGTTGCTTTTGAAAGGTAACACTTCTGAAAAACAAAACCTCACATGGCCTGAATAATGACTGTGATACAACTAGTTACCCATTGAAAATGCCATTGCCCCATGATGAGAACTCAGATTCCAAGAACTTAAACAAGGGCCTGGAAGCCATCCCAATTTTATTCCTGCTGGTTTCTTTCTCTACTGGACACTGTACAGTTTCCTCAGAGTCGTTGTTGTTGCTATTTTCATTACTCAAGAAATGGAGCACATAGTGCTTCCGTCATGAGGCGTAGTAACCCTAAAGCCAATTCTTGTACCATAATCAACTCGAAATGGCTTTCTGCCTAGAGAGATAAACACTTTTAGGCAAAATGTTTCTGATCAGTGCTCATGACTTTTTCTGATATGAAATACTTTTTACTTTAAAACATTATTTTTCAAGAATAGATATTCTTTCTCAACAGTGTGGAAGGAGAGAACTGACTTTGATAGATTTCCCTGTGACCTCCACATGTATATCATGGTACACTTTTGTACACACACACACACACATACACACACTAAATGTAACACAATATTTATTTTTTAAAAGAAAGAAATTTACTTCCATTTTCATCTTATTTTTATAATAAGAGGGTTTTTTATTTATGTTTCTCTCATGTTACCAGGAAGACCAGAGATAGAATTAAGAAAACCGAAATAATAAAATCATTTCATTTTCTTCTCCACTGAGCTACAGTTAACATAGACTTTCCTTTAACTACAGATGTATACATTAATGAAGTTATCAGAATCTATTATAAAAAATCAAGATGTTTTCATGTTGTTTTAATGTTTTGTAAATAGTTCAAAGAATATTTATGCTCACTAATACCTCAAAATCATAGTAGTAATTGGATGACCACCGTTCTTACAAAATAAACTGAGAAGATACCTGTACCAAGTTTGTTTTACTTATATTTTGAACATTGTATTTAAGAACAAATTTTTCATGGTCATAGGCTTTTTCTGCCTTTAACTCAGGAAAAGAGTGTGCATGCATTTCACCACATACCAAAAATGTCCCACTGTACCAATATTCCTAAAATCTCTCTTCCCCAAAATACATTCACTAGCAAAATAAAAAATTAAATCCTGGTTGCAGACGTCCTTAAAAGCCGGGCAAAAATAAAATCCCATTTAGGAATATGAAAGTCGATGAGTCATGGGCTGAAGTGTTTGTGTGGGCTGCCCTAAGAAAAGCTGAAACAGGCACATCTGTAGTACCTCTCTTCCCCTCTCAGATGGGTGGTCCCTTCTCCTTGGTGCTGAAATCCAAAAAGACACTTCTACAAGTGAGGAGTTGTTTTTCTATCCTATTGAAATGAGGGCTCAGCTACAGTTTACAGTTAACTATAAAATGGTATGTTAATATTCAAAGCTATCTCTGCAAAGTACTTCTGTGTGAAGAGTATCGATAGAGACCAGTGCCTCTACTTATTAGAGCAAATTCTGAAATGTAAGTTAGAGAAAGCACCATCCATACTGAGGGTCTATAAAGTCAAGTTCCTCTATTTACCGTTGTCTGGACAAACCCCAGAGAGTTCACATTCAGAAATAAATAAGCATAACTGGTCTACATTTTAGAACACGGTTGCCAAAGATTAGGTTAACAGCCCTACAATCCCTCAGAATAGGGAATTGCCTGGGATAACTTATCTCTCATGTCTGTGAAGAGTGGGATGTCTGTGACATGGCACAGTCAACTTCAGAGCGTTGTTCAAGCTGTTCCTCATTGGTGCTTCTCTGGGTCCTCACATGGCAGAAGGGCACAAGTGAAGCATGCACTCCCTTGAGCCCTTTTATAATAATCTCTAGGAAGAGGAGCCTTCCTGGCCTGATCATGACCTGAGGGCACTACTCCTGAATGTCATCACCCCCAGGATTAAACCTCACCTTAGGAATCTTGGAGAAGTCATACTGCTACAGAGTTAAATTCTGATCCTTTGCTGAATTGGAATCTAAAATACATCACCTTACAGTATTCCTACCAGACATTCACTGACAGACAGCCCATTATATTTGAACCAGTATTCCAGACCAAACATCTTCTGAAGTTCAGTATAATACAGTCTTATGTAGCTGGTCCCGTTCCATGTTCTTAATAGAGCTGGATATTGAATTAACAGATATGGATTTCTGATGAGCATATGATATGAAATATCAGTTAAGCAGCAAGCAAGTCAGCCAAGTTTATTTTTGGTATATTTCCTCTCTAATCGAGAACAGCCGGCTGATAGGGCCAGAGGAAAATTGTAAGCCAAATTGCAGGTTAAAATCAAATAGGGTTAAAATAAAAACTGTATTCACATCTCTCTGTCGATTTCAGGAGTGTGTTCTCCTGAAAGATCATGAAGGAACAGAGGAGCTTTTGTATTTGACTTCCTTCCTCGGGATGCAAAGCAAAAACAGAAAGCTTAGCTCCATTTCTCAAGTTTTTAGTGCATTTCACCGGGGACAGAAGAAGTGGCTGAAGAGTTAGGATTTGTACAAATTTGATTACTCAGAATGAAGTAAGTTTACAATTGAAATTCTGAGCAGGAAATGGCAGCCTCAGAAGCAAGGGTAAAATGCAATCTCGCCATCACAGAAGAGCAAAAGTCTCTCTCTTCCCAACCAAATCACTGTAAAAGGCTATCAGAGCCTAGGACTTAGACACGAGAGAACAGGGCTTATTGCTTCTTGTCAAGGTACATATGTTCAAATTCTTGAGAACTGAGAAACTTCAAAGAGAGAAAGAAAGCATACTGTCTGAAGACAGAGGGATCATATAGGTGCACATGTACTCACTGCCAGTAGGTACAGTATCTGTGGTGTAAGGAGCATAGCAGGCTATCGTTTACTTCATCAGGGCACATCTACTTACACCTCACCTCACTGTGACATTTCACATGCATGCAGAACTGCCATGCCATAAGGAAGACATAACAGTTCAAAAAAAACCATTTTAACACATAAACACTAGTGTGAACCACAACATTTGAGAAATAAAAATTAATATAATGCTTCTAGAGGGAAAAATAATTACTTAATGTGGCTCTTTGACCCTCCCCAATACATAAATTTTAATTCTTAAAAAATGCATTAAATTACTCATAAATAAATTAAATAGGTATTTAATAAATATATTAAAATGAGTTTTAATTCTTCCAAAATACAATTTATCTACCAAGTTATATTTATCTAGAGGCTTTAGGGCTATTTAAATTAGATTACACTTAAAACTACTTTCAAGGTCAGAGAACAGTTTCTCCAGTTTTGGCAAGCTCACCGTCCTTTGTTCAATTAACTCACTTGATGATCTGAAAGTGTGGAAATAGGGAAGGAGGGTTACACAATATGCATCTACATGGCAAGCAACGAACTTGCAGCTCTCCGAAAAAGTAAAAGCCATGGTTCTGATGGTGTGCAGCTCCAAATGTCTGGGCCCTTGGAAGCCTCATTCTTCCAAAGGACAAATATTCAGGGACTCTATAGGCTTAGATATTTCCCTATAGGCTTAGATATTTCCCTAAACCTACTTCACTTAGGATTCTTAAAATCTTCTATCTCCCTCCTAGGTCACCAACCAGAGGTAAGGGAGAAAGAAAGTGAATAGGAAAAGGGATTTGTGTTCTTGTTTATTACCAGTTTTTTGGGGTAATTCCACTCTTCATTGTCAAGATACTAGCAGTCCAGTTCAATAGCAAATGTCAAACACAAATCAGTAGTGGTGGTCAGATCCAGCAGAAACTGCAAGACTCTGCCAAATTGACATGAGTCAGTTTAAGTGACCAGAATCAACTGGAATGCCATGAGAAGTTCTTTGGTACATTTTTCTCTTCAAAGTAAAGACCAGCAAAGACCAGTGAAGAATCAAGACCAGCAAAGTGTTGCAGACCCAGAGAAGACCAGTGAAGCATTGCATGGCCAGGGAAGTCCAGTGTTGCTTGGCATCACAATGCAATAGTCTTCGTCTTTGAACGTCTTCATTGGCTGTGCAAAACTTCACTGGTCTTCACTGGCCTTTGCTGGCCATGGAATGCTTTGCTGGTCTTTGCTGGCTGTGCAACACTTTGTTGGTCTTGATTCTTCACTGGTATTTGCTGATGATATGTCAAAAGAGTATAAATGGAACTTGACATGTGACACAAATGAGTTTACAAAGAAACCAGCAATTTCCACTTGAGGACTCTGATCTCTGATCTGGTTCTTTAGATGGTTAATGTTAGACTAGAAAGAATTCTAGTCAGCAGAATAGTTTATAGACTGGATAAAGATCTAACATTCCGGTTGAGCTGATTCAATCACTTTGGTCAAGAGATCACCTCAAGGATTGCCGTCTCACCTTAAGCCATGCTAAAGATATAGGGAAAATAATTAGTTCTTTAATGAGATACTATGCTCCCCTCCCACCCACCCAGAGTACAGTAGCTTGTATGGTTTGTACATCTGCTTGATATTTGGAATAATGTCTTTCTTTTCCATTCCTTCTTTCTCTTTTCTAAGCAGGATTTCCTTAATACTCTGGGTTGTCCCTCCACCATTTTGGGGTGCTTCTCCACTCTTTTTCTAAAGCATTCCACCATGCCATGTGGCTGCGTGTCAGTCATGTCTGACCACCATGCTATGCTCATTTAAAACGGTATGATTTTTTTTCTTCTCTACTCTGTTTTCTTCTAGATGTTTGCTAAGGTTTTACAATACGCCCACCAGACATTTTTCTCTCAAACTCTACCAAAATTGTCCTTGTCCTTCAATAAATTAACAAAACCATTAGAGTTGGCTGAATTGTTATTTATTTCACATAAGAGTAATAAGTAATAAGGTAATAGAGTAATGGGTTATATAAGAAGAACAGGGCTAGGGTTGTGTAAGACACTATAGTTTGTGCCTGGCTTGCTTGCTTGCTTTTTGTACCCAGGCTGGCAGGCATTTTAAGTATTCCTGTTTTATAATATATTTAATGATAGGATCCAAAATATATGGGAAAGCAGTATTTACCAGTTTGGCTTGTAGGCTTATATTGTATCCTCGTCTCTTTTTTTTATTATTTTAAAATGTGTGTGTGCAGGAACACATACATATTTACATAGAATGTGTAGATGTATGTGTATGTGAATGTAGACACACACATGTGCTAGTGTATGTGTGGACACCAGAGGACATCCTTCAGTGTGGATACTCACCTTTCAACTTAAGGCAATGCTCTTGTTGTTCTCCACTGAATATGCCAGGCTAGCTAGAGCATGAGTTTCTAGTGGTTCTGCCTCCATCCCCACATACAAGCACTATGGTTACACAATGCTACAGCTTTACATGGGTTTGGGCATACACTCTCTGGTTTTCATGTTCCCATTGCAATTGCTTTACTTGCTGCCCTTTTACAATATTATTAACTTACTGAGAGTGGTCCCGAGAAAGAAGAAGGCCTGATCATTTGTATTCCAACATCCAACTCAAAATAGATTATTAGAGGCTTACTGCAAACTGAGATGGTGGTGGAGTCGGGTGGTTAATAGTCAGTGAGCAATAAGTGGAGGTTTGGGAGTTCCTATGTACTTTGGACATTTTCATTTTGGTAAAAGAGAAGCAAGATAGCACAAGGAATGATGTTATCATGTGAGTTTACCCATTCATGTAGTATGCTGTTTTGTTTTGTTTTTTTTCATAAGACTATATCACAAAAACTTTAAATACTTTATGTAGGAAATTATGCCTTAAACATAATATGTTAAATATTAAATTTGTTGTAAAATATTATTTAGTGGTATCTATAAATGCAATAATACTATCTGTAAAAACAAAAATGGTGCTGTTTTACAAAAAGTAAGTAAATACAATTTGCATAATAATTGAATTTCTTAACCTTTTAGAATTTACATTTATTTCTTGTCTCCAATATTTTGCTCGCTCATTCATCACAAATGCTACCAAATTATAAGAATGTACACTGATTCTTCTAGTACCTTAAAGGATATGTGGTGGGTTTAATGAAGATTACTCCAATAGGTCTATAAGGAGTGACACTATTAGGAGTATAACTTTTTTGGAGTGTGTGTGCCTTTGTTAGAGGAAGATTGTCACTGAAGGGGTGGGATTTGAGGTCTCTGATGCTCAGGCCAGGCTCAATGTATTATTCTCTTCATGATACCTGCAAATCCACATATACAACTCAAAGCTATTTCTCCAGCACTTTGTCTGCCTGCATACTACCATGCTTCCTGACATGATAACAATGGACTGAATCTCCAAACTGTAAGCCAACCCCAATTAAATGCTTTATAAGAGTTACCATGGCCATGGTGTCTCTTCCCAGCAATAGAAACCCTTAGACAGTATGTGTTTTTAAAATAGAGCATAGAGACCAAATGCCATAGCGCTTCACAGAAAGCACAGGACTGTGGGATTTCTCTCTAGGACAATAGTGTTAAGCTCTAATATTAGTGAGGCACATGAATTTAGGGTGCACTTGATTTTGAATTATCAAGATACCTGGATTTATATCTTACATGATGCCATTCATTTCTGCAGTGAAAGGAAGGTTGATTCCTTTCAGTCTTGAATTTAGATTTGTTTATGATGAAATGACAACTCTCTTGGGCCCAGCAAACCCTAATTCGATAGTCTCTGTTATCCCATTTATCACAGCAATGATTACAGTATGAAGATGGATTTGCTGCTAACAAAGCCACATCATAGGCTCAATAGCTAAAATGGCAGCAGAGAATGGCCCACAGAGGTCTCATTTTTGAGGATATCTGGCTGTTACATATTCAGCAAGGGAAAAACAGATTGTTTTTGTGTGTTAGTTGAACATTGATTAGAGTACTTTCGGGGATTGTTGGATGGTGTTTTTGGAATATGGGGTTTCTATGGATGTGAAAAAAGCTTTCTGTTGTGAGTCTTGCGGAATGAGAGCTTACTTTAAGGGTAACAGTTTCTAGGAAAGAGTGAACATTAAGGTCCTGGTCTCAGAAATTGTACTCTTTCCCCACAGGTAGAATGAGAAGACAGATAAGGTTCTCAGCACATGAAGAATAGGAAATTCAACCTCTATGAATTTTAAACAACAGACAAATGAGACTCAAATACTTTGAAAATAAACACTGAAAAATGCATTTCTAAAACAGGTCTGTTTATTTTAAGGTATTTTTCTGGTTATCCTCTTCAGAAAAGTTCCTCAGCTTTATAAACTTAATAAAATAGCAGATTCCAAAGTCAGAGGATTTGCTTAATATAGCATTATCAGAAATGTGTCCATTTCTCTCCAGTATAAAGACTCCAGTCAGTGTTGCATTTGCGTAGATTGTAGCCTGATGTGTCCAGTAGGTAGCTGTTGGTTCTGTATTCATAGCTGGCAAAATATAACTTCCCTAATCTTTATTGAGGTTCTATTCCAGTGGCTTGGATTGCTCTTCATTGCTGATTGATGGGGCATCGCTGCACCATCAGTAACAATGGAAGGAGATGGGATATGTTGTTTGACCAAATCATGGTCATTTGCTAATATAAAATATCATTTGATCCTAAGAAGCTATTCAAAATGATAGCAACTCTACATGATGGGAAATACAAGAACAAAAAAGCAGGAGAATGTGTGTAAGCAGACATCTAAAAGAACTCTAGTTTCGAACATCATCTGGATTATTGTTTCCTTTTTTTTTATCATCCTAAATATCTGAAATCAGATTTCTCTAAACCATAGGAATAAGAAAACTGAAAAGAAGCTTGTCTTTGAAAATAATTCTGCAGCTAACTGATGGGAAAACAGATGCTGCCCTGATAAACATGAAATTCATGTTATAGTATGTTCTTCTATTTATTTACTTAATGTTAAATGCAAGGGTCACTCCAAGAGGCATTGCTGAACATCTCTGTTACCCTTATCATCTGTCCTTATTCTTTTGCCATGCCATTTATTTAAGGTCATCACTATAGAATTTTGACCTTAGCTAGCTTCATCTTGTGACTAGCTCATTTCCTGTAGGTAATAATGAACATGCAAATTCCTGGACTTTACCATACAAGGCTTCAGCAACCAGCACTGATATGATAGTTCTGCATCTTCCCATCCTCCAGTATTTGACTTTGTTAATGGCATCCAGGACCATGTTTAGAAAACACTAATGAGGTATATTTCAATCATTTCATCTTACCGAGTCCACTGAGACTTCACTTATGGTGAGCATCCACAGTGTGCAACAATACATATTGTAATCCAGGTAAATTGTACGTAAAAATCTTTCATTTTGTAAATTTTTTAAAGTAAAATAAATATTCTTTAATTTTATAAATAAAACTAGAATTTTTGACAGTAGAACTTTTCATTTTCCCTTATTCAATTACTGTGCTAGTTAAATTTACATGAATCTTTGGTCATAGTTTATCCTGGATTTCCAGAAACTACGAAGTCATCCACAAAACATTTATAGTCATTTGTTGTTCCTTTAAGTAATTTTCCATGAGCAGTCCTAATATGATTTCCTACAAGTTAAAATGATAACCAATTTGGCCATCTCCTCATCCATCTTTGATTGGACATTAAACACTACAAAGTATTTTAATGAAAATGAAGTTACCATAAAATGCATCTACTAACCTGCAATGTTTCTAATCTCATTAGGAGAAGGGTTTATTATCCCAAGCTCTGGATAGAAAAAAAAATGGGCTGTCTTAATATTAAAAACCCCACTGACCCTCGGCTTTTGTACGAGAAATCTGAAGAAAGTTACTCATTGCTTGCATGTTATAGCACCATCCTAACTTATATTAGCCACACTTCACTGTATCCTAGAGAACACTCTTTCCTAGGTTTGCTAAACTATGTGATTTTTTAAAAATCTCACCAGAGACAAAGGAACTTCTTGCAGTGATGAGAGAAGAGTAAAATAAAATAAAATAAAATAAAATGTAGCAATATAAGCACTCACTGAAATAAGCACCCATTCAGTGAAGAATGAAATCTAAATCTATTCATTTAGTCTCAGGAAAGCCTGTGATCTACATTACCACTACATTTGCAAGAACTTTGCACAATGATTATGGCTCTACTACCTTTCCATTTATTTTAACTGGGTGCTGACAATGTCTGTTTTTCTATTGCAAATGGATGTCTACAGAAATTGTGTCCTTTTCAAAACAAAGGATTTTGTCCTCCTGGGAGCTCCCCATGCTTGTAATGACAGACAGAGAAAGCAATATAGTGTTTTGTTTTATTTTCAAGATCTTTTGAAACAGTCTGGCTGTGTAGCTCAGGCTAGCCTCAACCTTGAGGTGATGCACATCTCTGATTACATATATCAAGATTAAAGACATAGGAAACTGACTTATTTAGGGTTTCCATTGCTACAAAGGAACACTATGACCAAAAAGAATGTTAGGGAGTAAAGTGTTTATTGGACTTACATTTCCACACTGTAATTTATCAATGAAGAAAGTCAAGACATGGCTCAGTGGGTAAGAGCACCTGACTGCTCTTCCGAAGGTCCAGAGTTCAAATCCCAGCAACCACATGGTGGCTCACAACCATCCGTAACGAGATCTGGCGCCCTCTTCTGGAGTGTCTGAAGACAGCTACAGTGTACTTACATATAATAAATAAATAAATCTTTAAAAAAAAAAAGAAAGTCAAGACAGAAACTCCAGAAACTTAAGATATCTGGATCCATGAAATGATGCAGAGGCCACGGAGGGTTGCTGCTTACTGGCTTGCTCCCCGTCGCTTGCTCAGTCTGCTTTCTTATAGAACCCAGGACCATCAGTCCAGGGATGAAACAAGCAACATTATGCTGCTCCCATCCCATCAATCACTAATTAAGTAGCGATGCAACCCAGACCCAGAAAGACATAATGTGGTATGTACTCACTTAGAATTGGACCTGTTAAGTAAAATATAATCACACTACAATCTGCAGACCAAGAGAGGCTAATCAAGGATTCTAGTAGGGACAAAGGAATCTCCCTGGGAAGGAAAAGTAGAATAAAATGGGAGTGAGAGAGCTTGGGAACAGGAAGGATTGGGTAGTGTAGGAAGGGACAGAGGAAGGAAGTGTCTGGAATTGCTGGGCATTTGGGTGGCTATATGGAATCCTGATGTCATAGAAACTTCCTGGGCTCACTCTCCTGTTGTTGGATGGGCCAGAGACCTAGAACCAAACACATCCTGGAAGAAAAGTCAATAAAACTATTCCTAATAATATACTGCTACACTTATAGATAAGTGCCTAGCCCAATCACTATCAGAGAGGTCCTCCAGCAGCTATTTGAAGCCCATGCAAAGACCCACTCCTCATAGAATAGTAAGTAAATGCTGCATAATAAGGAATACACTGAGTTTTTGCTATTATACTAAAAAGAGAAATAGCCTTGGGACAAATTTGTGATGAAGGAAAAGCCTTCATCCTAAGTCATATCCAAGGATGAAGCGACAGGTGTGCACTATGATAAAGAGAAGCTGTGTGAAACTGTTGCTCTGAACTTATAATGATCTTATAGAATGAACACTTGTTTGAACTTAACTATCAACATCGTTTTCTAACTTCCCTTTTGTGTAACATTTTATCTATGAGGTAATTTTCTAGAGAACTTTTTTTTTAAAAAAAGGTATAAGAAGGCCCAAGAAAATTAATAAGGTGGTGACATCTAGGGCTCTGTCCTATCCACCCACCAATAAGTACAATAAATATGTGTGTAGCTTCAGAAGCTCTGCCAATCCATCAAATATACATATGCATATGCCTTCCACAGAGTTCCTCCTCCCATTCTCCCTCCCCTTTGCCTATGAGAGGGTTGGCCCCCTCTGGGTATTCTCCTCACCCTTGCCATATCAACTCTCTGCAGGATTTGGCACATCCTCTTCCACTGGGGTCAAACAAAGCAGCCCTCTGTTACATATGTGCCTGTGGTGGGGAAATCAGTCCAGTCCATGTATGCTCTTTGGTTTGTCACAGTCTCTGAGAACTCTCTGGGGTCTAAATATAATTGACAAATTAAAATAAACTACAATAACAAAGTAAAATGTTGTTTCAGAGACAATAAAAATATTTACTTCCATCTGTGAACCCACTAGTGGCTGTTGCGTGCATTATCTCTCTTCTGTAATCCCTATCTTTGGGGAAACTCTTCACTACCATCTTAATTGCTTCTTTGTGTCTCTCTTCTCAGGAAGTAAAAACAAGTAATAAAACATACACACACACACACATATATATATATATACATATATATATGCAAAGAGAGTGTCTTAAAGTTGGATCTTAAGGAGACTTTATTCTCAATTGAAGTTCCCTCCTTCTAAATAACTCTAGCTTGTGTCAAGTTTATAGCCAGAACAGCCACCAGTGTCCCTATTTTCCTGGTCAGCATGGCAGAAGACAGATGACCTCTCACTGAAATGTCCCTCTTGAAGACTCATCCTTTCATAAGGTGAAGGTCTAATTTGTTAGTTTAGTGATGGTGCTCTATAAAAACAATCTATCCCTGTTTCCTGACTTTTCCAAGTGACTTTGTCATTTACAAAATTGAGATCATAGATTTTTGGTCCATATCTGTCTTAGCTTCTTTCCCTGTTGCTCTTGTAAAAATGTTTGGACAAAAGCAGCTTAAGAGGGAAATGATTTCTTCAGTTTCACAGTTTAAGGGTATCGTCTATCCTGGTGGGGAAGTCAAGGAAGCTGGTTCTGTCTCACCTGTCCTCCAGAAGTTTAGAATAATGAATGTCTCCTGAGGTTCAATTCCCTATCTTTATGCAGCTCAGAAATGTCACTCACATTGGGTAGGTCTTTCCATCTTGGTTACTATAACCAAAAAAAAAATACACACAGACATGTTCAGAGGTCTATCTTGATGATTCTGGATCTTGTTAAACTGGCAATTAACACTAACCACAATATTTTCCAAAGTCTTAATTTTCTTGTGTAAGTCAGTTTTATTGCCTTGGAAATAAGGCATATTTCCAAGTCATAACTGATATTGAAAATGAGGATAAGGAGCTTAAGAAATGACTTGTCCCACAAGAATTCAGATTCCATTCCAACCACTTATGGAAATGCCTATCAGGTCATTGACCCACCTGTAATCACAGTGCTTGAGAGGAAGAGACAAGGGATCTATAAGCCATCTGGAAAGTGTAGAAGCTGAATATTATTTGATTCAAGTAAATGGCACTATCTCAATATACAAAGTGGAGAGCAAACACTTGAAGACCTCTGAGATCAGTCTCTTGTACCTCAAGCACATGTGCCTGCTCACATATCCCTGGAAATATGCATCCACACTACACATTCCCCCAGATGCAGAGAAATGAGGACTAAACATATAAGGTAAGCACAAGACCTAAAGTCTCTCTTTGGACCTGTGTTTGTGCTTCTGAAGCAAGAATGATACTCTTTACTTATTCTTGCAAGAATACAGTGTCTGCAATGAAAAAAAGTTACATGGAACCAAAACCTTGCCTTGAGAGTTATGATGAGCTAATCCTATTCACTGTCTTATGCAGACAAGCGCAGTTAAACTTTGAGCTAATGCATTGCATTTTCTGAGCTACAGGTGATTGATTGATTGATTGATTGATTGACTTAATTGTTTACTTGTTTATTTATGAAAAAAAAAATTTTTCCATAATGAGAACTGGGAGCCATATCAGGAAGTAAGAGGACAAAAAAGATACACAGCAGAGTGTGTTTCTAGAGCTCAAGTAGTCCCCATCTCTAGAACTCTTCAGTTCACTTTTTGGCACTTTATACAAAGACACCTCTCCAGGTGCTAATATTTGATTTTCAGATAGGCAACAGCACCAGTTTTCCCATGATAGTATAGTCTTTCAAGTCAAGAGTGCGTTCATTTATTCAAAATATAATGACATTTAAAATGTTGCCCACACAGCCGCTAATGGAAAGTTCTTTCATATTGTGGTCAGTTTTTTCTTCCCACATTTGACATAATGGACCCCAGAAAGGGTCCCTCCTGGTGACAGCCACTGGCACACTTTGACAGCAATTTAAGAGTCTCATACTCCTGATACACACTATGCTCTAGATACGCAATCTGGCCTCTTTCTATCACACACTTGTCTTTTGAATGGTAGTATTAGAAAGGAGGTACTGTTACTTGACTGTCTGCTTGCCATGGGAAGTTTTAGGAAACTCTTGACCCAGTCATGTGATGTCAATTACTCTTCATTTTGTAGAACTCAATTCAGAACTGAGATGTTTATAAGCCAGTAAGGCACGAGACCATGTTGATAGTTGTTTGCAAGTGAGTCAGCAACAAATCCATCAATACAGAAGCAACATGCTCTCAGCTTATTATAGTAATGTCGATCAGATTTATACAGATAGGAAAAATACTGGAAGGGGCAACAGCTTCTATTAGCTGCCAACTGCTGGATGTGAGGGGCTGCATTAACAACCTTGCTTCATCTCGTTGTAAAACTTCCATTGTTAAAATGAGGAGTAGGGAGTCTTGGAAAAGTGAAGGTAGTTTCCAAAGCCTACATGATAGTATAGTGGAATGCTTAGAAATTTAGGTCCTCATAGAAGCTCTTCTAGCTTGCTTTCTGTTGCTAACCAACATCAACTTGGGGAGAAAATGGTTTATTTTAGTTTAGATGTCACAGTCCGTCATAGAAGGATGCCACAGTGGAAACTTGAAGGAAACATAGAGGAGCACTACTTACTGCCTGCTCTCATGCTCACATTCATGTACCTCTTCCTATCCTGCCCAGAATGATCTGTGTATGAGGTGACACCAGTCATAGTGGGTTAGCCCCATTCCACCAATTGGAATTAAGAAAATGCCCCATGGATATGCTCACAGGCTGATCTGTTGGAGTCAACTTCTAAACTGAGATCTCCTCCTTCCAGGTGTCCCTAGTTTGTATCAAGTTCACAAAAAAACTAAACACAGAAGCCAAGCACATAAAACAAATTAACAAATCAGATATAATAGTTGCATATTAAGTAAGAAGAAAATTCTTAGGACTATAGCCATGATTCCTAGGTAAGGACACTGTCTGCCTTCTAAAGGACCCAGGTTCGATTATCAGCACCCACATGGTGGCTCACAACTATCTGTGAATCCAGTTTCAGGGAATCTAACTGCCTCTTCTAGCTACCACAGACCTCATGCCCACAGGCAAAACACCTATACAAATAAAAATGCTTTTAAAAGAGGAATTATTTTTACCTCTTCAATAAACTGCATTTTCTCTTTTTCTTTAAAATTTTCCACCCTCTAGATCATTTCTTCATCTACTTCCTACTATACATTCTTCCATTATAGGAATACCACCCATGTTGAAAAATGATTAGTTGTTTTTTAAATGTGGCAACAATGGAGAAGGACAGTCACCTGCAGAAAGAATGTATTCTAATGCCACCTAAAATGACATAGTTTTGCAGGAAATAGCTCCCAGGGGATTGTGGATAAGGTGGCATATCTTTATTGTTTCAAGAGAAGTTATAAGTCTGTAACTTTAGATGAAATCTTCCACACATGCTAAAACCACAAATGCACAGATAAAATTCACTTGTAGACCCCTTCTTGTCGAAGATGTGGTGAGAAGACACTTGATACTGCACTCACACGTAGAAATCTTAAGCAATACTTTATCCTTTTCCCTATTTAACATCTCTTTTTTTCTAGGATAGCAGACAAAATCCAAAGCCTGACTGCCCTGACATGCTTGTGAGAACAGATCACTACACCACCCATGCAGCTGCTGCAGAACTCACCATGGAATATGTCCAACACACCTGTATCACATACTCACTGTGTGCATTTAGCTTAGTATCTCTAATCCTCGGTGCCCCCTTTGCTTTTAAAATGGAAATGAAAATAGTTTCTGTAACAAAGACATTAAGAAAATTACACGAGATAATTATCTTAAAGCACTTGGCACACTTTGTTTAAGTAATCAATAAATACTTGCTAATATTAGTGCTAAGTAAATGAGTCAGAACCTGGAGTGAGGCTTACCTTATCCCAAGGTTTATGCTTTTTCTACTCAATAACATTCCTTGAACCTGCTGCAGGTTCTTCAGTGTTATAAGGCTCTCTTCTAATTTTATTATGTCATGCTATGCTCATACTTAAGCTGAAGATTTCTCACACCTAGAAATCTTAAGCAATACTTTTTCCTTTTCCCTATTAACATCTCTTTTTCTAGGATAGCAGACAAAATCCTAAGCCTGGCTGCCCTGACATGCTTGTGAGAACAGACCACTATACCACCCATGCAGCTGCTGCAGAACTCACCATTGAAGCTGCCTAATTTCTTGACCTCTAATTTAAGAAGGATAACTCTGTCCCTATTACTAAGAATCTTCCTAGAGGATGCCAAGATCTC
This sequence comes from Mus caroli, assembly GCF_978045245.1. Lineage (NCBI taxonomy): Eukaryota > Metazoa > Chordata > Mammalia > Rodentia > Muridae > Mus > Mus caroli. The sequence continues at coordinate 82,142,943 of NW_028227268.1, forward strand.
CATTCTGTCAGCCTTGATGTTTTGTCCTCAGACTCTATTAAAATTGTTCACAAAATGGAAGGCAAAATAGCTTAGAGGGTTAAAAACAAAAAAACCATTGGCCCTGAGAGTTTAATGGTGGAAGGAAAGATCCCACTCCACAAAAATTGTTCTGTTATCTGCCACAGTGCATGTTATAGCATGGACACACATTAGTAATAAACAAAAAAATTTAAAGTTTAAAATGGTTCTACATTCTTCAGGAATTATTTTTCAATTATTTTATTTATGAGGCAAAGAATCTGCAAAAGACCCCTTTGTTCAAAATTGAAATGTAACAGTAATTGCTGAACCAAAGAATACTGCCAATGATATATAAGACTCTCATTGGCTTCTGGGATTCTTATTTCATGTCTTAGATTTCCAGATGAAAGTCAGTGACTGGAAAATTGAGTGAAGAGAGGGCTGTGAAGGAAAACATGAACCAATGCTCATCAACACCAGTGGTTCAGTGAGGGTTCTCCACAGGAAAGGAACTGAAAGGACCCACAGAGAGACATAGGGAAATGGATTCATAAGGGGAAAATGTACAAACAGTCCTTGAATAATGAATCTGGAAAGTCCCACAAGAGGCTTTCTGAAAGCTGTGAACCAGGAATGCCAGTGAAAGACTTTCAACCAGGAGACCAAAATCTTGACCGCCTGGTGATGATTGATGCAATTCTTAGAGTCTAAACCCAGAGAAGTCAGAGTTCTACTATCCAGTGTATGTCCATCCCAGGGAGAATTCATCTTGTCTATGTCATTGTTCTCTGAAAGCATTCAGCTACTGGATGGAGCCTGCGTACCCTGTGGGCCAATCATTCTCATTCTATTCACCCACTTCTATTATTACTGGAATTCTGTGCTGAAGATATTTAAAAGAGACATTGTGTCCCTCACTTCAACACCAGTTTATCACCTTTTTACCCCTTGCAGAATGAGTGTGGTCTACGAATGTGCAGGAATCAGGAGTTGACATTGACCTTCAAAGAAAAGACATAAAATCTTTTACTCTCATTCTCTACCGTTAAAAAACAAAATTGAAAAAGAACTTTGCCAGGACCAAAATTCTGGAGAAAAAAAAATGCTCATCTTTCTCAAAATTAGAAGACAAGGGACACCCTATCTTTGTAACAGAGCTGTGAACCTGGGGCCTAAGCCCTTGTCACCAACAAAATAACCAATTAGCTTATCATGCAGTTAAATTTACATCTGTTCTGGCTTTTGTCTTATGACAATGTCTTTGTCTATAAATTGTAAGATGTTCAACAGGCATGATAGGAAATAAACTAAATAGTTCCACTGGTGATTTGCTTCCTGTTGCTACGATAAAATACTCAAGACAAAAGCCACTAAAAGGAGAAAGGGTTTATTGGCTTACAGTCCCTTGTGGCAGAATAGTCACAGCAGTAGGAGCTTCAGAGGACTGCTGCCATTATGTCCATGGACAAGAGCAGAACACAATGATTTAATGCATGATAGTGTTACCTTTTTTTTTCTCTACTCTTACACAATCCAAAAATCTCCTGTCTAGGGAATAATACCACCTACAGTGTCATTAATGTCTTCAGGCATGCTTGGAAGCCCATCTCCCAGATGATTCTAGATTATGCAATTACCTATTAAGAGTAATCATAATAGATCCTTTTCTTCATTAGTGAAATAATCCGCTTCTCTTTATTAATCTGTCTTAATGTCTTTTAAAATATGTGGAAATTAAATGGTGGTTCATAGACCTAATTGTCTGAGGATAACATGTTCATTTTCACTGGAAATAGAGTAGCAACTACAGTCATTCTAATTAATGCCAAACTACCTGAGTTTTCCTTCCAGTGGAAACACAGTGGCTTACTGATTACATAAAGCATCAAAAGTAAATAATATTTTAGCATCTAACTACATATCACCTAATCTAAATAGACTGACCTTCAAACTCAATCATCACAGATCCAGTTCTTATGAATCTGACCCCCATACACACCTCCATCACCAAGTCAATATATACAAAGGGAGACAATATCAAGGTCATAGTTCCCTCTCAAATGGTGTAACTATGCTGATTACAACAAAATCATACACACGTGCCCAAAAGGAGAAGAACCCATTAAAGCCTAATATGCCTCCCCTGGCTGGCCTCTCAAAAATTAAAGACTGTTATGTGAATTCAGTGATACTCATTACATATTTAAACTCAATTTTGTTTGTTTGGAAAGTTGTTGGGCAGCACAAGCAATAAATTGTTTTTCCCTATGGTATTGCTAGTCATAGACTATACTAAAATGATGAGTGATGTATTTTCACATTCAAAACCACTGTTCTTTTTAATGAAAACAATGTTATTTGATATCATCATTTTTTAAAAATGGAAGATTAGAGCTTAGTGGAACTAATATATTTTAAAAGATAATCCTTGAAGAATACAGATATCATGTTACTAGTTAAAGATATTTGTAACTGAAGCTCATGTTTCTCTATATAATTTTCCATTTTCTTTCAGTAGCTTAAAACCAATTTATAAGACAAAACTCAATCTCGGTTCAGACTAAATTTGTACATATAAAATGTCATTAGTCTCTTTTCATACTGTATTTTTGTAGAGAAAATTTAAATACACAACAACATTAGAAGAATATAGTAGAGATTTCTAACATATGCCCTGCTACAAGCCACACATGGCCTCCCTTGATACTAATACATCAAAACAGACCAGTACAATCATAAGAAGATTAAATTTCTTAAGACTTGTATATTTACAACTTTTGTTTGTTTGTTTAAGGAAAACAATATTCTAACTTGAATGCTAAAATATTATGGCTTCTTAAATTTCAAGGATATAAATATCCTCCCAAAATTGTGCATGGGAAAATTAATGTTTGTGTAAGTCCAAATCAAATAGAAAGAAAGAAAAACAGAAAAATGTTCAAAGACTTCATAATGACCTTTTTCTAACAGATTTCTCCTCCTCATTATTTCTCTTACAGAGGTATTATTAACAGTGTAGCTGGCTTGCAGAATAATTACTCTAATGTCAACTTTAACTATAGTATCTGTGAAACGTTCATGTCAAAGAACAGAAAGCAGGTTGGAAGGAGTCAGTTTTTGCATTTAAATTTAAAAACAAGAGTAAGAATATATTAACTCATAAATAATAACCTTAGGTATGTAACTACTCTTAGTTATAGTTATATTTAACTACACATAATCAATGCAGTTAAAAGTGTGCATGGATACACAGCAAATATATTTATCCTGGTCCAATAGATTTGTTGAGTGTCATATACCAATATAAACTACCATACAACAAGTCAGAGGAAACTATAAACCTTTTTTTTAATGTGGAAATTATTTCTCTATCAATTGCACTAATTCTTTTTAATTTTTTTATTATTGTTATCTTTAATTTATTTTGTTTACAGTCTAGTCATTATCCCCCTCCAGTTCTGACCTCCTAGAGTTCCTCATCCCATACCTCCTTCACCCCTCCCCCATCTCCAAAAACAATGTCCCTACACACCCACACACCCTGGCAAGCCTCCACATTCCCTGATGCTTCAAGTCTCTTATTGAAATAAACATTTTCAGAAAATCACAGGTATAATGAAGTGAGTTTACATCAAAGTGCATGATGTTATAGACTCACAAAAGCTGGTAACAGAATAAAAAGTTAATATTAATGTTGAATGCAAATAGAGTTCTAGTTTGGGGAAAGATGAGAGAACAAATACAAACCAAGGAGGAGGAAGGTCAAGAAGCACAGGTAAATTGTAGTTCAACATTCAGCACAGGCATTTTAATAGTTGCTGGGATTCAGTCATTTCCCCATTCTTGCATGGAAAATGCTCTTACTCACTGAGATATCTCCTTAAACCATTATGCCATCTTTATATAAGTTTAGCCTTCCTATATTCTTGCAACTTAAGCCAACTTCTCACAGTAGCGATGGATGAGCTTTCTACTGTTTGATAATAAAAAGATGCAACTTAATAGTTTTGTAACCTGCTATTTTAAATACTAACAAGGCATTATTCTTGGATTTGTTCAAACTGTTTTTTTCTGATTAAAGACAAGAGAAGAAATGAGAATAAGAGAAAAAAAGAGAAAGGGAGCCTGCCTCGAAGCATAAGGAGGAAAGTGAGACATGACACCCAAGGATGTCCTCTGCCCTCTAATGCATCCATTGGCCATCAAACAGTAGAATAGAATGGTAGAAAGCCACTGAAGATTTCAAATGACTCAACATCTATTTTAAAAGAGTAAGATTTTTCAAAAACAACCACTAGAGAGTCAAGTAATTGTTTTTATTTGCATCATAGAAACAAAGCTTTATGAAAGACATAGTCATATTAGAATATCTAAAAGTTATTGCACTAACATAGTTAGGTATTGCACTAACATAGTTAGGGTAGCCATAAGATGAAGAAAAAAAAAAAAACGTATTGAGTAAAAAGTCTATCAGAGACAGGGGAGGTATTTCTCAGGTCCAGGAATATGACCAGGCTCCTCACTATGGGGCTTGATTTAGAAGGGTGTATATTACATCTTCATTGCTGGATGCTCCTCTTTTTTTCTTAAAAATGTATTTATTGGAGAAAGAAACACATTTTCCACTTATTTTTTATTAGATATTTTCTTTATATACATTTCAAATGCTATCCCAAAAGTTCCCTATACCCTCCCTCCACCCTGCTCCCCTACCCACCCACTCCCACTTCTTGACCCTAGCATTCCCCTGTACTGGGGCATATAAAGTTTGTAATGCCAAGGGGCCTCCCTTCCCATTGATGGCCGACTAGGCCATCTTCTGCTACATGTGCAGCTAGAGGTACGAGCTCTGGGGATACTGGTTAGTTTATATTGTTGTTCCACCTATACTGTTGCAGACCCCTTCAGCTCCTTGGGTGCTTTCTCTAGCTTCTCCATTGGGGGCCCTGTGTTCCATTTTATAGATGACTGTGAGCATCCACTTCTGTATTTGCCAGGCACTGCTTTTCAACAATGACCAATTTACTAATCGCTGATTTTGTCGTGTGCCTATCAAACTGATACCTGTATAACATTTTGTTTCCTGTATATTATCCTTCAAGAAAAAGAATATTTGGCCAGTCTCCCAAAAGTTTGGTGATCCTGAATTAGACATTATTCATTTATATAATTCTTAGAAATGAAGTTGCTTAGTATCACTCAACCCTAAGAAATTGACATAAAATATGCCCTGCTTCTCACTGAATTGCCCTGTTTGGAAAAATGGCCTCTGATTTCCATGAACTGAACTGCCCTGACTGCACAAAGTAAATGGAACTAAATGATGTCAGCTGAATTCAACTGCATTGAACTGCAGTCAATGAGAGTCAACTGATTTCCACTGCATTGCCTGAACTCAACTTAACTACACTCTCTGAACTGCTCTCTGCATCAGTCTCACTCTGTGCCTCTCTTTTAAGTCCTCTCTTTTGCTGTCTGTTCTCATGAGAGTTGGGTGCATCCCATCTCTGACTCATTCTGTCAAACTCTTTCTCTGATTTGTCACTTTGTCTACCCCTCCATAAGATATCACTTTCAAAAATGGCTGCTTCCTTCTACAACTACTCTTACGTTCATTGTTTGGATAAAAAGCATGTACTAGGGGCATGTCTGCATTCCAGTCTGAACTCCAGCATGTCTGAAGTCTAGATCACAAAGACCTAGAAGGTCTTTGGATGGGATCCCTAGTCAGAGAAGCCATGTTGCTGGATTACAATTCCTCTACACTTAACTTTCCTTTTAATTGCTCACACTGATTAACAGCTTTAAAAAGAGAGAGAAAAGAAAAGAATAAAATAAAAGTTATACCCTCTAAGCATGTTTCTAAACCATGAAACCTCAGTGCACTTAGTTCTCATTTGTACTCTAATCACAACTGCACTTGAAATAAGTGCCTGTCTGTTAACTGGATACATGCCATTCAGTCATTGCCACATGAGCATTAATATAATCAAATAACTCACTAATTTTTTGAAAAGCAACAACAACAACCATGCCCATTACATAAAGTATTTTCAATATTAAAAAGAAAGATCATAGAGAAAAAACTGTATTTTTAAAGTATAAAATTCATATAATAGGTGAGGTTTTGTTTTTTGGAGGTTTTTTTTTGTTTGTTTGTTTGTTTTTTTTGACAGTTTTCTTTTTATTATTTCATGTCTTTCACATGGACCTTGCAAGATACATTCTTTTTAACTATAATTTTTTTGGCTATTTTTTTTATTTGCATTTCAAATGCTTTCCTCTTTCCAGCTCTCCTCTTCGAAAACCCCCATCCCATCTCTCCTCGCCTGCCTCTCTGTGGATGCTCCCCACCCACCCACCCATTCTTGTCTTCCTGCCCTGGCATTACCCTACACTGGGACATCAATTGCCCTCAAGCCCAAGGGCCACTTCTCCCACTGATGTCCAACAAGGTCATCCTCTGCCACATATGCAGCCAGAGCCATGGGTCCCTCCATGTGTACTCTTTGGTTGGTGGTCCAGTCCCTGGAAGCTCCTGGGGGTCCCACCTGTTGACACTGATGCTCCTCCCATGGCTTCAGTCCCTTCTCTAACACCTCATTTGCGGACCTCTGTATTTGTCAGGCTCTGGTATAGCGTCTCAGGAGACAGCCATATCAGGCTCCTGAAAAATTATTCAAGTAATTGGTGAAACCTGAGAAGTTTCAAGTTATATAAAGTGTAACAGGATGCATATAAAAACCTCTAATGGAAAAAGGAAATCATTTATCTATATGGTCTAACCTAGAGAAGTTTGGAAATAGGCTTTACTCAGAGAGGGAAAAATTTACAGTCCCCTAGGAGGAGCAATAAAATGAAGTAAACAATAAACCTGGGACTAAACCACCAATCAAAGAAAACACACAGAGGGACTCGTGGCTCTAGCTGCATATGTAGCAGAGGATGGCCTGGTCGGTCATCAATGGGAGGAGAGGCTCTTGGCCCTGTGAAAGTTCTATGCCCCAGTATAGGGGAATGCCTGGACCAAGAAGCTGGAGTGGGTGGGTTGGGGAGTAGGGGGAGGGAGGAGAAGATAGGGGATTTTTGGAGGGGAAACTAGGAAAGGGGTAACATTTGAAATGTAAATAAAGAAAATATCTAATAAACAGGGAAAAATCTGATACTAAAAGCAAAACAATTGATCATTCTTATTCTGGAGATGATCCCACTTTATGCCATAATTACACAGCTTATTTATGAGAAAATCATACTCAATATAATCTTGTGAGCAAAGTGAAACTTTCTCATTTGGTGGCTATTGTTTTCAGATATCATGTTACAAAGTCCAAGTTGGCTTTGAGTTGCGATTCTCCAGCTTCAACCTCCCAAGAACTAGGCATATAGCTGGGCTTATTACAGCCAGCTATGAAAACTTATTGGTATGAAAAGAGCATCAAGTTTGTTTGTTTGTTTTAAATTAAAATGGATTCTTCTCTTATACAATGCATTCCAACCAGTTTCCGCTCCTTGAACTCCTTCTAGTTGGCCACTTCTTAATTTAAAAATGATATGATTTAAATGATTTTCACCTGAATGAGGCAAAAATGTTGACGTATCCCATGTCATGGCATGTGCACACACAAAAGCAAACATGAATCAGGATGCTGATGGAATCCTGACTTCTATAAAATAGCTATATTTTAGGTCATTTCATTGGGTAATATTTTAGTGAATTTGAACTGCACCAATTGTCAGATTAAAAGGAAATCCATCAGTGTAGAAGTGGTCTTTATAGGCCCACATTGTAGAGGACATAGTTAGTTTGCCAGGTTACATTTGCCAGGCTTGCTAGGTTAACATATCTTTTCCCTCCTGCTTTTCACTTTAGTTTTAATTTCTCCTAACACATTTTCTAATTTAAAACTTTACTAATGCCAAATGAACCTGAAAGAAGTTTTTAATTCATCCTTTTTTTTTTCTGGATTCATAATTTCTTCCTTCCTCCTCCATGTCCTCCCTTCAAACTCTCCCACATACTCCTCTTTCTAATTCATGGCCTCTTTTTTACTAATTATTGTCACATACATACATGCATACATACATACATACATACATACATACATACATACATGCATACATGCATAGTTGTGTATAAATATTACTAAATACATAGATACTACCTGCTCAACCTGTGTAACAATATTATTTTATGTGACCTGGCCATTTAGTACAGGATAACCAATAACAAATGAAGATGCCAACCCAGTGAAATTCTGGCAGAGTCCCATGTATACATTTCCAGAGCATATGCAGATATTTGCAGGCAATGCAATGACTCAAAATGAAATTGATGCTTCATCAAAATCACTTTGAAAAGCCAATAAAGCAACACTCAGCTACTAGATATAAATGGTTTTACTAATTTCCTTTAAAGGAGATTGCCCTAAGAAAATAAGGCATTTTAGCCTTATTGTACACTATAATAATAACAACAAAATCACATCAGAAGAAGGCTGAGAAATTGCTACCCTCAGGCAACATAAAGAACAATACCATTGGATTTTTGTAAAGTAATAAACATCTGATAAGCTCATAGGATCCACGCCCCATGTGTTTTTACAGACTTTTATATTAGATATTAATACTCATGATTATTTATGGTTTGGGTTAATCAGTTCTTAATTCTAATAAATAAAAGGTCATAGAGATTGTTGCCTTTTCAAAAGACAATATTAACATTAAGTATTAGAGAACTTTTGAATAATACATTGTTTGAATAACCACACTTGTTTTAATTAGCATTTTCCATTGAGTATTTATTTATATCTAGACAAGGGAATAATTTACATGAAACCTAATGAATACTTTTCTGAAAGGTTTTGAGAATGGTGAATGCCTTAGATGACTAGAGAAGAAAACAATAAGCAGCTGACAAAAACAGGTTTTAGTATGCAAGTGGAGACTGAAGGGCACCAGAATGCCCATAAAAGTTATGTAACACAGTGTTTCTCTCATGTGTTGTCTTTCAACAACTTCAAATGTCATTGAAAAAATTATGCACAATATACTCAGGACCCCACATTCTGGTCTCATGTATATGGGTAGCCCTCAGTTACATATTAAATATGCTGTTATAACTAAATATAAGATTCCACACAGTTCTGAAATGGAACACCTATAGTATATAAACATACATGTGCCTTCAGCTGAGGCCCTAGGAAGGAACTGGTTTCTGCTAGAAATGGAGGTTATCAACAGATGCTATATCAATAGGCACAAATACAAAGGACAGAGAGATGGCACAACAGGTGAGGGCACCAGCTGCCAAGCCTAATACTCCATGTTCAATCCCCAGGAGCAAGAGAAAACTGACCACCATGAGTTGTCCTCCGACCTCTGCATGCCCACATATACACATCAATAAACATGATTTTGCAAAATTCCTAAGCTTTAAGGTCAAATAATAAAACCAAAGCTCTCTGACTCAGTATAGGCTAACCCTTAACTGACCATATCCAAATCCTCATATTAATGTGCATGCCTTCCTCATATCAAGTCAAAGAGTGACTTACTTTCAAAAAAGAAATGTTATAAAAATATTTTAATAAATCCCAGCATGGCGTTCCTTCCTGCCTTTGACCACTTATGAAAAACACATACATTATGTTGGGTTTGCCCATCTTAATATCTGGAATCTTCCAGAAAATAAATAAATAAATATTTAAAAAGAAAAAATAAATTATTCAGTTTAAAGCTAAAATGTTTAGCTTTTCATTAGTCACTACATAATAGATATTTTTCTTTGCATTTCAATTTGACAGGCATAGCTAATAACATATGCTTCGGGCAACCACAGAACATAATGCCATTGGAAACTGACTCATAGAGATGTTCAATAAATAACAATTTTATTAAAATGATAATTAAGATTTGTAGGTTATAATGAAAGGAAAAGTAATAGAATAAGAACCTTCTCAAAGATTTCTAAGTTTACACTAGATGGTATACATGCCAATTTTTAAAAACACAAAATTCTGAACTATTTCAAACATTCATGTGTGTGCTAAGTGTGTACATTCTTGATTTTACTATGTACATTCCAGTGATATCCTGTCATTTCCATTCAGTGTCCAGATTAAATATACAAAGATTAAAATTTGTGAGGAAAGCTTTTACATTCATATGAACAGAAAGAGAGTGATTTCAACCACATTGTCAAAGGTTAAAACAATATTTTAATGTTTTTAAAAAGAAAAATATAGAAATTTGAGGAATAAAACACTAAAATAAAGCTTTTCAAAATAAATATTTTTATTGTTTATAATACAATGAAAATTTGTGATTCCCATAAGTATGTAAATTTTTAAATTTAAGTATTAAGTAAAAGTATACCATTAGGAATATTCCCTAAAATCACATGGTACACTACACATAATATTTCCTGGAGCAAGTTTATCTGTCAAAAATTGCCTGTGATCTACAAATTTCAATTTTGCCATTTAAAATTGAAAAATCACCAAGCATTTTAATGTAACAATGCCTGCATTAAAATTTTTGAAGCACTATTATAATACTAGAAAGTGAGTCTACTCTAAAAGCCACCAATAAGATATTAGCTGTAAAATACAAGCATCTATATAATACAATATTTGAAGATATTCAAAATACATAAATTTACGTTCATTGGGGAAGATTGTATTACGATAAACTCATTCATCTGTCATAATAAATCTACAAAACTAGATAAAAAACTGGAGTCAATTCTCACTGACAGTGGATAAAAGACAATAAATGTTATGAATGTTGAGAGAGAGGAAATAAATGGCCTGCCCGAGGGGCTACTCAGCTCTCAGTTTAGTAAGAGGGATCTTAAGCTTAGAGCAGTAGTCTCACTTGTTTGAAAAGACAGAAATACGTGATGGAAGTGATTAAGATATTGAAGTTTTGAGAGGAAGCAACTGGAAATGAGGTCCTGAAACTTGCATGGGACTCTTTTTAGGCATATGAAAGCTACACATGCATAGGACAAAACTCCAATGACAAGGAAACTATTAATGAAACTGGGAATTGTCAACAATTTGTTGTCTATCAGAAGAGTTTCTTGCTGAACATCAAGAGCACTCAGTAAAAAGTAAGAAGTCAGGAACAATTAATAGACTGCTAATGGACAGGCACAATGACTGGCCACGCACCCTAAATTATACTGATACATCTAGAGTATGAGCACTTTTAATAAGAGATCATCAGGCAAAGATTCTGAACAAGTTTTGAAATTATCAAGTACACTCCTTCCAGATCACAGCAGCCTTCTTTGGGGGTAAAAAACTGGCACAATCTGCTACTCAAAACCCAACACTCACAATGTGCAGTAATATCTCATCAAAAAGGCTTAGAGATTTTACAATAAGAAATTCCCGACTGATTGTATAAGAGAAAAAATAGTTAGTGGTCAACAAACAAGAAAGTGCAGATGCAATACAAACAGCAGAAACAGGCTTTAAAGCTTTTAGTTTAAATGTGTATAATAAGCCATCATATCTCAAGGGAGGCATGAGACAGGGGGGAGAGAAGGATAGAGAGAAGGGACCCATACATGCATTAAAAAGAGCCGAAAGGACTTTCTAGAGATGCAGGATATGATGTTGGAAAGGAATTTAAAAATATATTCTTGGATGCGATTAGCAATCATTTAAATATTACACAATGTTAAAGTCACAGAACATTAAAACAGCACAATGTGAAGGCAGTCAAAAGCAAACAGAAGACACAATAAAGAAGACAAAGTGGTGAACGCATAGCATGAACAAGGTTAGAGATTAAATTGTACCATAAGGGCTAAAATGGATTATATTTTTAAATTATGTTAAGTATATCTTAGCTGCTATCATTAAAGATAAGTAACTATGTGACATGATAGTTTTAGGATATGATTCACTATAGAAACTCTGCTACTATTTTGGTAGGTTTCAATGACTGTAACCAAACACACTAAAGCAGTGCTTTTCAACCGGTGAATTTTGACTTCTTTGGGAGTCCAACAACCTTTTCACAGTGTTGTACAAACCTTTCACAGGGTTTGCATTTTAGACATCCCACATATTTATATTATGATTCATAACAGAAGCAAAGTTCAGTTATGAAGTAGCAATGAAAATAATTTGGGGGGGAGGGAGGAAAGGGTCATCATAATATGCAAAGCTATATCAAAGGGTCATAAGATTTGGAAGGCTCAGAACCACTGAGCTAGAGACATTGCTGAAAGGAAGTAAGGTTTATTTTGGTCCTTGGTTTTAGAGCACATTCAGGTTGCTATGCTGCTCCTAGGGCTACAGTAAGAAACGTTATGGTTATGCTTGCTCATCAGAGCTGAGCAGCCCATCTCATGGCTGCCAAAAAGCAAAGAAATGAAGGAAGTACCCTTCAAAAGTTTACACCCAGGGATGCACTTCTTCCAAATGATTCAAGCATTAGTAAAGCAAAAAGCTTATCATTAGTGATCGTCACCACAAATCACGAGAGGGTTCACCACAATATTTCCTGAACGAGGTACAGCAATATCTATCAAAAGAATGACATGAGTTCCCTTTGATCTAGAGATTTTAATTAAGCTTTTTGCAATAGAGAAATCACCAAATAATATTAGTATAGCAATGTCTATGAGGTTTGCTTTGCAGTGCTGTTATAACACTAGCAATTGAGTATGCTCTAAAAGCCATCAGTAATAGTAATCATAAGTTTTGAGCGCCTATGCAACTCATGCATCCATTTAGAAAAACAATACAAATTGTATCTTATATCTTGGGTATCCTAAGTTTTGGGCTAATATCCACTTATCAGTGAATACATATTGTGTGAGTTCCTTTGTGATTGTGTTACCTCACTCAAGATGATGCCCTCCAGGTCCATCCATTTGGCTAGGAATTTCATAAATTCATTCTTTTTAATAGCTGAGTAGTACCCCATTGTGTAAATGTACCATAATTTCTGTATCCATTCCTCTGTTGAGGGGCATCTGGGTTCTTTCCAGCTTCTGGCTATTATAAATAAGGCTGCTATGAACATAGTGGAGCATGTGTCCTTACCGGTTGGGACAACTTCTGGATATATGCCCAGGAGAGGTATTGCTGGATCCTCCGGTAGTACTATGTCCAATTTTCTGAGGAACTGCCAGACTTATTTCCAGAGTGGTTGTACAAGCTTGCAATCCCACCAACAATGGAGGAGTGTTCCTCTTTCTCCACATCCTCGCCAGCATTTGCTGTCACCTGAATTTTTGATCTTAGCCATTCTGACTGGTATGAGGTGGAATCTCAGGGTTGTTTTGATTTGCATTTCCCTGATGATTAAGGATGTTGAACATTTTTTCAGGTGCTTCTCTGCCATTCGGTATTCTTCAGGTGAGAATTCTTTGTTCAGTTCTGAGCCCCATTTTTTAATGGGGTTATTTGATTTTCTGGAGTCCACCTTCTTGAGTTCTTTATATATATATTGGATATTAGTCCCTTATATGATTTAGGATAGGTAAAGATCCTTTCCCAATCTGTTGGTGGTCTTTTTGTCTTATTGATGGTGTCTTTTGCCTTGCAGAAGCTTTGCAGTTTCATGAGGTCCCATTTGTCAATTCTCGATCTTACAGCACAAGCCATTGCTGTTCTATTCAGGAATTTTTCCCCCGTGCCAATATCTTCAAAGCTTTTCCCCACTTTCTCCTCTATAAGTTTCAGTGTCTCTGGTTTTATGTGGAGCTCCTTGATCCACTTAGATTTGACCTTAGTACAAGGAGATAGGAATGGATCAATTCGCATTCTTCTACATGATAACAACCAGTTGTACCAGCACCATTTGTTGAAAATGCTGTCTTTCTTCCACTGGATGGTTTTAGCTCCCTTGTCGAAGATCAAGTGACCATAGGTGTGTGGCTTCATTTCTGGGTCTTCAATTCTATTCCATTGGTCTATTTGTCTGTCACTATACCAGTACCATGCAGTTTTTATCACAATTGCTCTGTAGTAAAGCTTTAGGTCAGGCATGGTGATTCCACCAGAGGTTCTTTAATCCTTGAGAAGAGTTTTTGCTATCCTAGGTTTTTTGTTATTCCAGGTGAATTTGCAGATTGCACTTTCTAATTCGTTGAAGGATTGAGTTGGAATTTTGATGAGAATTGCATTGAATCTGTAGATTGCTTTTGGCAAGATAGCCATTTTTACAATGTTGTTCCTGCCAATTCATGAGCATGGGAGATTTTTCCATCTTCTGAGATCTTCTATAATTTCTTTCTTCAGAGACTTGAAGTTTTTATTATACAGATCTTTCACTTCCTTAGTTAGAGTCACGCCACGATATTTTATATTATTTGTGACTATTGAGAAGGGTGTTGTTTCCCTAATTTCTTTCTCAGCCTGTTTATTCTTTGTGTAGAGAAAGGCCATTGACTTGTTTGAGTTAATTTTATATCCAATTTGCTAAACGCATGAAACTCAAGAAGAATGAAGACCAAAGTGTGGACACTTTGCCCCTTCTTAGAATTGGGAACAAAACACCCATGGAAGGAGTTACAGAGACAAAGTTTGGAGCTGTGATGAAAGGATGGACCATCTAGAGACTGCCATATCCGGGGATCCATCCCATAATCAGCTTCCAAACGCTGACACCATTGCATACACTAGCAAAATTTTTGCTGAAAGGACCCAGATATAGCTCTCTCTTGTGAAACTATGCCGGGGCCAAACAAACACACTGTCAGCTATTGGATGTATCACTGTCAGCTCACTATCAGCTATTGGATGTATCACAGGGCTCCCAATGGAGAAGCTAGAGAAAGTACCCAAGGAGTTAAAGGGATCTGCAACCCTATAGTTGGAACAACATGATGAACTAACCAGTACCCCGGAGCTCTTGTCTCTAGCTGCATATGTATCGAAAGATGGCCTATTCGGCCATCACTGGAAAGAGAGGCCCATTGGACTTGCAAACTTTATATGCCCCAATACAGGGGAATGCCAGGGCCAAAAGAATGGGAATGGGTGGGTCGGGAAGTGTGGGGGGGTATGGGGGACTTTTGGGATAGCATTGGAAATGTAATTGAGGAAAATACGTAATAAAAAAAATAAAAAGAAATAAAAAGAAAAACAATACAACCAGGCATGGTGGTACCTGCCTTTAACCCCTGTACTGGAGAGGCTGAGTCAGAAGGATCTCACCTCCTAATAAATCATTCAGCCACATACCCATCACTAGTTTTGTCCACTGATGACATAAGGGCTCTTATGATCCTGAAGACTCTCAATGGTTCCTCTCACAGGTGACCATCTTCCTTTATTTTCACAGCATTTCCTCAATATTTTGAGTCCCAAAGATTGTATTTGTACAGGGATATAACATATTATCTCAGCCACCGTTCCACTGTCTGTGATGCCCATGTCCTTCTGTCTATCCTAGATAGCTCAAATTATATAGGCTGTTATTGTAATCACACTCCAGGCATCTCTCTCTGTGTGTGTCTCCTCTCTCTCAATCCCACCCTTCTTCCCTCCCTCCCTCCTTCCCCATAACAGAGAGAAAAACACGCCTTCAATACCCTCATTGCTGATATTTTTTATGTAGACTCTAGAAGCACAATGGGAAAATCCCAGCCATTCCTGATGCTCTCACAGTAAAACTGCTCTTACTTTAGAACTATAAACACTGGTTTAGGTGCACAGAAAGTCATTGCACCTGTCCATTAGCATTCTGTCTTCAGTCCTCTGATATTTCTCTCTTTTATTACTCAGTAGATTCCCTCTGACTCTTCTGTATTCCTACTTACCCAAATAGAAAAAGAAGTACAGCCAGGTGTGTTGGTGCATGCCTTCAATCCCAACAGCATAAAAGAGACTGAGACAGAACTGTGAACTTAAGAACAGCCTGGGGATAACAAAAGTCTTGTTCTAAAAATTAAAATAAGTAAGTAACTAAATAAATCTTTACTCGGTTTTCCAGCTCAGCCCATGCAAGTAAATACTGCTTGAAGAACATGGCTTCATGGGGTTCCATGCTCTGGCTTTATCTTTTGTTGTTTTGTTATACAATTTAGCACTACAGGATGGTTTAATAACATATTCATACACATGTGCCTAAAGACTTGATCATGCATCCCAATACCGTCTAACCTGGTACCTCATACATTACAGGAAAGCAGCAAGGTTTGTTGAATGAGCTGAAAGACTGAATGAATGACCCATGAGTGAAAACAAGAACATGGAAAATTGTTTAAGAAGATGTGTAGATACATCAGGCCATGAAATGAGTCCGTGGGAAGTAACATCAGGACTAGGTTAATTAAAAGGTAAGAATAAGGTTATTCAAAGGTAAGAATAAGGACGTTGAGACAGAAATACATTAAAATTTTTATTTAAATGGGGGCATGGTAATATTTAATTGTCAGCCTAGCTCTGGAACTGTAGAGACAAATAGAAGCCTGAACTTGCTTGGCAAAGTTCCAAGTGAGGGAGACTGTCTCATATGACAATGTATATGGCACCTGAGGAACAATATTCAAGGTTCAAGGTTGACTCTCCCAAACACACACACACACACACACACACACACACACACACACACACCCCTGAGCATCCATGAATGGACACTGGACATACACTCTAAAGTACTTTTTTTTTTAATCCTCAGATACCAAACAAGTAGGATGTATAAATTAGTAAAGATATTTACTTATACATAAAATGTAAAATCAGGCTAGTTTTAATTTATGACACATTTTAAATATAAAGGATAAGAATTTTGAATTGATTCAATTTTCCAAATCTGAATGTAAATCAGAAATCAGAATTCTATCATCAGAAAAGAAGCATTCCAATGGGATTTTGCTTTGCAATAAGAAAGTTTTCAGTGGAACTCACAGGAACATGAAGATGTCTCAGCACTTGTGAGGCAAACCAAAACAATAGACCTCCAGGTCAGAAACTAGGCTTGGCTACCAAAGCCTGGCAAGGGTTTCCAGATGAGAAGTCACAACTTTCATTATATGGGGGTCAACAGTTCGTGCTTGTCCTGCTTGCTCACCCTACATGTGAGGGAAACTTTCAATTAAAGAAAATTAGAATCTTAAATGCGTTACATAATTTCTATCTTAAAGATGAAAAACATACTTCTGGGAAGTTAACCACAGTTCTATTCAATCCTTTTAATAATCAAAATTAGTTGATTTCTATATGCTAATAATTAGACTAGGTTGTAAACCATCTGAGTATGAGAATAAACAGTTTTTTCTTGCCTCCAAAAATCCAGAATCCTTTTACCACCTGAAAAGATAGTAAAAAGAAATAAAACTGAAAAAAATATCTGGAAATTATGCAATGAAGAAGGAAAAATTACAGACCTTGGAATCAGACCTGTTAGATAAAACCTTTTCCAATTCCTTTTAATAGATCAACACTATTCCATTGATGGGTGTAGTATTTAGTATCTAGCTACAGCCCTTTGATAGCCCACAGTCAAATCATATCAAAGAGATAATACAAACAGTGATGTAACTGACATCTTAGCACATCTAGTCTCAGGTACCAGTGACATTATTTACCCACATTAACAGTACTAGTAATTACTAGTAGGTAGTAATCTCCTAGCTAGTTCACCAATGCTGCTTTATTATTTCATGGTATATATAAAGTATGACTTTGATTGTGTCAGCCTTTTCTTTAAAACATTAACAGTCTCTCCAATTCTTTAGATAGAACAACATTCATGTGATCTTCCTACCCAGTTCCATCTTGAAACTATCTTCTTTTACTGTCTGTATTAGCTCTCTTCTGTGCATCTGGAACTTCAGCTTTGCTCCCTGAGTTCCTACAGGCAAACTCCTACCTTAGAATTCTTCACCTTTCCTTGCTCTCCCTCCTTGGCATTCTGTTGCCTAGAAGTGGGCAAGTCCTCTGTCCTTCCTGTAAGTCTTTACCTAAATGTCTCAGCAGTAAGAGTGCTCTGACCACACACATAATACGAATCATGCCTTCCCTTCAACTCGGCTTTTGTTGTCCCCAAAGCATGAACACTATCAGGCATACTTGCTATTTATTTGTTTATTTGCATGTCTTCTGTTTCTATGAGAACATTCTAAAAAGAATATGACCTATGCCAGTAATGATAGTTTTTCAATGGCCACATTCCAAGTAGTTAACACAGTGTTTGGAACGCAGTCAATGTCCAGTGAAGTTTCATAATAAATTATCTGAAACAAAGACTAAAGATTTTTAATGTTTGCTACTTGCTTTCACATGAACTCTTCCAAGGCCCTAAAGCAATTAACACTTTTTTCAACATGTGAGAACAACTACAACTCTTCCCCACTCTTTTATCAATAGCACATTAGAATATATATCTTTTTTACCATTTATTTGCTGTCAAAAAGCTAGGTACCGCTTTTATAAAACTGATAGTCAAATTCTAATTTATAGTAAAAAATGAATATTTAAATGACTTAGCTATATTCCCAAGGGACATACTATACAGAATGCAAGCAAGTCCAAAGGAGATAATTAGAAGTGTTCAAGCTAGCATTCTCAAGAGTTCACGCTTGCACTTTTTGAGTCCAACAATTAAAATGCAAATGAAATACATCTTCACAAAAACCTGACTAAGGCAGCAATTCCTCAGATCAACAAAGCCTCTCTCAGTCAGCATCATCCACCCAGGAAACAAGCAGTTTTGGGGCTGCTCTAAAAAAAAAAAAAAGACAAACACTATGAAAGATCATGCATTGTAACTGCCCTCCTACAGTGCCTTCAAGAATATGTTTTCATGGCAGATGAAGGGGATTAGGAGGCTAAGAGGTACTCTGCTACAGTTTACAGCAGGCTGTATTCTCATGAGAGAGAAGTGAGACCATGCAAAAAGAATGTGGCCAGTTGACAATAGCCTTCATGTGTCACAGAAGGCAGAGGCTCTGGGGATGCAAAATCACCCTGTAGGACAGTCCCAGAAAATGGCATTTAAAATAAACTATCTGAAATTGGTTTGGAAATCAAAATAGGGCAGACTCGAGGCTGACATATTATAAGGAAAAGACTTCTCATTGTCCCGGCATCATTGCCATCTGTGGTTTAGAAATGACAGCTGAGTCAATTTTTACATACCCCTTAGTTAATAAATCCCATACATGAATGAATATTCATGCTATCAGCTACTATCTCAAATCATTAGTTCCCCTCATATTTCATAGGATTTTAAAAGGTAAAATACGTATCTCTTCATATTATGAATTATAGATGCTGTATGAAAAAAATAAGATTGCAGGAGCCAAAAGTCCAGCACGCTTATGTCTACATAGTGTTACTGAGACTTGACAGGGTATTCCACGCACCATGAAATCTCAACAATAATGTTTCCTGAAGAAGACTGGCATAATGACATTTCCAGATGGCATGCCAATGTGGACAAGGGAAATTCCTCGTAGTCTGATCCCTATGTGAAGAGCTACAAAGCATTAATGGAGAATCAGGTTCCTTTCGGGATAAGCTCCTACATCGTTTATCCAAATCCCAGTGGTCAAGCAGATAGATAGATAGATAGATAGATAGATAGATAGATAGATAGATAGATAGATGCATTTGACTCTGTATACATGTATTCATATGTGTATAATCATAATTAAACAAGAGCTCATGAAAATGGAAAGGAAAGGACAAAAACAGGAGGGGTTAGAGAGAGAAGAAGGGGAGGAACTGCTCAGGTATGAAATTCTCAAAGCAAATTATGTGTGTGTGTGTGTGTGTGTGTGTGTGTGTGTGTGTGTGTGTGTGTATGTGTATATGTTAATGCCTATATATGTGTGTATGTATATAATGTGCATGTATGTGTGTACATATATGTGTACATTTGTATATGTATGTATACATATAAATACATACACATGTACATGAATATATGTATATCAGAAATAAGCCACATTAGCTATTTGATAGACAGAATTTAAGTTAGAAGTAGAGCCAGTAAAAATACAAAATACTGCCAGACTTCAGAAAATGGGATCAGTTCAGTAATGTTGGCAACAGATGGCAAATTCAGGGCAATGGAAGCTAATGCCAAAATAATTACTTCTCAAGCCAGGAGCCAAGTGAGGGAACGTGTTCTGAGAAACAAGCACTCTGGTCACCACAAGGGAAAGGTAGATATACACACACAAATAAGATGAGAAAAATAATCAGATCCAGAGTAGCAAGTGAAGGTCACAGAGAACAAAAACAGTATATTGAACAGAATGGCAAAAGAGAAAAGGTATTTCAGATGGGGCTACTAGGAATACATTTCTACAAAAGTGATACAATAAACACAACATTGGCAATGTTTAAAGCAGCATGTCCCAGGCCATATTCGCACTGCTTTCACAAGTATGTTCTGATTTGAGCCATGCTAACACTGTGACCTTCATTTGCTTATTAATTGCCATTCACAGAAAGGACACTGAATGATATCCATCCTCTTTCAGAGGCATACCACATGTAAGCATGAGGCCTAAGGAATACTTGGGATCATTCTGAGTCTGAAGCCCCAAGCCCTGGATATTACACATGGCAACAGGACAAATGTTGCTTCTACCCATCTGAAGAGCACACTCACTTTCTGCCTGAAGGCTGTCCAACTATATGAACATGCTATAGGGTAAGGTACTACTCAAAGGATCATCAATACACACATTTAAGAGCACTTAATATAATCATTGGACTAAGACCTGGAAAGAAAACAATTTAATTGTAGGATATAAAAAGTTCACAATGCACTATGGAATAGGATATATAACCACAGGATCATAATGCATCATGGACAAGTGACACAATCATTAATATGTCCTATGTGACACATTGAAGATTTACAATGGGACTCTACTGAAATTTCATCTCAAGCATAGATCATAAGTTAAAGAATGTAAAAAGACTGGGAGGAAACTACAAGAACTGAAATATAATTAAAGAATTAATATGTATTTATATAGGTAATGAAACATTCAAATATGGCACAAGCTATGACATAGAAATCTGCCTATATTTTAAAAGTATGAATTACTACTGAGAAGTTTGTTTAGCTAGCAGGATAAAGGACTCATCTATGACTTTTGTAATGAGTGAAGTGTAAGTAATATTTTATGCAACTACTAACCATTGAAATTTAGATGAACTCTTCTTAAGTACCTATATACAGTACACTGCAATTTAACAGTGAATCAAGTGATGTTTGAGGTGCTGAATTCCTCTCTACTAGAGTATCAGATAAGCAAGGGGTAATAGAGTTTGAAGCATCAGCATGAACATCCATTTGACTTGTTGTAATACATTTATGTATAAATGTATGCAAATGATTATATAGAGAGGAATACACATGCATATATATATATATATATATATACATAAATATATATCCTTGTTCATCAGCTATAGACATATCAAAGAAAAAACACACTTAGTGATGATGGACTGTTGAGGTTTTGTCTTTTATTGTCTACTATGATGCTAAGTGGGGGACCCCCAAGATCTGAAGTCTGCACATAGCCTCTAAGACCCTGCCTCCAAGTTAATTCTGACTGATGAAGAAAGATGCTGGCAGATTATAGCTGGGCAGAAGAGAAATGCATGGGGTTGAGTTTTTGTGGGCTTGTGTCAGAGGAGAGACAAAGGAAAGAAGAGAAAGACGCCACCATGGAAGAAAAAATACCAGGAGGGAGAGAGCGAGCCTCTATTGGGTAGGAGCAAAGAAAATATGGCCATGTGGACTGGCCAATTGGAGTTAAGAGCAGCCCAGATGAAACTTAAAAATAGGGAGTGATCCGCAAAGATTCAGGTGGGCAAGAGCGAGGGCACAGCCATGAGTCGGCAGTTGGCAGCTGGTAGAACCAGCCACAGGGGTGGATGCATAGCTCCAGGCATTCTTCCAGGCATTCTTAGGAGGGATGGTTACTGAGCAGCATGGCAGAGCCTGCCAGAAGAGTGGACCGCAGTCTAGGGAAGGGCCAGCTGACAGCATGGCGGCATCTGTTCTCGAAAAAGATTTAACTAACAGGCAGGCAGTTAAATAGCATGGATCTGAATGAGACCAGCGTGGCCGTTGGCGACTTGGTGGAACTAGCCTCGAGAGCTCTGTTAGAGCCTATCATGGCTGTCCTCTGAAACGCCCAACGAGCAGCTAACTGAGACAGACACAGATACTTACACCCTACCAATGGACTGAAGTCTGGGATCCCTCTAGTTGAATTAGGGAAAAGCTGGAAGAAGCTGAAGAGGAAGGTGAGCCTAGGAGGGAGACCAGTAGTCTCAACTAACCTGGACCCCTGAGATCTACAGCAGAAGACTGCCTGTTCTGGCCTCAGTGAGAGAAGAAGCATCTAACCCTTGAGAGCAAGAGACTTGAGGCCCCAGGGAATGGGGAGGCCAGGTGGGGTGAGGTTGGGGTGGGGGGCATCTTCTTGGAGACAGGGGAGAGGAGGAATGGGATGAGGAACTGTGGGAGAGCAGACTGGGACTGTGTAATGACTGGAATGTAAATAAATAAACTAATTTAGAAAATGGATAAGTAAATAATGCATGCATGCAAAAAAATAGGGAGTGATGGCTTGGGGTTAAAATGGGAAGGTAGATTCTAACAGCATGGAGGGTAGGCAGTTGCCCAGCTATTGTGCTGCCTAAGTCATGTTTTAAAATATGAAGGCAGTGTGTGTGCTTTCATCTGGGAACATAAATAGGTAAAGGTGGGGAAGAAACTCTGCAGAGGGATCTTTTATTACTTTTTACTAAAGTGGCTATTAAATCCTAAATCTTTCTTGGTTTCTAATATCATTTCTAACAAAAAGAAAAGTGAATCTTTGAAGAAATGTCTCATTCTAGGCCTGGAGCAAAAAATACACAAGTCTAGGGGGTCTTGTTCTAAATAACTTCTGCATTTTAGAGAATATAATGGGAAACCCAGGCTGATGGATCTGAAGGATATCATCCTGAGCAAGGTAACCCAATCACAAAAGAACACACATGGTATGCACTCACTGATAAGTGGATATTAGCCCAGAAACTTGGAATACCCAAGATACAATTCACAGACCACATGAAGCTCAAGAAGAAGGAAGACAAAAGTGTGGGTCCTTTGGTCATTCTTAGCAGGTGTAACAAAATACTCATGGGAGCAAATATGGAGACAAAGTGTGGAACAGAGACTGAAGGAAAGACTATCCAGAGACTGCCTCACCTGCAGATCCATCCTATATACAGTCACCAAACACAAACACTACTGTGGATGCCAAGAAGTGCATGCTGACAGGAGCCTTATATAGCTGTCTCCTGAGAGGCTCTGCCACAGCCTGACATATACAGCGGTGGATGCTCACAGCCAACCATTAAACTGATCACAGGGTCACCAATGGAGGAGTTAGAGAATGGACTGAAGGAGTTGAGGGGGTTTGCAACCCCATAGGAAGAACAACAATATCAAACAACCAGAGCTCCCAGGGTCTAAACCACCAACCAAGGAGTACATATGGAGGGACCCATGGCTCCAGCAATATATTTAGCAGAGGATGGTCTTGTAGGGCATCAATGGGAGAAGAGGCCCTTGGTTCAGTGAAGGCTCAATGCCTCAGTGTAGAGGAATGTGAGAGCATGGAGGCAGGAGTGGGTGGGTGGGTGAGGGTACACTCTCTAGAAGCAGGAGGAGGGGAGATGGGATAGAGGGCTTCTGGGGGGGGGTGGAAATCTGGAAAGGGGATAACTTTTGAAATTTAAATAGATAGAATATCCAATAAAAATAGAAAAATAAACAAATTTTTAAATAATGTTATGGCAGTCTAAACACCAGTAAAGTGGTATTAGATCATAACCCAAAGTATAAAATACATACTCATATATTTGTAATTATTTATTATAATATATCATATTCTTATATGTAATAGATTATAAAAGAAAAAAGACAAATAATTCATGAAGGTGTTTCATTCCCAAGGAAGTGAATCTGAATAGCTTCTCCCTAAATTGCATAACACAAACATGACTTCAATGCAAAGGTCAAAGCATGAAATGGGATAAGGAGATCCACTTTTAGTGAGAACCCTCACAGATATTGCTTTAACCTCTCAATTAGTGTTAGTGTGAACAACATTAAAGTGTCAACAGTATACCATCCTCATTTGACAGTGTGACATGGTACTTAGCTTTTTCCAGTCTTTCAAACATGACATAATACCAGTCAAACCATGACATATTCACAATGTATAATTACAACAGCAGAATGTGCTAGAAAAGACACATACTCACAATCATCAAGGTCATCACAAATAAGGACATTCTTAGAATCTACCAAAGACAAGAGGAGTGAATGTAGGTTGGTCAAAGCTTCAGTGTGACCCTTCAAGATCTTAAGAGCTTGAGAAAAAACCCAAGGAGATCTAAGTAGAACCAAGATTTTAGTGAAACTTAGGGTGTCAATGCTGGCATTTTTGTCACACTGCATGTGACACACAGATGTCAGGTAGTAAAAAGGGAAGTGAAGGTGGGCATTGCCTTGTTATTCAAAATAAGCAACAACCACCAATATTAAAAAAAAATCAAAATATATGGAAAGGAAAATTGAACACTTTTACACATATGAACATTTTTATAAAGCAAAATGATGCCCTTCATACATGTGTCTGAATATTAAATTAAGCACCCTAAAAACCCATACATGTGAGAGTTGAGCATTTCTCCTGGGTATATAAGATTACAAGGACAGAACTACATTTCAACAAATCCTCAGAAGTAGAACTTTTGAAAGGAAATAGAGTTTGAGTCTGAACTAATCTGACCTTCCTAAAGTAGAGAGAACTGTTGTTATTAAAGAATAAGACTACCTCACAGAATGTCTCCTCTCCCTCTCTCTCAATTTCTTCTTCTCAATTTTCTCTTACCAAAACTTTCAAAAATATGGCCACAGAATGGACTACCAACAGCTAAATGGATTGTGGTCAATTTTCACAGCAATTGAACAAAATAGCATCATAGAATCTCAGACCTGGCCCAAAATCACCAGGGTCAACCCTTCATTGTGAGCAAACTGAGACCAGAAAGATTAGCTGTCTTGTTCGATGAAATATGTGTAACTGTTGACTGAGTTCACTCTGAGCCCAGTTTCCTTTAACCCCAGGGCCATGCATTTTCTTGTATATGCCAGTAATGACAAAGAGCTGGTCCACATTATTTTCTCTGTCCTCCCCAGAAATGTTTCTCTTGTTCCCTACCCTGCCTCCAACCCATTGGTAATGCCTTCCTATCACAACACATTTTCTCACTGTGCAGATACAAAGTTTAAAAAGCAGCCTTCTACACTGTAGACCATATACCTACTCAAAAATGAGCACACTGGAAGAAAAATTATTCTATGCCCATAAGACAAAAACATGTTCTAGTATAAAAGCATCAATGCCTAAAGCGACAAGTTAATACAGGAGCTGCAACGTATTACCTCATACCGTAATAAACTCAGAAACTTCATTAAAGTAATGTTTTCTTAATCAACTGGAACCGATTAAAAGTAATCAGATAAAAAAAAGCGATCCATATCTCCTCTGTATATCAGTTTAATCCAAATGAGAATAAGCTACCACAAATCAATCAATTCAATGGGAGTTGGTTTAAAAAAGGTTAGCTTCTTCTAGCCTATTAATTTTAAAACTAAAATGAAGGGAAACCACAAAAGCAGTTCAATTTAAATAAAAGTACAGCTTGAAACTTCAGACAATCAGACACAGCATAGACCCTGCTATTTTTCCAACTTAGATGCTAATTAGGTTTCTTCAATCTAAGATTATACGCATTCTATAAACTTGCAAATTTAGCAGTTATCTGTAAAAGTTCCTTTAAATAACTTGGGAGTTTTTCTTTTGGAGCTAAAAATATAAGCAACAGATACAGAAACGTTAAAAAATGAGAAGAAAAAGCCTGAACTGTGCTTCGAAATGAGAAAATATCTGCACCTACAAAAATTACTTCCCAACTCTCTCATTTGACAATGAGTTTCAAATTACTCAACTTTCAGCAGTTGACAGCAGGCACGAAGAACCTTTATACTTGTAATGCTCCATGAACCAGAAAAATCTTTCAATCTATATGCTGATGTAATCTGAATCCTTGTATTTTGAGTTTGGGCAACACACCCAGAGGTTGAGTAACTTCTCCAGAAGGGACTAGGGTACTTTGGTCCACCTGCTTACTCAGTCAGTACCTCTTCCCCTTTCTGTGTGTATTCCCTCAATTTCCATTCTTCAGAGGTGGGTGCCAGTGTGAAACCTACATCAGTATTTTCTTGGTTCCATTTAGCCTGTTCTATTGACCTTCCTGCTCCTTGATAAACAGCATGACCAAAAGCAACTGGGGGAGTAAGTGTTTGATTATACTTCAAGTTAACAAACCATCACAGAGGGACATCAAGGCAGGAGCCCGGAGGCAGGAACTGAAGCAGGTACCATAGGCGATTGGTGCTTTAGTGGCTTGATGCTTGATCACTATGGCTCCCTCTTTTATATAAACCAAGACCTATCATGTATTGTCCCTCAGTGGGCTAGATCCTCCCCACATCAATCAGTCAATAAAATTCCCTTGCAAACCAATCTGATGGGGGTATATTCTTAACTGCGTTTCAGCTTCTCAGAGGATCCTGGATTTTTCGTTGACAAAAACAAACAAACACAAACAAATGAACAACAACAAAACTAACTAGAACAGACCCTAAAAGTCAAAAACATTTTATTTTAGGAATTGTATTTCCTCACAGAGCCCAAGAAGCTACTTGCTTCCTAGCTTGAGCTAAGTGATCCAAACTAGAAAACAGCTTTTTTCCTCTGCCCCCTAAGAGAGAGTTAGTAGCATATCTTTGTTTATATGCAGGATTCAAAAAAGAACAACGAAAGGAGTGAATGCCAATTAATGAAGAACCACAGTACGTAGAGTTCCCAGAGTGCTGCTGGGAGGTGGCTTTGTGGTAAAAATCCTCTACTTTAAATTCTGACTCTCCTCCCTGTCAGGGGTGTCCTCTGAGACAGTGCCTGCCTTACAGCCTTGTTATTTCTAGGGTTCAATGGAGAGTCTGAAGAGGAAGGGAGTTCAGTAAAATCCCCAATGCTCTCCTTAAACACAGCCTCTGTGCTTCCTTTGGAAAGAACATATAACACATTTCACTTTGTGTCTTTTAGGGGGCCTTCTGCTTTTCCTAATAGCTGTCAATATGCCTGCTATATAGTCCTAGGCTATGCTTACAAGCTCCTTAAAATTCCAAACCTCTTGCTCTCCCCCCCTCATTTTGATGGCTGCTGAGAGTCCACAGATGCTACCCCCACTATACCCTCTTCTAAGTATTGGCCTTTCCAGCAGAGATGATGAACTTGAGAATTGGGTTTCACATGCTCCTTTGCCAACAAGAAGCAGATGCCAATTAGGTTGCATGAATGCAGGTGAATCAGAAACACAGAACAGTGGTAAGTAGTCATGTGTCCCTATGAGACAGTGAGTTTGGGAGTGGTGTTTGGGCATTTCTCCTTGAATCACCTTATCAATCTTTGGTTCTACGTAATTTCTATGTATGAAGTTAAGTAAATATTCCACAAAGGTATTTAATACTTAATAATTAAACACACACACATACGCATATGCAAAAGCAGCCATTAACTGGATCTATAGAATTCTGCTCCAAAATGAAAAATTTTACTAGTTAATCGTCATATGATAAAATTAGAGTTTATTATTTCTTTAAGGTTACTTTTGAGGACTGGATAAAAGGCTTCGATACTAAAAATTAATGTTCAAGCCTTACAAAACATCCACAGTGAAACACGTAATCCACTGTATCAAATATATTTTCTTTCAAGACACTTTCCTGACTGGCCCAATTAATACTCATAAGCATTATTCATTACATTACAATGTAGCAACAGCAGAGTCAGGAAACTAAATCCCCACATGTGCTCACAAAATGGGTTTGATCTCTTAGAGAGGACTGTACATAATGCAAATCATAGAGAATTACTGTATCATTATTTAGAATTACCTGCTAGATTACCTTTTGTTGTTGGGATAAAATAGCATGATCAAAGTGACTTATGAAAGGATTTTATTTGGGTGAGCCTGTGGGTCCAGAAGGAGAATTCATAGCAGAAGGAGAGAGATGAAGGCAGGCATGTGGAGCAGGCAGCTGAGAGTTTATCTCCAACTGTAAACATGAAGAAGAGAATGAACAGTGCTATAAATTCTCAAAGCCACCCCCCCATTGATATGTTCCATGCAGCAAGGCTCACCTCCTAAATATTCCATAATATCCACCAACATTGCCCTAATAGGGCCAACAACTGGAAATTGAGTGGTTACAATACATGGGCATTTTTTACTCAATAATTCATTTCTCAGATATTTTTTATACATTTTATCTCCATGTGTTTAGGAGAAATGATATAGATGAGAAATGGTTCATATTCCATTTAGCCATTTATTAATAGTGATGGTGCATGAGTCAACTATCTAGGTTAGATTTTAAACTTGGAAACTGAACAGTTCAAAGCAAATCCTCACAGAAGGTCTGTACATTTGCTTCTTGCTATCTTCTTCAAACCAAGTACCCAGACTTTTAAGGTCCTAAACAACTGCTGCCTTACATTTAGATATTCTCCTGAAAGCATATGTATATGTTTAGTTTTCCTGAGGAACAAAACATTTGCATATCAAAGATAGTTCTTCATTTTAACACTGCCTAGCTCCTGTCTGAATTACTGTCAAATTTTATTAATAAAGTAATGTCTCATTTCAACCAATTTACAGGCAAGAGAAGATAAATAACTGAAAATTATCCATTTGCTCCATTCATTCCAATGATACCTCAGGAAGCAGTTATGTGCTTTTTTCCCAATCATTGGAATTTTAAAAAATATTCAAAATGAACAAAAATTAAGAGATAGATGTACATAGAGAATATATGTACAATGAGTATACATGTACAGAATGAGAGATGGAGAAGACATCTGGGAGAAAGGAGATGGGAAGGGAGCTAGGAGGAGTGGAGGGAGGGGAAACTGGTCGGGATGCATAATACAAGAGAAGAATTCATTTTCAATTAAAAAAACAACAGGGTAACTGGGAAAGTCTGGGTGAGGATCCAATATTGATGGTGTCACAGAAGCCAGACTTCAAAACAAACCAATAGCTCATTGCAATGTCTTTTTTGGAATGGGTTGGCACAAGGGTGGAGGACAGATACGAGGGGATAGTGAGATAAATGGGACTAGGGTGCATGATGTGAAACTCATCAATTAAAAAGTTAAAAACATAAAAAGAAAAGAAAAGATCTTGCTTTTAGAGTCTCTGTTGAGAGGTCTGGTGTAATTCTAATAGGTCTGCCTTTATATGTTACTCGACCATTTTCCCTAAGCGCTTTCAATACTCTTTGTTCTGGGCATTTAGTGTTTTAATTACTATGTGACAGGAGGAATTTCTTTTCTGGTCCCATCTGGTGTTCTGTAGAGACCACCTCCAGTAGATAGATAGGCACCACTCCCAGTTGAGGGATGAGGCTACCCACCCATCTCAAAGTTTTTAACCCAGAAATATTCCTGTCCAGAGGAAAGACGCTGACAAAAAAAAAAAAAGGAGCAGAGAGTGAAGGAAGGGCCATCCAGGAACCACCCCACCTGGAGAGCCAAGCTCTCTGTAGACACCAAACCTCAACACTGTTGCTGTTTGCCAAGAGGCGCTTGCTGACAAGAATCTGGTATGGCAGTTCTTTTGGAGGACTGGCCAGCAACTGACAAATGCGGATGTGGATGCTTGGAGCCAGTTATTAGACTAAGCTCAGGGGACCCTGGTGGGGGTGCTGGCAGAAGGAGTGGAGGACTGGAAAGAAATGGTAACCCCACAGGAAGAATGATGTTGGCTGACCTGACTGCCCAGTGCTCCCAGGGACTACACCACCAACCAAGGAGTATACAGGGAAGGATCCACAGCTCCAAATACATATGTAGCACAGGATTGCCTTGTCTGACATCAGTGGGAGGGCAGACCTTGGTCCTGTGGAGGTTTGATGCCCCAGAGTAGGGGGATGCTAGAGTGGTGAGGTGGGAGTGAGTGAGAGGGTGGTTGGGTCGGTGGGTAAGCATCCTCATAGAGGCAAAGGGGATGGGAAGAGGGCAGATGTGGGAGGGGGGTTGTGGAGGGGTATCCAGGAAGGAGGATATCATTTAAGATGTAAACAAATGGGATGATAAGAAGAGAGTGGAGGGGAGGGGAGAGGAGGCGAGGGGGGAGGGGAGGGGAGGGGACGGGGGAGGGGAGGGGAGAGGAGAGGAGAGGAGAGGAGAGAAGAGAAGAGAAGAGAAGAGAAGAGAAGAGAAGAGAAGAGAAGAGAAGAGAAGAGAAGAGAAGAGAAGAGAAGAGAAGAGAAGAGAAGAGAAGAGAAGAGAAGAAAAAAGTACCAGATATAAGGAGAGATGTTAAAACCCTTTGATGCCTCTCAACAGAGGAATAGATACAGAAGATATGGTACATTTACACAATGGAGTACTTCTCAGCTATTAAAAAGAATGAATTTATGAAATTCCTAGACAAATGGATGGACCTGGAGGGCATCATCCAGAGTGAGGTAACCCAATCACAACAGAACTCAAATGATATGTACTCACTGATAAGTGGATATTAGCCCAGAAACTTAGAATGCCCAAGATATAAGATACAATTTGCAAAACACATGAAACTGAAGAAGAATGAAGACCAAAGTGTGGACACTTTGCCCCTTCTTAGAACTGGGAAAAAAACACCCATGGAAGGAGTTACAGAGACAAAGTTTGGAGTTGAGAGAAAAGGATGGATCTTCTAGAGACTGCCATATCCAGGGATCCATCCCATAATCAGCCTGCTAACGCTGACACCATTGCATACACTAGCAAGATTTTGCTGAAAGGACCCTGATATAGCTGTCTCTAGTGAGACTATGCCGGGGCCTAGCAAACACAGAAGTGGATGCTCACAGTCAGCTATTGAATGGATCACAGGGCCCCCAATGGAGGAGCTAGAGAAAATAACCAAGGAGCTAAAGGGGTCTGCAACCCTATAGGTGGAACAACATTATGAACTAACCAGTACCCCAGAGCTCTTGACTCTAGCTGCATATGTATCAAAAGATGGCCTAGTTGGCTATCACTGGAAAGAGAGGCCCATTGGACATGCAAACTTTATATGCCCCAGTACAGGGGAACGCCAGGGCGAAAAAGTGGGAGTGGGTGGGTAGGGGAGTGGGGGGGGTAGGGTATGGGGGACTTTTGGGATAGCATTGGAAATGTAAATGAGGAAAATACCTAATAAAAAATATAAAAAAAATAACCACTTTGAAAAGTTCAATCCACTAAGTAAACGTTGTGTCGAATGCCTCTGTCTGCTTGAAGAACTGATGGATCACTGAATTCCATTTCTTTCTCCTGCTGAAAAACTTTCCTTTCTTAAGGCCATAGCTACAGTAGTTGGTGCATGAGAAGTGAGTTAAGACAGATGTGGAGTTGAAATTCTCATTCATGTAAAGTACAGATTCGGTGGCTTTTCACTGGGTAATCTAATCTTCATTGCTCCAATTTTTAGTTAATAAATGTACGGCACATACAGAAACATATAATGTACAGTAAATGCCCATTCCATATGAATTACTTAGAGACTGGACTTCTAACTTGTTTCACTTGGTATGCTTTTGTTCACTATTCCATTTTATTTTAAAGCAATCTCCCAATAAAGTGCTCAGCTGTAGAGTTAGATTGATGTTTAAATGACATCACTTTAAATATGGAGACAGATAGCAGAAGAAGAAAATGAATACATCAGAAGGTAAATTCAACTTAAGATGAAAATAATGAAATTATAAAAACTAAGTATGTTTTCTAAAATTGGATTAAGAGTATTGGTTCAGTTCAGTCTTTGAACCTGCTATTATTTTCAACAGTTGATGGCTCAATTGATCCCAATTTTTCCATAATGATGAGGCAGAAATGGTCCAGCAGTATGTAAGACCTAGAGACTGATCAGGTTAGCTTCATTAACACAAAACATCTCTAGTTTTTGGAAAAAAAAAAAACTTAAAAAAGATACAAACCAAGTGGTCTCCAGAAAGTGATTTGCACTGCATTCATAAATATGGTCGGTTAGATGCGTTAGTAATAAGCTCCAAATCATAAACTATGACTCATCAATAGTGTGTCAGTGTCTCCAAATGAGCCCAGATTTGAATTCTCTATTTCGCACTTCCTGTCTTCGATCTACCAGGTCTGTTGCATTAGTCTGAATCTGTGCTTTCCTGCATTGGAAATCTACCCCTGTGTCTGGGTCTATGTCTATCTGAATGTAGATCATCTCAGTCTCTATGTGTCTTTGCATGTCTTTCTGTTCCTAACAAGGGGCATTGCTCTGTATTTACTGAACATCACAGAGAACATCATATGGGGAAGGAATGAGAGATTCTTTACAAAAAATTTTAAAAGACTTTTACAGAAGACCAAGTCAATTATTTTTTTCCTCTTTTAAAAAATTAGGTATTTTCTTCATTTACATTTCCAATGCTATCCCAAAAGTCCCCCAAACCCTTTCTCCCACTCCCCTACCCCCTCACTCCCACTTCTTGTCCCTGGCATTCCCCTGTACTGAGGCATATAAAGTTTGCAAGACCAATGGGCCTCTCTTTCCACTGATGGCCGACTAGACCATCTTCTAATACATATGCAGCTAGAGACATGAGCTCCAGGGGGTACTGGTTAGTTCATATTGTTGTTCCACCTATAGGGTTGCAGACCTTTTTAGCTCCTTGGGTACTTTCTCTAGATCCTCCATTGGGGGCCCTGTGATCCATTCAATAGCTGCTGTGAGCATCCACTTCTGTGTTTGCTAGGCCCCGGCATAGTCTCACTAGAGACAGCTATATCAGGATCCTTTCAGCAAAATCTTGCTAGTGTATGCAATGGTGTCAGCGTTAGCAGGCTGATTATGGGATGGATCCCCGGATATGGCAGTCTCTAGATGGTCCATCCTTTCGTCTCAGCTCCAATCTTTGTCTCTGTAACTCCTTCCATGGGTGACTCCAACTGACCAAATAAACTACTACAAACATCACTGTTTGTTAAGAAATGTCCATATGTAATGTTTAATATTTTTGTTGGACATTCATCCTATAAGATTGCTTTCAATCTCTATTTCTTCTCCTTTCAGAAAATGATTACTAGGACACAAATGCATTACTCTGTGTCAGGGGCATGGGAAAATGCACAGCTTCACATTACAGCATTCAGTTAGTTTGGCAAAGTTTGTTATGTGGGACATTCCAGGCAAATAAGGTTGATTGCTACATTGTTCTCTTAAAGGCATGTTGAAGAGGCAGATTACACAGTAAAATACAAGTCTTCAGTTACATAAAGTGCATTATTAACTCAACTCTAAGGTCCAGAAAAGTTCTAATCTCAGGATATAAAAGATTTTCATCATAATGCATTGCCACTGATAGGTTGTCTACTTATCCATCACTGTCAAACTATGATACATAGCCAATTACAGACTGTCTTCTAAGTAAGCCAAGACATTTTCCAATACAATGAAATCCCATCAATTAATTTTTACTAGGTATGTGATATACCAGGAATTTTTTTCAAAATACAGTAGTAAGTAAGAAAACAGACCTTTGGTCTACTGTGTGCATAAAAGAAAATTGTAAATACCATATTACTGTGCAATGATATACTTTAGAGCAAAATAAATCAAGATGTGATATAGAAATGCCATAATGAGAAAACTCTTGGTTTCAAATATAGTATAATATTGGAAAGCTTTGTCAAGATGGTAATGTATAAGTAACAACCTAAAAGAGGACAGTTATGAATCTCTTGTGTGGCCAAGAAGAAAAAACATATACTGCACAGAGGAAACAATAAGACAAAATCAAGATTACAGCAAGGTACCCTTGACCAGTGCCTCCTTACCAGCCCCCTTTGTCTTTCATTGAAAAGAATTCATGTGTTGTGAAGTATTTCAGCCTCCTTTCAAAAGCCTGGAAGGTCTTGAATATTTAGGGAGGTCCTCATTGCAAGCTGTTGCACATTGAGACCTGAGTCCTGTATATATGGCAAACTACTCAGAATGACAACATGATGTGATCTAAATAATGTTCTGATAAGCATCCTATCCAGATGCACACTCACTACTTCTTCATTCTGAAAACAAAAACACTTTTGAATAACGATACTAAATCACAATCACACAATTGTGTGGCCTATACAGCAGACACCGTTATCAACTGACTTGTCACAACAGCCCCATGCTTGATTACTTTTAACAGCCTTTCTTTTCTACACTTTGAAAGAGTCCTGTGTTTTCATTTTGTGCTAACCACCACAGGTCACACAGCCAGCCTGCATGCGGACCACTATGATCAACTGGGATCATTGTATGAATTCATGTAACTCAATGAGCCTGAAGCTTTAACCCATTGGGGATTTAGAGGTGTCTCAAAATTCATTGGTTTTTTTCCATTCCCTCAAGGGCAAAGAAACATAAACTATGTCCTTCCCCTGAATGCTTTTGGAGATTTAACCCTAGACTTCCCGAGGACAGTCTCGCTGCTTGAGAATGAAAACACTTAAAGCAAATGGAGAAACAGGAAAGATGCCCAATATCATCTCATGAGCACATGTGAGCAGCCATGACTCTTCTTCATCTGTCTCCATTTTATTACACCAGGCAGGCCAGTACCCTAGTTGTTCAAAGCGATTTGAGCTACACTTCTATTACTTATAACAAAATCATCACTGCCATTAGAAATTTCTTGCTTGTCCACTTTTAATGTGGCCTCAGTGCTCTGACTATAGACAAACGTGGCCTTTATGCATATGGCATATTGTTTTCAGACCTCTTCCCAACTTTTCCCTCTCCTTTCATCCTATGGAACACACCCCTTCTCTGTTTTGACTGCCATACTGTTCCTATTCACACCTTCCAATTTATACCTTGCGTTTCCTATCCATACCTCTACGTAGAGACCATGTCACCTTACTTACTGCTGCCACAATGCTGTTCATGTCCTCCAATATCCAGATGACATGTGCTTTCTCGATACAGATCTCTCTGTCATCAAAATCACTTTTTTCATCTTCACTTCATTAAAACATTATTTCAAATATACATTTGATTAATAAAATTGCTTACTCATACCTTTAACTAAATTAAGCATACTTCAAATTTTTCATTGAATTGTTTAGTGCCTGGAGTAGATTACACTCCATATTAATTATTCAAAATTATAGAATAATTGAATTACAGAGGCCTTGCGATTAATGAAGAAAAATATTTAAAACATTTAAGATGGGAGCAGGAACCTGATATTATGAGGTGCTGCTTTTAACATTAAAATCATTTTACACATTTGCTTGTCTCAAAACATAATAAACGATATTAAAATATCACATTATACACTGATGGCTCTCATGCTCTTAAAGCCAGAGAGTGCACTGGGTGCTGAAGCATAGAAGTAGTAGGCAAATCAGGAACTCTATACAACCTTCCTGGATGGAAGGGGAAGACTGACAGTGTCCACATAGATTCACACTTGTGATCAAGAGTCACACAAACATCATGTAGTCATCATGTTAATGTCTCACTAGTAACTTTGATGTGCTAGGTATTAGGCAATGTCCTAGGTACAGAAATACAATCTGAAAGGAAAAAAAAAAACACTACACAAACCTATGAAGCATCTTCTGAAGTTCCAGAAGCAGTAAATTTATAGAATAGAATGGTGGTGGTTTTTAGAGATTAGTGGAGAGCTCATGAAGATAGTCTTGAGATTGAGAAAGTCAACCATGTGTGTAAGAGAAACTATAAAAGGGAAAAAAAGGCTGAAGTGTGGAGAAAGGGGGAGTTGAGAGATAAGATAAAGGCCAGATTATAAGGGTCATTAGGGCTCTATGAAGAAACTGGAGCCTTAGAGCAAAGCAATCAAAAGTCACTGAAAGGAGACAGTATTGGAGTTCCTTTCTACTTGTGGATTATGCTCAGTGGGCCAGAGCAATGGGGACATTGTCTTGTTCATTGTTATATAATTAGGGGGAAACACAGAAGTATTGGAAATGGTCCATAACATTTTGGGCATCCTCCTGGGGCATCTATGTGTAATGTTTAGAATGATGAATCTGAAGCTCATAGGAGGGTCTGCTGTGGACATGCTAATAAAGAGTTGCCCCATAGAATTGAGGAGTGAAACCTGAATACACTTAAGATTTTGTGAAAGGATAAATTGGGGTGAGGAGAAACCCATACACATAGTCCCTGTTAACAGTTAAGTGTTGTGTATAACCGCAAGTCAATACATCTTTTGAACTGTCTGTAAATATACATAAGACATTCTTATACACATGAATTGGGAGGATGGGAGCTTAGTTTTGCTTTGTTTTGTTTATATTTTTATGCTGTCGTGACTTATCAAATTCCATGAGTTAATTTTGTCTTCTCCCAGGCATCATTCTCGTCTCAACACACATGCATCAGTGGCTCTACACTGTTAAAATCTGTGATAACGTTTAGCACAGATGGAACTCTAATGAATAAGAAAACTACTCAACGATGCAGCCAAATCACTTTCTTTAGCTTCTAAATTTTCTAAAATGCACAGTTAATTACTTAGTAGACCATAATAGTCATAAAATTAAATAGAAAGCAGCCACACGGTTGTCAATAGAAAAAAAATCCCCAGACAAAACAACTGCATATTTGTCTGTCAGTAAAGCAGAGACAAAAAAGGAAACCCAATCTATTTTAAAGAGCTTTAAAAGCCAACAACAGAACATATATCAAATATCAAATAAACAATCTATATGATAACTAAACGTATCTATATAGAGAGAAATATTTCATCTCTGAAATCCAGAAAACTAATTGTGAGTGATAATTATAGAGTTGACAACAAAACTGGATATCCGGAGATTGTCATGTTAAAATTTAGTCTAGAGTTTACTTGAATATTTATTAAACCTTGCTGACTGGTTCTCCTTCTCTGCTTGGCTTATCCAGACATCATTGCCAACCACGCCAGAATAGAAAGCACTAAGCTCCTCCAGGCAGGGCAGCTTTGCAGGTACAGGGTCAGATTCTGTGACAGGACAAACAGCCTTCTCTAAGATGTTCTTAGTGAAACAGCTCTTTTATTGGAAATAAAAAGGGTCATATAAACCTTGGGGAGTAGATAAGGATTTGGGGGTGAATGTACGTCATTGGCTGGTGATAAAGTGCAGGGAATGCTTCATTTCATGACGAGGAATTCCAAATGGTTGCTGTACAGGTCCTTATAGGGAGAGAGGACTTTAAACCTGTAATTTGGCCACCAGACCACCTGACTATCTCATGAGTGACAGAAGGAGATGTTGAAAAACCTATGTGAGCTGGGACATGCAAGTCCAGAGCAAGGAGGAAGACAGTCCTGTTCCTGTAAGTCTTGTGACAAAAATTTCAGGATGATTTTCAAGGTTTGGACACATCTCCACTTTATTCTTACTCTAGACTGGCTTCCCCAGTTGCAGGGCTTCTGTCCCCACAAAACCTCAAGTGTTACTGAGAAGATTTAAAACAAACAAACAACAACAACAATAAAAGGAATAACAAAGAGCTGGTGACACCGAACTGATGTGTATGTTGGACCATAGTGTTAATCACAGCTCCATACACATACATATACATATACATATACATATACATATACATATACATATACATATACATATACATATACATATACATATACATATACACACACACACACACACACATATACAATGATTTCCACTCATTAAATTGAATCTCTGCCCTATTATGTATGTTAACTTGAGTTTATGAATCTAGAAAAGCAGTAAGGTTGAATATGAAGCTTGTAGTTGGATGTGACAGAGGCAGCACTGCTTGATGATGATGATCATGATGATGATTATATCAACAAAGAATTGTGTTTTCCAGTTATTCAAGAGACCTAAAGGACAACAAAAATACCCAAAACACAAAAGTGCGCTCAAAGAGTTGTATCCAGGGATGAATCTATGAGTGGCATTTAACTCTCTGTCTTCACACTGCTTTAAAAACAATACTCATATGATGTGAAAACTCAGACTTACTGTATATTGGAAACATGGTTCGGGCACTAAGCAGGCTCACTGTTCTTGCAGAGGACCTGGGTTCAGTTTTCTGTACTCATATAGGGCAAAACTGCCTCTAACTTCAAATCTAAGGGGATGCAATACTCTCTTCTGCACTTCTGAGGAACCTGTATGCATGTGGTACATATACAAGTATAGTTTAAATTAATATAATTTATTAATATAATACATCATATATAAATATATTGTATACATATTAATATGTAAGTATAATGATAAATTAATGGATATAATTAATATAATTAATTAAGACTATTCTTAAAATCTAAAATTAAATGACTATGTTTCTTTAAATTATTTAATAATATTTGTGTGTGTGTGTGTGTGTGTGTGTGTGTGTGTGTGTTTGTCTGCTTGTAGATACTTGCTGCCCCAGGGAACAGGGATGTCTGGAAGAATGGAGTGGGGAATGAGTGGGGGAGTGGGGGAGCACCCTTTCTGAGGCAAAGGGGAGGGGAGAAGGGGTGAAGAACTCTGGTAAGGGAAACCAGTAGGGGGCAACATTTTGAATGTAAATAAACAAAATAATGAATTAAAAATTAAAAAAATTCTTGTTCACTAATTGTTGGACCCCATTTTGGCCCTGGTTTGGCCTTGAGGACACACGGGAGCCTAGCTAGGGTTTCTGGAACCTTATGGGAGAGCCTAAGCTCTCAATCACTGTCTCAGTCACTTCCATATTGGGATGAGTCAGCAAGACCTTTTTGGCCCTGTCTCTGCCCTGCTGCTACTGATGTAGAGCTTTGGCCCTGTCAGTCACCCTCTGTCACCCTTTCCTGCCTCCTATGTCACCTCACCCCACCAAAAATTTCCCTCCCTATGTTCCAAACTTATATACACCAAAGGCTGATGCCATAAAGTTGAGTTCATGCTTTGAAAGACTCCCGCCCAGGTGTGTTTCTTTTGGAACTTTGACACTCGCCATCATGCTCAGCACCGGCGAGACCCCAGTGGGACCAGGACCTCTTTCCTCTCCCCTGGACCTGCCGGGAAGGAACCTGCAACTAATGATTAAAAACAAACAAACAAACACATTAAAAATCTGAGATCATTCTATTTGCCACATTTAATCAATTAAAAAGTGGCTCCTAAGGGCAAAGCCACATTTGCCTCTCCTCTGGGGTACATCTCCTCCATTTGTACTTCTCCACTAGATAGTTTCAAACTCAAATTTTGACTGCAATGTTCTCCATCTAGACTTGTTCTTCCTTTGCTTTCCTCATGCCACTAAAATGCCTTCAGTCTGCCAGTTTCTTGAGTCAGAAGCATGGGACTCATTTCACCTCTTCATATCCCACATAAAATTTATCAGCATAAAACCCACTATCATCAAATATGAATTATATATATATATATATATATATATATATATATATATTCCATATGCTATCTTTCAACTCTGTTATCATTGCTACAACCGTGTCAAACTCACCCTCAACAATCCTCTTTATAAATGTGTATCTATAGTTTAATTTTGCTCATAAGCTTATCCTAAACCCCAAGTAACAGAAACAGATGGTGATATAAGACAGACATCATCCTGGTCATGTGTATTTCCTGAATAACATTCCTTATTGGTTTTGTTGTAGAGCTAAAATTTCTCTATTTGTTCAAAAAAGATCAATTAAGTAAATAAATATCCAGAACTACTTCAAATAAAACCTAGCCCTCTTTGCTATGGTTGAAGGGCAGCCTCTGCCTCCCTCCTGCTCTCCACCAAACTTACCATTACAGTCACTGGTCACCAGTGCTCAGTGCTGAAGCTGTAACACTGTGGTCCTTCTCATTTTAGCACCTTTATACATGTTGATCTACTTCATGTGTGTGTGTGTGTGTGTGTGTGTGTATTCCAATTTTCTTACAAGAGTCTTTTCAGAGCCATCCAGCATAAAGAAAAATAGTATACTTTCTCAAATGCTTGCAAGAGTCAAATACATATTTTCTTCATAGTCAGACGTAGTTAGACATGGCTGACTTTTTTATAACAGGTTGCATGCTTCTTTGTTTTGTTTTGTTTTGTTTTGTTTTTCGAGACAGGGTTTCTCTGTATAGCCCTGGCTGTCCTGGAGCTCACTCTGTAGACCAGGCTGGCCTTGAACTCAGAAATCCACCTGCCTCTGCCTCCCAAATGCTGGGATTAAAGGCATGTGCCACCACACCTGTTAGTTGCATACTTCTTGAATGCTAGGCTTTGTTCTTTTAACTAACTTGCAATCAGTGGCTGTATACTGCAAGAACTCAAGAAGTATTTGTTGGATAAATAAATAAATATTGCTAAAATATGATAAGTTTGGTTTGGTTGGGTTGGGTTAGATTTTGTCATTTGAAAGGCACTAATCAGAGTGTTCCAATGGTGCCTCTAATTTTACAACTCTTCTTGGAATATAATTTTATGTTTTTTTCCCAAGGAATGTTGTATTAATCATTAATGTGCATGCCATATTTACTTTAAAATAATAAAAATGTAAGATTTTTTTTTCCTGAAAGTTTGTTGTATTTATTCATTAAGAAAGGTAAGGGCTGGCAAGATGGCTCTGTTGGTAAAGTTCAATCAAATATAAAGTCCTGGCCTAAGATCTCTAACACTGATATAATTGTTCCAGTACATGTCTTCAACTTCAGTGATAGTGGATAGAGACAGGTGAATCCGGGGGGCTTCTTGACCAGACAGTTGAAGACCCTATCTCCAAATTAAAACATGTAAATGATCGAGGAGGAATTCCTCATGTCAACTGCCTCGTCATACAGATGAGTACACCCATGCACAAGCACAAGTATATGTAATACAACACACACACACACACACACACACACACACACCAAGAAAGAAGAGAGAGAAAAGGCTGAAGGCTCAAGTACTTCTAATCTTTCTCAGTCACTATCTTTCTATTTTTTTCTAAGGAAACAATTATTCCCAGAAGCCTCAAAGTCAGACATCTCCAAAGTTGACTAAAACCCTCACCACATCTAAATCCTTTCTGACCTAGAAGTTCTTATCAGCTGTTACAGCAACAACATTTTGAAAATCAGGGTACATGAAATGCCTTTCTAGAGAAGACTTAAATTCTAATTCAAGAACCTCTCAATTGTAGAGCCAGAAGGCATCTTGAGAGAACATCTCACCCTGCCTCTTTATCAGATGCCTCAAGTACTGTTGCATCTGGATGTCTAGCAGACTAATCTGCTAAGGCTTTGCGGGCAACATAACAAACTGGAAAGATGTACCCAACACAGAATAGTCATTAATGAGTTTTAACTTTAATGTCAAGTACCAACATTCAAGAACATAAATACAGGTTTTAAAAAGAAAAAGAAAACAAGTAAAAAGTAAGAAAGCTTAAATTCATATTAGTTTATATTGCTGGATGTCTGTAATAGTTTATAACAAGTTTAAAAAACACAATTTAGACGAATATTGCCTGAAATGTCTGTAAAATGGATGCTTGACCAAGGTATCCAATTTCTCATCTGACTTAACTACCTTGTACAAATGTCTTCCTGTTCTGTTGTTGTTGTTCATAGTAATTTCTTGTAATATTTTTAAGTTTGGTTATGTTATATACATTTGGTTCTGGGCCCTTCAACTTGACACTGGAGAAAAATAAGTCATTTCAAGGTTGTGAGAATGAGTAAGCATGTAGCATTAAGAAATGATTAGATAAATACAAAATACTACAGTTCCCAAGGAAGCTAAAAGAGCAATTTTGATATGACCTATGAATCCTACTTCCTATTGTTGATGGAAAAGAATTGAAATACAAATGCTTAATAGGAGCTACTTTGGGGTTCCTTACTCTTTATCTAAAGCTCCCTACTCCATGGCATGTGCCTGCCTCCTGGTGGATCTCCATGCCAGCTTAACTCAATGGACATGGCTTTTTCCCTTTCTCTTCTCAGTTCTCCTGCCTGCTAATTCACTTCTTTAAAACTACTAAAATTGCCAATGAATGTGTGCGCATGTGTTTGTGTATATGTGTGTAACTGTTTGTCCATGTGTTTATATGTATACATAGATGGAAGAATAGATAGATGATAGATAGATAGATAGATAGATAGATAATATATCACTCTTGTGTTCATTGAACTGCTAGTCACAATAGCTAATGGAAACTGCCCCGATGTTTCACTGGATAAAGAAATTGTGTATGTGTGTGTATACATACACAATGGAATATTATATAGCCTTAGAAAACAAGTAATATCTGCACTGTGCAATAACATTAATGAACCTTGAGAATATCATTCTAAGTGATATAAGTTGAGTCACAGATAAACATATAATGTT
The DNA here is from genome assembly GCF_978045245.1 of Mus caroli. Classification (NCBI taxonomy): domain Eukaryota; kingdom Metazoa; phylum Chordata; class Mammalia; order Rodentia; family Muridae; genus Mus; species Mus caroli. The sequence goes on from NW_028227268.1 coordinate 82,185,413, forward strand.
TCATCCCACTCACATGAGGTACATGAAGACATAAAATTCAAAAAGAGGGAGTCAAATACTTATTATACTACTGGAAGAGTATAATGAGAGAGTCAGCAATAGGGACTTGCTGTTTAATGGATCAAATATTTTAATCATATAAAGTAAGCATATTCTGGGACTGTATTGTACAATGTTGTATCTATAGCTAATAATGCAGTATTGGAAGTTGTACAGTTAAAAAAATAAACTATTAAGGTATAATTTAGGTTAATTGTTCTTAGCACAATAAGATTTTTAATAATCTAAAAGGATATAAATAATACTAGTTGAGTAAACGCTGTCCTCCAAGACAAGATTATTATCTAAGAAACCCATTATCATATGTATCTCATTCTACTGAACTCATGAAAGAATTCTGTCTTTGGGAAAAAACTAGAATTTTTTTCTTAAAGGTAAACTTAACAACTCCTGGAAACAGTAGCATCCCACTGTAATGTCATTAGAATCTAGACAATTACTAGGTATGAAACTGAAATAAATAATCAGCAATATAGCTAAGCAGACAGAATATGCAGTTAGAAATGGTGGTGGGAATTATTGCCCAACACATCACTCTTACTGACTGGTTGTGAAAGATCTTGACAGAATGTAAAAGGACACAGAAGCCCTGAAATTGGCAAGATAGATGTCAATGTTAGCAGAACTAGCTTCACTGATTTAGAAAAATAGAGATGCACAATGCTCTGGCCACTCCTTGAACCTGTGTGTCTGCCAATGTTTTGAACGTTCCTTGACCCATGTGTGTGCCCACTGATGAAGCCCATTGCCAGGTGTTTGTGATATTGGTTGCTGAGAAAGAGTCAGAAAATCTTCCCAGCAACCACAGCCTGGCCAATCCTGAGTTGCTACACCTGCACCAGACTCTTTCCTTGTACCCCTCCCATACCCATTTCTTGAGAATAGACATTGTTTAGATCTGGAAATCCCCTACTCCCCCTCTCTTCTTTTCCCCCTGAGGGCCTATAAAAACTGGGACCTCTTTCCCCTCAAGGTCAACTCCTCTACCCCTGCATGGGATATGAATCATCCCCAGAGCTCTGGCTTTCCCCAATAAAGCCTCATGTGGTTTGCAACAGGCTTCGTGAGTTCTTGGGTGTCCGCTATTGTCCTAAGGCCTGAGTGAGGGGCTCCTCTCGGAGTCTTTCACTTGAAATGCATGAAATAAAAGTACCTCTTCTCAAGTTCCTAGTCTGATGTCTCAGTAACTCAGGGTGTTTTTCACTAAGTCTGATGACTTGAGTTCAGTCCTCTGAACCTATATTGGTGGAAGGAAAGAATGAACAACCAGTTATCCTCTGATAGTGACAAGTATCCTATGCTTGGAATACAAAGACAGACAGACAAACAGACAGACAGACAGACAGAAATTCAGACAGAGATTAATTTAAAGAAAATTTAAAAGATTCCAAATTAGTACAGTTATATAATATAAAAGTATCTTTTATTCATCTGATTTAATTGTCTCAGAGGCTTACTACTAGCCTAGGCCTACTACTGAAATCTTCTACCCTCCATACCATCTAATCTAAACGAAGAATGTTTTCATCCTCTGAGACTTACTGATGAATATGTCCACCCTTTCTGGTTCTTTCTGAACTCTGACTGGATTTTTCAACTCAGCTCTTCTGACTCAAACTCATCTCCAAGCTGACTGATTCTAACTGTTTTCTCTGCTGACCTCTGACTTTCATGTTCTGCTTGACCTCAAACTAACTCTGGCAGTCTCTTCTAATCTTCTGGCTGTCTAGCTTATTCTCTCTTCAACCCATCTCGGTAAAACTCCCAGTAAAACCATCTCCTCTTCTAAGTATCTCTGTTCTCCAGAGAGTTGGGCATATGCTATTCTATCAAATCTTTCTCTGATTTGTCACTTTCAATTAGATACTACATTCAAATATGGGTGTTTCCTTCTATAACTTTACCTTCATCATTTGGGATTAAAGGTGTGCACTGAAGGTATGTCTGCATTCCTGCCTGAGGGATTAAAGGTGTGTGCTAAGGGCTGAGCCACACCACAGTTTTTTCAATAGATATCAGGGTTCACGGTGTGATGGAGTATCCTGCAGCAATATAAAGTATTCAAAGTAATAATTTACTAGTTGAAAAGAGACCCATAGTTGTCAGGAGTTAAAATTAGGGTTATGATTATCTAGGGGTAACAATGAGGGATTTATGGGAGTGAAATATGTCTGTTCTGATGGTGTAATAATGATTACAGAGATAGATCCATGGATTTAATAGAACAATATACACTAAACACTGCATGTAAAAGCTGAGTCATTCAGAGTAGGGTCTGAGTTCAAGCTAATAGTATTTAGTATTACAGTAATATCAGGTTATTTTTTTTAATCCTGACCTGGTACATCATAAATATAACCAATATTGTTGGAGAGATATAGAAATTGAGTATCCAGGAATTTTTGGATTTCTAATGAGTCTTTATCCGTTAAAAACGAAAAGTTAAAGAGGAAAATAGAAAGAGAAGAAACAACTGAGAAGACAGACCATGTGTGGCCATGATGTAGAGAACTAAGGACAGTATGCGACTCATTATAAAAACACTCTCTGCACCCCTGGTATAATTATTTTATTATTGAACATAAGGCTTAAAACAGAATTTTAAAACAGAAAGATGTATCATTAATGAAAATTATCAATTATCTAAGAAATTAAGTTTTAAATAGCAAGGACAATAAAAGGTCAAAAATGAAAAAAATTAATGTTATTAAGAATGCATCAGACTCAAACTCATTTCTCCTTGCCCACCTACCATCATTTCATTCACTTGACATTTCATCCAAGAGTCATTAACACATTACTGAAATATTTGTCTTGATTTAAGTGGTTGCATAATTTACAGTAAATGGCAGATTAAACTTTTCCATCTTCTAGGCTTCAACACTGATGATATTTTGAATGCTTATAGTTTAATAGCAGCTGCAATTCATTATAAAGAGGTTATTACCTAATTACCTTATTAAATTATCACAAAGGCTAGACAGTGAGCAAAAATAAATTATGATCTATTTTTATAGACAAGATAAATTGACCTCTGGTGAATATGAATGCCCTTCACCTTTCCTTAGAAACCAGAATTATAAAAATTTAAAATATTTAATTTTTTATTCTTCTATTTACTAGTTTTATGACTATGTTACATGATTCAAATATATTCTAAGCTTAGTAAATAATTGTAAAATTGTGTTATAGTCAATAACTAATCAATAAATATTTAAAATAATCTATGAATAAGATCAATGCCCTGCTAAGCCATAATCAGAGAAGCTTCCATATATTTGACTTCCAGTTAAATGTTTTTATGGGACCTCTGAGTGTGCAAACAAGTTGGTCTCTACATCACTATCTGTTTCTGGTGCCTTTTGGGGGGTTCCTTTTTTCTATTTGTTTGATTTGTCCTATTTTGATGTGTTAGTCTCTATCTTATTATGTTTGATTTTATTACTATCCCTTAGTCATAAAGTTGTTTACCTATTGTTTTATTTTCTTACTATCACTTAGAAGCCTGTTGCTTTTCTAATAAAAGGCAGAAAGGTATTGCATATGGTAGAGAGGTGAGGTCAGGGGCAACTGGAAGGAATACAAGGAGTGGATTCTGTAACCAGAATGTAGTATATAAGAAAAAAATCTACTTTTGACAAAAGGAGAAAAATAAAAGAAATGGTCATGAATCTATTAATTGAGGGGGACGATCATAGCTCAGGAAATTACTGGTTAACAAGTGAAGGTTCTGCCCATCAGCAGATAATCACGTTATATAACTCCTCTGGCCTCAGTTTCTTCATTTGTAGTCTGCAATGTTGTAAACAAAATGTCATTCAGTGCAACTTGAATTTTCCATCAAAGGTTACATGGTTTGGGGGCAGCATGTAAGAAATCGACCTTATATTAAAGTACTACTGTAAGGAAAACGGTTTTTCACATAGATGTCTTGTACATTTTGAAAAGATCTTTGCATTGGTTACATTTTCATTGTTTGACAAAATAACTGACAGAAATTACTTGAGAGAGAAGGTATTTCTTTTGTTTTTCTGTTGGAGAGATTTCAGCCCAACCTGGTAGGGAAGGCATGATTTCAGTGCATGGTGACACAAGTTTATGGTGACACACCAGGAATCAATAGAGCAGAGCCAGAAGCACAGGCAAATATGACCTTCAAATGTCTTTCTCTTTGACCTAGTTCCATGAGGAAGAGCTGACCACCTGAGGACTCCATAGCCTCAGAACAGAAACACAAGCTGGGAACAGACAATTGAAAATGAGAACCTGTGAGGGATATTTCAGATTCCATCGCAACCTCCAAGGTAAAATAAATATGCATCGAATCTAGCATTAAAATGCCAGGTCCTAATGTGTAGCTATTTCCCCCTAAGGATATATTTTGCAAACCTGATCAATTCAACAGAAGCATTTGCTATCCCTTAAATTGCTAAATTCCATTCACAAACATGAGCCTTTACTTGTTCCCAAGCAATTATGAAGCTTTTATAATTGTCAACAATGCTATAATAAACAGACTTTATGCAACCCTTCAAATGTGTGGTTGGCTATTTCCCTAGAATGTATTTTAAAGTAGAATTTCTGATCCAGCTAAAATGCAGATATAAATTTGATGTATTTAGCATGCATTGACAAGATCATCTCTAAAAACAGATAATTATACATTTGAGATGTGCCTGGAAAAATATTTGACCTGTCTACTGGTTTTCTGAGACCAATCTTTCTTTTATCAATCTTTAGTTCCTATGTCTATTACTTATGTGCAATGCATGCTCCTGATTCTTTCATTACACAGATCTTAAACTCCAAATGGCCACATGCTCAGAGTCTCCTGAGGTGTGAAGTTGCAGACACACTCTTATGTCCCTATCTGCCTTTTGCATCTTTCTCAATGACACAATGATACTACTTTGTTTAGGTACCAAAATCTCTAGTAAGGCGTCTCTGGAAATTAAACACTATTCCAACTTTAGGCAGTTGGAATAGTTATTATTTTTCTTATCTATTTATAGAGAGTAGATAGTTTTTTTTTTAAATGCAATCCCTTTTTTCTGCTTCCAGTTAGTAGCATATGAACTCTGTCTAGAAAGTAAGACTCTAGGGAAATTCAGCTAGGAGCTGAAGTTTCCTGAACCAGTGATCTATCCTTACAAGATTTTTTTTTAAAAAAATTAGTTCTCAATTTTGGCAACTTTCATTACACTTCCAGCTTTGGCATGAAAATGTGATGCATAGAGACTTGGCAGTCATTTGTCAGTGATCCATTACACAAGTAAGGGTAAAAAACAAACAGACCAAGTACCACAGAGAGCAAGATAGAATATACATGGGTTCCTGATGACATCTGAATATTAACTGAACAAATATTAGAATTATCTATCTAAATACTTATTATGGAAGATAAATATCTGTCTTAGTTAGGGTTACTATGGCTATGATGAAATATCATGGCCAAAGCAAGCTGGGGATGTAGGGTTTACTTGGCTTATACTTCCATATTGATTATCTGTCACTGCACGAACTCAGGCCTGAAAAGTAAAGAGGGCAGGAACCTGGGACAGGAGCTGATGCAGAGGCCATGGAGGGATGCTGCTTCTTCACTTGCTCATCATGGCATGCTCGCTCACATGCTTTCTCATAGAACCCAGAAGCATCAGTCCAGAGGTGGCACCACACACAATGTGTTGGTCCCTCTCCACAATCTCTAGTTAAGGAAATGCCCTACAGCTGGATCTTGTGGAGGAATTTTTCTCAACTGAGGCTCACTCCTTTAAAATCACTCTGACTTTTGTCATGTTGACATAAAAACAACCAACATAAAATCCTAATTCTTTACAGCTATTACTCTGATCTTTAATAAATTGTTGCTAAGTATATCATAGAGCATGAATGAGCATAGTCCTCTATACAGAGACATTCATTCACTTCTATATCATCATTACCAGTTTGAATACATGTGTAAATCATTTGGTCTTGACTAGGTCAATAATTTTTTAATCTTAGAATAAATGTCCTACTTTTCTTTCTTTTTTTTTTTCTTTCACATGGCTGTGGCTAACATACCTGTTATTTTTTATTAGATATTTTCTTTATATACATTTCCAATGTTATCCCCTTTCATGGTTTCCCCTCCAAAAAATCCCTATCCCATCTCCCCTCCCCCTGTTCACAAACCGACCCACTCCCACTCCCATGTCTCAGGATTCCCCTACACTGGGGCATCAAGTCTTCTCAGGACCAAGGGCCTCTCCTCTCACTGATGTCCAACAAGGCCATCCTGTGCTACATATGCAGCTGGAGCCATGGGTTCCTCCACGTTTTGGCTGGTTGTTTAGTCCCTGGGTGCTCTGGAGGTACTGGTTGGTACATATTGATGCTCCTCTTATGGGGCTGTAAGCTCCTTCAGCTGTCTGTCCTTTCTCTAGCTCCTTCATTAGGGACCTTCTGCTCAGTTCAGGGGTTGGCTGAAAGCATCCACTTCAGTGTTTGGAGCCAGCTATACCTGGCTCCTGTCAGCAAGCACTTGTTGGCATACACAATAGTATCTTGGTTTAGTGACTGTATATGGGATGGATCCCCTGGTGGGCAGTCTCTGGATAGTCTTTCCTTCAGTCTCTGCTCCACACTTTGTCTCTGTATCTCTTCTCATGGGTATTTTGTTCCCCCTTCTAAGAAGGTTCAAAGTATATATGGATAAACTTTGGTCTTCCTTCTTCTTGAGCTTCATTTGGTCTGTGAATTGTATCTTGGGTATTCCAAGCTTCTGGAATAATATCCACTTCTCAGTGAGTGTATACCATGTGTGTTCTTTAATGATTGGGCTACCACACTCAGGATTATAATTTCTATTTCCATCAATAAGGCAAAGTATGCTGTCAATAGGACAAAACAACAGAAAAACCAACAGATTGGAAAAAGATCTTTAACAACCCTACATCTGATAGAGGGCTAATATCCAATATATACAAAGAACTCAAGAAGTTAGACTCCCAAGAATCAAATAACCCTATTAAAAATGGAGTACAGAGCTAAATAAAGAATTCTTAAGAGGAGAATATCGAATGGCTGAGAAGCACCTTGTACTGGCTAGTTTTGTGTCAACTTGACACAGCTGGAGTTACCACAGAGAAAGGAGCTTCAGTTGAGGAAGTGCCTCCATGAGATCCAGCTGTAAGGCATTTTCTCAATTAGTGATCAAGGGGGAAAGGCCCCTTGTGGGTGGGACCATCTCTGGGCTGGTAGTCTTGGTTCTATAAGAGAGCAGGCTGAGCAAGCCAGGAGAGGCAAGCCAGTAAAAAACATCCCTCCTTGGCCTCTGCATCAGCTCCTGCTCCCTGACCTGCTTGAATTCCAGTCCTGACTTCCTTTGGTGATGAACAGCAGCATGGAAGTGTAAGACGAATAAACCCTTTCCTCCCCAACTTGCTTCTTGGTCATGATGTTTGTGCAGGAATAGAAACCCTGACTAAGACACACCTAAAAAAAATGTCCAACATCCTTAGTCATCAGGGAAATGGAAATCAAAACAACCCTGAGATTGCATCTCACACCAGTCAAAATGGCTAAGATCAAAAACTCATGTGACAGCAAATGATGGTGAGGATGTGGAGAAAGAAAAACACTCCTCCATTTTTTGGTGGGATTGCAGGCTGGTACACAACTTTTGAAATCTGTATGGCTGTTCCTCAGAAAATTGAACATATTACTACTGGAGGACCCAACTATATCACTCCTGGGCATATACCCAGAAGATGCTCCAACTTGTAATAAGGACACATGCTCCACTACGTTTATAGCAGCCTTATTTATAATAGCTAGAAGCTGGAAAGTACACAGATATCCCTCAATAGAGGAATGGATACAGAAAATGTGGTACATTTACACAATGGAATACTATTTAGCCACTAAAAACAATTAATTCATGGAATGTCTTAATTTTTAATTGCTGCAAACAGAAATCATGACCAAGGCACATTATAACAGAAAACTTTTAATTTGGACCCTACTTACAGTTTTAGAGTGTAAATCATTAACTGTCATAATGGGGATCATGGCAGCAGGCAGGCAGGCATGGCTCTGGAGCAGTGGCTGAGAGCTTACATGTGTTCCACAAGGAGGAGGCAGAGAAAGTGACTTGGCCCTGTATGGAGTTCTTAAGCCTCTAAGCCCACACTAATACTTACCTCTTCCAACACTTCACCTCCTAGTCCTTCCCAAAACAGTGTCCCTAGCAAAGGACCAAATACTCAAATGTATGAGCCTATATGGGCATTCTCACTCATTACATAATACCTGCATGATATGATGTCTATGGGAACATGCCTGCAGAACTCAATTACAAAAGGCTTCATAGGCCCAAGATTGTCCATTACAATCTAAAACCTTTGTCTGAAATGTTATTAGCCACAGGACCTCAACAAACTCATCACTAGGAAATGTGAGATTTCTTTGGAAGCCATCTTCAATGAGACCTAGTTGCTTCTCCACAAATTCCATTTCTTCTCACCTTCACTCAGTATCAGCCTTGAATTGCAGTCTAATGGTTCCTTCACTCTCCCAGTTGTCATGGCTCTTTCTCTTCATAGCATCCCAGCATAGCAAATCCCTTCCTGTCATGACATTCTCTGAGGACTCAGTCCAGCAGAAAATGTGACATCCCCAAGGCTTGTGTAGGTACCTCCAATAAAAACAAAAAACAAAAATATTAATAATTTCCAAGAGAACTGAAGAAGAGTCCTCTTCGAGGAAGTGTATTCTTCCATTCCCCCTTTGTAAAGAAAAGTTCCAGGACTGGAACAGGAAGGTCCCTGAGCTATGGTCCTGCTCTGGGAAGTCAACCCTTTGCTTTGTCCTGATTTCAGTAAGTCCACAGCTCTGCTATGCTCTGCATTGCCTCAGTTCTTTAGTTAAATCACAAAGAACCTGAACATTGTGTTACAAAAGGTCCCTGAAACCCCAACAGGTAACATCCTGATTACTAACCTGAGAAACTTTGTGAGCCTGTGGTGTCTTTGAATAAATTTCTATTTACCTACAAGAACCAAAGTCAAGGCGTCTACAATCAAAGTGTAGAAATATCATTTTCTGAAAATACCACTCACCTTCAGAGTCTGAATTTTTGCTCAACCTGTAACCAATTTAATATTAATTAATTAAAACTATGTATTCAGTCTGTTTCCCTACTGTATATTCAGCCTATTTAAATTTTAATTTGCCTTAAAGAAAATAATATAACCAACTTTATTATGAATTAGACTTCCCATACAATCAACTTTCACAAGCTAAGTTAAATGGAGAACTTTAATTTTAAATTATGTACTCTTCCATGCCCCGACTTAGAAGTGTGTGTGTGTGTGTGTGTGTGTGTGTGTGTGTGTGTGTGTGTGTTGTGATAATCATTTGATAAAATCTGCCCCAAGGTTGAAAGCAACCTAGAAAACAAATGTACAATATAAATATTCAAAGCAAAATGCAGATATGGGTTATGTCATGTGTTTGCAGTTTTGCATGCGATTCTGTGTCAGTGAGGGTCAGGGAAGTAATGTCTTCTTTTGTAAATTCTGGTTTAAAAGAGAACAGTTATTCCCCATTCCCTTCACACCCCATGTTCTCTGTGTTGTTCAATAAATACAGAGAAAAATCCTTTGTTAGCGACAGATGGAAGATGAGAGAGAAGGGAAAGAAACCAATCAGGTTCCCTCGTGGTTCAACAACTCTGAGGGTTGGCTCCATTCCTTTCTTTAATTGCAACACCACCAAACTTTTCCAGAAAAAAAGTTAAAATTCTGTTCCCTACAGCCCTTTGTTTTGAAAATAAGGACATAAAACTACATTCTTCACTAAACGTAAAGTCTTCCAGAGGCAGAAGGAAATGAGTGTCCAGACATGGAGATAAGAAGTCTAGTCTGGCTTTAGGTAGTTAGCCTGTGTTTAAGCTTGAAGGCTCATTTTTCTCAGTCTGATAAGAGATATGCTTAGACCAGATGGTCTCCAAAGTTCTTTCCAAATCTAGAATTCCCGAGCTCCATGGTAATTTTGACAAGTTAAATAATGAATCTTTAGAAATGAGTCAGGAAAAGACCACTCCTTTAATTTCAAGTTTTCATTAGCTTGAAATAAATAAAGATAGCTATGCCAAAGCTGTGTATGTTTAAGCATAAGTAAAATCAGAGATGATTTTTCAATCAGTGAGCTTGATTAAGTTGGAGTTCAAAAATATCCATTACTTACTGGCAGTTCAAGCAGGCTCTTAGCTAGTTCTACATAAATCACCAATATAAAACCACTGGCAGATACAAAGGAAAAAAAAAAAAAAAAAGAAGCCACATCGAGCAGACCAAGACTTATCTGAATTACTGGAGGACACTTCAGAACAGTAACTTAAAAAGAAAACCATGGCAAGCGTACTTCTAAGTTCATTTTATTTTCAAGCAGTCTGAAAGCAACCATCCTCTGTAATGAAATGAGACCAGAAAGCCACACCACATGTGATGTCAGAAGTTTCTCTGTGCACAAAAGAGAATACATGGACCATGTGTTTAAAGGAATAGGAAGTAATTTCAAGTGACGCTACTTGTACTGGTCTGAAGAGAGAATTTAGACAGGAAAATAAGGTATGAAAATTCTTGTATTCAGCCTAACTCCATCTTGGGAAAAGGGAGGAAGTCAATGCAATGAGCTAGACTTGTGGTTCAAAATCAGAAAACTTGATTTTAAATAAACTCCGCAGGAGAAATGCAAAACAACCTCATTTTCTAACAGAAAATATGAGAGAAAGTATGAGAATAATTAAGGAGATATATATTGTAATTATTTCTATAGATCCATCTTTACTATTGAGGTTTTCTTTGGAACAAGGTCTCAGATATCCCAATAAGGGAATTGCCTTAAATTTTGAACCACATATTAAAAGCAATGTGTTTGAATTGAAAAACAGGAGAAGATGAGCTACAGGGTTTTCTGTCTTTCCACCTCTATACATCTGAAGAGAGAGCATAGGAATGACAAAAGCCTACCTTGGATTGAACAAATTGACCAGGGTTAGGTATCCAGGAGGAATGATTTACAAAGGTATATTTATCCTCCCCACTCCTGCATGCCAGGACTACTCAGCCATGGTTAAAAGAGGGTTATAGATAGTGAAGCACCCATTCAACATAATCCCTAAAAGTTCTTTAGAACCCCTTAGTCTCCTGCATTCTTGATATCACTTGAAAGGGATTTGGAAACCCTTGGATAGTTTAGGCTCCCAGGAAAGGCCACTTTTCCATTAAAGATCTACTGCACTGACTGGCCCTAATGGCTTTGTAGAGTTTTGTTGCAGTTGTTAACAACGTTTTATTTAGAAGCAGAGCCAATGACTCATATATACTACAAGCCTATCCTACGATTGCAGTAACAGCCAGACAAATATGAGAAACATAAAAACACTTCCCATGAGCCAATGTTTTCAAGACCAGTAAACATTAACTCTTTTTTTCTCCAGTATTTCAAAACCAAAAAAAAAGAAAGAAAGCCTCATTGCCCCTGAGTACACTGTACATAATCATCAGTGTGAGGTTAGTACCGTTTCCTAGCATTTCATTGAGGATTTTTTGCAACTGCATTCACCTTTAGCCTGTGGTTTGGTCTTCTTGTAGTTCTCTTAGCTGATTGCTTAGCATGAGATGCTGCCCTGGCAAGAGGAGCACTTTCCATAGTACTTCAGTTACTGGGGAGCATTAGCTTTTGAGAAGAACCAGCTGCTTAGTTAAACGTTTTGTGGAATTCTCCAGTGAAGCTATGGGGACATGACATTTTCGTTGTCGGTAAGTTTCTGATCATTAATTGAAACTCACTACACATGTTTGCTCTATTCTGATTTTCAGGGGATTTTTTTCTTTTCATAATCCAGTCTTGGTACAGTATTTTGGGAGCATATGCATTTTTGCTAGGTGCATAATTCTTCATATTTCAATGATCCTGTATATTTCTCTGCTCTGGCATTAGCAGAACTGGCTTTTCTTTCATCTCTGATTTATTAATATCACTGTGCCATTATAAAATGTGGAGAATTATTTTAAATTTTTATATTTTTGTAGCCTATGTTGTGTTCAACATTCTAACCGGTCCCACGAGTGTCTGAGACTTAGGTGCATCCAATCTGTTTGGATGATCACTTATACACTAAGCTCATTTGATCTGTGCGATAGTTTATCTGAGCTTTACTTGCTGATTTTTAAGTTGAAAGTCTACTTCAAGGATGAGACAAAATAAGTACCCAAGAGTGTAAAAGATGGCTAAGTCAAGAAAGAACTATATTAGGAGGCTAAAGTAGTCTACTCCCATGCATAAATAAGTCTTTATGGAAGTTTCTAAACCTACCAAAATGAAAATGCATACCTTCAGCATTGGTAATAGGACTCCTTTTCTGACAAATAGCACATTTATTTACTGTTCCATAATTAAAACTTATGGTGAATATTAAAATATTTAAGAGAAATTGATCATTAGCAAACACTCTTACTCTCAAAGTGAACTTTCCTCTTTTATTTCATATTATAGAGTATTTTTTTAAACAAAACATCGACATTTTGCTCCTTACCCAGAAAATAATGTATTCTCTCCAGTATTCTCAGGAATACTGTTGTTTTTCTTTTTTCTCTGAGCATGTAATTCCTTAGGTTTTTGAGGTAAGCTCTGTTTTGTTTTGATTTGATTTGTTTAGAGTTGATGGGTTTGTCCTGAGTTGCCTTTGCTCTGTGCTTGCCTTGAGTTGTTTACATCTACCAATCAATTATGATATATGGGTAGTTACAGCAACTGTGGTTTGTAATTACTTTCAGACTGTGAAATGTATCGTTCCAAGGTCTCTTGAGAGTAGGATTTGCTGATGGGAGATCTGACTTTTTATTCCCTTGTGTTTGCTTTCATATTGAACTTAGGACTTTCTCCTTGCAGCTTTTAATATTCTTGGTTTGCTTTTCATTTTTGATATCTTGTCTACAATGTTTCTGGATTGGATCTTCTCTGGTCATGAATCTTTGAGGTTTTAAAGTTTCCGAGTTTGGATATCCATTTCTTTCTTCTGGTTTGGTAAATTTTCTGCTATAATTTCAAGCATGTTATCCATGTCTTCATCTTTGTTCAGCTCCTTCTACAATGTGGATATAGAGTCTTAACATGTGCCCCCTTGCATATACTCCAGCATTAGTTCAAGTTTTGATTATAGGTGTTGTCCTTCTTTATGTATGACTCACTATGTTACTGTGTTTCCTTCAATCTTGCTCTCTAAACTGGTCCTTCTCTTGATGATGCTCTCTGTGATTGTAATGTCCTAAATTGACTCACGTTTTTTATTTCTCTTTGTTCTTTTTCAGGATTTTGACTTCCTTGTTTTGTTTTCCCACCATGTTTTCTTCTACCTTCTCTCCCAAATTTCTAACCATTTCCTCCAGTTTGCTAGCATCCTTACTTTAATCACCTGTTTGATTCCTTTATGTGGTCATTGATACTTTTAAAGTGAAGAGCTTCAGTCTTTTTTTTTCCCTAGCACATAGAGTATCTCATCATATTTTATTTCTAGTACAGAGGTACTTAGGAGCTCCCAGAATATAGCAGGACTTGTTGTCCCTTTGTACAACTCTTTGTTGTCTATTTCACATACAATGGCATCCACGTGTCCTCTGGTTTTTGTTTTTCTCCATTGTTTCCAACTTTATTAGTTTTGTTGTACAAAACTAGGCTTTTGTCTTCATAGTGAGTTGTCCTTAGTTGCATTTATGTCCCTCAGTTGTGTTCAGGAGAAAAGCCAATTTGGATACCAGGTATCATTATCAGACAGCAGGCCCCAGCTTTTGATAGAAAGTTCTTCAGCCGAAGTGCGTGCTCCACTTGAACCAGAATAAAAATTAAGAGACAATGGCTGTTAGGAACTGATGAAGTGAAATGTAATTTACAGCATTGGTGAGCTAAGATTCTCAAAGGTGAAGTAGCTAAATGAGGAGTTGGTGGGAAAGAGGAAAGGAGGGAACACAGACTGAAGGAAAAGGAAAATTTTAATCAAACCTATAAGAAAGAAAAGACAGTGCTCTAGGGAAAGTCATAAAAGTCTGTTCAAGGCAGGTATAAGCTAATATACAACTAAGCAATTTTATACAACATATAAACTAAAAGGAAATTGGGAAAATATAAATTAGAAGTGCAGCATAAGGAACTTACCAGCTTTGTCATTATTTCTTGCTAGATGGGGTAATATGATTTCTCCTTTCCTTGGTTGTATTTTTTATCAGTCTTGGCATGAAAAAGGAGGATTTCTAGTTTCACTAATACAGACAAGTTAAATCAGTGTCTCTTCTCATGAGATGGATTTCCATGAGGAAGTCCACTTTCTGCCAGATTCATCTGCCTTCCATTTGCAATTTGTCTCTGGTGTTTGGTGGGTTGTTCTTCCTGTGTGCAGCATCTTCTGCAACTGAAGACCTGAATGCAGAAGACAGACTGTGTTTACATTTGCTGATGGGAAGAAGTCTCTTCCATCCATCAGTATGCCAGGAAACTTTGCCAAATTCACTGTTCCACATCACACAAGTCCACATAGCTCTGTCACAGAGTGGTGTGGGGGATGCCCTCTCTCATTTATAACTACAGGGCAATCCCAGAATACCTCAGCGATTGATTCAAGCACCACATTTCTGCCCCTGTCTCCACAGACTCTTATGTGCTGACCATCTCAACATGTAGAATGTGCCAGTACCCGGTTGTTTCTCTGCAGCCCAAATATCTCCACAGCTTCCTGCTCTTGCAGTGCCCATTTTCTAGAGGTGAGAGCTTCTGTGGCTACTACTGACTTGGCCAGGTGTGCAGTGCACATCAGGGCATGGCTAGATGCCTGCTTAGTTGTTGTTTTGTAGAAAAAAATCACATCTGGTCTTCTTTCTTTTCCTTCATCTCCTTTTCTTCCAGGAAGAGTCTTTTTTTTTTTTTTAAATTAATTTTGCTTTGCACTTTGTCACACTGAAAGTTTCTAATCTTCCCTCTTATTAAGAAGTCCAATCCTGGTTTTCAACATCTGTTCAGTATATATTTGTAGCTAGTATCTTGTTTCAAGCTGCAAATATGGGGGCTCTGCAAGCTTAGGAATGATTTGCTTTCAAATGTCAGACCCAAAGTTAATGCTTAGCTTTTCCAAGCAACCATTTGTTTCAGACCTTCTAAAGAAATTCTCTTCAAAGGAACTTAAACAATAATGAAATGTTGAAAGCAAGTATGCCTACCCCAACCTCTGCCTGTTCTCATCACCTTTCTAAAGGTAATTTTGTCTAAGCCAAAAAAAAAAAAAAAAAGATTCCAACCTCATCTCATGGCATTTGAAGTCTCACAGGTAACAGGCCCCTTGTTGAGAATTCAGCTGCTTTGTTACTTCTTTCAGTAGGACTAACATCAAGGGTCTGTCTGTTGTCAATGTCAATGCCTTTAAAAGTCCTGACAGGGTCCCTAGTGGAGAGTATATCAAATAATAAGGCAAGTTATTTTTCTACCTTCCTTCCGGTGCCTAACATCATTAGTATGATTAATGAAGTGACCAAGGAACCTGAATACCTTTCACTATGAGATCGCTAATGTGTGTATAATAATCAAGGCTAAGAGATGGGAACGATGTTCACATACTTAATCAATGCTACCCCTATGAGCTTTCCATAAATGCTTTTTAAAAAAAATGGTAAAGGAGTTTTCAGTCTCAGACTACTTGGGATAACGAATACATTTATTACTTTAAAGTTTAACATGTGTTCCACAAAACTCAATGACGATAGAATAAAAATCAAACTGCTGGATCTTTGTCTTTAACAGGAGTAAGGGAAAGTATATACATAGCGATGGGAGTGACCAGATCATGCTAGTGAAAAAAAAAGAACACCAGTTATTTTTTGTTTGTCTTGACTTCCTCTCCCCATCCCCACCCCTACACACACTACTTCCTACTCCAATTTTCTGTTTTCAAAATGCAAGGATAGGACAGAGACAGGGAAGAACAGGGCAAAGAAATAAAGGAGATGAAAGCATAACCAGTTATTCAAGAGAAACTGAGTTTAAATTTGCTCATAAAAATTTTTATTCTTACTGAAGGGATGTCATACATGCTGAAAGGGATTTCCATGTATGACAGTGGGGAATGTGGGCTTTAGACTTCTTCAGAACATACTTTGACAGACCTTTATATACGAAAATAGACATTCCCTCTTTTTGTCATGTTATTACTCTCTTGAAGTTTATATTAAATAAATAATAAATCTTCAAATAATACTAACTTGAAATATATACATATATATAAAAACATTAGTAGTGAGTAATATGTACAAAATTAGTGTTCAAAAGTAAGACCTTGAAGGCAGTATCAAATGTTCTCTTTGAAATTTTATTATTTATTTGTTATTTCTGTTGTTTATATGATATGAGAAGATATATACCAAGTGCCCAGGAATATCTCTCATTGAGTATTTAAAATGTGGGTCACTTTTTGTGATTACTATCTGCTGATTCCTATAACCTAATTTCACTCAAATGTGTTTGAATGTAAATTGATAAGAGGCTCTTCTTTTCCCCAAAGTTTAATTGGTCTGAAGATCAGGACCTGAGGAACAGGGATTCATTTCAAATTCTATTGTTACTAACATAAATTAATTTTACATATTAGTGAGGTCAAGCATGTTTTCTTAAATGTATACAAGGTGCACTGATCAAATTCAATATCTTTTTGTACTTTCGGAGTCATGGTTTTTTTACTACCCAGAGATGTGAGAGTACTTGTCCTTCATTCATTTAACACGATAGCTCCCATTTCCATCTTTTATGTTCTTTGACATTTTCTTAGAGTAAGAATAAAGATCCTTTAGGAGAACATTCCTGATCAATCAAATATGCTGTCTGGCCTTGGTGGAGACTTAACATTCCAATTAGACAAGTCAATTATCTGGCTAAGGATCACAGCTCAGCCCAGAAAGTATGCCCCTCTCCTTAAGCCATGCTAAGGAGACAGTCAGAATCATTATTTCTTCAATACGATACAGTACTTTTCCGCCCAAGAATCCTCACCCTGTAGCACAGCCCTCTGAAAGCCAGCATGAGGTTGTTATGAGTTTTGGTGAGTCTGTCCAACTGCCTGAGTCCTGACCTTCGCACCTTTTGCTTTTTGCTTTGACCGCCTCTTTCTTTTAGATGCTGGACAGAATCTAGGTATCCTGTTTCTGATTCACTGAGACTTTATTCTTTCTATAAAAGCCCCCATGCCCAGCACGTAGCTGCTTGTCCACAATATCATTTCTCCCTTTCTTCAAAGTTGTCCCTTCACTCTGTTCATTGTTTCCTTTCTTTTTCAGCTTGCTACATATCGATTTTTACTTTGTTTCTTTAATTTGGGGCATTCTAATTATTAAATATCCTGAAGTGTTTCCTCTACATTTTCTTCTACCAGCTTTAGAGTGAAAAGTAAAAGATTTCTTATTTAAAAATTTAATCCTTGTGGTAATAGTAATTTTAAAAATCAAATTAGCCTTTTCCCTAATTCAACCTCAGGGGTCAGCAGCTTCTGTCCATTGGTTGGGCTTAAAAATCTGCATCTGACTCTTTCAGCTGCTTGTTGGGCTTACAGAGAGCAGCCATGATAGGTCCCATGTGTGAGCGCTCCATAGCCTCAGTAACAGTGTCAGGCATTGGGGTGTCCCCATGAACTGGATCCTGACTTGGGCCTATCACCGGACCTCCTTTTCCTCGGGCTCTTCTCTAATTTTGTCCCTGCAGTTCTTTCAGACAGGAACAATTCTGGGTCAGAGTTTTGACTGTGGGTTAGGGAAAAGATAGAAAAAGCTGAAGAGGAGGAGGAGGGCAACCTTATAGGAAGACCAGCAGTCTCAACTAATCTGGACCCCCAAGATCTCTCAGACACTGAGCCACCAGCCAGGCAGCATACAGCAGCAGATAAGAGGCCTCAACCACACCTACAGCAGAGGACTGCCAGGTCAGAACTCAGAGAAGATGCACCTAACCCTCAAGAGACTGGAGGCCCCAGGGAGTGGGAAGTTATCAGGAGTATAGGGGGTTAGGGGGCACATCCTCGTGGAACCAAGGGGAGGGGGACAGAAGAGGTGAGGGATGTGGAACTGTCAGAGGGTAGACCGGGAGAGGGATAAAGTCTAGACAGTAAAAAAAAGATTAAAAAATACATTTTAAAAATAACTGGAAATAATCAAATTAGTCTAAGCACCAAATAACTGTTTTGGCTATTTTTTTTTCAATGACAAAATCCCAATATAAATACTGATAACTGCAATATATGTTTTTGAGCCTTATTAGAAAATATACTTATTTTTTTAAAAAATGTAGCAAGTAGCCAACACCCTTACTGAATCTAAAAGCTTTATACCAGGAAATTCAATAGACTAAAACATAGACCAGAATGTTCACTGAAATTAGGTAAATTTAACTCACAATATTGACTTCTTCATTTTAATTAGTCAGATTTTGAATATAGTCAATAGACTATTGATCTGATCATAGAGAAATTAGTTTAATTAATATATTTTGCAATGTGACATTTAGAAAATATTCACCTTGATCCTCCTCTATGACCCAGTACAACTCTTTGAAAACTTTTGACTTACAACTTGAATGAATCCCTAATTAGCACCAAACAAGTGGTGTGTCTGTAATACTGTCTGAAAGTTAAAGAAATAGTTACTTGCCACTTAAAGAAATCTATATTCTAGTCAAAAGAAGACATATTTATAATTCCTCCATACCTGCATAATAAAATAAGAAATCTTCTACAAGTTCATGTGTCATGGCCTAAGTCTCACAAAAAGTAGCTCTTGCCAGGAGATTTTATTATTTTATTTATTTATTTTTTTTTTTTAGCATGCAACATTTTTTTAATTAGGTAATTTCCTCAATTATATTTCCAATGCTATCCAAAAAGTCCCCAATACACTCCCCCCCCCAGTCCCCCTACCACCCACCCCCACCCCTTGGCCCTGGCATTCCCCTGTACTGGGGCATATAAAGTTGGCAAGTCCAATGGGCCTCTCTTTCCAGTGATGGCCTACTAGGCCATCTTTTGATACAAATGCATCTAGAGACAAGAGCTCTGGGGTACTGGTTAGTTCATAATAATGATCCACCTATGGGGTTGCAGTTCCCTTTAGCTCCTTGGGTACTTTCTCTAGCTCCTCCATTGGGGGCCCTGTGATCCATCCAATAGCTGACTGTGAGCATCCACTTCTGTGTTTGCTAGGCCCCCGGCATTGTCTCACAAGAGACAGCTATATCTGGGTCCTTACAGCAAAATCTTGCTAATGTATGCAATGGTGTCAGCGTTTGAAGCTGATTATGGGATGGATCCCTGGATATGGCAGTCTTTAGATGGTCCATCCTTTCTTAACAGCTCCAAACTTTATCTCTGTAACTCTTTCCATGGGTGTTTTGTTCCCAATTCCAAGAAGGGGCACAGTGTCCACACTTTGGTCTTCATTCTTCTTGAGTTTCATGCGTTTAACAAATTGTATCTTATATCTTGCGTATCCTAAGTTTTGGGCTAATATCCACTTATCAGTGAGTATATATTGTGTGAGTTCCTTTGTGAATATGTTACCTCACTCAAGATGATGCCCTCCAGGTCCATCCATTTGGCTAGGAATTTCATAAATTCATTCCTTTTAATAGCTGAGTAGTACTCCATTGTGTAAATGTACCACATTTTCTGTAACCATTCCTCTGTTGAGGGACATCTGGGTTCTTTCCAGCTTCTGGCTATTATAAATAAGGCTGCTATGAAGATAGTGGAGCATGTGTCCTTCTTACCGGTGGGAACATCTTCAGGATATATGCCCAGGAGAGGTATTGCTGGATCCTCTGGTAGTATTATGTCCAATTTTCTGAGGAACCGCCAAACTGATTTCCAGAGTGGTTGTACCAGCTTGCAATCCCACCAAAAATGAAGGAGTGTTCCTCTTTCTCCACATCCTCGCCAGCATCTGCTGTCACCTGAATTTTTGATCTTAGCCATTCTGACTGGTGTGAGGTGGAATCTCAGGGTTGTTTTGATTTGCATTTCCCTGATGATTAAGGATGTTGAACATTTTTTCAGGTGCTTCTCTGCCATTCGGTATTCCTCAGGTGAGAATTCTTTGTTCAGTTCTGAGCCCCATTTTTTAACGGGGTTATTTGATTTTCTGGAGTCCACCTTCTTGAGTTCCTTATATATACTGGATATTAGTCCCCTATCTGATTTAGGATAGGTAAAGATCCTTTCCCAATCTGTTGGTGGTCTTTTTGTCTTATTGATGGTGTCTTTTGCCTTGCAGAAGCTTTGCCACTTTATGAGGTCCCATTTATCGATTCTCGATCTTACAGCGCAAGCCTTTGCTGTTCTATTCAGGAATTTTTCCCCTGTACCCATATCTTCGAGGCTTTTCCCTACTTTCTCCTCTATAAGTTTCAGGGTCTCTGGTTTTATGTGGAGTTCCTTAATCCACTTAGATTTGACCTTGGTACAAGGAGATAGGAATGGATCAAGTCGCATTCTTCTACATGATAACCGCCAGTTGTGCCAGCACCATTTGTTGAAAATGCTGTCTTTTTTCCACTGGATGGTTTTTGCTCCCTTGTCAAAGATCAAGTGACCATAGGTATGTGGGTTGATCTCAGGGTCTTCAATTCTGTTCCATTGGTCTACTTGTCTGTCGTTATACCAGTACCATGCAGTTTTTATCACAATTGCTCTGTAGTACAGCTTTAGGTCAGGCATGGTGATTCCACCAGAGGTTCTTTTATCCTTGAGATGAGTTTTTGCTATCCTAGGTTTTTTGTTGTTCCAGATGAATTTGCAGATTGCCCTTTCCAATTCGTTGAAGAATTGAGTTGGAATTTTGATGGGGATTGCATTGAATCTGTAGATTGCTTTTGGCAAGATAGCCATTTTTACAATGTTGATCCTGCCAATCCATGAGCATGGGAGGTTTTTCCATCTTCTGAGATCTTCTTTAATTTCTTTCTTCAGGGACTTGAAGTTCTTGTCATACAGATCTTTCACTTCCTTAGTTAGAGTCACGCCAAGGTATTTTATATTGTTTGTGACTATTGAGAAGGGTGTTCTTTCCCTAATTTCCTTCTCTGCTTGTTTATCCTTTGTGTACAGAAAGGCCATTGACTTGCTTGAGTTAATTTTATATCCAGCTACTTCACCGAAGCTATTTATCAGGCTTAGGAGTTCTCTGGTGGAATTTTTAGGGTCACTTATGTATACTATCATATCATCTGCAAAAAGCGATATTTTGACTTCTTCTTTTCCGATTTGTATCCCCTTGATCTCCTTTTGTTGTCTAATTGCTCTGGCTAGGACTTCAAGTACAATGTTGAATAGGTAGGGAGAGAGTGGGCAGCCTTGTCTAGTCCCTGCTTTTAGTGGGATTGCTTCCAGCTTCTCACCATTTACTTTGATGTTGGCTACTGGTTTGCTGTATATTGCTTTTACCATGGTTAGGTATGGGCCTTGAATTCCTGATCTTTCCAAGACTTTTATCATGAATGGGTGTTGGATTTTGTCAAATGCTTTTTCAGCATCTAACGAGATGATCACGTGGTTTTTGTCTTTGAGTTTGTTTATATAATGGATTACATTGATGGATTTTCGTATATTGAACCATGCCAGGAGATTTTAAATGAATTAGGTTTGTGTAATTTAATAGAATACCAAAGTCCACTCAGGGTCTTTACATGTGAATGGAAGTGAATGCCTTCATCCTCCTTTATTGGGCTTGTGAAGAATTTTAAACTAGGTCTGCTCCTGAGCCTTTGCATATAGCCATTCAGTGCTGAGAAAACCAACTAATCTTATTCTGTACTCAGATTTCATTAAATTCTCATAGAGAAAACCCTTCCCCTTTACCCCTGGAATTCTTTTTCTGCATTAGCATATTTTCTAATATACATAAATCAATCTTTCCTCCCTTCAAGCAAATATTTGTTAATTTACTATGTGTCGGTTCTTGCCAAGTACTGCAAATGAAAGAACTACAAAACTTGGGCATAGTTACCTACTTCACATTAAGGACCTTTTCCTAAAACTCTTTTGAAAGTATTTCCCATGAATTCAATAACTATTAAGTCAAGTGCCCTGTCAAATAATGAGCAGAAAAATAAAATGGAGAAAAAAGATTATGTAGTTTTAGGAGATGTTATTCCAGTTTACACTCATATATGTTAGTGTAGAATTATTTTTATTAACACCAAGTCCTAGTCTGCTCTTTAGCACTGAAAAAAGGGAGGGCCATCAGTAGGAGGTAAATTCCAATAGTGAAGAATTCTTTTATTAAAATTCCTACCAGTGTCATATTTTCCAATCTTTCAGAAAGTAGTTAACATGTTTTCCTACTGCCCTTCACATATTTCTTCTGGCCCCTCCAGTCTTTCCCTTCAGAACTACAGAGATTGGTCAACAGTTAAGAGCACTGACTGCTCTTCCAAGAGACCACTTTGGTTTTCAGCATCCACATGACTTAGGGTAGCACCTACTCTCTGTACCTCCAGCTCCACAAGCTCTAATGCCATCTTCTGGTCTCTATGAGCAGCTGCATCCACACACACGCGTGCACACACACACACACACACACAGTTAAAAATAAAAATAAATCTTATAAAGCAAAACACAGTTGGTCATTGGCACTCACCCAAGGAAAGGAATCTAATACACTTTCTTTACTACTTGATTGATTTCTAAAGTATTCCTCTATCAATGAGTACTGTGAATTAACAGGACCAGGAAGATTACTTTTATTTAAAATTAATATTATACTGTATAAGTAGTAGTGCCTATCTTAATCAACATTTTATTGCTGCAACAAAACACCATGACCAAAAATTGGGGAGGAAAGTGTTTATTTGGCTTATACTTCCAGACCACAATTGATCATTGAAGAATGTCAGGACAGGAAATTGACCTGTGCAGAAACCTGGAGGCAGGAGCTGATGCAGAAGTTATGGTGGGGTGCTGCATGCTGGCTTACTTCCCCTTGATTGCTCAGTCTGCCTTCTTATAAAGCCCATGAGTACCAGCCCAAGGATGGCACCACCCACAATGGTGGGATGGATCACTAATTGAGAGAAATGTCTTACACCTGGATCTCATAGAAACATTTCCTCAACCAAGGACCCTTCCTCTCTGATGAGTCTAGCTTGTATCAACTTGACCCAAAAAGCCAGCCAGTACAGTGCCTGTGAGATTTAAACAAAAACATCTTTCCATGAATTAGTTTATGTTATGCTGAAAGACTGACAGCTTTGTATGTGAAATTTGACTTCAAATTGCTGAAATAGATTCACATGTCATATTTATGGTTCATAGAAATATGAAAATAAGTAGAGAGTTGGATAGAGTTAGAAACTGTGTAAGAAGAATTGTTCACAAAAGGATGAAGAAAAAGATTGTGTTTTCATGTTTTGGGGAAAATGTCCATCAGCTTACACTAACATCCATTACTGTGCAATTGTTTCTATTCCCATCAAGTTCTGGTCTAGTCTTCACCACTGTAAAAACAAAACCTCATCAGTCAGAGATGAAATCCAATTTCTTTCCAGTTACCAATATCTCTGGATACTTAAGGCCATATTTGACAATGATAGAATGTAAATCCTTCTATCTACAGAACTACAGGCTGGGATTTCAGTTCACTAATCCTGCATCCCATCAGAAAGTGGATTTGCCCATTGGTGGTAGGTGAGTATGTACAAAGTACTGCTATGAATTTTACATACTCGGGGTGTTTAAAAGGTGGCTGACGTTCGATCAGAATCTTCCCAGAACATGTCTTCAACTGAAAAACACTTTTAACTCCATACTGGGAAATTTAGAAGGGATATTTACAAAGGATACACTGGGATTGTCTGTCAAAACTACAGCACAGAAATATAAAGCAATTTAGAGCAATAATTAGCAGAGTCCACTGGAGTAAGGATGCCTGGATTTGACTCCCAGTTGGCAATTGTTCACACACAATCTGTTCATATGTAAAATGAGGATGGAAGTCCACCTCAGGGGCTGCTGTGAAACAGAAAAAAAACTCTCAGCACAAGTATGCTTGTGCTACATTTCTGTCATTTTAAGGCATTTTTTATTGGATATTTTCTTCATTTACATTTCAAATGCTATCCTCAAAGCCCCCTATACCCTCCCCCAGCCCTGCTCCCCAACCCACGCACTCCCGCTTCCTGGTCCTGGCATTCCCCTGTACTGGGGCATATGATCTTAATTGTCCTTTTCTTTTACAAATAACTTTAAGGGATTTATCAGTCATGCTGACATTTTTTTCAAAGAATTAGTACTTATTTTCTCTAATTTTTAAAATTCTCTATCTTTATCATAATATGAACTTTTTGTTTTGGTTTTTCAAGTCTGGGTTTCTCTTTGTAACCCTGGTTGTCCTGTAACTAGCTCTGTACACCAGGCTGGCCTCAAACTCATAGAGATCCACCTGCCTCTGCCTCCCGAGTGTACCATCAAAGCCTAGCATTGGTTGTTGTTTAGTTTTGTTTTCATGTGAAACCTTTTACATCTGTTTTCTCTTTCTGTGCTAGGTCAGAGAGAAGAAATGAATCAGGGCTTGTTATGGAACCTGGAATTTTAAGAGAAAAAAAAATTAAAAATATGATGTTATTCAAATACAAATCAGAAAATAAAGTTCATATTCGGAAAGGTAGCTAGAAACACTAAAGCCTAGTACCTCTTCTAAACCTATACACCATGCTGGGAGTTCTCAAATCACTACTAAAAGAATGGTGGAATCCTCTTCACATCAATGAGACCACAAACAGGCAGTAAGATGATACTTTCCCACCAGCCTCGGTACCTCTTCTGCTACTTAAAACAGATATTAAAAGAGTAAAAATATAGGTGTTGCATCCAGGTGGGAATTTTATTTTATTTGTGTGTATAAACTTGGATTGCTGGAAGCCATAGAACTGAAATCACACATACAGGCTATTTCACACACTGAGACTTCCCTTATGAAGAAACCAAAAAGGAAATCAGTCAGCTCAAATCACACCCCATACTAACAAGGTACACAAGGAATCATTCTCCAAAATGATGCTCTGGTCCTATTTAACAGTTTATGATGCTTTGGCTCAGATTCTGCAGCATGTAGTCCAACTATATTCCCAAAATATACGTGGAAAGAATTCACGATTTTTCATGCCAAAACTCTGATTTAAGAAACAAAAACAATAAAGAAAAGAAATGGGATATTTTAAAAGGGGTAAGCCAGGGCTGTTTGCACCTTTTCAGCAAAAAAAGCAATCCTCTAAGCAAATATTTACTGTTTGGATACTTGAGCATGAGATGTGTAGACAGGAATGTAATGTCCGTGCAGTCTGTTTCCAGTGCGTTAGCCATTATATTAAAAACAGCAGACAAGATTCCCTTTTCTTGAGAATGCATGCTACACGCTCAAAATCAATCTTGATCAACAAACTGCAACACAATTTGATGATTCAGAGCTGAGAAGATTATGGACATGTTTCAATTAAAAAACACATTCAGAGAAGATAACTTCAATTCATTATGCATCTAACAAGGCAAAAAAATTAAAAGGAGCAAGCCAGAGGCTGCCAAGTCAATTCTACATGGGGAACTCTGGTCTACTTCACCTAACAACACAGTGCAGATTAATTTGTTTTCCTTCCTTCCTTCCTTCCTTCCTTCCTTCCTTCCTTCCTTCCTTCCTTCCTTCCTTCCTTCCTTCCTTCCTTCCTTCCTCCCTCCCTCCCTCCCTCCCTCCCTCCCTCTCTCTCTCTCTCTGTTTGTCTTTTTTTTGTTTATTTATAGGCTATTTTCTTTATTTACATTTCAAATATTATCACCTTTCCCGGTTCCCCTCCCCCAAAGTCCCCTATCCCATCCTCCCTCCCTCTCCTTCTATGAGGGTGTTACTCCACCCTCCCACACACTCCCACTACCCCGCCCTCCCACCACCCCGCCCTCAGTTCCCCTACACTGGGGCATCTATCAAGGACCAAGGAACTCTCCTCCCATTGATGCCTAACAAGGAGATGCTCTGCTATATATGCAGCTGGAGCCATGTGTACTCCTTCTTTAATGGCTTATTCCCTGGGAGCTCTGGGGGGTCTGGTTGGTTGATGTTATGGGGTTGCAAACCCCTTCCAGTCCTTCAGTCCTTTCTATAACTCTATTGGGTACCCCATGTTCAGTCCAATGGTTGGCTTTGAGCACCCATATCTGTATTTGTAAGGCTCTGGCGGGGCCTCTCAGGAGACAACCATATGCAAGTCCTTTCAGCATGTACTTCTTGGAATCCACAATCCTGTCTGAGTTTGGTGACTGTATAAGGGATGGATCCCGAGGTGGGACAGTCTCTGGATGGCCTTTTCTTCAGTCTCTGCTCTACATTTTATCTCCATACTTGCTCCTGTGAGTATTTTCTTCTCCTAAGAATGACCAAAGCACCCACACTTTGGTCTTCCTTCTTTGTGAGTTTCATGTGGTCTGTGAATTGTATCTTGGGTATTCAGAGTGGGCTAATATCCACTTATCAGTGAGTGCATTTCATGTTCTTTTGTGATTAGGTTACCTCACTCAGGATGATATTTTCTAGTTGCATCCATTTGCCTTAGAATTTCATGAATTCATTGCTTTAATAGCTGAGTAGTACTCCATTGTATAAATTTACCACATTTTCTGTACCCATTCCTCTATTGAAGGGCATCTGGGTTCTTTCCAGCTCCTGGCTATCATAAATAAGGCTGCTGTAAACATAGTGGAGCATGTGTGCTTATTACATGTTAGGGCATCTTCTGGTTATATGCCCAGGAGTGGTGTACCTGGGTTCTCAGGTAGTACTATGTCCAATTTTCTGAGTAACTACCAAACTGATTTCCAGAGTGGTTGTACCAGCTTGTAATTCCACCAGCAAAAGAGTTTTCCTCTTTCTCCACATCCTCAACAGCACCTGTTGTCACTTGAGTTTTTTATTTTAATCATTCTGATATTTCTCTTGCTTGGTTAGAATCACACCAAAGTATGTATTATTATTTTGACTATTGTGAAGGGTGTCATTTCCCCAATTTCTTTCTCAGCCTGTTTATCCTTTGAGTAGAGGAAGGTTACTGATTTATTTGAGTTAATTTCATATCCAGCCATTTTGCTCAAGTTGTTTATCAGCTTTAGGAGATCTATGGTGGAATTTGGGAGTGGTCACTTAAGTATACTATCATATCATCTGCAAATAGTGGTATTTCAACTTCTTCCTTTCCAATTTGTATTCCTTTGACCTCCTTTTCTTGTCTAATAGCACTAGCTAGAACTTCAAGTACTACATTGATAGATAGGGAGAGAGTGGGCAGCTATCTCTAGTCCCTGATTTTAGTGAAATTGCTTCAAGTTTCTCTCCATTTAGTTTGATGTTGGCTACTGGTTTCCTGTAAATTGCTTTTACTATGTTTAGGTATGGGCCTTGAATTCTTGATCTTTCCAAGACTTTTATCATGAAGGGATGTTGGATTTTGTCAAATGCTTTCTCAGTATCTAATGAAATGATCATGTGGGTTTTTTTTTTCCCTTTGAGTTTGTTTATGTAGTGGATGATGTTGGTAGATTTCCATATATTGAACCATCCCTCATCCCTGGGATGAAGCATACCTGACTGTGGTAAAGGATTGTATAGATGTGTTCTTGGATTCGGTAGGAAAGAATTTTACTGAGTATTTTTGCATCAATGTTCATAGGGGAAATTGGTCTGAAGTTCTCTCTCTTTGTTTGGTCTTTGTGTGGTTTAGTTATAAGCGTAATTGTAGCTTCATAGAATGAATTGGGTAGTCTTCCTTCTGTTTCGAGTTTGTGGAATAGTTTGAAGAGTATTGTTATTAGGTATTCTTTAAAGATCTGATAGAATTCTCTACTAAACCCATATGTACTTTTCTTGGTTGGGAGACTATTAATAACTGCTTCTATTTCTTTAAGGGTTATGAGACTGTTCAGTTGGTTTATCTGAGTTATTTATGTCCTTCTTGAAATCTTCTATTATCATCATGAGAAGTTATTTTAGATCTGAGTGTTGCTTTTCCAGTGTG
This sequence comes from Mus caroli, assembly GCF_978045245.1. NCBI lineage: Eukaryota > Metazoa > Chordata > Mammalia > Rodentia > Muridae > Mus > Mus caroli. The sequence goes on from NW_028227268.1 coordinate 82,213,586, forward strand.
ATGGTTTACCCATGACTTTCTATGGTAAGAGAGTTGGGTTCTGATGTTGCCAAGTAACCTTGGTTTCTGTTGCTTATGTTCTTATGCTTGCCTCCTGCCATCTGATTATACCTAGTCCTACCTGTCCTTGCTATATCTGACTGGAGGCTGTCTTTCCTGTAATCCTGGTTGTATCAGAACTCCTCAAAGTCCAGTTGTCTCTGTGGTCCTGTGATTCCTGGATCCTGTGATCCTCAGATTCTAGGTGTGTCAGAGTTCCTGGGAGTCAATCTGCCTCTGGGACCCTGAGATCCTGCTGTGACCAAGCTTGTGGGATCCTGGGATTCTGAGATCCTGAGCATGCTAGAGCACCTGGGAGTGGAACCTGCTCTGGGTGCTGTGGGACTTGCTGCAGAGTTCACCCCCAAGAGAAACTAGCACAGACCAGAAGGAACTTGAGCCACTGGACAGGCAGGATTCCTGCATCCCTGGATCTTGCAGGTCCCAATTACTCCTGGTCCTGTTGGAACAGATGTTGTGTCCTACTCACCCCTGATCCTATGATCCTGGGCCTGCTAGAGATCCTGAGAGTGGAGCCTCCTCCTTGCAGTTAATATGGGGCTACAGATGAATTTCATTTTTTTTTCTGTTGTCTTCTTTTTTTTTAATTTTTAATATTTTTTATTACATATTTTCCTCAATTACATTTCCAATGCTATCCCAAAAGTCCCCCATAGTGCCCCCCACTTCCCTACCCACCCATTCCCATTCTTTTGGCCCTGGCATTCCCCTATATTGGGGCATATAAAGTTTGCAAGTCCAATGGGCCTCTCTTTCCAGTGATGGCCGAATAGGCCATCTTTCGATACATATGCAGCTAGAGACAAGAGCTCCGGGGTACTGGTTAGTTCATAATGTTGTTCCAACTATAGGGTTGCAGATCCCTTTAGCTCCTTGGGTACTTTCTCTAGCTTCTCGATTGGGAGCCCTGTGATACATCCAATAGCTGACTGTGAGCATCCACTCCTGTGTTTGCTAGGCCCCTGCATAGTCTCACAAGAGACAGCTATCTTTGGGTCCTTTCAGCAAAACCTTGCTAGTGTATGCAATGGTGTCCGTGTTTAGAAGCTGATTATGGGATGGATCCCTGGATATGGCAGTCTCTAGATGGTCCATCCTTTCATCACAGCTCCAAGCTTTGTCTCTGTAGCTCCTTCCATGGGTGTTTTGTTCCCAATTCTAAGAAGGGGCACAGTGTCCACATTTTGGTCTTTATTCTTCTTGAGTTTCATGCGTTTAGCAAATTGTATCTTATATCTTGGATATCCTAAGTTTTGGGCTAATATCCACTTATCAGTGAATACATATTGTGTGAGTTCCTTTGTGATTGTGTTACCTCACTCAAGATGATGCCCTCCAGGTCCATCCATTTGGCTAGGAATTTCATAAATTCATTCTTTTTAATAGCTGAGTAGTACTCCATTGTGTAGATGGACCATAATTTCTGTATCCATTCCTCTGTTGAGGGACATCTGGGTTCTTTCCAGCTTCTGGCTATTATAAATAGGGCTGCTATGAACATAGTGGAGAATGGGTCCTTCTTACCGGTTGGGACATCTTCTGGATATATGCCCAGGAGAGGTATTGCTGGATCCTCCGGTAGTACTATGTCCAATTTTCTGAGGAACCGCCAGACTGATTTCCAGAGTGGTTGTACAAGCTTGCAATCCCACCAACAATGGAGGAGTGTTCCTCTTTCTCCACATCCTCGCCAGCATCTGCTGTCACCTGAATTTTTGATCTTAGCCATTCTGACTGGTGTGAGGTGGAATCTCAGAGTTGTTTTGATTTGCATTTCCCTGATGATTAAGGATGTTGAACATTTTTTCAGGTGCTTCTCTGCCATTTGGTATTCTTCAGGTGAGAATTCTTTGTTCAGTTCTGAGCCCCATTTTTTAATGGGGTTATTTGACTTTCTGGAGTCCACCTTCTTGAGTTCCTTATATATATTGGATATTAGTCCCCTATCTGATTTAGGATAGGTAAAGATCCTTTCCCAATCTGTTGGTGGATTTTTTGTCTTATTGATGGTGTCTTTTGCCTTGCAGAAGCTTTGCAGTTTCATGAGGTCCCACTTGTCAATTCTCGACCTTACAGCACAAGCCATTGCTGTTCTATTCAAGAATTTTTCCCCTGTGCCCATATCTTCAAGGCTTTTCCCCACTTTCTCCTCTATAAGTTTCAGTGTCTCTGGTTTTATGTGAAGTTCCGTGATCCACTTAGACTTGACCTTAGTACAAGGAGATAGGAATGTATCGATTCGCATTTTCTACATGAAAACAACCAGTTGTGCCAGCACCATTTGTTGAAAATTCTGTCTTTCTTCCACTGGATGGTTTTAGCTCCCTTGTCGAAGATCAAGTGACCGTAGGTGTGTGGGTTCATATATGGGTCTTCAATTCTATTCCATTTGTCTATTTGTCTGTCACTATACCAGTACCACGCCGTTTTTATCACAATTGCTCTGTAGTAAAGCTTTAGGTCCGGCATGGTGATTCCACCAGAGGTTCTTTTATCCTTGAGAAGAGTTTTTGCTATCCTAGGTTTTTTGTTATTCCAGATGAATTTGCAGATTGCACTTTCTAATTCGTTGAAGAATTGAGTTGGAATTTTGAAGGGGATTGCATTGAATCTGTAGATTGCTTTTGGCAAGATAGCCATTTTTACAATGTTGATCCTGCCGATCCATGAGCATGGGAGATCTTTCCATCTTCTGAGATCTTCTAGAATTTCTTTCTTCAGAGACTTGAAGTTTTTATTATACAGATCTTTCACTTCCTTAGTTAGAGTCACGCCAAGATATTTTATATTATTTGTGACTATTGAGAAGGGTGTTGTTTCCCTAATTTCTTTCTCAGCCTGTTTATTCTTTGTGTAGAGACAGGCCATTGATTTGTTTGAGTTAATTTTATATCCAGCTACTTCACCGAAGCTGTTTATCAGGCTTAGGAGTTCTCTGGTGGAATTTTTAGGGTCACTTATATATACTATCATATCATCTGCAAAAAGTGATATTTTGACTTCATCTTTTCCAATTTGTATCCCTTTGATCTCCTTTTGTTGTCGAATTGCTCTGGCTAGGACTTCAAGTACTATGTTGAATAGGTAGGGAGAAAGTGGACAGCCTTGTCTAGTCCCTGATTTTAGAGGGATTGCTTCAAGCTTCTCACCATTTACTTTGATGTTGGCTACTGGTTTGCTGTAGATTGCTTTTATCATGTTTAGGTATGGGCCTTGAATTCCTGATCTTTCCAAGACTTTTATCATGAATGGGTGTTGGATCTTGTCAAATGCTTTTTCCGCATCTAACGAGATGACCATGTGGTTTTTGTCTTTGAGTTTGTTTATATACTGGATTACGTTGATGGATTTCCGTATATTGAACCATCCCTGCATCCCTGGGATGAAACCTACTTGGTCAGGATGGATGACTGTTTTGATGTGTTCTTGGATTCGGTTAGCAAGAACTTTATTGAGGATTTTTGCATCAATATTCATAAGGGATATTGGTCTGAAGTTTTCTATCTTTGTTGGGTCTTTTTGTGGATTAGGTATCAGAGTAATTGTGGCTTCATAGAATGAGTTGGGTAGAGTACCTTCTGTTTCTATTTTGTGGAATAGTTTGTGAAGAACTGGGATTAGATGTTCTTTGAAGGTCTGATAGAACTCTGCACTAAACCCATCTGGTCCTGGGCTTTTTTTGGTTGGGAGACTATTAATGACTGCTTCTATTTCTTTGGGAGATATAGGGCTGTTTAGATCATTAACCTGATCTTGGTTCAACTTTGGTACCTGGTACCTGTCTAGGAACTTTTCCATTTCATCCAGGTTCTCCAGTTTTGTTGAGTATAGCCTTTGGTAGAAGGATCTGATGGTGTTTTGGATGTCTTCAGGATCTGTTGTTATGTCTCCTTTTTCATTTCTGATTTTGTTAATTAGAATGCTTTCCCTGTGCCCTCTAGTGAGTCTGGCTAAGGGTTTATCTACCTTGTTGATTTTCTCAAAGAACCAGCTCCTTGATTGGTTGATTTTTTGAATAGTTCTTCTTGTTTCCACTTGATTGATTTCGCCCCTGAGTTTGATTATTTCCTGCAGTCTACTCCTTTTGGGTGAATTTGCTTCCTTTTGTTCTAGTGCTTTTAGGTGTGTTGTCAAGCTGCTAATGTGTGCTCTTTCTAGTTTCTTTTTGGAGGCACTCAGAGCTATGAGTTTTCCTCTTAGAAATGCTTTCATTGCATCCCATAAGTTTGGGTATGTTGTGGCTTCATTTTCATTGAACTCTAAAAAGTCCTTAATTTCTTTCTTTATTCCTTCCTTGACCAAGGTATCATTGAGAAGAGTGTTGTTCAGTTTCCATGTGAATGTTGGCTTTCTATTATTTATTTTGTTATTGAAGATCAGCCTTAGTCCATGGTGATCTGATAGGATGCATGGGAAAATTTCAATATTTTTGTATCTGTTGAGTCCTGTTTTGTGCCCAATTACGTGGTCAATTTTGGAGAAGGTACCATGAGGTGCTGAGAAGAAGGTATATCCTTTTGTTTTAGGGTAAAATGTTCTGTAGATATCTGCCAGATCCATTTGATCCATAACTTCTGTTAGTTTCACTGTGTCCCTGTTTAGTTTCTGTTTCCATGATCCGTCCATTGGTGAAAGTGGTGTGTTGAAGTCTCCCACTATTATTGTATGAGGTGCAATTTGTGCTTTGAGATTTACTAAAGTTTCTTTAATGAATGAGGCTGCCTTTATATTTGGAGCATAGATATTCAGGATTGATAGTTCCTCTTGGAGGATTTTACCTTTGATGAGTATGAAGTGCCCCTCCCTGTCTTTTTTGATGACTTTAGGTTGGAAGTCAATCTTATCAGATATTAGAATGGCTACTCCAGCTTGTTTCTTCATACCATTTGCTTGGAAAATTGTTTTTCAGCCTTTCATTCTGAGGTAGTGTCTATCTTTTTCTCTGAGATGAGTTTCCTGTAAGCAGCAAAATGTTGGGTCTTGTTTGTGTAGCCAGTTTGTTAGTCTATGTCTTTTTATCGGGGAGTTGAGTCCATTGATATTAAGAGATATTAAGGAAAAGTAATTGTTGTTTCCTGTTATTTTTGTTGTTAAAGTTGGCATTCTGTTCTTGTGGCTGTCTTCTTTTAGGTTTGTTGAGGGATTACCTTCTTGTTGTTTCTAGGGCGTGGTTCCTGTCCTTGTATTGGTTTTTTCCTGTTATTATCCTTTGAAGGGCTGGATTCGTGGAGAGATAATGTGTGAATTTGGTTTTGTTGTGGAATACTTTGATTTCTCCATCTATGTTAATTGAGAGTTTGGCTGGGTATAGTAGCCTGGGCTGGAATTTGTGTTCTTTTAGTGTCTGTATAACATCTGTCCAGGATCTTCTGGCTTTCATAGTCTCTGGTGAAAAATCTGGTGTAATTCTGATAGGCTTGCCTTTATATGTTACTTGGCCTTTTTCTCTTACTGCTTTTAGTATTCTATCTTTATTTAGTGCATTTGTTGTTCTGATTATTATGTGTCGGGAGGTATTTCTTTTCTGGTCCAGCCTATTTGGAGTTCTGTAGGCTTCTTGTATGTTCATGGGCATCTCTTTCTTTAGATTTGGGAAATTTTCTTCTATAATTTTGTTGAAGATGTTTACTGGTCCTTTGAGTTGAAAATCTTCATTCTCATCCACTCCTATTATCCGTAGGTTTGGTCTTCTCATTGTGTCCTGTATTTCCTGGATGTTTTGAGTTAGGATCTTTTTGCATTTTCTATTTTCCTTGATTGTTGTGCCGATGTTCTCTATGCAATCTTCTGCACCTGAGATTCTCTCTTCCATCTCTTGTATTCTGTTGCTGATGCTCGCATCTATGGTCCCAGATTTCTTTCCTAGTGTTTCTATCTCCAGTGTTGCCTCATTTTGGGTTTTCTTTATTGTGTCTACTTCCCTTTTTAGGTCTAGTATGGTTTTGTTCATTTCCATCATCTGATTGGATGTGTTTTTCTGTTTCTCTTTAAGGACTTCTACCAGTTTGGTTGTGTTTTCCTGTTTTTCTTTAAGGACTTGTAACTCTTTAGCCATGTTCTCCTGTAGTTCTTTAAAGTCCTTCTTGATGTCCTCTATCATCATCATGAGATATGCTTTTAAATCCAGGTCTAGCTTTTCAGGTGTGTTGGGGTGCCCTGGACTGGGCGAAGTGGGAGTGCTGGGTCCTGATGATGGTGAGTGGTCTTGGTTTCTGTTAGTAAGATTCTTACGTTTACCTCTCGCCATCTGGTAATCTCTGGAGTTGTTATAGTTGTCTCTGTTCAGAGGTTGTTCTTCTGGTGATTCTGAGTATCGTCTGTCAGCAGACCTGGGAGACAGGCTCTCTCCTCTGAGTTTCAGTGGTTAGAGCACTCCCTGCTGACAAGCTTTCCTCTTAAAGGGAAGGTGTACAGATATCTGGCGTTTGGACCTTCTCCTGGCCGAAGAAGAAGGCCGAAAACAGGACCTTTCCCAGATGCTGTGTTGCTTTGGCAGGTCACAGAAGCCGTCAGCTTCTGTGGTGCACACTCTCAGCTGTGCAGACTACGTTCCTAAGTTCAGAGGAGTCCTGGATCCAAGATGTGCTCCCTGCTCCTGTGGCAGAGGGCTCCTGTGCAGGGCAGAATACAGTCTTCCAGCTGGGAGGGTGCCGGATGTCTGCAGCCCCAAAAGGGTGCTGCCTCAGCGGCTCTGTGGCTCCCGCCTGTCCCAGAAGCTGTCTGCCTCTCCAGATGAATTTCTTATGGGGAGGTTGCAGGCTTATTTCTATTATTTCTATAACAAATTCCTAAAACATATTCAACACTTGAATTGCAAAAGTAAATGATGTGTGTGTTGGATTCTAGTGCCACCAATCAAAAGATGAAACATTATATGATGCCTTTGACATTTCTTCACTCAGATATCTTATTGTGCAATTATTATATATTAGTTTTTGTTCTAGAGTCTAAGGATGTTCATTTGAATAATTGATGCTATAAATTATGCATTTATATTTTTATTTTTTCTTACTTGAGTTCTGTGTGAGAATATCTGAGTACATGTGTGTTTTAGTTGTGTGTGTGTATGAGAGTATGTGGGAGGGAGTCTGGGAGGTGAGTGTGTATATGTGTGTTTGTATTTGTGTGAGTGTGTGTGTGTGTGTATGTGTGTGTATGTGCCTGTGCATGTACATGTGTGTTTGTGTGTACATATGTGAAGCCAGAAGATGGAATCAGAAACTCTAGATCTGAAGTCACAGACAGTTACAAATAGGAACCAAATTCAGGTCCTAAAGAAACTTTGGGTCTTCTGGAAGAACAGTGAAAGCTCCTATTTTTAGCTCCCAGCTTCCCATATACCCCTTTTAAGTATTTTTGTGCCATCACATTTCAAATAAGTTAATAAATGGGACCTGAAAACAAATATTGTATATCTTAAAACATCAGATACACCAGGATAATTACTGGAGGGTGAATGTCAGTTAGGCCTAGACAAGGTGACCTTAGAAAGATAATCACTGGGTGAAGTAAGGGAAAAGTTAAGATACAAGACCATCACATACAAGGGAAGGATGAGACCTGGTTAAGAAAGAGCAATGCCCTGAGTATATATCATGTGTGTTCTTTTGTGACTGGGTTACCTCACTCAGGATGATATTTTCTAGTTCCATCCATTTGCCTAAGAATTTCATGATGTCATTGTTTTTAATAGCTGAGTAGTAGTACTACATTGTGTAAATGTACCACATTTTCTGTATCCATTCCTCTGTTGAAGATTAGTCCACAGAGCACATGAAGCTCAAGAAGAAGGAAGACCCAATTGTGGATGCTTAAGTCCATCTTAGAAGGGAGAACTAAATACTCACAGAAAAAATATGGAGACAGAGTATGGACTGTCTGAAGGAAATGCTATCCAGAGACTGCACCACCTGGAGATCCATCCCATATACAGTGACTAAACCCAGAGACTATTGTGGATGCCAAGAAGTTCTTACTGACAGGAACCTGATATAGCTGTCTCCTGAAAGGCTCTGCCAGAGTCTTACAAATACAGAGGCAGATACTAACAGCCAACCATTGGACTGAGCACAGGGTCCCCAATGGAGGAGTTAGAAGAACTGAAGAAGATGAAGGGGTTTGCAACCCCATAGGAAGAAAAACAACATCAACCAACTAGAAGCCCCAGAGCTCCCTGGGACTAAACCACCAACCAAAGAGTACATATGGAGGGACCCATGGCCCCAGGATATATAGCAGAGGATGGTCTTGTGGGGAAACAATGGGAGGAGAGGCTCTTGTTCCTGTGAAGGCTTGATGCCCCAGTGTCGGGGAATGCCAGGGCAGGGAGGTAGGAGTGGATGGGTGAGTGGGTGAACACCCTCATAGAAGCAGGGAAAAGTGGGTAGGGCTTCTGGGGGGGGGCAGCAGGAAAGAGAATAACATTTGAAATGTCAATAAAGAAAATATCCAATAAAAAAGTTTGAAAGAAAGAAAGAAAGAAAGAAAGAAAGAAAGAAAGAAGGAAGGAAGGAAGGAAGGAAGGAAGGAAGGAAGGAAGGAAGGAAGGAAGGAAGGAAGAGCAATATAGCAGCAGAAGATGAGGCCAGAAGTGAAGAGCAAGGGGAAGACTATCAAGGCTCATGACTTCACAGCAAAGGCATTGAAGGAAAGGAAAAGATACTGGATAACTGTTATAAGAGAAGTGCTGTTATTTCATTTATGTCTCAAATAATAATCTCAATGAATAGGAACCTGAAAAGAGGGAATAAAATGGTGTATATACAATGCTTTCCCTGGAGCAAAGTAAAAGACAGACATACAGAACTAGGTGCTGTAATCATTTCTGTCATCTAACTAGATTAGAAAACCATAAGCTGAGATGGAAATTACTGTATGATCTTGTAGAAGGTGTTTCTTTATCCTTTAGAAACAAAACAATACAAGGATAAAAAGAGACAGAAAAAAGCAAGGGAGTGTTTCAGTTTGAAGAGCAAGTGGAGATAATTTCTTAAACACTTAAATCCTGATTTTAAAAAACGGAGGGGAAACTTACAGGCAAAATCAGAGGAAAATTCAAATTCTGAAGAAAATCTTTCCATACAGTAAAGCACAAAGATAGATAAAAATCATCCAGAAGCAATTTAGGTTGTTTTTTCCCCCCTAGGTTAGATCCAGAAGGAAGCATCAGATTCTATGCAGATGACTTTAAGCAGATGCTCAATACATAGAGCACTCTTTTAATAATATTCCAAACCAGCTACTGATACACCTCCTCACCGGCCCAACAAGATCTGCTAAAACAAATAAAACAAAGCTAAGGGTTCTATCACCTACTTAAGCATTCTGGCTCCAACAGACAAAGTAGTTGTTGGATGGAGTGGAAGGAAGCAAATCACATTCAGGGCATCATGAGAAGCAAAGGACACCATATTTCTTCCATTAAAGATGTCGAGTGTACAACAGGCACCAATGACATCAAGGATGGAGGAGGATTTATGTCTTGAACTGGAGACAACCTTGCAGAATTTCATTTCACACAGAGCTGAAATAGTATATTCAGCCTTTCGTTTTATATCATTTTATTTATTTCACTGTTTTGAAAAACCTTTATTGATTAGCTATTATGTGCACAGAGCTGTAGAAAGTAGAAAATTGTGTCAGGAATGGTCCTTGCCTCTCACATTACAGTGAAAGACAGAGCACAAGCTGTGCAAATGTAAGATGCTGTCAATTTAAGATAAATCAAAGAAAGTTTTTGAAAAGTAAATATAACCATTAATTATATATAGCTCTGATAAAGATATAACCCAATCATAGCAACATTAAAATTTGAAAATACAGTATATCTCAATATTGAAAATATCTACACAAATATCTATATCATGAAAAAGTTTAAGAACCATAAGTACTGTTTGAAATAACTAGGTATTTAAAATGCAAACTGCAATAAAATGTTAGGAACTGTAAGGGCCATAAACAAAGCATAGGTCCAATAATTTCATCTGGCCTTTAAAATAAAAATGAAAAAAAATCCTATGTGGAACTAGTTAAAGAATATCTATCATAGCCAAGTGAAAATGGTGAGAAGCATGTTCTACGTAGGTGAAACAGCAATTTAATAGGTGAAATTATGTGGAAGCAGAGATAAAAACCTGTTTTATACAGAGGAACAACCACAAATTCGGACTGCATGGAAAAACTTTATGGTGAAACCAGTTTGAGATGCTTTAAATAGTAAGGATTAAGTGGTGGATGTTTTCCCAGATACTAGCTCATAAAATATTGAATGCGGAAAGTAATTGCTTTCATATAACAGTGAACTTAGTGGCAACATCCTGAAATAGAGAAGGATCATCCATGTAGCTGTGAGAAAAAAAAAAAGGTAGACACTGGCTTCACATCTTGTGGGCCTGTGGGGATGGCTCAGTGGATAAGAGTACATGCTACACAAGCATGTTAATCTGGGTTTGAATATACAACCACTCCATGTAAAATGCCAGGTATTGCCATGGACCTATCATCCCAAGGATGTGATGGACAGAGATAGGGGCATCACTTAGCCTTGGTGATAGCAGGCCTAGTCCCAGGTTCAATGAGAGACCTGCGTCAGAGGAGGGAAGCAGAGAGTAACAGAGCATAACACCAGATGTTTTTCTGTGGTCTCCATGCAACTGCATACATGTACATCATACAAATATGTACATACCTACCTACACACACACACACACATACACACACACACACACACACACACACACTAATAATTACATACACACCATACACATACAGCAAATACATGCACACAGAGAAAACAGTATGTTAAAAGAGATGACTTTGTCCCTGTACATATATTATGGTTATATATTATATTTAAAATATAGTCATATATTATCATGTGGCTGGGGAAGGACAGGAATTATAAAGATGAAGAGGCCAAAAGAGAACATCCATGATTTTTAAACTGCATATTTTTGTCATGCCAGAACTAACCCTAGAAAATAAGTTTGCTGATTTCTTGCTGTTGTCTCTCACATCATGTCACTTTCATGTCATGTCTGTTTCTAGACAGGAACCAAATGAATGCTTGGGGCCAAATTGACCATTACAGCTTGAAAGATGAAAGAAAGCATGAGGAGAAAGAAACAGAGAGTGCTTTGCAAAACAAAGATAACAGCAGTGAGCCAGCAGTACTGTCCCATGCAGTTGTTGATGACTGTGGAAGCTATGACAGTTTGTAAAAGCATTATCTCCACACCCAGCCTCTGGCCATGTAATCAGAAGACAAATAACTATGGCTCTTGACTACAAGGATAATGGAGGAGAGAAATTTTCTGCCACTTCATTGTTCAAGATTCGGTTGATGGTATGCTAATTCCTCATTTCTATTTTGAAAACTAAACTAGTTCTCAACGCAGTTAGACATGGGCATGTCATCAAATGGAATTTTATTTAGTGCTAATCAACTAATTACCAATCAAAAGGGATTCAAGGCCCTGCGCTTCACTTGTGTACTGAGTAGTTCTCAATTGTGAATACTTTTCTCCTTCTTAGAATGGGGAACAAAATACCCATGGAAGGAGTTACAGAGACAAATTTCGGAGCTGAGACAAAAGGAAAGACCACCCAGAGACTGTCCTACCTGGATATCCATCCCATATACAACCACCAAACCCAGACACTTGCATATGCCAGAAAGATTTTGCTGACAGGACCCTGACATAGCTCTCTCTTGTGAGGCTATGTCAATGCCTGGCAAATACAGAAGTGGATGCTCATAGTCATCTATTGGATGGAACACAGGGCCCCTAATGAAGGAGCTAGAGAAAGTACCCAAGGAGCTAAAGGGGTCTGCAACCCTATAGGAGGAACAACAATATGAACTTACCAGTACCCCCAGAGCTGTGTCTCTAGTTGCATATGTAGCAGAAGATGGCCAAGTTGGCCATCAATGGGAGAAGAGGCCCTTGGTCTTGTGAAGATCATATGCCCCAGTACAGGGGAATGCCAGATCCAGGGAGTGGGAGTGGGTGGGTTGGGGAGAAGGGCAGGGGAAGGGTATAGGGGGCTTTGGGGGTACCATTTGAAATGTAAATGAAGAAAATATCTAATAAAAATGCCTTAAAAATTATGAACTATGGTATAATGCTATTAGATAACACTATTAGATACTTTGGATGCTTTGTAATTCAAGCTTGAACCAGCAGGGATGGAGTAGTCCTGGAGATAGCAAATGGGGCAGGAACACATTCTAACAGTTACTGTGATTGATATATATTTCATTCATCTAGAGTCTATGAGAAAAGATTACTTTTTAAATGAATGTTAAGACTGGTAGACAAAGGAGAATAGACAATGCTTTATCTTTATGTCATGAGGTTCATAGCATTCTATGCTCGACGAACTTTGCACAGCATTTCCTTAGCAATCATAGAGTCAAAACAAAACAGAACAAAACATCCTTCATGATCTTTATTCAGGTGAACCAAACTGAGATACTTAATAGAGAATTATGCATTTAATTCATTAAGGAATGTACTAGAAAGCAAACCTATTGTAAACAATTCTCCACAATGATTTTTTTTTTCTGGAAACAATTAGTAGTTCAGGTTCTGTAGAAACATACCTAACAGAATTGCTCTTTTCTTGCACGCGCCCTGGCTCGCCAGCAAGAACGATGCTGCAACAGGATCCTTCTGCACACGTTTATTGGGAGAGCTTGATTGCAGAGGCGAAGAGACCCCAAGCCCAGAACTGGTGCTGCTTATATAGGCCTAGGAGAGGCGTGTCTCACACCCGAATTGGTTGTGCTTGGGTTATGCTTACCACTTCATTTGCATGCCTACATCTGATTGGTTAACTTCTCTCTCATCTGATTGGTTAACTTCTCTCTCATCTGACTAGTTAACTTCTCTCTCATCTGATTAGTTAACTTGTCTCTCATCTGATTGGTTAATTTGTCTCTCATCTGATTGGTTAATTTTGGTTAATTCTCAAAACCTCATCTTGGCAAAAAAAACTTTACTGCCTATATATGCATGGTGGCCAGCAGAAGCCAGCACCACCCTGCAATGTCACATGTGGCTTTCCACACTCTTTCTCATCCATGTACCAAAAAAATGAACCAAAAGGGCAGTGTTTAGCCAAACAAACATGAGTATGCTTAATAAAACAACTGCATCTATGAAGACAAACAACTGATAACAATGAGGCACTGCTACACAGAGGTTATAAAGGATGAGATTCTAAAGACTGGCAGAGCGAAATACTACCAGTGGTGTACATTAGTAGACATTGCCATGTCTTGCTGTTGGGAATAAGAACTAGTACAATGGCTTTGAAAGATACCTCATCAGTGCATTTCAGAACAAAATATGTTATTGTTGAGTGATCTAACAAGGAACTCCCAGACATTTGCCCAAGTGAATGGCAAATTTGTTTCTATGCAAAACTCTACACACAATTTTTTTAAAAAAAATCTCTATTCATAATTGTCAATAATTGGGAACAACCAAGATAAATCGCCTTTGGTGTTTCCATACAAAACAATGTGGTTCTGCAGCTAACAGAGATGCACAGTTGAATCATGATTCAATGTAGAGGAGCCTTAAACACATCTTGCTAAGTGGAAGCAATCATCTTTCAACAACTGAATACTCCCTAAATTCTCCTATGTGACTTTCTGTAAAAGGTAGAGTACAGAGCACTCTAGATCAGTGCTATTGCCATGAGAGTGAAGTAGACAGAAGAGAGATGATGGGTGGAGACAGTGAAAATTGTTGACAGGATCCTGTCATGATCAATATATGACATTACATGCAGCCCCCAAAATGAACCTCAGTGTAAACTATATAGTTCAAAACAATAATACAAAGAACAATACAAATCCATCAGTTTCAATAAATGAACGCTATTGATAAAAATGTTAACTATGGGCAAAATGAGGACAAGAAGAGGGCTGTATAAGGAACTTTGTGCATTGTCTGTTCAATTTATAGATAAGTCTAAAGCTCTCCATAATGGGGAGGGGGCAAGCACAGAACAAACAACACACTACTTTATCCTGTGGGCTGTAGTCTAAACAATGATTCTGGTCTAAAGAATGGAAAGATATAAGAGCATGTGGGGTTTGTGCGGTATATAGTCATGTTTATGAATCTTACTCCTTTAAGAAAATCCACTCAGTGTGCCTTAAAAATGTTTTTGTTTGGAAAAGTAGCCTCATAAAAACACTCTTGACAATCAGCATTTATATCAGACTTACCCACTATACCATGCTCATTCCATACATTTCAATAATAAAACTGTATCACTTGGGGGGTGTCTTTATAGCCCAGTAGAGTCCCTAACCTGAAGAGTTAGAACACTTTATCACAAGTAAAGCAAAATGTGTAGATATTTACCCAGCCTTTTGGGAATAATCCCCCATGTGATAATACTGTTATGGCTTTTTAAATAGTCTCATTGTAATTTTGATTTTGGTTCTCAACTGTTATGTAACCATCATTATCACAGAAGATAAGTCTAATATTTCTTAGAAAGTATGATAAAAATAAACTTCACAAACTTCTTAAAGAGATGTGTAGATTTTTATTTTATGTGGGTCTGAGTATTTTGTCTATATATACTCATGTTCACCATTGCATGCCTGCCCATGGAGGACGGAAGAGGGTATCAGATTCAATGGAACTATAGTTAGACAGTTGTAAGCCATGTGGTAACTAGGAATTTATTCCAGGCCTTCTGGAAGACCAACCACTCTTTTTAACTGCTGAGCCACCTCTCCAGCTCAAACTTCTCAGTTTTGATAGTACCTGACAGCAGGAATGTTTATTACATTTTCATATATGAAGTTTTTATTCAATATAATATATATATTCTTGGTAATAATTCTATAACCTATTTTAAATTTTTGTAAAAATAGCATAATTTATTTCATAAACTTGGTAACAATACCATAACCTATTTTATTTTCTAGGTAAAAATAAAATTGTCTATTTTATGTACTTAGTAACACTACCATCGCCTATTTTATTTTCTTGGTAACAATACCATAATAGAAAATCATATATTCAATAGTGTCATCACTGTTCTCAGTGTTAAATTGGTTTTCCTATTTTTCAAAATTTTAGCAAAGAAATTGAACTGAAGTCATAAATGTAATGAATAATAGATGACATGATGTCTATAAAAGTATAGCTGTCTTTTTTTTAAAGTTGACTTTTTACTCTAAAATTGAAGTGATAATATGCTACCAGTGAAGAGTAAGAAAGTTAGCTAGCTCAGCATTATTCTGCTGCTAAGTAATGTCAGATGTACAAAAGCCTTTATTTCTTTAGAACCATGTTCTAAGAATTGTTGCAAGCTTATTTCTCTTCTTTTTACGTCACTTTCAATGGAGAATACCATCATTCAAAATGATAAATAATAGAAAGTCAACCAGTTAGTTTAAGGATCAAATTGTTTATCATTTAAGGGTAGGATGCCCAAGTGGAAATGAAAAACTTAATTTCTCAACATCTGTATATATCAGCTAATTTCTTTCTATCAAAGACTAGAAATATTTATCCTCTCCCTTTCTGTAACTATGCCAATAGCCACTTGAAATGAGATAGAAGTTGTGATGGTGATATATGGCTCAGTGAGTGAATTTTTATCAAGATAGGTAAGACCCTGAGTTTGATATGAAGAGAGAGAAAGAGTGAGAAGCTCTTTCTTTCTCTCTTTCTCTCTCTCTCTCTCTCTCTCTCTCTCTCTCTCTCTCTCTCTCTCTCTCTCTCTCTCTCTCTCTCTCTCTCTCTCTCTCTCTCCCCCTCTGTCTTTCTGTCTGTCTCTCTGTGTGTCTCTCTTTCTCTCTGTCTCTCTCTCTGTCACACACACACAAACACACACACATACATGAAGGGGTGAGAGGCAACTATAGAAATAGGTGGTATAAAAATACCAAAAAAAAAAAGAGAGAGAGAAAATTATCTTTTAAATAGAAGCAGCAACATCTGAGTTATGAATTTCCAAGTAATCTGATCTTGAAGAAGTATACATATTCTTTAGAACAGTAACAGAGACATCGCCTACACTCACTATTTGCTCATACAATGCTGTCATATAAAAGAACACATGAATAACTCAAGGTGAAATGCATTAAGAGAGCCCTCCCTGCCATATAACTGCACTATGCCCCAACAGTTCTTCATTCTGATTTTTAAGTGTGGGAGGAAGACAAGTACAGATCAGAGCTTGTGAGGCAAATCTTGGCTTGTTATTTTGCTAATTTAATGTTCAGCATCTGGTCTACCTGCTGCTCTGCATGAGCCTTGGTAATCTGACACTGATCGTGGAACACTGATAGAAGAATAATGAGTCGACTTCAGATTGAAATTCCTTGCTGGCGAACTAGCAGCATTCAAGCTTATTAAAACCAGTCAACAATAACTAACCACACTTTTGCTTTTGAACTATTTTAACAGATGGCTGTTATAGATTCATAAGCTCACAGACAGTGCTCATTTGCATTTTCTTGTCTTCATAGTAAATAATTGCCAAGGTTTGGGTCTTCTCTTTCATTCCCTTTGGGATAACTCTCTAGGTTGAAATTTCAGCCTAGATGTTTTCTACTTTCTGGAAGCAAGATCAGAAACAGTAATAATTAAATGTGCACGAGAGGCATATGCAGTTTCTAACACAGACCTTGGAGAAACAAGTTACCTTAGGAAGACTCTCAACTTCTTAACTGTAAAATATGAGATTTTTTTTGTTTGCCAGAGTAAGCATCTGCTTGTATAAGACATTTAAAAAAAAAATCTGTGGCAAAGATGTAACAGTTTTAATATCAGCAGAGCCTTTGTATAGCTGCAAGTAGAAAACAATTATAACAAAGGCATACTCCTGAGTTAGGTACATTATACGACCAAGTTTGTTAATGTCTTGGCATAAGACAAATGCCACTCTAAATCTGGGAAGCTTTGCTGAGAGTTGTAGTCTAATGTGCTACACTTCACCCACATAGAACTGACTCCAATGACTAGATATTTCCCTCTTCTTTTGTCTAGCATAATCTACTTCCAAAAATACTTGAAATACTTGTTCTCTCAACAGTGCTTCCTTTAAGAATAATAACTGCTGTATGAAAGATGGTGTCTTCATAGTTAATAAGAAACATTAAAAAAACTTTATTATAGCCACGTAGTTGATTTCTTATGATTTTCATTTTTTTCCAAAAAAAAACCAATCAAGTGTCAAATCTAAGACTAGTCCTTACCATTTGAAGAAATAACCAAACTAGATAACATATAAGCTAGCTTCATAATCTAACAGATACTCAGTAATACTGTAACCGAAACTCCCCAATAAAGTTCTCAAGGGAATCATAGATCCTGTGCTTATTAGGTTCCAAGCAAGAGAAAAATTACACTGTTGGGATCAACTATTTACATCAACTGACCCAATACTGATTTTAACGATGTGGCTTTTTTCTAGCCTGTGTTGACCTATTCTGCTCTGACTCCTAGCTTAGTCATCTGACCTATTCAGTCAGTGAAGAATCAGTCAATGTGTTCGAGGAGAACACAAACTTGAGATACATGGTAAGTTTTGCTTAATGCCTTGCACAACTGAGCTGGGTTACTCCCAGACCCTTGTCCCAAATAAGGATGACTAAGCCACTCTGGAAACAAATTTTGAACAGTTCTGGATAAAGTTAAAGTCTTCAAGCTAAATCCATCCTAATCTAAACTGTTATTTGCAAAATTGCATACACATGTTCTAACAATTCCAGCTAACTACAGCCTGCATTGACATACTACAGCCTGCATTGACATGACCACTATATCAGTCCATAGACTTACTTTAAAAAGTTGTCTATCTTTTAAATACTTTTTCATTTTGTAGTTAGTTATTATAGTTGGCAATTAAGTAGTGAAGAGGAAGATCCAAACCTCAAGATATTCAATTTTACAAATAAAATATCCTTTAAATTTTAGAGTAAACTCAAAAACAAGAAGCAAACTTTTATTTCAGTTTACCAAAGGAAGACTTTCTTAAGCAATTTCTTATTTGTGCATTTTACTGTTTGAGTTTCCAGTAGTCATGACTTGATAACAAAGAAAAGCCATCAATATTATTATTTCTTATATTGGACGCCAAAGATTACTCTAAAGGAATTGTTCGCCTCAAATTGACTTTGCCAGATTTTCTCAAAGACAGCATATTAGCATTAGTCTTCTCGTCACATGAAATAAAAAAATAATGATTAATTTTTCAGTATTTTAATGATCTCTTAATGTGGAATGGTTGGGAATCACCATTTTGAGAAGGGGCAAGATGTGATCTGAGACAATGGGAAGATGACATCATTGGCTTCCTTTCAAAATGTATCAAATCCTTGTTTCTCCTTTTTGTGGTTAATCAACTACATTACAAATACGTATAGTGGCAACTAAGGGCAACCTAGTATCCTGCCCTGGATGAGCATCCAGTCTCTCTTAAGTAAGTCATAAATTTAAAAGGAGGCAGGAGATACAGGAGGAATTAAAAGGAGAAGCAGAAAGGGTAGAAATTATGCAGCTACAGTATTCACATATCAAATTCTCAATAAGAGAATTTTACATTGAAAACATGTTGTCTTAGGGTTTCTATTCCTGCACAAACATCATGACCAAGAAGCAAGTTGGGGAGGAAAGGGTTTATTCTGCTTACACTTCCAAGTTGCTGTTCATCATCAAAGGAAGTCAGGACTGGGACTCAAGCAGGTCAGAAAGCAGGAGCTGATGCAGAAGCCATGGAGGGATGTTCTTTACTGGCTTGCTTCCTCTGGCTTGCTCAGCCTGCTCTCTTATAGAACCAAGACTACCAGCCCAGAGATGGTCCCACCCACAAGGGGCCTTTGCCCCTTGATCACTAATTGAGAAAATGCCTTACATCTCATGGAGGCATTTCCTCAACTGAAGCTCCTTTCTCTGTGATAACTCCAGCTGTGTCAAGTTGACACAAAACTAGACAGTACACATGTATGTTCTACATTTTTGGCTATTAGCTAAAAGGTAAAAATGCATTTTTTTTCTTGTGGGTTCATAGTATTTGGAACCATAGAAGGATGTAGAATTCAACACAGACTGAGATTTGCCAAGCCAAAAAGGCTTCCTTGTTTTCTTGCTACTGGCAATAGTCATTTCAAGTTTGTGTACTGTAAACCTAAGACTCTACTACATGCTTTTACAAACCTTTTTAGAAAACACTTATTTATGGGGAATGCACACACACACACACACACACACACACTCACTCACACACAGACACACCATGGTGCTTGTAGAGACCAGAGACAACTTTCAGAAGTCAAGTCTCTCCTTATGCCATTAAGGTTCTGAGAATCAAAGATATGTATAAGACATCAACTGCACAGAAACAATTGATTGGTGTCCAAATGCCATTTCTTTCTTCCTTCTTCTATTCTGGAATCCTTAACACTGCCTTGAAAAAGGATAGCCTCTATTTGTCAGCCTCCTTTGTAGCAAGAAATAGCCAGAAGACACAGTTCTTGCAATGACAGAGGAGTGGAAGTAGGTTCAGGGGATTTCCAGGAAATATTATTTTTGTCTTTCTAATGAAAGAGCACTAAATGACCAAAAATCTTTAATGTACAAATGCATAACTTTCTCCACTGTGCACTCATGTTTTTGTAGAATGTCACATATATAAATGTGTGTGTATGTGTGTGTGTGTGTCCCACATCTTTTCCACTCTCTCATTTCTAACATCATGTACTCTTTTTGTGAACCACTGAGTCCACTGGTGTTGTCATTGTGTCCATAGTATAGGACTATCCAACGAAACATGGGGAATATATCTCTGTTTTCATCAAATAGAAAAGGAAAAATTGCATTGCAGCAACACTAACAATGATATTATATATTATTTAATCGATTCCAGTAGCCATCTACCTCCATGTATGCTGTCATGGGAGAGAAAATAAGATTCCAGATGTTATTGTTACTCTTAGTCAAGTATTTCAGTACTTCAATTTTCTTTCCTTTTAAAAGATTTTTTTTTTATTTTTTTAATATGCGTGCTCACCACATGTACAATGGTTCCTGTGAAGGCTAGAGAAAGGTGTCATATCCTCTGGAGATGGACTTACAAGCAGTTATTAACCATCCAAAATGGGTATTAAGAACCAAACTTGAATTCTCCAGAATTGTAGCAATCACTCTTAACTGCTACACCATCTCTCCAACCACTCAGTACTTCAGTTTCTAACCATTGCTGATAAAAATCCCAACCTCATGCTTCTAATCAAGCCCATACTGTCTCTTTCCCTGTAGCTGATATTAGACATTGTCTAACTAATGGCACAATTTCCAGATATAAATCTTATCTTGGACTTCAAGTTCATGTAAATAGATTCTTCTAAGGTCAATTGTTGATTGTAGATTAGTCCCATGTGTAGAAATTGTCTGCTATGAACTGCTATTTAAGTGTTAAGAAAATCAGAATTTAGACATGTATTTCAAATGATTGCTTGTCACTTGTCTACCAGGTAAATAGGCAACAACAGAAAGCAAGTCTAGTACCTACTTACAAAGCCTAAAACTTTCAGAAGAATAACTTTCCCAGAAGCAGGGCTCCTATCCATCCTTTTATTTCTAAAGCTCCACTGTCCTCAAGTTGCTCCTAATTTAGAGAATGTTAGACCAACTACAATGATTCACTGTGAAATTGCATTTTGAAGCAACTGAAGTAAAATTGCTTTCACAGATTTTTTGTATCATAGAAAAGAAAAAAAGAAAACCTGCTTTGAAGGTAGATAAAGAATTCGGAGTCTAAGCACCTAGGGTGATTTTTCATGCTGTCTTTGAAGTTTCCCTTCATATATCACAGGGAAGGTGCAGTACAGTGTTTGGTAGAGACAATGAAGTGTATTAGATGTTCATTAAACTTTTAGTAATTGGTCTTTTTTGTGTAGTGCCTCATAGAACTTTAAGCATCCCTTCATAAAACCAGGATTAAAAAATACCAAATTCTGTTCAGCCTGGCTCAAACTTAACTCCAAATGACTCTGGTCACAAACAAAATCATTTTTAACAATCTATGATCTCTAAGAATTAGGCAAGAATATTGTGAGGGCAGCCATTGATGTTGATGAGATATCTGACCAGGCTGAGCCAATTGAGAGTAAACTCCATTCAACAGGGACTGAGGAAACAGCAGAGATGCCCAGCATGATGCTTGTTACACCTGCATAAAGTCTTAACAAAGTGTTAATGTGCTGCTGTTAGCCTTCCCCATTAGTTGTAAATGTGAGATTAACCAAGGAGGCTGTGGTCCATTTGACAGCCTTTGCCTCCAAATGTTGGCTACCAGTGAAAAGTGAGCTTATGTATCATCCTTCATATTCACTCCCTCTCAGCTACTTGTTCAATAAGTGCCGGAGGTCTTCCTTAGTGGTAGGCATGAAAGATGCAAAGGTTAATAAGATAAAGAACTTGCCCTGATCATGAGCATTCAAAAAGCCCTAAAGTTGGATTCTGAACAAACATGATGGTCAACGCATCCATTATAGAGGCTGTGGAAAAGAAATATCCTACAGCTCAAGATTCTTATTAACATCAAAAGTTTGCCCCTCCCCTGCCTTCCAGATGAAGATGTCTCTAAGCAAACACAGTGCAGGAAGAATGGAAGCAGCCAACAAGATTATCCAGACTTTACTGAACTAAGATGATGAACACGGGCAGAGAAAACATGGAGCTATGGACCTTTTAGTTCCTTGATGCCTGGTTCTGAATTGCTATACCTCTTGTCCAGTAAAGGATCCTGACAGGCAGCCTGGAATTTGTCTCATGGTCCTGCGAGGATAGTAGGCTCATCAAGAATAGGAAGTGCAACTAAGCCCTGGTAAAGCAAAAGCTCCGTGCACAACAATGGACATCTTATGTATAACTACTTGGTTTCTTCTCTTTGCAAATACTGAGTGACCAGAGATGGGTGCCTAATCTAAGCATTCAAATAAAGAAGTGTGATGCTACATTGTGGGGCAGTGCCATTTGTTGAAAAATAAATTTACCATGGTACAAAAAAGCAGATGTCGACACAAAACTCTTTCCAGAAGTCATCCCACATCGTGACCCTTGAACTAAAATATAGCTCAAAGATGTATCTCCATAGGGAGGAACCAAGGAGGAAAAAAACTATCTGCAACAATAGGGAGCAAACAATGAGGAGGAATACAGAGATGACCAGTGAGTTAGTGTAAGTCTTCCAATCACATAAAAAGATCAAGCAAACTTGGTGTGGCCAGGAGTGAGAAAAGATAGAAAAGTTGAAAAGAAACTTAAATTTAAATCAGCTACAGAGCCCTCTTGTACCTGATATAAAAAGCTACTAGATAAAGAAGGGACATCAAGTACAGTGGTGCATGTTCACAATCCCAGGATAAAGCATGCATATCACAAATCCAGAGAGTGAGACCTTGACTCCAAAGTAGGGTGGCAAAAAAATAAATAAATAAAAAATAAGACCATGAAGCTCAATTTGTTTCATGAAAGAATATATTTTAACTCACTATGGATGGTGAATTGAAGAGATAATATATCAAAAAAGTCCATGCTTTGACTTCTTCTTAAAATACTTAGATGCAGAAAAATCGTGGAAGTTCAGTCCAGTGGCTTTCTGAGATGAACACATGCTCCATCTGAGTGCAGGCCCTGCCCAGTGCCCTTCATTCACGCTTGGTTTTCAGTAGGACTTGGAACGCAAATTTTCATGTTGTTGTTGTTATTGTTGTTATTGTTGTTGTTGTTTTACACTGAGCTTAATGACAGAAAGAAGCACATATTTTAATAGGAGACTGATGAAGATCAAATTAGTTAAAGGTCCAAGGAAGTTTACAAGCGAGGGACACCACACACATATTCTGCCCAAACTAGCAGAGTTTGAATAGTTTAAAGTCCATGCAGTCCAGGCAATTTTAATTTTTAACTATATGTATGTTTGCATGCCTACATGTAAGACATGTGCAGACTTGTATGTAGAGGTCAGAAGACAATGCATGGAAGTCAGTTCTCTCTTTATACCACCCTAGCTCTGTAGATAAAGCTCAGGGACTCATCTTAGTAACAGGGACATTTAACTGCTTGGCCAGTTTGCTTAGCCCAGCCAAGAAATGTTTAATAACAAATAAAATGAACCCCTGAAACTTAGGTGTCCCATTATCCAATTCTTTTTATTATCTTTTGAGAAGAGAATTTTAATGTCATGTAGCCCACTTTCAGAAAGCTGTTAACTATAAGTTTGACTCAGATGAACACTGCTAAGTAATTCAAATAAATCAATAAACTAAAAACAACTTGCCTATAATGTGCATTGAACACCTACCTTTGCTCTAATGGGTTAAATAAAAATTTTTTCCTAAATGTGTGCTATTTTCATTCACTCCCACTTGTGTTTTGCTATGGTTCACATCTTTGCCTCATGGAAATTAACTTTGTCCTCAAGTCTGACAAAAACTGAGTTTAATAACATGACATGCATCATTACAATCCACTAAATTAAAACCAAATTAATACTTTATCCTCAAGTAACTCTTACTTTAATCCGGAAGCAATCATTGCAAGAGATTTATTAAAGGGCCATGAAGTTGGATTGTTTTAATTTAACTGTTCTTTATTAAGTTTGCTGGTCAACACTGCTTTTGAGATTCCCCAGTATGCATATCTAGAATGCAAAATGATATGATGTTGTTGATGAAGTTGAAGTTGTAAAATCCTTTAAAGCAAAACATCGGTAATTGGGAATTATGAACAGTTAGAATTCACACAAGCATGATGAATTACACCAAAGGACCTGAAAATGATTCACAAGGAGAAAGGAAATTTCTGTTAACTGATCACCTTCTACATTTCAGATGGTATTCAGAGCCTTCCATTTGTTATAAACATTTATAAATCCTTTTAATAAACATATAAAATGTTGGCCCTTAATTTAATAGAGATCTACAACTATGAAAAATCACACTATAACTGCTACCCGAATTTGAAACAAGACTTCTCCTCTTTTAAAGGTAGGCTTTGTGGGAAAGAGAGAGAGATAGCCGATGAAGAGTTTTTTGTTTTTTTTTTTAAATAATTTTTTATTATGTATTTTCCTCAATTACATTTCCAATGCTATCCCAAAGTCCCCCATACCCTCCCCCCCACTCCCCTACCCACCCATTCCCACTTTTTGGCCCTGGCATTCCCCTGTACTGGGGCATAAAAAGTTTGCAAGTCCAATGGGCCTCTTTCCAGTGATGGCCTACTAGGCTGTCTTTTGATACATATGCAGCTAGAGTCAAGAGCTCTGGGGTACTGGTTAGTTCATAATGTTGTTGCACCTACAGGGTTGCAGATCTCTTTAGCTCCTTGGATACTTTCTCTAGATCCTCCATTGGGGGCCCTGTGATCCATCCAATAGCTGACTGTGAGTATCCACTTATGTGTTTGTTAGGCCCCGGCCTAGTCTCACAAGAGACAGCTATATCTGGATCCTTTCAGCAAACGCTTGCTAGTCTATGCAATGGTGTCATCCTTTGGAGGCTAATTATGGGATGGATCCCTGGATATGGCAGTCTCTAGATGGTCCATCCTTTTGTCTCAGCTCCAAACTTTGTCTCTGTAACTCCTTCCATGGGTGATTGTTTCCAATTCTAAGAAGGAGCAAAGTGTCCACACTTTGGTCTTCTTTCTTCTTCAGTTTCATGTGTTTTGCAAATTGTATCTTATATCTCGGGTATACTAAGTTTCTGGGCTAATATCCACTTATCAGTGAGTACATATCATTTGAGTTATTTTGTGATTGTGTTACCTCACTCAGGATGATGCCCTCCAGGTCCATCCATTTGCCTAGGAATTTCATAAATTCATTCCTTTTAATAGCTGAGTAGTACTCCATTGTGTAAATGTACCACATTTTTTGTATCCATTCCTCTGTTGAGGGGCATCTGGGTTCTTTCCAGCTTCTGGCTATTATAAATAAGGCTGCTATGAACATAGTGGAGCATGTGTCCTTCTTACCGGTTGGAACATCTTCTGGATATATGCCCAAGAGAGGTATTGCGGGATCCTCCGGTAGTACTATGTCCAATTTTCTGAGGAACCACCAGACTGATTTCCAGAGTGGTTGTACAAGCTTGCAATGCCACCAACAATGGAGGAGTGTTCCTCTTTCTCCACATCCTCGCCGATGAGGAGTTTTTCATGCAGATCTAGATCGAGTGATACAAACTTGTCACCCAGTACGTAGGAGGCTGAGACAAGAGGATAAATGTAAAGCCAGGCTGAACATCATGAAGAGCCCATGAATGAAAAAAAGTAAGGTTTTAAAGAAAAAAGCTTACCTAGCACTTTTTAATCTTTCTGAATGGCTGCTGCTAATCTCATCTGGAGAACCTAAAGTTAGATGTACACTCTGGGGATAGAAAACTCACTATGGGATGCCACTGTACAGTTCTCTAAGAGCCATGTATATCATCTGCAGAGAGCAGTACTGCACGTCTAAACCATTTCAGGAAGCCTGGGTCATTCCTATTATTCAACATTTTAGCCATTTTCAAATATCACAAACATTCTGGTACATGCACAGAGAGTCTCAGCATGGCATAGATAAATATGTACGATCCTACAGTGAGAATGGCAATGAATTGCCTCAAAACTTACATTATCTACATCAGCACTCTAAAGCTGATTGTATACAGGTGGTCACTGGTAATCTTTTTAAAAGAAATCCTTTAGCCAAAGAACATGGATTCCTGGTTGCTTCAATATTTTACCAGGTTTGAGGAAATGCTGCAAATAGCCCTACTAAATTCTCAATACATTTACCTAGATATATGGATATGTGAAAGATTCAGTAAGGTTGAAATAGATTAAAGGAACAGCCAAACAAGATGGACATGGTGGCAGCAGGAAGCAGCAAGAGGACAAGCTGCAGCACATGCAGAGGCAGCTGCACAGAGAGGTCAGAGACGCAGGCAGCTACTGGGCAGGAATCTACACATCCCTCTAAGAGAAGACAAGGTCTTAGCACAAAAAATAAAATAAAATAAAATAAAATAAAAGTGAGATTTAAAAGAGCCATGAATAAAGAAAATACCTAATATTTTTTTTAAAAAGAAATAGAAAGGAAAAAAAAAGAAAGAAAAAGAAAAAAAAAAAAGAGAGGTGTTTCTCCCTAATGGTTTCACATCATCAACTGTGGCTTCACACAGTTACAAACCGACCTTCAAATTTTACTTCCTGCCCACTATGAGAGAAAAGGGAAAGAAAGAATGAATGAGTGAAAGGAAGGAAAGAAGAAAGGAAGGAAGAAAGGAAGAAAGAAAGGGAGAGAAGGAGAGAGGGAGGGAGGGAGGGAGGGAGGGAGGGAGGGAGGGAGGGAGGGAGGGAGGGAGGGAGGGAGGGAGGGAGGGAGGGAGGAAGGAGAAAAGTCAGAAAGTAATATCCTCAATTTGAGCTACTGGCAATAACATTATTTTACTTGATGGCAGTAGCCCAGAGGGAGCATATTTACACCATCTTAATGCCTATTTTCTATACAGATTTCACAATTTTCCCTGATTACAATAGTCTGTGCAGGAAAAACACACCTCCTTCCCCATACATTTTGAACTCCTTGAGGGAATGGTATAATTAATTTTATATACCCTACTGTTCTTTCTTTTATAATAATTCATTGACTTTATGAAGCAGATTACATATTTTACTAAATTTTCCATTTTATTATTTTATCTGACTATCATTGTCTCATGAGAAGGAGCTAGATAGCATTATCCCAATTTTCTAGATAAAGGCATAAAAAGAATAGTTTCCTCAAACCACACAGCTATTCGGAGAGATGAGAACTTGAACTTTTTGATATAGGAATGTAATCTAAATTTTTCAATTTATTTGTTTTCAAAAAAGAAACAGCCATTTTTGGGTTACCTTCTTAACTCAACTCTCCCTAAATCATGGGTTAAATGCAAGAATAAATTGCTCAGGAGAAGAACATATCATTTAGCCTGGGAATCATTTAAAAGAATAGTATACCAAATTACTAAAGGAGTTCTTTTTTTTTTTCTTTTTTTTTATTATTATATATTTTCTTTATTTACATTTCAAATGCTATCCAGAAAGTTCCCTATACCCTCCCCCGGCCCTACTCCCCTACCCACCCACTCCCATTTCTTGGCCCTGGCATTCCCCTGTACTGGGACATATAAAGTTTGTAAGACCTAGGGGCCTCTCTTCCCAATGATGGCTGACTAGGCCATCTTCTGATACATATGCAGCTAGACACACGAGCTCTGGGGGTACTGGTTAGTTCATATTGTTGTTCTACCTATAGGGTTGCAGACCCCTTAAGCTCCTTGGGTACTTTCTCTAGCTCCTCCATTGGGGGCCCTGTGTTCCATCCTATAGATGACTATGAGAATCCACTTCTGTATTTGCCAGGCACTGGCATAGCCTCACACAAGACAGCTATATCAGGGTCCTTTCAGCAAAATCTTGCTGGCATATGCAATAGTGTCTGGGTTTGGTGGCTGATTCTGGGATGGATCTCCGGGGGGTAATCTCTGTATAGTCCATCACTAAAGGAGTTCATAATGGTTCGTTTCTGTTTCATTTAGGTTCAATTTTAGTTAGTAAAATGATGTATTGAATGCCATAAGGACAAAATAAAGGCCATTGCTACAGACTCAATTCATATTGATAACTTCACCCATAGTGTAATGATATTTAGAGTAAAGGTCTTGTTATTAACCACTGTTACATTAGATGAGGGACTGGTCTCATGATGGAATTAGTGTATTTAAAAAGAGAGGCAGGGAGACACCATGTGCAGGAAAGAAAGCCATGTGAGGACATGAGCATGAAGATAAAACTCACAAGGACCTTGACCATATTAGTAGCCTGATCTCAGCCTTCCAGACACCAGAACTATGAGAAATTAACATCTGTTATGTAACCCAGCAAGTCTACAATCTTCTTTATATACACTGAACAGATGGAGAGAATCACATAATGGCACAGGTGTTACATGTGGTCCCAATACACTCAGCTTAGCAACAATTCCTTGCTCAAGTTGTGTCTGATGTAATTTGAAAATTGTGGACTTGAAGCTAAAATAATAAACCATTCTTACTGTCTTCAAAAGGATACTCTATTGAAAATCTAGCTCCTAAAATTCTATCTTTATGTAATATATTAAAATAAGGTTAAAATCTCCTGATATATATGAGTTGGAAACTCTGGAAGTGGTATTCACTTAGTCCATTCAATAACTGTATACAGTGGTATTTCATATGTCAGTCACTCTGTCTTAGTTAGGGTTTCCATTGCTATGAAAGAGACACCATGATCAAGGCAACTTTGATAAGGGACAACATTTAATTGGGGCTGGCTTATAAGTTCAGAGATTCTGTCCATTATCTTCTTGGCAGGAAGCATGGCAGCATTCACACAGACATGGTGCTGGAGAAGGAGCCAAGAGTTCTACATCTCGATCTAAAGGCAGTCATGAGAAGACTGTCTTCCAGGCAGCTAGGAGAGGGTTATCAAAGGCTACACCCACAATGACATATTTCCTCCAATGAGGCCACACCTACTCCAAAAAGGCCATGCATCCAAATAGTGTCACTGTTTTCCAAACCTCCCAGTAGGTGCCTGAACTATACCTACGCTTATGATTTGATGCCATTTATATCCAACTGAGAACATTCCATATCCTGTGGCCACAATGTTCATGGCTTGAGATGAACCAGCATAACCTAAAAGGAATTTCTTCCTTGTGTTTTCTAATTTCACAGATGCAATAGCTCTACCAGAGAGCTTAGTTACCTCAGTATCCAACTGTTTATTTGTTTACTTGTTACTCTAAACCTTTTCATTCAAAGGAAATGCATTTTGGCTTCCCTCTTGGACAGCCAAATTGCCAGCAACATTGTGATTGTCCTTCTGGAGCACTGCTAAGTCAAATACAAAGGTTCATTTCTGGAAGCCAGTCACTACTATCAATGCATTTGAATGTATCACCTAACCAACTGTTAAGAGACTGATGGTTGAGCAATATATAAAGTGTAGACCTACTGGGTAAAGTAAGGATTCATGTATTAGAGAAGATGGAGTAGAAGGAGAAGAGATTTTTATCCAACTGCTCAGAATGGCAGGCAAGTTAAAACTTAGGCTGATTTTAGAAATTTGCTATTCAATTTGTCAGAAACATTTGCCAACTGATTACATAAAGCAGAAAAACAATAACACCAAGGAGTTATGACTACTGTACACTCCAAAACAAAGGCAAAAGACAGAAAAGAGAGTTGGGCATCTTAGAGACATGTTAAGAAATAATAACCTAACTATACAAGTTATAAAACTGGAGATGGTATTTGCCCCAAAGAAAAATAGTTATTAGAAGAATGGCCATTATCAGAAGACTATCAAGTTCTAAACAAGAGGAAACATTATATACCACTGTTTAGTATTAAACTATATACATAGAAAACTCTCCTTAGCATGATGATAAGACACACACTCTCTAGCACACATTGTTTGGCTAATATATCATCCACTTTTATTCAAGATGAAAAATAAATATATTTGTCAAACAGGAACCATTTGATTTCAAACCACAAAACCTACTCAGGTAAAATATGGTTTTATTTCATTTTCAACCAATCTCACTATAAAAACAATAGGTAGGTTACCACAAGAAAACAAATGCTCCTACTCTATGGCTGTGGGTTTATTAGATCAAAAACTCCTGAAGAAAGAAAGAAAATGGGTTTTTATATTTTGAATTTTAATGTGTTCTTTTACTCGCATAATTTATTTCATGGTTTTCAATATATCCAAGTGGGCCAGGGATTTATGTCTGGTTCCTAGATAAGTCATCTGAAGTTGAGGCAGGAGATGAAGATTAGCATATGAGAATAACATAGCTCAAAGGGCTTCTTACTCTTGTGTTAAAAAACAAAGCAATCCACTGAAGGCAGTCATGGGGAAAGTGAGAAAATTAACGCATGTTTTTAAGGCAGGGTTCTATTGTGTATCCTAAGCTGGCTTTGTACTCTTTATTCTCTGGCCTCTACCTCCTAAATACTGAGAATATAAACACATATCCAGCTTAAATGTAGTCCCATACAAAATTTAATTAGGTCCTTTATTCCAAGTATAAGGCAAGAAAACAAATAGTAATAAATAGGCAAGACTCTAATGATCAGAAACCCATATAATTTTTTAAGCCCAAATCAAATTCCTCTTTAAAGAAAGTTATTCAGAATGTGATAACATTTGTGTCAAAATAAAAATGATATTAATTTCCAAGCAACGTTAACAAAAGTGCTTTATCTTAAGAATTAAACATGTAATTATTACACTCTGAGGGATTAGAAAATTTTGGAATTATAAAAGCAATCAACTTTTGACTCCAAACTAATGAATCTCTAAAGTTAAGTAATATTCATATTTACCCATCTTTGTAATTCATATCAAAGGTAACACAAAACAAAGAATGTCTAAAGAAATATAATGTTTTAAAAGAAGAAATAAAAATACCTTGCAGCTTCATTGTCTGCAGATATTTAATAACCAAGCAGGGTTTTTGTTGTTTTAGCTATCTTAACCTTTGGGTCTGAATCTATGGATAATAAAGAAATGGAAACAAACACATTCTTCTATTAGATTTCAGTAAATTGCATCAAATACACAGAGATGTTGTGATTCTGCTGTGTTTCTTTCCAGTGTTCCATTTAAAATTCACCAAATACCAAGAAAAATAAAACCCTATTTACAACTGCACCTTCTAGGAGAGTGAAGTGCAAACAAATCTGATTCATTTATACAGTCACATTCAATACATCATGTATTAGAAAAATTTCCACAGTGTTTCCTATTTGTTGCTACAAATCTATATGTAGAGAAACACAATATTCATAAAAATATAACACAGAAAGATTTGTATTTCTCCATGGGGCAGTTAGATATCAGAAATCTGCAATGACATAGTATTATACTTAATTTTTACTCCTTTTTAATTAATGGAATATGTTCTTTGTCAACTCATACATGCATTCATTGAATACTCATTACTTGTCTGTCCCATCCTCTGTTAACTCTCTCCCATCACTGTCTACCCAATTTACTACTCCACTAATCTTTCTCAACTTCCTGTCTATGTCTATTTTGTTGTGTGACTCACTGAGTTTAACCAAGGCTGCTATGTTCCCACTGGTTTTAGAGTCATTAATTGGAACCTGGTGGATACACAAAGGAAGACAATAGCTTCCTCTTCCCAGACTCCATCAATATCCAACAGTTTAGCAATAGAGTATGGGACTCTTTGTACACTTTTCTGCCTCCAGTATTTATCCTTCCTGCGTACTGTGTTCTATTTCCTTTCCCTTAAAGTACCTCCTCTACTAATATCCTCTTCCCAGATTACTGGCTCCTTGGGTACTCTAGGTTAAACAAGTAAAACTAAGAGTCAAAGCTAGTCAAAGCTCTGACATGTATGAGAAAGATTACTTTGCCTGATTATCCTGTCCTAATTTTGACATCTTGTGGTCATTAGTGTGGGTCATAATACATCTATTACCAGAATGTCTCTAGTACAGGGAGACAAGGAAGCAATAAGTAGAAAGAACCTCCTAAGAAATATATTGTCTTTGGTTCTTTAGTCTTTCTGTCGTTATCTGTCCACAGTGCCCATTTGAAGTCCAGCAGACCAGGTTAAATTCCTTTAATCCATTCATTATTGTAAGATCTATGGTGATGCATTTAAATTCTCAAACAGCTTTCTCATCTTCAGTATGTATATCACCTTATAGGGCATAGTGCAGATTAACTGACAATAACGTATACAGTCAAGACATTACTTGACATAAAATAGAAACTCAGCAATGGCAGCCCCTGTTGAGAAAAAAATAATTAATTGAAGAACCCACAATCTTTATGTGTAATATGCTACATATAAGCTTTTATAAAACATCAGTAATTATTTTCCATGTCTGTGCTAACTGCTCCCAATAAAGACTGATACTCCTGAGAATGGTGTGTTTATATTTTCATGTAAACTTTCATCTTTGAACATATTAGGTGCTAAACAACTTCTTGTAAATGAAAATGAACAAAATATTGGCTCCAAATCAATAATCCTTTCTAGGATACAAAACAGTGTTGCTCTTTATACTGCCTTATATGTGTGAAGTGTGTAAAACAGATTGCCCTCTGAAATCTTCCACAAATGCACATAAAAGAGGCAGTTGTTCAGAGTGAAAAGGCTTTGCAATGCTTTTTTAGTTAGTAGAAGACTTTAGATTCTTAAAGGTACTGAATTAACGTCTACCACGACCCGGTGGCTATCACCTTTTTGTTCTGACAGTAATCAGCATAGAAGAAATAAGCTGCAATGTTCTCTGAGAAACTGCATCAGAACTTTTAGTTCTGAGCTCGAACCGCCGCCACATCAATTTACATTATGAAGGTTATCTTTAAAGCCAGAATGGTAAGGCACAGAACAATTTAAAGTAACACATTTAGAGGTTACTCTTTCTAAAATGTCTTGTATTTTAAAGTTGCATTTACCGTTAAAGTCACTGATTGCAGTAAGTGGGGATATAGTAACATTTTTTTTTTCTGTAGAAAATTATTCTATTGCAGAATACTTTAAACTAGTTTTTAAAAGTTATGCTCATTGGTATTTTAAAGATTGCAGTAGACTTGAGAATCCTGAAAGTAAGCAGTTCTCTGGAATCGTGACTCAATGCCAAGAGACCATCAGCACAATCCACAGAGCCCAGGCAGGAGCTGGGAGCACCTCCTACTTGTTTGGGAAGATGCCTCAGGGGCTTACCTGGCCTAGATAAAATTCTGCAAACCCTGAATATAGGTGCTAAATTACAGTGTTGGGGCAGACTGACTACAGTCAGATGGTCTAATGCCTGCACAGAGAATAAATAAGAGATTGTCACTCTGATCTAGGAGCAAGAAGGTACATGATGGGTTTTCAACAATGAGGAAAAAGTGGAATGGCACAAAGTAGAGAAATGGGAAGTCTCTTGCTATGACCATAAGGGTACTGGTCAGCCACTGCAGTGCATTCTGGGATACATATCTGGAAATGTTTCCCTCTACAGGTATGTCTTTTGGTTAAAATGAGTTCCAACATTCTAAAAGTGATAACCCTAGGCTTCCATCTCAGTTCTCCTCCCCACTTTATATTCTGTACCTTAGAAACTTCACCAAGGTACTTGACTTTAATTTATGTATACATCTTGATAACTCCACCTGCCTTCTTTCAGTGTAAGCCAACTACCAGTATAGCCTCTAATTCTGCAGTCTACCACCTGTTTCTTTTCTGTTTTCCTCCAGGTGAACAATAGCAATGTCTAAAACCCACTGTTTCCCCTGACAAAATCATAATCTAAACTAGCACCCTGTCTTGTCCAGACAACTCTTCTCTGTCATGCCAAGTGCTCTCCCTTCGTCCCGTTTGTTATCCTAGCAGCTAGCCCCTAAACCACCAGGCAGAGTGATTTCTTTTTCGTTCAGAAAAGTGTAATTAATGTCACTCTTCTTTGTAAACCCTTGACAGCAAGGTACCCTTGTCCTTCAAATTTCATCTTAAGACAGCCTGAAGGCCCTATATGCTCCGGACACTTCTAATGACCACGTGCCTTATCCATCTTAAATTCTAAACTCACCAGGTCCCACCTGAGTGCTGAGCCTTCACAAACACATCTTTTCTGTCCCAATTCCCAAGTCCACTGACAAAGCAATTGCTATGCATCCTGCAAGATGAATCACTCACTCTGGAAAGCTGTCTCCATGCTCTAGAGCAAGTGAACTGTCTCCTACCTGTTCAGTCTTCTTCCACACAGTAAATGGTTTGTTTGGTTTTTGGTTTGTTTGGTTGTTTTCTTTTTTTCACAAATGATCTATATCTCCTAAATTAGAATGCAAACTTAAACTAGGAGCTTAATGTAATTTAACTATAAATTTTAGCACTATATTTTAGTCCCCATAATGCTAGCACTCGGGAAAAGAATGTACCAAGGCAAGATTGTAAGTTCTAAGCCAGGCTATTCTACATAATGAAATTCAATCCTCAAAAATAAAAAAAAAAAAAAACTGTAGAGGTTTTTAATCCAGCAAAATATCTGCTCTGAAGAGAGATCACATCCAAAGACTATCTAGGTCTGTGTGATCCAGCTAATATGCAGATATACCATTAAGCCAGGGAGAAAGAGGCCAGCAAAGCTCTGAGTTAAAGACCAACCTGGTATAGAATATGTTTCAGATAATGACAATATTAGGTCCAGGCCTGGTGGTACATGCCTTTAATCCCAGAACTCAGGAGACAGAGGCATGCAGATCTCTGAGTTCAGTCAGTCAGTTGAGTTCAAATCAGTCAGATTTTAAAAGTTGTGAGTCAGTGTGGTTGAGTGAAGGCCATGTAATTGACTTCAGTTCAGTCTGTTGAATGAGTTGAGTACAGTGGAGATGTGTTAGCAAAGTTCAGTGCAAGTCAGCAGAAGCAGTTAAAGCCAGAGAATAAGAAGGAGTTAGAAGACTAAAACAAATTGTCCGACTTACTTTAGGCCAAGCAGAGCAATATAGGGAGAAGCTGAAAGAAGCCAGTTTGAATCAATCAAAGAGAGAAGCTTAAGCCAGAACAGCTGAACTTAACCAGCCAGTCAGAATTCAGAGAGAGCTAGAAATTCTGAGCTTATTTATCAGTAAGCTTCAGTGATGACAGTTATTACATCCTTCAAATTAATGTTGCTTTTACAATAAATAAATTGTAAAAAATAGAATCTGAGCCTAAGTGGAAATGAGGAATTTCTCCAGTGTTGTCTACTGACTGCTTAGCAGATCGTCTCATACCTGTCAACAACATATAATGTGTTTTTTGACAACTCACTAGTTAATAAGCCAAGTCCATTAAGATCAACTAAACACAGCAACTTTTAAGCCAGGGATCTCTAGAGAACCATAATGTGCAGTCTAGGTGTGTTATTATTTGACATGACACAGGACAATACCTATTTGTGACTACTTTTCTGAAGTGCTGAGCTGTGTTTCGGGAGGTGGGGGTCAGGAACTCAGGAAAATACCAGTAGAAGTGGTCATGGAAAATGTGCATGTACTCTGCCTCCACAGATACCAATAGTCCATATATATGCCGCACAACTTTAAGATAAGGCTATAGGATTTCATCAGATAATTAGAGAGTACTAGAAATAACTAAAATAGATACTATGAAGAAAAAATAATTTTTATATACTCATTGTGACTTTTCTTAAAATCTAAGGAAAAGAATCTTAGAGTTTTAGGTGGATGGGGGGGGTTTCTTAAGTAAAAAAAGCAAAAAAAAAAAAAAACAAAAAACAAAAACAAACAAACAAAAATCCATAGTCTTTAGCTTTGGTCTCTCATATCCTGTTCTCAACATCCTCAAAGCTTGAATGCCTTCAACAGCCCTTCAAAGCACTATCCATTGCCTGATCAATTAAGGACATGCCATGATGCACAATCAAATGCAGCCATACATTTTCTCATTTGATTATTCATTTTGGAGAAAACCCACAGGAGGTTATGAGAAAACCCTGCGCAGTGAAAAAACGTTTTGTGTGTTTCAAAACTAGTTGATCTCAAAGGCTGTGGATGAAGTTTGTTCCTTCACTAGTCAGCTCTCCAAACAGGCTACACTTTGTGTAAGTGTTCACACTGTGTGCGATGTGCTGTGTACCTTGAAAATCACACAAGCAGCAGGTGAAGATATGTCCCCTCCTACTTCCATACATATCATATAAGCCTACATGTAAACACACTCCAAAGGAAAAAGAGTATTTACATAAACAGAAATTAATCTACAGTGATTTCATCTTCCCACAAGGCACATATCACTTTATATTTTACTACAAGGCTACTAGGGTTTTTTACATGTGTTTATATTCACCCAGTTAGGTTGCTGTCTTTATTGTTCCTATGTACAAGCATCAAGGATATTTGCTTCATCTATTAGTCCAAGGTACAGAATGGGCTTAAAAGGTCTTCAAAGTGGGGGGTGAAGAGATGGCCCCAGTGCATAGGACCACTTGCTGCTCTTACACAAGACCAGGTTTTGGTCCCTACCTCCCACATTGATGTGTGAGTTATCACCTGTAGTAACTCCAATTCTAGGGTATCTGATATCCAGTTCTAGCCTCTGAGGCACCTGCATGTCCATGGCACACATACAGACCAGCAAGAACACAGAATAAAAATGAACAATTTGTTTACATCTTTGAAGTTGTGTTTTTGTGTATGTGTGTGTGTGTGTGTGTGTGTGTGTTTGACTTTCCTTCTTCTTTTGCCCAAATTTCTACTCAGTAAAGGCAAAAGGGAAGGAGCATACACTGAGGAAATGGGTTTTTTTCTTCTATTATATGAATATATATTATGCATATATATAAAGTATATTTATATAAGCAAATATGACATACCATAAAATGAAGTATACTCTGCGAGAAGACAATTATTTTCGAACTGGAATGCTGTAGGATAGATTTTTAAAATAGGATCATTATGCACTCACTGGGTTATTGAGAGATGACCTTCACCCCCAACTACATTAGTCAGCAATTCAATTTTCTCGGTATCTTTATGAAGTGATAATAGCTGCAAATTGCCCTGACATATGCTAACATCTTCTTTTTAAAAGCAATAGTTACACAACATGCATTCTCTCTTTGAATAAAAAATATTCTCTGAGAGGGTTTTTTTTTTTTCCCCATTTTCAAAATCACCTTTGGAATTAAATGTTTAAAATTGCTATGCACAGGAGTATGCAGGAGTCAGTCTTGTTTACATATGCAAAAGTGACTCTTACCAATGCACAATTTTAACTTTTCTCCATGCTGTTGTTTGTGAAATAATCAGAGATGATGTCTTAGTTGTTCAAATTTACATTGCAGAACCGTTGAAATCTTACACTTCCTCTGCAGCAGCATTGTATTTTTCAAAGACCATCTGCACTTTCTGAAAGCATCAGACCTTAGTGAATATGGTGCAGATTGGGCAACATTAAGCCCCTCTCCGACTCCGAGAAGTGGCAGCTCCAAGAAACTCTTCTGAATACTCTCAGTAATTATCCCAAGATCCTGTTTACTCCTGTGCTTCATCATGGTAGATTCAGAATTATGTGCCTGCTTCAAAAGCTCCCTTAGATTTCTCCTGTTATCCATGTCCCACACCCGTGACTCCAAAGCCTCTTGGCTATCTCCTTGGAGCACACAATTCAAACTAAGGGAACTCTCCTTTAGATAACTTGTCATTCTTTATGGTTTAGATATAAAATATCTGTGGTGGTTTGAATATGCCTGGCCCATAGGAAGTGGTAATATTATAAGCTGTGGCCTTGTTGGAGGAAATCTGTCATTGTGGCAGTGGGCTTTGACGTTCTCCTCCTATGCTCAGGCTCTACCAATTGTGGAAGAGACCTTCTGTTAAGCTGCCTGAAGATGCCAGTCTCTCCAGGATACTTCAAATCAAGATGCAGAACTCTTAGCTCTTTTTCCAGCACCATGTCTGCCTGGATGCTGCCATGTTACCTGCCATGAGGATAATGGACAGGACCTCTGAAACTATAAGACAGCCCAAATTAAATGTTTGCATTTATAAGAGTTTCCCTGTGGCAAGTCTATGTGGCATTTTCTTGATTGGTATTAATGTAGAAGGACCCAGACCATTGTGAATTAAATCATTCTTTATCCAGGTTATCCTGGGTTATAAAAAAAGGCAAGGTGAATGAGATATCAGGGACAATCCAGTAAAAATCAGTAAACTGTGTTCCTAAAAATTTTTCTTCCACCAACATATCCAAATTTAGAAAAACCTTCTGTTAAACTTTTTAAAATAAACTCTGAATCTGAACTAGCTAGATGGATAAGTAGATAAACACACACACTAACAAGTTTGGTTCCTTAAATATGATCTCTAGAACCCTAGATATAGTCTTAGTTTGGGTTTTATTGGTGTGAAGAAACACCAAATCTTACAGCAGACAACATTTAATTGGGGCTGGCTTACAGCTTCAGAGATTCAGTCCATTATCACAGAAGGAACATAGCAGCATCCAGGCAGACATGGAATGGGAGAAAGAGTTGAGAACCAACTTGATCCAAGTGTAGCCAGGAGATACTGTCTTCCAGGCAGGTAGGAGGAGGGTCTCAGTGCCCACTCCCATAGTGACACACTTCCTCCAACAAGGTCATACCTCCTAGCAGTGCCACTCCCAGGGACAAGCATATTTAAACCACCACATCCTACTCCCTGGTCCCCATAAGCTTGCTCAAACACATGAGTCTATGGGGATCAAAACCTAGCCATGGCATAATGCAAAATACATTTAGTCCAACTTCAAAAGTTCCCATAGTAAGTAACAGTCTCAACATTAAAAGTCCAATGTTCAAAGTCTCCTCTGAGATTAATGCAATCTTTTAATTGTAATCACCTATAAGTCAAAATACAGTTCCCATATGCCCAAATACAGGATATACATTACCATTTCAAAATATCACAGTGAGGAATGGACCAAAGCAAGACCAAAATATAGCTGAGCAAACTCCAAACTCAGCACCTCCATATCTGACTTCAAAGCACTCTTCAGATCTACAACTCCATTCATCTTTTGTGACTGCAGCAACTTCTTTCCCTTGTGCTGGTTCCACTCCCTGTTAGCAGCTTTCCTAAGCAGGTATCCCATGGCCCTAACATCTTGAACATCTTGAGATATCCAAGGCAATTTCAATTTTATAGCTTCTTATTCCAATGTCTGGAATCCACTCATGATCTTTTGGGTCCCTCCAAAGGGATTGAGTCACTTCTCCAGCTCAGACCTCTCTAGAACTCCATTCCACTGCTGCTGCTATTCTTGGTGACCATAACACAACACTGGTATCTCCAATTCACTGGATTCTTCCACTGCAACTAAGTTTCACCAATAGCCTCTCATAGGCTACCTTCATGGTGCCAAAACTCAACTTCTTTGCATGACCCTTTCAGTGCTGTGCCATCAACTGCAACTAAGGCTGTACCTTCACCAAAGGCCTTTCCTGGCCTCTCACAGTACCAAGCCTCAGCTGCTTTCCATGACTCCTTCATGACTTCAAAACCAATACCACCTGATGATCCTTATACATTACCAAGTCCAACTGCAGCACAAGTTATAACCTTGGCTACCTCTGGAACACAAGTTCTTCCTAGATTTCCCCCTCAGTGATGCTGAAGTCCACAAATCCACATTACTCCAAACAACAACAAAAATCAGGCCTATCACAGCAATACTTAGTCCCTGGTACCAACTTCTGTTTTAGTTGAGGTTTTATTGCTGTGAAGAGGCACCGTGACCAAGGCAACTCTTATAAAGGACAACATTTAATTGAGCCTGGCTTACAGGTTCAGAGGTTCAATGCATTATCATTCAAGGTGGGATCATGGCAGTATGCAGAAAGACATGGCATGGGAAAGGAGTTAAGAGTTCTATATCTTGATCCAACTGCAGCCAGGAGAAACTGTCTTCCAGGAAACTAGGAGGAGGGTCTCAAAGCCCTCACTAAGTGACACAATTCCTCCAACAAGTCTACACCTACTCTAACAAGGCCTCCTAATAGTGCCACTTCCTGGGCCAAACATATTCAAATCATCACAGAATCATTCTGTGGAAAGGGAAGAGTAACTCCCACACAATGTCATGTGAGTATATATGCTATCACAAACACACAAACACACACACAAAAGGGAAAAAGACAGAGAGACAATCAGGCAGGCAGGCTGACAACAGAGCTAGAGAGAAGAAATATAATACTTAAAAATAATAAAATATATTTTCAAGAAATTTTCTTCGCTACTCCCTCAAAACAGGCTCTATAAGAGCAAGAATGTTTAAGCGAATACATTACTGGGTAGTTGTTAAAGGTTCCTATTTGGAGCAAGAACTGTTTGAGAATATGGGATATCTATGAAATTCAGAAAAATGTTCCACTTATACTTCTGAGGATCCTTGGCTTGGCAACAGATGATTTTCTAAAACTCAACAGAAGTCTCTTCTTCTTCCAATTGAATCCATCCTCTATGGAAGTCAGAAGTGATATCATGATCATGAAGGTGGTTTTCATGTGGGTGTGGTTCACCCTTTGCACTGTGAGTGTGCTGACCCCAGCATTGTCCCAAATATAGAAAATTCTACTGCACACTTTGTGGTAGCGTAGAGACTATGATCTCACTCCAACATTTACAAAACAAAAGGTAGTGAGAACTTTACTGGTAAGGTGTTTGGCTATGAGTACTCTGCCCTAATGAATGGATCACACCCTTTACCTCTGGAATGGGCTAGTTATTCTGTGAGTAAGAGATTGAATTGAAAGAGACAGAGACAGAGAGATATTCACCATCTACTTCATGCATCACTGTATGTTCCAACACCTAGAACAAAACCAAACACTAGTACATAATAAATATGTTATATGTGTTGAGGA
Organism: Mus caroli; assembly: GCF_978045245.1. NCBI lineage: Eukaryota > Metazoa > Chordata > Mammalia > Rodentia > Muridae > Mus > Mus caroli. Next base: position 82,254,150 of record NW_028227268.1, read on the forward strand.
TAATTATATTTCCATAACATCTTTACTCTTATATAGGGGAAATATTTATTTAAATGAAATGGTTTCACTCAAGTGTTGTAATTCTCAGGTTTCTCCAGGGACATAGCTAATAAAGGGTATATATAATTACATACATATATATATGGTATTTAGTAGATTATCTACATGATACAAAATGGATGTTTTCATACTGGAGAGGCCTAGAACTCAAAAGCTTCTCAGACTGTGATGCTAGATGCTTCAGTAGGGTCATTCTGCTACTGACAGCCCAGAGGCTTCCTGAGAGCCAAGGATCTTCAGTTTGTGTTAGTGAGTCAAAGATGTGGGATTCTGATGTCAGTGAAGGATAACAGCAACAGGAGGATAGAAGAATTTGTCATCAGGCTAGAAAGGCAACAGGAAGGAGGGAGGGAGGTAAATGGCAAAGGTTTCTTCTTTGGATCTCTGGTTTTAGATTATCCATCTGTTGCTGGAAGTTACAACATCCATTTAGAATGAGTTGTCTATTTCCTGGAACCTGACTGAGAAAATCCCTTACAGGTATGTCCCATAGCTTATCTCTTACTAGAATCAGATCTAGTCAAGGTAATAATCCAGATTAAGCATAACTTGTGACTATATGATGAATGCAATAAAATTGAAAGTTAACATCAGCATTTTCTACAAAGAGAAATTAGTCGAGAAAGGTTATTTTATATTGTCTGGAACAATGTATATATTGGAAAGAAAACAGTACTTCTGTAATATTTTTATATATTTTTTTAATTAGGTATTTTCCTCATTTACATTTCCAATGCTATCCCAAAAGTCCCCCATACCCTTCCCCCCACCCCCCTACCCACCCGCTCCCACTTTTTGGCCCTGGAGTTCCCCTGTACTGGGGCATATAAAGTTTGCAAGTCCAATGGGCCTCTCTTTCCAGTGATGGCCGACTAGGCCATCTTTTGATGCATATGCAGCTAGAGTCTTAATTAGCTATTATTCTGCTCAAAGATTTTAAACTGTGGCTTCCTCTATTAAAGTAATTGTAAAATGGTGAACTTAGTCGTGAGGACATGTAAGCATGAAACTTTCTCTTTTCGAGGAGCAGAACAATCAAGGAAAATTATAACTTATGAGACTCAAAGTTACTGAATGCCATGTCATTGTACCCTTAAGACCATTATTTGCCATCTATAGCTGACTCTGCACATGTTAAGCTACATTATTCTAGATGAGAAGGCTATTCCCAAGTCTCCAAATCGAGCACTGGATGAGGAATATAAAGCTTGCTCCAGGTCACACAACTTGCCGCAGACCCTCTGGGTCTCTTGTCTGCATGAAATGGGTCTCTAGTGCAGGTGGGCAAGGAGTCGGCGGGAATTAACAGACAGAACCAACACAAGGGAGTGTGGATCTGAATGTCATTTGTCAAATCAAGCATCAAACAATAGGGAAGTTGGGTGACACATTGGCAAGGTAAAATGAGGCTACTGAATTCTTACACAAAACAGAGAAATGCAAACACGGAAGGACTGGCAGGAACCAACTGGGATAAAATTCAGTGTTAACAACTGGGATCAAAAACAGCTCCACCTAAGGTCCACTTAATCTTAGAAGCCAGGGGCTTCGTGCCCTTGCCATAATTCCTACTCTAGTCTATTGAACAGTCCACCTTTCCCCTAGGCCGTTGTAAATACTTGTGATTGGGTGTAACTCAGCTATCTATAGTTCTAAGTATCTACTCTGGTTCCTCTTCACATCACAAACTTCCTTCTTCCTAGATAATGGTAAATTTCTGTGTAGGGCAGGGACTTAACTATCCATGCCCAACGTCGGGTCAAGGACTGCCTAGCATCTAACTTAGCTATATGTCAAAATATCAATCCTTAAGAGCAGTTGTAATAAAGCAATATTAAGGGAAAGCACACATGTCCATTTACCAACTAAAGCAACGACATTGGAGCATTCTTTATAAAGGATGACACGATTCCAGGAGAATCCGTGAACTTTTCGCCTCAGGACAGCGCCCAGGTTTTCGGGGCATGTCGAGCTTGTCACTACTGGAGTGGATGTAGCAACAACTACTCATGGTAAGGGAAAGCTTTGAACCAGATATTAAAATCCTGGCCCAGAGTCAGTCTCTCAAATTAACCACTTTTCTCGTTTTCTCAGCTAACATATGTATACACATGTATATAAATATAATAAAATATACATATATATATGTGCATATGTATATTATTTATATAGTTTATATGTGTGTATATATAATACATATATGAATAAGCTTTAGTTTATCCTTAAATGTATGTGTATATAAGTGTATATTTATGTAATCACACATACACACACACACACATATATATATATGTATATATATATATGAACTGACTTTACTATATCCTTAAATGATTAATTAACTCTCTAACTGAAAACTCTGATTATGCATTACACACAAAGTTTAGTCATCAGTGAAAGCAAGGTCTTGGAGCATAGCTGATATCATAACCCTCAATACACAGTCAATTATATCACAGGACTCTTTTTTTAAAGATCATACATTATTTGCATATGTGAAATGACATTGATGATCATTCATAGTGACAGAAACAGATGCTTCTGTCTGCCATCACGTAATGTGAAACACATTTTCCAGGGCTGAAGAACAGAAGGCTATCAGTTGCAAGGACTGCAGGTACAAAGGATCCACGTTGGAACTTCCTGAGAATAAAATGATACCTCCTTTCCCCAAATTAAAATGTATCGTGTTTTATATGTTTGAAAACAACACATTCCTATACTGGACTATATTATAAGACATATACCTGAAGACTATTCACAGGTTCATGTTTCTTACTCCTTCTACATCAGAAATATCCAGAATGAAAATGAGCTCCTAACCATCCTAGGCCAGGTAATACTAGTTTACAAACAATGGTTGTTACAAAAAAAAAATAGAATATTATAAATTGAAGACAGAACTACGTGCATATACAATCTACATGGCTTCACATATCCAACCAAACATATCTGTGATAAAATACAAAATCCCTTATGGTATGGAAGTGTTTTACATGTCCACACTTCAAGATTTGATATATTCATTTATTCAATAGTTATTTATTGTCAGGAAGTGAAGGAAAATAAAAGTTGAGACCTGTGATTCATGTAATGTATGTCAAATAGCCCAAAGAGTTGTTTGTGTGCTTTGAAACCTGGGGCTGAGAACATAGCAGAACAGGCCAGGACATGTCCAGGCAGGCCCAACATTAAGACATTCCTGAGGCTGATTGGCCATAAAGATAAAGAGAGATAAAGAGAATGACATGCTGGACTGGCCCGGCACCTCCCTATCTCCCTCCCTTCTGACCTAAGTTAAATGTTAACAGGCTGCTGATGTGTAAATGAACCAATCATGTGAAACCTCACCAATTCCTCCCCCAACCCCAGCCACTTTTCTATAAAAACTCCTAGCTTCCAAGCCTCATGGTCGAAACCACTGTCTCTAGCGTGAAATACGTTTTGACCCGGAGCTTTGCCATTAAACTACCTCATGTTTTTACATCAAAACGGTCTGTTTGTTCGTGATTCTTGGGTGCACACTGAATCGGGAGTTGAGTGGGGGTTTCCCCCCTAGGTTCTTTCAGAAGCAACATATCTTCTTGAGTTTGGCAAGACAGTTCATAGTGCACATCTCTGGGTTCATATGTACTTCTTCCATACATTATTTCCTCAGTTCCAAAGAATATTCGCTTTTGGGGGGCTCAGCTTCTTACATGTAAGTTCAAGGCTGCTATAGAGTTAAGTGACATACTGTGCAAATTCTGAACGTTCTTTGATACCTACTGAACAACTACTAAATACCATCCCACAAGTAAATTCTCTTCCTCCCCCTGGAACTCTTTCTCTCACTTTGTGTTGATAAGTGTATGGGCAGCAAGCTCCTTACACAGAATTTCAGGGTGTAGACTTATCCAAGCTTCCCATCTTAATGCCATGAAGACAGGCTGTCAATCTAGAAAGCAATAATCTATCACCCTCCAGGTTTTCTTTCTTTCTCTTCTAAAATCTGATCTTCATTATTGCCTCCAAAGCAATGTCTATGCTAATTAATATCTTACATGCGTATTTAGTCTCAATCTTCAGTATCTTGTTTACCCCATTCACAATACTTATTACCATCTATTCAATAGCCATTTACTGTTATTTGTACATTTATATTATCTAATTTTATAATTAAGACTTCAAGAACCCTGTAAATACCTCTTTCTTATGTTCATATTCCTATGTCTACAGTTTTTAAAATAATGCCTCCTTCCTAAACACTCAAAGTATTTGTTTACAAAGTGAAAATAGTGATGAATAATATGAATGAATCCATATCACCTAGGAAAACAACATCCTAAAATGAGAAATAAACATGAAACAGACAACTTTGCATAATAGTTAACAGCATCAGATGTCTAAAACCTATAAGGTCATTTATTTTTGAGGGAAGAAACAGCTATGAAATAATTATGTTAACACAATAATGAAGGAATTGTCAACGCATTTCATAAGCAAAGTAAGTGAATAGAGAGTTTTGTTTCAGTGAGGCAGAGACAGGAATCCTGAGTTTTCACAAATGCCTCATGTTCTGACTGAGAATTTAAAAAGCAAATACAAGCATTTGAAGGAAAAGAGAGTAAGTAGCCTTACAGAAAAAATCTCACATCTTCTGTAGATGATCTGTCAAAATACAGAAGGAATATCTGTGTTAGAAGCTACTTAGAGAAAACTTTGACAGGAAAATTATGCAAAACTTCAGTAAAGGCTTGAGCAACATGCCCAGAGCCTAGCTCAAAAAAGATAAGTAGATAGGTGATAGATGAGAGATAGATAGATAGATAGATAGATAGATAGATAGATAGATAGATAGATAGATGATAAATAGATACATATATAAATAATAGATAGATAGATGATAGATACATAGATTATTGATAGATATATAGGCAGACAGACAAATAAAAATTATTACACACATATTTTAAATGGAAAAATTAGATTTAAAAAATAATGAAATATACATTTACACAATGGAGTACTACTCAGCTATTAAAAAGAATGAATTTATGAAATTCCTAGGCAAATGGTTGGACCTGGAGGGCATTATCCTGAGTGAGGTAACCCAATCACAAAAGAACTCAAATGATATGTACTCACTGATAAGTGGATATTAGCCCAGAAACTTAGAATACCCAAGATATAAGATACAATTTGCAAAACACATGGAACTCAAGAAGAACGAAGACCAAACTGTGGACACTTTGCCCCTTCTTAGAATTGGGAACAAAACACCCATGGAAGGAGTTACAGAGACAAAGTTTGGAGCTGAGACAAAAGGATGGACCATCTAGAGACTGCGATATCCAGGGATCCATCCCATAATCAGCCTCCAAACGCTGACACCATTGCATACATTAGCAAGATTGTGCTGATAGGACCCTGATATAGCTGTCTCTAGTGAGACTATGCCGGGGCCTAGCAAACACAGAAGTGGATGCTCACAGTCAGCTATTGGATGGATCACAGGGCCCCCAATGGAGGAGCTAGAGAAATTACCCAAGGAGCTAAAGTGAACTGCAACCCTATAGGTGGAACAACAATATGAACTAACCAGTACCCCGGAGCTCTTGTCTCTAGCTGCATATGTATCGAAAGATGGCCTAGTCGGCCATCACTGGAAAGAGAGGCCCATTGGACACGCAAACTTTATATGCCCCTGTACAGGGGAACCCCAGGGCCAAAAACGGGGAGTGGGTGGGTAGGGGATTGGGAGGGTGGGTATGGGGGACTTTTGGGATAACATTGGAAATGTAAATGAGGAAAATATCTAATAAAAATTAAAAAAAAAAAAGAGACTTAGTGGTAGCTGGCAAACAATATAAGGCCAAATTGACATGTTCTCCTAATATTTTTATTATTTCATAAATAATTTAACAAATAAAAAATAATGAAATAAGGCTAAGCAAACATGTATATTCTCAGCTCTTGGCAGAAGGGTCAACAATTCCACTAACTGGGCTGCCTTATCTAGCCTCGACAGAAGATGTGCCTAGTCTTACTACAACTTGATAAGCCAAAGCAGGTTGATATCCATAGGAGGCCTCTTTTCTGAGAAGGGAGGAGGGAACGTGAGAGGGAGGGACTGAGAGGAGAAGAAGGAGGAGAAGCTGCAATCAGGATGTAAAGTAAATAAATAACTTAAATAAGAAAAAAGTAATCCTCATTAAGTGCAATTCTATGAAAATAAAATAATTCTCTGAAGGGCTATACTTCGAGATATGGTTACGTTTTTGGAAATGGGGATTAGGAGCTGACTGTGAAGAAACACACTTATTCAACTACAGACTGAGGTGAAAAAGTCCATGTCTTCGCCATGTGTAAAAAATATACACATCATACCAAAACCACTGTTTAAACTCACTTCTGTATCAAGCATAAGTCCCAGGTCTCATCACAGAAGAGGTACAAGTAAGACTCTGGGTGAGATCCATCTAGAAAAACTCTAGAGACCTGCAAAAATTAAAATATATATTTTATCCGTCCCCTACCAGTTTTTTGTGTGGACGTTTACCTTCTGAAAGGAAGAAACTAAGAGGAAAACAAGGGTTATGATTGAAAACTAGAACAATGGTTATTTTTGCTTTTGATTTTTTTCTTTTTTATTAATTATCTTATTTATTTATTTACATTTCAAATGTTGTCTCCCTTCCTGGCACCCCCGCTACATGCACCCCATCTTTTCCCACTCCCCTTCACCTTTTAGAGGGTGCTCACCTACCCACCCACACAATCCAACCTCACCCCCCTAGCATCATCCTTCTCTGGGGAGAAAGACTAAGCAAATTCCCTCCCTTTTATTCCAGATAAGGCAGTCCTCTGCTACATATGTAGCAGGGGCCATGGACCATCCCATGTATGCTCTTTGGTTGGTGGCTTAGTCTCTGAGAGCTCTGAAGGGTCGAGTTAGTTGATGATGTTTTTCTTCCTATGGGGTTGCAGTCCCCTTCAGGTTGCAGACCCCTGGTCTCATCAGGTTCCATCCTCCCCCCACCCCCATTGGGCGTTTAGGCTAATATCATCCGCAATGAATCCTAGGAGCCTCTCACATGCCTGGTGTCTGACTTTCCTCTATCCCCCACAACAATGGGGTTGCAGTCCCCATCAGTCTTTTCCCTAGCTCTTCGCAGGGATCCCCAGGCTCAGTCCAATGGTTGGCTCTAAGTATCTACATCAGTCTTAGGTGCTGGCAGAGCCGCACAGAGGACAGCCATGCCAGGCTACTGTCTGTAAGCACATCTTGGCTGCTGCAGTAGTGTTGGGTTTGGTGTCTGAGCATGGGATGGAACCCTAGGTGGGGCAGTCTCTGGATGTCCTCTTCAGACCCTGATCTATTTTTTGTTCCTGCATTTCCTTTAGAAAGAAGAGGGGAGGGGATAGGGAGGGGGTTTTCCGAGGGGAAACTAGGAAAAGGGATAACATTTGACATGTAAATAAAGAAAATATCTAATAAAAATAATAAAGGAAAAAGAAAGGAACAATTCTGGGTCAAAGTTTTTTAGATGGGTGGATGACCCCATTCCTCAACTGGGGGCCATGTCTATCAACTGGAGGTGGTCTCTTCAGGTTCCATCCTCCCCCCACCCCCATTGGGCGTTTAGGCTAATATCATCCGCAATGAATCCTAGGAGCCTCTCACATGCCTGGTGTCTGACTTTCTAGTTTCCTCTATCCCCCACAACATATTGCTGCCTATTTCTATTCATTCTCCTGGCCTCTGGGCTTCTCTACTATCTCACTCCAAACCTGACCCTGTCCCCCTTTTTTCTCTTCCCTTCCACTTTCCCAACCAGGTCCCTCCCTCCCTCTACCTCCCATGATTACTTTGTTCCCCACTCTAAGTGAGTTTGAAGCATCCACACTTAGGCCTTACTTCTTGTTAAGCTTTATATAGTCTGTGAGATGTATCCTGACTACTCTGAATTTTTTTGACTAATATCCACTTATTGGTGGCTACATATCATCTATGTCCTTTGAGGTCTAGGTTACCTCACTTGGGATGATATCTTCTCGTTCCATCCATTTGCCTGCAAAATTCGTGGTGTTCTAGTTTTTAGTAGGTGAGTAGTATTCTATTGTGTATGTATATCACATTTTCTGTATCCATTCATTGGTTGAGGTACACCTGGGATGTTTCCAGATTCTGTATATTATAAATAAGGCTGCTATGAACATACTGGAGCATGTATCCTTGTGATATGGTGAAGCATCTTTTGGGTATATGCCCAGGAGTGGTATAGCTGGGTCTTCAGGTAGAACTATTTTGAATTTTCTGAGGAATCACCAGCTTGATTTCCAAAGTGGTTGTATCAGTTTCCAAGCCCACTAGCAATGGGATTAGTGTTCCTTTTCCTCCACATGCTCACCAGCATCTGCTGTAGCTTGAGTTTTTTATCTTAGCCATTATAACTGGTATAAAGTGGAATCTCAAGGTCATTTTGATTTACATTTCTATGGTGACTAAGGATGTTGAACATTTCTTTAGGTGCTTCTCAGACGTTCAAGATTCCTCACTTGAGAATCCTCTATTTAGCTCTGTAGCCCATGTTTTAATTGGGTTATTTGCTTTGTTGAAGTCTAACTTCTTGACTTCTTTGTATAATTTGGATATTAGCCCTCATTGGATGTAGGGTGAGCAAATCTTTAGGTTGCCATTTTGTCCTATTGACAGTGTCCTTTGCTTTACAGAAGCTTTGCTTTTTTTTTTTCAAGGTGTCTTTTTTTTTCTTTTCTTTCTTTCTTTCTTTCTTTCTTTCTTTTTTTTATAATTTATTTTTTTATTAGGTATTTTCCTCGTTTACATTTTCAATGCTATCCCAAAAGTCCCCCATACCCACCCTCCCAATCCCCTACCCACCCACTCCCCCTTTTTGGCCCTGGGGTTCCCCTGTACAGGGGCATATAAAGTTTGCGTGTCCAATGGGCCTCTCTTTCCAGTGATGGCCGACTAGGCCATCTTTCGATACATATGCAGCTAGAGACAAGAGCTCCGGGGTACTGGTTAGTTCATATTGTTGTTCCACCTATAGGGTTGCAGTGAACTTTAGCTCCTTGAGTAATTTCTCTAGCTCCGCCATTGGGGGCCTTGTGATCCAGCCAATAGCTGACTATGATCATCCACTTCTGTGTTTGCTAGGCCCCGGTAGAGTCACAAGAGACATCTATATCTGGGTCCTTTCAGCAAAATCTTGCTAGTGTATGCAATGGTGTCAGCGTTTGGAAGCTGATTATGGGATGGATCCCTGCATATGGCAATCACTAGATGGTCCATCCTTTCATCACAGTTCCAAATTTTGTCTCTGTAACTCCTTCCATGGGTGTTTTGTTCCCATTTCTAAGAAGGGGCAAAGTGTCCACACTTTGGTCTTCATTCCTCTTGAATTTCATGCATTTAGCAAATTGTATCTTATATGTTAGGTATCCTAAGTTTCTGGGCTAATATCCACTTATCAGTGAGTACATATTGTGCGAGTTCCATTGAAATTGGGTTACCTCACTCAGGATGATGCCCTCCAGGTCCATCCATTTGCCTAGGAATTTCATAAATTCATTCCTTTTAATAGCTGAGTAGTACTCCATTGTGTAAATGTACCACATTTTTTTGTATCCATTCCTCTGTTGAGGGGCATCTGGGTTCTTTCCAGCTTCTGACTATTATAAATAAGGCTGCTATGAACATAGCGGAGCATGTGTCCTTCTTACCGGTTGGGACATCTTCTGGATATATGCCCAGGAGAGGTATTGCAGGATTCTCTGATAGTACTATGTCCAATTTTCTGAGGAACCGCCAGACTGATTTCCAGAGTGGTTGTACAAGCTTGCAATCCCACCAACAATGAAGGAGTGTTCCTCTTTCTCCACGTCCTCGCCAGCATCTGCTGTCACCTGAAGTTTTCATCTTAGCCATTCTGACTGGAGTGAAGTGGAATCTCAGGGGTCTTTTCATTTGCATTTCCCTGATGATTAAGGATGTTGAACATTTTTTCAGGTGCTTCTCTGCCATTCGGTATTCCTCAGGTGAGAATTCTTTGTTCACCTCTGAGCCCCATTTTTTAATGGGGTTATTTGATTTTCTGGAGTCCACCTTCTTGAGTTCCTTATATATATTGGATATTAGTCCCCTATCCGATTTGGGAAAGGTAAAGATCCTTTCCCAATCTGTTGGTGGGCTTTTTGTCTTATTGACAGTGTCCTTTGCCTTGCAGAAGCTTTGCAATTTTATGAGGTCCCATTTATCGATTCTCGATCTTACAGCACAAGCCATTGCTGTTCTATTCAGGAATTTTTCCCCTGTACCCATATCTTCGAGGCTTTTCCCTACTTTCTCCTCTATAAGTTTCAGTGTCTCTGGTTTTATGTGGAGTTCCTTAATCCACTTATATTTGACCTTAGTACAAGGAGATAGAAATGGATCAATTCATATTTTTCTACATGATAACCGCCAGTTGTGCCAACACCATTTGTTGAAGATGCTGTCTTTTTTCCACTGGATGGTTTTAGATCCCTTGTTAAAGATCAAGTGACCATAGGTGTGTGGGTTCAACTCTGGGTCTTCAATTTTGTTCCATTGGTCTACTTGTCTGTCACTATACCAATACCATGAAGTTTTTAACACAATTACTCTGTAGTACAGCTTTAGGTCCGGCATGGTGATTCCTCCAGAGGTTCTTTTATCCTTGAGAAGAGTTTTTGCTATCCTAGGTTTTTTGTTATTCCAGATTAATCTCCTGATTGCCCTTTCCAATTCCTTGAAGAATTGAGTTGGAATTTTGATGGGGATTGCATTGAATCTGTAGATTGCTTCTGGCAAGATAGCCATTTTTACAATGTTGATCCTGCCAATCCATGAGCATGGGAGATCTTTCCATCTTCTAAGATCTTCTTTAATTTCTTTCTTCAGAGACTTGAAGTTCTTATCATACAGAACTTTCACTTCCTTAGTTAGAGTCACGCCAAGATATTTTATATTATTTGTGACTATTGAGAAGGATGTTGTTTCCCTAATTTCTTTCTCAGCCTTTTTATCCTTTGTATAGAGAAAAGCCATTGACTTGTTTGAGTTAATTTTATATCCAGCTACTTCATTGAAGCTGTTTATCAGGCTTAGGAGTTCTCTGGTGGAATTTTTAGGGTCACTTATATATACTATCATATCATCTGCAAAGAGTGATATTTAGACTTCTTCCTTTCCAATTTGTATCAACTTGATCTCCTTTTGTTGTCTAATTGCTCTGGCTAGGACTTCAAGTACAATGTTGAATAGGTAGGGAGAGAGTGGACAGCCTTGTCTAGTCCCTGATTTTAGTGGGATTGCTTCCAGCTTCTCACCATTTACTTTGATGTTGGCTACTGGTTTGCTGTATATTGCTTTTATCATGGTTAGGTATGGGCCTTGAATTCCTGATCTTTCCAAGACTTTTAGCATGAATGGGTGTTGGATTTTGTCAAATGCTTACTCAGCATCTAACGAGATGATCAAGTGGTTTTTGTCTTTGAGTTTGTTTATATACTGGATTACGTTGATGGATTTCCATATATTGAACCATCCTTGCATCCCTGGGATGAAACCTACTTGGTCAGGATGGATGATTGTTTTGATGTGTTCTTGGATTCGGTTAGCAAGAACTTTCTTGAGGATTTTTGCATCGATATTTATAAGGGAAATTGGTCTGAAGTTCTCTATCTTTGTTGGGTATTTTTGTGGTTTAGGTATCAGAATAATTGTGGCTTCATAGAATGAGTTGGGTAGAGTATCTTCCGTTTCTATTTTGTGGAATAGTTTGTGAAGAACTGGAATTAGGTCTTCTTTGAAGGTCTGTTAGAACTCTGCACTAAACCCATCTGGTCCTGGGCTTTTTTTGGTTGGGAGACTATTAATGACTGCTTCTATTTCTTTATGGGATATAGGACTGTTTAGATCATTAACCTGATCTTGATTTAGCTTTGTTACCTGGTATCTGTCTAGAAACTTGTCCATTTCATCCAGGTTTCCCAGTTTTGTTGAGTATAGCCTTTTGTAGAAGGATCTGATGGTGTTTTGGATTTCTTCAGGATCTGTTGTTATGTTTCCCTTTTCATTTCTGATTTTGTTAATTAGGATGCTTTGGCTAAGGGTTTATCTATCTTGTTGATTTTCTCAAAGAACCAGCTCCTTGATTTGTTGATTCTTTGAATAGTTCTTCCTGTTTCCACTTGGTTGATTTCACCCCTGAGTTTGATTATTTCCTGCCTTCTAACGCTCTTGGGTGAATTTGCTTCCTTTTGTTCTAGAGCTTTTAGGTGTGTTGTCAAGCTGCTAATGTGTGCGCTCTCTAGTTTCTTTTTAGAGGCACTCAGAGCTATGAGTTTTCCTCTTAGGAATGCTTTCATTGTGTCCCATAAGTTTGTGTATGTTGTGGCTTCATTTTCATTAAACTCCAAAAAGTCCTTAATTCCTTTCTTTATTCCTTCCTTGACCAAGTTATCATGGAGAAGAGTGTTGTTCAGTTTCCACGTGAATGTTGGCTTTCTATTAGTTATTTTGTTATTGAAGATCAGCCTTAGACCATGGTGATCTGATTGGATACATGGGACAATTTCAATATTTTTGTATATGTTGAGGCTTGTTTTGTGACCAATTATGTGGTCAATTTTGGAGAAGGTACCATGGGGTGCTGAGAAGAAGGTATATCCTTTTGTTTTAGGATAAAATGTTCTGTAGATATCTGTTAAGTCCATTTGTTTCATCACTTCTGTTAGTTTCACTGTGTCCCTGTTTAGTTTCTGTTTCCATGATCTGTCCATTGGTGAAAGTGGTGTGTTGAAGTCTCCCACTATTATTGTTTGAGGTGCAATGTGTGCTTTGAGCTTTACTAAAGTTTCTTTAATGAATGTGGCTGCCCTTTTATTTGGAGCATATATATTCAGAATTGAGAGTTCCTCTTAGAGGATTTTACCTTTGATGAGTATGAAGTGCCCCTCCTTGTCTGTTTTGATTATTTTGGGTTGGAAGTCGATTTTGTTAGATATTAAAATGGCTACTCCAGCTTGTTTCTTCATACCATTTGCTTGGAAAATTGTTTTCCAGCCTTTCATTCTGAGGTAGTGTCTATCTTTTTCTCTGAGATGAGTTTCCTGTAAGCAGCAAAATGTTGGGTCATGTTTGTGTAGCCAGTTTCTTAGTCTATGTCTTTTTATTGGGGAGTTGAGTCCATTGATATTAAGAGATATTAAGGAAAAGTAATTGTTGCTTCATGTTATTTTTGTTGTTAAAGTTGGCATTCTGTTCTTGTGGTTGTCTTCTTTTAGGTTTGTTGAGGGATTATCTTCTTGTTTTTTCTAGGGTGTGGTTCCCGTCCTTGTATTGTTTTTTTTTTTTTTTTTTTTTTTTTCTTTTTTTTTTTTTCTGTTATTATCCTTTGAAGGGCTGGATTCGTGAAGAGATAATGGGTGAATTTGGTTTTGTCATGGAATACTTTGGTTTCTCCATCTATGGTAATTGAGAGTTTGGCTGGGTATAGTAGCCTGGGCTGGAATTTGTGTTCTCTTAGTGTCTGTATAACATCTGTCCAGGCTCTTCTGGCTTTCATAGTCTCTCGTGAAAAATCTGGTGTAATTCTGATAGGCTTGCCTTTATATGTTACTTGACCTTTCTCCCTTACTGCTTTTAGTATTCTATCTTTATTTAGTGCATTTGTTGTTCTGATTATTATGTGTCGGGAGGTATTTCTTTTCTGGTCCAGTCTATTTGGAGTTCTGTAGGCTTCGTGTATGTTCATGGGCATCTCTTTCTTTAGATTTGGGAAGTTTTCTTCTATAATTTTGTTGAAGATGTCTGCTGGTCCTTTGAGTTGAAAATCTTCATTCTCATCCACTCCTATTATCCATAAGTTTGGTCTTCTCATTGTGTCCTGTATTTCCTGGATGTTTTGAGTTAGGATCCTTTTGCATTTTGTATTTTCTTTGATTGTTGTGCCGAAGTTCTCTATGGAATCTTCTGCACCTGAGATTCTCTCTTCCATCTCTTGTATTCTCTTGCTGATGCTCACATCTATGGTTCCAGATTTCTTTCCTAGGGTTTCTATCTCCAGCGTTGCCTCACTTTGAGTTTTCTTTATTGTGTCTACTTCCCTTTTTAGGTCTTGGATGGTTTTATTCAATTCCATCACCTGTTTGGTTGTGTTTTCCTGCAATTCTTTAAGGGATTTTTGTGTTTCCTCTTTAATGTCTTCTACTTGTTTAGCAGTGTTCTCCTGTATTTCTTTAAGTGAGTTATTAAAGTCCTTCTTGATGTCCTCTACTATCATCATGAGATATGCTTTTAAATCCAGGTCTAGCTTTTCAGGTGTGTTGGGGTGCCCTGGACTGGGCGAAGTGGGAGTGCTGGGTTCTGATGATGGTGAGTGGTCCTGGTTTCTATTAGTAAGATTTTTTTTTTTTTTTTTTTTTTTTTGGTTTTTCGAGACAGGGTTTCTCTGTGTAGCCCTGGCTGTCCTGGAACTCACTTTGTAGACCAGGCTGGCCTCGAACTCAGAAATCCGCCTGCCTCTGCCTCCCGGGTGCTGGGATTAAAGGCGTGGATTCTTACGTTTACCTTTCACCATCTGGTAATCTCTGGAGTTAGTTGTTATAGTTGTCTCTGTTTAGAGATTGTTCCTCTGGTGATTTTGTTACCCTCTATGAGTAGACCTGGGAGACTAGCTCTCTCCTCTGAGTTTCAGTGGTCAGAGCAATCTCTGCAGCAAGGTCTCCTCTTTCAGGGAAGGTGCACAGTTATCTGGTGTTTGGACCTCCTCCTGGCTGAAGATGAAGGCCCAAAACAGGATCTTTCCCAGAAGCTGTGTTGCTTTGGCCTGTGCAGACTGCCCTCCATGGAGTCCAGGACCCAAGCTGGCTCCAGCAGAACGTGAGGCAGAAGCCTCTCAGGCCGGGCGGACACCTGTGCTCTGATCAGGAAGCTGGCCGGTTGTCTGTCGAAAATGGCACCGCCTCAGAGGCTCTGTGGCTCTAGCCTGTCCCAGAGACTGCTGGCCTTTGTATTCCACACTCTCACCTGTGCAGACTGCCCTCCACAGAGTCCGCGGAGTCCTGGAACCAAGCTGGCTCCCGTGGAACGTGAGGCAGAAGCCTCTCAGGCTGGGTGGACACCTGTGCTCTGATCCTGCTTTTTTATTTTAATTAATCCTTCTAAATAACAGTCCAGCTTAGCTCAGCTCCAGGCTCTTTTAAGCTTGTATTTATTTTAAACATATTATCGGTAATGAGATGTTTCAAAAAAAGACTATGGAGGGAAAATGTCTATAAAATGGCTTTCCAATATAGTGGTAAGTGTAAAGATTTGTCAAGAAAGTGGTCAGCTTTGGGGGAGTGTCTTGCACACGCCCTGGCTCGCCACCAAGAACTATGTTGCAACAGGATCCTTCTGCACACGTTTATTGGGAGAGCTTGATTGCAGAAGCGAAGAGACCCCAAGCCCAGAACTGGTGCTGCTTATATAGGGCTAGGAGAAGTGTGTCTCCCACCCAGATTGGTTATGCCTGGGTTATGCTTACCACCTCATTTGCATGTCTACATCTGATTGGTTAACTTGTCTCTCATCTGATTGGTTAATTTTGGTTAATTCTCAAAACCTCATCTTGGCAAAAAAACTTTACTGCCTATGTATGCGTGGTGGTCAGCGGAAGCCAGCGCTACCCTGCAAAGGCACATGTGGCTTCCCACAGGAGTGATTGAATATGTACCTGTAGCTGCCCCCACAAGATAATACATTTGAATGCTTGGCCCCCAGGTATTTAGAAAGAATTAGGAGCTGTAGCCTTGTTAAAGTTGATGAGGCCTTGTTGGAGGAGGTTTGTCACTAAAGGTAGACTTAAGTATTTCAAAAGCCCATGCCTACCCCAGTCTCAAGCTCTTTCTGCCTTTAACTTTTAAGTCTAATGTGAGCTCTAAGCTACTGGTCCAGTGACAAATCTGCCTGCCTGCTGCCATGCTTCCTACCATGGTGTTCATGGACTAAACCTCTTAAACCATTAGCAAGCACCCAATAAAATGCTTCCTTTTATGAGTTGCCATAGTCATGGTGCTTCATCACAGCAATACAACAGTAACTAAGACAGCTAATAAGATCTTTGTAATTGTGCATGGTCAGGCCTAATATGAAGTGCATAAACCTTTGAGACAGAAAGGAACTTCCTTCTTCTTTTTTTTTTTTTTTAAGTATTGAATCAGTAGCTTTAATATATAGAGGTCTCTGGGATCAACAAGATAAAGGCACTAATTGAAACGAGGTATGGGAGATGAAAATGGTAATTCATAAAGGAAAAAATAAAAATTGACAATGCATATTGGGTTTTACAGGATAGTATGTATTACAGGGCTCAGAATGATTGAGATTTATGAAAGACAGATTATAAAAAGATTGCCTTTTCTTGTTCTCAAAGCTAGAAAAAGTATTGAAAGAATATCAACCATGCAAATGATCATGCTTTAAAAAGATGGTTGTTTCTCACTGATGGTAGAATTGTCTGTGGAAATGTCTTTTTTATAAGTCCACTTGGCACGAGAAGTCAAGGCCCTTATAATGAGAGTTTCATCTCTCAGATTTCCAGAGAAAGATCCCAAGGGAGCCCTGAAGGCTTAGCAAAGATGTAAACTGTGGTCACTTCTCATGATGATTTACTGTTTTCCCTTCGTACATCTAAGTTTTCCAAGTGTTGTGAACTTTTTTTTATAAGTATTTAAGAACAATTTCATTTTAAAAGTTCAACCTTAGAAGGGTATATGTTACTAAGTGTGTGTGTGTGTGTGTGTGTGTATGTGTGTGTGTGTACGTACATGCATACACACATATATCTAAATCTATCTAGACCATTGTGTAGACTTTTGTATGACTATTCTTATGGTCTTGATTTTTTTCTTCAATAAGCAGTTTCTCTTTTTTTATTAGGTATTTTCTTTAGTTACATTTCAATATATCTGGTTTTATGTCAAGGTCCTTGATCCACTTGGACTTGAGCTTTGTACAAGGAGATAAGAATGGGTCTATTTGCATTTTCTTACATGCTGACCTCCAGTAAAACCAGCACCATTTGTTGAAAATGATGTCTTTTTTCCACTAAATGGTTTTGTTTGTCAGCTGTAGGAGTTCTCTGGTGGAATTTTGGAGGTCACTTAAGTATATGATCCTATCATCTGCAAATAGTGATATTTTGACTGCTTCCTTTCCAATTTGTATCTCTTTGACCTCCTTTTTGTCTAATTACTCTAGCTAGAACTTCAAGTACTGTATTGAATATATAGAGAGTGGGCAGCCTTGTCTAGTCCCTGATTTTAGTGAGATTGCTTCAAGTTTCTTTCCATTTAGTTTGATGTTGACTACTGGTTTTCTGTATATTGCTTTTACTATGTTTAGGTATGGGCCTTGAAATTCTGATCTTTCCAAGACCTTTATCATAAAGGGGTGTTGGATTTTGTCAAATATTTCCTCAGCATCTAATGAAATGATCATGTATTTTTTTTTCCTTTGAGTTTGTTTATATAGTGGATTACATTGATGGATTTCCATATATTAACCCATCCCAGCATCCCTGGGAAGAAGCCTACATGATGATGATGGATGATCATTTTGATGTGTTCTTAGAATTGGTTTGTAAGAATTTTATTGAATATTTTTACATTGATATGCATAAGGGAAATTGGTTTGAAGTTCTCTTTGTTCAGTCTTTGTGTGTTTGGGGTATCAACGTGTGGCTTCATAGAATGAATTGAGTAGTGTTCCTTCTGTTTCTATTTAATTGAATAGTTTGAAGAATATTGGTATTATGCCTTCTCTAAGGTGTAATAGAACTCTGCACTAAACACATCTGGTCCTGGGCTTTTTTGTTTTTGTTTTTGTTTTTGCTTTGGAGAATATTAATGAATGCTTCTATTTCTTTAGGGGTTATGGGGCTGTTTAGATCATTTATCTCATCTGGATTTGACTTTGGTACCTGGTATCTGTCTAGAAAAATTGTCAATTTCATTCAGATCTTCCAGTTTTGTTGACTATAGACTTTTGTAGTAGGATCTGATGATTTTTTGCATTTCCTTGGTTTCCATTGTTATGTCTCTCTTTTCATTTCTGATTTTGTTAATTAGGACACTGTCTCTGTGCCCTCTGGTTAGTCTGGCTAAGGGTTTATCTATATTGTTGATTTTTTTTTCAAAGAACCAGCTCCTGGTTTGGTTGATTCTTTCTATAGTTCATTTTTTTTTCTATTTGATTGATTTCAGACCTGAGTTTGATTATTTCCTGCCTTCTACTCCTCTTGGGTATATTTGCTTCTTTTTTTCTAGAGCTTTTAGTTATGCTGTCAATCTGCTAGTGTATGCTCTCTCCAGTTTCTTTTAGAGGTACTCAGAGCTATGAGTTTTCATCTGAACACTACTTTCATTGTGTCCCATAAGTTTGGATATGTTGTGACTTCATTTTCACTAAATTATAAAAAGGCTTTAATTTCTTTATTTCTTCCTTGACCAAGTTATCATTGAGTACAGTGTTCTTCAGCTTACATGTATATATGGGCTTTGTAATATTTTTGTTATTATTGAAAAGCAGCCTTAGTCAATGATGATCTGATAGGATGCATGGGATTGTTTCAATCTTTTTGAATCTCTTGAGGCCTGTTTTGTGACCATTTATGTTCTAAGTTTTGGAGAAGGTACCGTGAGGTGCTAAGAAGGTATATTCTTCTGTTTTAGGATAAAATTTTCTAAAGATATCTGTTAAATCCATTTGGTTCATAACTTCAATTAGTATCACTGTGCCTTTGTTTAGTATCAGCTTCTATGATCTGTCCACTGATGAGAGTGACATGTTGAAGTGTCCCACTATTACAGTGTGAGCTGCAACTTGTGCTTTGAGCGTTAGCAAAGTTTCTTTTAAGAATGTGAATGTCAGCCGGGCGTGGTGGCGCACGCCTTTAATCCCAGCACTCGGGAGGCAGAGGCAGGCGGATTTCTGAGTTCGAGGCCAGCTTGGTCTACAAAGTGAGTTCCAGGACAGCCAGAGCTACACAGAGAAACCCTGTCTCGAAAAACCACAAAAAAAAAAAAAAAAAAAAAAAAAAAAAAAAAAAAAAAAAAAAAAAAGAATGTGAATGCCCTTGCATTTGGAGCATAGATGTTTAGAATTGAGAATTCATATTCATAGATTTTACCTCTGATGAGTATGGTGTCCCTCCTTACCATTTTTTTTCACAATTTTTTTATTATTTATTTTCTTCATTTACATTTCAAATGCTATCCCAAAAGTCCCCCCATACCCTCCGTGGGCCCGCTCTCCCACCCACCCACTCCCACTTCTTGGTCCTGGCATTCCCCTGTACTGGGGCATATAAAGTTTGCAAGACCAATGGACCTCTCTTCCCAATGATGGCCAACTAGGCCATCTTCTGCTACATATATGCAGCTAGAGACACTAGCTCTGGGGGGTACTGGGTAGTTCATATTGTTGTTCCACCTCTGGGTTGCAGATCCCTTTAGCTCCTTGGGTACTTTCTCTAGTTCCTCCATTGGTGGCCCAGTATTCCATCCAATAGCTGATTGTGAGCATCCACTTCTGTGTTTGCCAGGCACCGGCACAACCTCACAAGAGACAGCTATATCTGGGTCCTTTCAGCAAAATCTTGCTAGTGTATGCAATGGTGTCAGCGTTTGGAGGCTGATTATGGGATGGATCCCTGGGTATGGCAGTCTCTAGATGGTCCATCCTTTCATCTCAGCTCCAAAATTTGTCTCTAACTCCTTCCATGGGTGTTTTGTTCCCAATTCTAAGAAGGGGCAAAGTGTCCACACTTTGGACTTCGTTCTTCTTGAGTTTCATGTGTTTAGCAAATTGTATCTTATATCCTGGGTATTCTAAGTTTCTGGGCTAATATCCACTTATCAGTGAGTACATATCATGTGATTTCTTTTGTGATTGGGTTACCTCACTCAAGATGATGCCCTCCAGGTCCATCCATTTGCCTACGAATTTCACAAATTCATTCTTTTTAATAGCTGAGTAGTACTCCATTGTGTAAATGTACCACATTTTCTGTATCCATTCCTCTGTTGAGGGACATCTGGGTTCTTTCCAGCTTCTGGCTATTATAAATAAGGCTGCTATGAACATAGTGGAGCATGTGTCCTTCTTACTGGTTGGAACATCTTCTGGATATCAGCATAATGAGATGTGACTTTACATCAGAGTATTGCTTTCTAGTGTGTTGGAGTATCCAGGGTTCACTGCGGTAGAAGAACTGGGTTCTGATGATGCCAAGTAGCCTTGGTTTCTGTGGCTTATTTTCTTACCCTTGCACACCATCTGGATATCTCTGGTGTTAGCTGGTCTTTCTGTCTCTGACTGTGGCTCTTTCAGGGGTCTGTGAGCAACATCATAATTGTAACTATTTCTTTAGATATTTTATTGTGTACACAATAGAGCAGAGAGCACCAGAACATTCTATATCTAACTCTATACTTCCATAACTTGGACACCACACACTTAACAGCTTGTGTTTGTCTACATTACTTGAAGTCCAGTGAGATGCTGGCAGCTTTCATATTTAATGTAGACCACAGGAGAAACTAGTCCAGAAGCAAAGAGACTAAGTAGTAGACCAAAACAGGTGTGTTCAGCAAATATCCATCAAGCTGAACTAACAAGGTCATGATAAAAGTGCCAAGAAACACATCAATTTTGTTACTAAGTTAAAAATGCAATTGGATATTCCTAAACTCCAAGAAATGAGCATTTTCTAATTATTTAAAAATAGCAGCCAGACAGTGGAAAAAAGAGCTATTTTTTGTGGTTTATATTCATTTTATATGTGTGTGTACTTGTGTGAGTGCATGAGTGCGCGCGCACGTGCACTTTGATATATGTATTTCTTTTTGTTTTCCTGTGGCAGAGGAAGTTAATCTTTGCTTTATCTGAACAAATAAAAGGAATGAATTCCAGTTATGAAAATCAGTAAAGTCCCAGAAGAATGATGAAACAAGAAAGAATAGAAATTGGGTTAGGACATACCATATGTTAGGTTGAAATAACAAGACATTTGAATATATAAACCTGAAGTACAAGAACAGAAATTGAAGTTAGAGATGGAATGTGTGTTAATAATTCAGTGCATTAAAAATATGCAAACTAATTTATTCCTAAGGTAAGAAATAGTAGATAAATTAAAAAAAAAAAAAGATGGAATGTTTTAGCCTTGAGACAGCACAAAGACTTTTGAAAGACAAGAATGAATTAGCGCAAAAGTTAAGAAAAACTGCCCAGAAAGTTAGCTGGGAAGCTAGTAAAGATTAGTGTCACCAAAGCTAAGTCAAAAAATAGGGCACAAGCATCTATGTCAAATGATCTGTGATTGGCTACATAAACTAAAAACTGGGAACTTGTCATTATTCAAAGGAACAGAAGTTCATGAGTCAGAAACTCAATTTTAGTAGGCCAAGAAGCAAATTGCTATGAAAACATGGGAATAAACTGGCTCCAGATAATCCAGACAGGTGTTTCTAGAAGTAAAGGGCAGGTTACAGGTACAATATGTCCAAAATGTTGTAAAAATGAATATTCTGCCATGAACTAATACAGACAACGATTATTGACAGAAAAGTTATGATAGAGAGTATCACAAGAATGATATTCTGGGGGAACACTCATGGGAAAATGAGCACTGTTGGGAAGCATTGGTCTCAGGAAAATAGAGTTGGAGATATTTTTCCCATGGCCAAAGTGAAGACGACACAATGAGTATGTTTAGATACAAGCATGTTGTATGTGATTGTATGGAATGTTAGCCCCATAACAAACTTCAAAATCCTAAAACTACACCCTTGTTGCCACTGGAGTTAACACTGTGTTACTATTCTACTTCATGTAACAACTCATATTATTTTTATTTTTTTGTATCTAATTTATGTATGATATGGTTTTACAGAAGTATTCCTTTTCAATAAGTTGGAGAAGAAACATACAGAGCATTAAACATTAAGGTATACAATAAATCAATAAATCAAACCAAACAAGCCTTCAAATGCTTTCTACGAAAACTACCAATGAATGGGGAGGGTAGAAGCTTCCTTCCACTGGGATACACCAATATTGCTATTGTAAATATTACCCATAATATGAATAACGATAAACCTCAACATGTTTAACTTGCTTCTAATGATAGTCGATTCCAGCAAAAAAATGAAGCCATAGGCTAGGATTATGGTAAATTTGATATCCACAAGATATCTTAAAAGCCTGACAAATCTGTTAGCACTGCCATACTTGTTGGTTCAGAGAGACAGTGTGTCTGTCTGAGAGCAAAGGAGCCATGCCAGGAAAGTTAAAAGAATATCTTTATTCAAGTCCAGGCTAAAATAAAGTCTGAGATAAAGAATGAGCTGCACGTGAAAAGTAGGAACAGAAATCATCTAAGATCTGATTACCCAGGCCAGGGTCAGAGGTATAACAAACTTTTAGAACTCGTGGAGCACAGCTTGCTTTTAGTCCCTGTAGAGCAATGGCACTTGAAATGGAATGGTTAATCTTTTCCAAGCATTATTGCTGCAGCAGGTTAATATGATTTGATTCACCATAAGAGATCAATTTAAAATGAACATGATGAAATAATTCTTTACAATTGCAAATTTACCTTCCTTGCTTACCACATTGTTAACTGTAGGAGCTGATATCTGGTCCTTCCACTGTTATTTCTAGCTGTGTGTTTGTTCCTAGCAATAAATGCTCTTTATGCAAAAAAATAAAATAAAATAAAATAAAATAAAATAAAATAAAATAAAATAAAATAAAATAAAATAAAAAAAGCCTGACAAAACCTGTAAAGTACTAAACAGTATGCTTCTGGATGGAATCCATGGGGTGATTAACTGTGCTTAACATGCACTCATGCCAGAGACCCTGGAATGCAGTGTGGGTTCTTGGATCAGCATTAGAGTTGGTCAACATCCAAAGCAAATCAATGACATAGGGAAAGCTGAACAAGACAGGCTGCTAAGCCTGGGAGAAGAACCGAAATCTACTTTCATTTTGATGAGCTAACAAAACATAGAACAATGTAAGCACACAAGCTTCTAAATCTCCAAGCTGATGATTCTGTAAAGAGTTTATGCAGAATACTATTAACTCTCAGTAAGCACAAGTAATGCTCAGTAGCTCATGAATGACATCTCTAAATGCAAAGACATGCTTGCCTACTCGACATGCAAATTTTTTAAATTTTCAAATTTGGCCTAAGAATTATGACTGAGTCAAAGCATGAAGCTACTTTATTTCCAGTAGCTATTGAGAATCATTCATTTTGCTTTTGATATATTCTATGCATTGTGTTCTTCTTCATAAGTTAGCACACAGGCAGTTTATCTAACAGAAGAACAAATCATTTGGGTAGACAGAATTACATCACATATTTCAAATATCCAAACCTTTTCAGAAATTAGATTTAGACTTTAACCATCTTCTATTAGTTTATCCCTCATCATGGTTAAATGAAAATATAAAATATTTAAACTAAGAAAAGAAGAATGATCATTACATAACAGATACGATTAACATTTTTGGTGCACTACTTGCTGAGTCATTAATACATAGATGACTTTGCTGAAGGTCTACATCTTTAGAAAACCAAGCTTAGCTTGAAACAAAGGCGACCATCTGACAATCAGGAGAGATACTGTCCTGGAGGACGAGCCGGACTTCCCAAGTGTTCTAGCTGCATGAATCATTGATATGCCTTCAATTATTTAAGAAATGCTTTCTTTACTTTTCACCAAAGGCATCGTGAGAAGATTAATAATACTTGTTTTAGTGATTATAATCCAACTCACTCCCATTTATCAAGACAATCATATTACTTGCTGTATGATCACAGCCAGACCACAAAGCTAAAGACCAAATGAAAAGTGAAATAAATTTTCTTAACCCTAACCAAATCCCTTGTATTAAAAAGAACACTTCAACAGTTTAAAATATTTGTATCATACAGGATAGCCCACTACAATTAGTTGGCATATGACTTCATTATAAAATATAAAAATATAAATGCATAAGTATTTTTAATAATAGTTTTCTATTTATGGGACAGAACTCAAGAGTAAGGAGAGAAATGAGTCAGAAAAATTGTACTGGGTATGTTTGTGTGTGTGCACGTGTGCGTGCACATGCACATGCACGTGTGTGTGTGTGTGTGTGTGTGTGTGTGTGTGTGTGTGTGTACATTAACATATTCACTGCTTTGATATATATGTGAGTGTATACATATATACATACACACATATACATACTTATTCTCTAATCCATATTACTATAAAGTAGCTGTCTTTACATTGTCATACAATATCTAATATTCTACATGCAAAGTTCAGAGCATGTAATTAACAAAATACAGAGGCACAGACCTACATGCCAAGCTCCTTAAGAGGCTGAAGCAATAGTGTTTCTTGAGCCTGGGTATTTTGAACCATTGAGAAACTCCTTGTCTTGAAGAAATAAACAAGTATAAAGCCTTTGGTTAATTCAAAGGACATTTTAATTGGATACACATGTCCTCTTTTCTCATGATGTCTTTCTGGTGAAAGGTGGCTCATGGGATGCAGAATTCACACCTTGGCTGACACCAAAGAACAGAACAGCGTTCCAGGACATCCAGAAATACATACTGAGGCCCTGACCTTAAAAATATTAAAATACAGTTTCTAAAAAGCCTAATAGGAGTAAAAGGAGGCCTATGATTAAATACTCACATCCTCCTCTGAGCTACCAAACATTCATTACTGAAGGCTTGTATTTCTCAGGCTTGCTGGGATACAGGAACAGGACTTGATTATAAACAAGATCTAGGAGGAGCTTATTAAAAGAGTGCATGGTTTCAGCAGACAGCAAATGTCCAAGGGAACCATGCATTGTCCAGTTCTGTCACAATGAAATTTGCCCCCCCCCTTACAGGAATAATTCAGTAATCTCTGTGAACTAACCAGTTCAGTACAGAATGGCAGGGCTTGAGACATGCCTCAATGCAGAATTTGAATATGTGTGCTCTCTGGCACATGGGTTTTTAGTCTTTCTCTTGCACTGCTTGGATAGCAGGGAAATTCCACCTATAACTTTCCCATGGTATACATGGCGACTATATCAGAAGCAAGAGTTCATATTTAATAGACTATTCTGAAGATGAACACACAGCAGAGGAATCCACTTTTCTTAACATATACTGTGCTGTGGGCAGGGTATAGAGTAGTTTTAGTAATTCTATAAAACCTTAAGCTTCCATAAGGCTTTTAAAAATCACTCCATGTTAGTTATCTGTCCCCACCTCCTTTGTCCTACCCTCATTCACTGCCCATTTAAACTATGCTTTCCATTTTCACAGTGCCTATGTTCTACTTCTAGTCCCATCTTAACATCTTTCATTCCTCTAACACAATGGCCCCTTTGCAGTTTCTAGCTTCTACGGGCACTCCAAGTACAAGACACAAATCTCAAGATTCAAATATATAATAGTGCCCTAGTTTGCTTCCTTTGCTCTGATAAGTACCATGACCCAAGCAACTTTGGGAGAAAATTAGTTATTTTTGCTCACAGAATATGGTTCTTTCATCAGTGAGAGTCAAAGCAGAAACTAACTGAAGAGGTGGAAAGCAGAAACTGACACAGAAGCCATGGAGGAGTGCTGCTTATTGGCTTACTTCCTGGCTCATGTTTAACTAGTGTAAAGCATCCAGACTTACCTGCTTAATATTTTCCTTTCACAGTGGACTGAACCCTCATAATTCAATAATCAATAAGGAAAATGGCCCCATTATATATGCCAATATGATCTGCATAATTCCTCTACTGAGGGTCCCTTTTCTAAAGTGACTCTAGTTTGTGTTAAGCTGACCTTAAAACTGACTAGAACAGATACAAGTGTGGAATGCTTTGAAACATTCACATTGAAGCAGAGTTTAGCAACCTTTAAAATTACTAATATGTCTTTGAGTGCATGGTGCAACTCAGGTCTTCATCTATGCACATTTTCTTGGGAAACTCTACTAGTGACACACTAACTATGCTACTAGGCTAGCACATTCCCTCTGTCTCCTCTGAGAAATGTACCAAATTAACTAGCATCTGAATTTTAGTAGTTATAGATAAGATGTGAAAAAAATATTTTCCATTGTCATATACTCAAAGGACACACTTAAATTCCCCACTGAACAGGAGATAAGTGTTTCAGAACTCACTTCATCTTGGATGTTTTCAACCTGGAGAGAGCAACCAATGCCATGGATGACAGGCCCATAGACTGCCTACTTGAGATGCTAATCATAATCCTAAGTGGCTCCTGTGTTTCTCATCAAATGACTATATAAAGTTTGGTTCTTGTGATCCTATCCTTGGGTTCAATTAATTTGCGACAAGCATTCACAACATTTACAGAGATGTTTGTGTTTCCTGGTTAATTTTTTAAAAATGCTACAGAGAAAGCAGAAGAGCAGGCAGATGCCACAATGGACATGAAATGGATAGATCACAGATTCTGGGCCAGTGGCACACAGCACTCTGTAGGATCACCCATGGAAGTTTGTTAAGACCATTTGCAGTTGTTTGTTTTTGCATGTACAGAAGCCACATGCACAGACAGGATTGATTTAGATAGTTGACCAATTGATGGTCAACTTGATCTTCATAGCCCCCACCTTCTCAAAGCTTGAACAGTTGAACAAAGTATTTAATTGTCTCACCATGCCTTTTTATCTTTGGTTGCCAGCATTCATGCTGAGTTTGCATAGGAATTCTTAGCCACAGATAATTTTATCAGTTTGGATACTTTGAGAGATTTAGAAACTATAAGCCAGGACCTAGAGGGAGAGAATAAGTATATATTTCTTACTAAACCACAATATTCAAACACCGTTTGGGTTTGGATAGTCATGGGTCCAGCAGCCAGGTTCTCTGTTTATAAAGCATCAGATAGTATTGGTTTGTTTCTACCTTTGCTGAAGCAATCAATACATTCAATTAATATGTAGGTTAATGAACTATGACTTTTCAAAAAGAAAAAATATTTTTTAGGAAAACCTAGTTGAGTATCTTGAGATACGTTCTAAATGTGACCACTATCAAAAAATTTATATATGAATAAAGAAATCACAGAACCTTAGAGGATGAGAGCAAGCAGCTTCAGAGGTACTTTAAAATCATTGCCGTCTATTAATACACAACTGATATGAGAAGCGGAGTTAGGTGTATACCTTTTCACTCTCTCCCCTCCAGAAAAGATACAGAAGTCTAGAGAATGGAGTTCTCAAAGAGAAGCCTGCAGTTATGTTAGTGACACTGGCAAAAGAATGTGCATAACATGAAATATTTTAGGCTAACTATGTGTGTTTCATTTTTCATGATTCCTTCTCTAAATACCTTCTACCACCCCTGTATCAGGTGGCTTCAGCTGTCCACATAACACAAACCTAGAGTCACCTGGAAAGAGAGAAGCTCAACTAAAGAAATGCCAAGCTCAGATTGGCCTGTGGTCATGTTATTGAAGTGTTTTCTTAATTTCTAATGTATTTAGGAAGTCCAAGCACACTGGAAACAGTACCATTTGTTAGTTGGGTCTGAGCTATCTAAGATAGTTGAGAAGAGCAAAAGGAGCAAGCCAGTAAGCTACAATTCTCTGTTAGGATCCTGCCTTTGCTTCTCTTGATGATGGGCTATAACCCATAAGCTGTAATAAACACGTTCCTTCTCAGTTTGCTTTTGGTCATGGTGCTTATCATATCAATAGACATAAATGTGAGTAACTCTTTATTCTTAATTACATGGGAGTAAGACAGAGGCCTGCTGCTGTTATCATAATATAACTAAAATTCACTCTCTCCTGATACTCTAGTTTCCCCAAGATGGACCCCTAAGAAGAGAGTTTACTAGGAAATCTCCCCTGAACATAACTAAAATATGCAGCATATGGAATCACAGTAAGGTTGTGCCTCTGACCCTGGATAGTGATAAGAAGAATTCTCAACTTGCATGAATTAAGATTGGTTTGAGCTTAAATTTACTTTTAACCCTGTTAAAATCCCACAACATTTTACCCTACTTAGTGTGGGGATGTGTCTAATCAGTTCATGCAGATGTAATTTATGGCAATTTAAACTGAGCCAAAAAGCTACAAAGTTTCAAATAATGTATGCGCTTCCTACTGAGTTTAATCAGTGTTTATTAAAAGAGAGTTACTTATGCCTGTTTGCCCTTCATGTATCCTCGCTAGAAAACAAGTTTGGCGGGCGGGGCTCTTCTGACTGTCCGCATTGTGAGTAAATGGTTAAGGAGGACTCACTGATCACCTTCATCACTCTTGGTACATAATCAACAGAAATTACATTTCCCCTTGCTGCTGAGTTGTAGCAGATGACACTGTTGGGAAGCCTCTGGGACTCCTCGCTAAACATGAATATTCAATATCAAGAACAGCTTTCAGCCCATCAAATTAAATGTAACCTTAGGAAGGGCTTGTCATCTTCACCTTGATCACCTCTCCTCACCCACAGCCTTCTCTTTACAGCTGTGTAAGAAGATGACTTAGCATCTTTACCCAGTCAGGATGATTTTTACAGACCTGAGTGTAGAGGTATCATTTCCTTTGCCTTGCTGGGACTGTAGGTTAGCAGTCTGGGCCAATCTTTGTATCAAGCATACAACTTTCAATCAGTTTAAGGTTCAGTCAGGGTATGAGGGACAAATTATTCAAGTGCTTCTTGGATGTGCCAGTAATTCTCCAAGACTGTTTTTTCACCAATATCAGAAAGCCTCCTAAACCTAGTCTAAGGAACAACAAGAATATATATTGTTTTCCTTTGCCTGAAGTTAAAAGAGGTAATGTAGACTCAGAACATCTGATTCAGGTTCAACGCCATTATAGCTCTTGCTTCTTCCCTAATCTCTACTGTCCTGGAGCATTGCAGGAGACAATTGGATAGAGACAAAGGCAATGAATAAGTAGTCTTCAAAGCCTGAAGATTCAGTGAAAGGACATCCCTTATAAGTTTATGTCAGTTGCTTGACTGCCATCTCCTATTTGGGTTAAACATCTCTGTTCTCAGTAAGAAACCTGGGGACACATTAATATAAACCCTGTAACCATTGCAGTGTGTGGAGGGAAAAAATGGCATCCCTAAAATGAAGAGATGGAAAGCAGACCAAAAATTTAAAAAAAAAAATAAAGACAGCCAACTTCCACAAATATTCCCAGCACTTGGGAGACAGAGGCAAGTGGATTTCTGAGTTCGAGGCCAGCCTGGTCTACAGAGTGAGTTCCAGGACAGCCAGGGCTACACAGAGAAACCCTGTCTCAGAAAAAAAAAATATTCCTTAATACAGTAGAAGTAATAGAAAGAGAAAACAAATGCTGGCTCTCACAAAGGGTTAATGTTTCATGGGCAGGGCTCTGTGTTTTAAAATTCTCCACTACTTCCAACTGTGAATGTCTAACTTACCTCTTTTAACTTGCTTTCCCATTTGCAAAGCAAGTCCCAACTTATAGTCCTATTTCAAGAATAATGTACTCTCTTTATAAAGTATAGGACTGCACACATGGTAGGTGGTCAAGAGACAGTAGTTAGTAGGAAGACAGAGGCTCCATAGGAAAGATGGGGGTTGGAAGGAGGCAAATGGGAATAGAAGGACACAATTTATCTGAGATGGGGAAAAACAAAAGGAGGGAGATCTTTAGGGAGAGGAGAAATACAGGAGAAGGGGACAGGTAAAATAACGCTGCGAATGGCTGAAAAAAAGCCACAAGGAACTGGACTATGAAATGTTTACCTAAAAATAATGCACATAATTCCATATCTAAATAATGCACATATAATTTTAATGAACTTTTCTCACCTGGAATCATGTTGATCCCTCCCAGAACTCAATATCCCCTAACAAAATCCCCAGTACCAGACATGAGAAGCCTTCTTTTGAGTTGTTCACCTAGGCTATTTTAAAGACTCCCAAAATACACAACCTATTGCTGTTGCCCATGGTTGTATCCCAGAGGTTGAAAAAAACAGTCCCTATTACTGAAGACACCATGTACTTTAGAAAGAGGGCTCAAGGCGCCTCAGATGGAACTGACCTAAATGTCCCCTCTGTGAGGATTAGATTTCATGGTACTAAGTGGTACCATATGCTTCCAAAGGACAGTGGCAGCCAATAGTCCTACTCAGCAATGATGCCTTGAACCATATTAATGCTGAGCGTGACATGATAATCCTATGGGTGCAGTAGTGGCACACCTGCTTTGGCAATAACCAAGAGCTCTCTAATTGTATTAAGACCCATTCAACAAGAGGGAGACCATGCCTGGCCCTGGAAACCTAGCTAACTACTCAGTGCTAGTGAAGTCATGCTTATTGTAGGAGAGTCTACAACCACTAATTTACTAAGTCAACATAATCCCTAAGAGCAATCTATAAACATTTGTTTTATAAGCACATAACACCATGCAAGTGTAGTCTTTATACTTTATCAATGACACTGCTCTTTGTAACAGACTCAACAGAGTGCACTACAGAAAACTACAACCAATAAATATTGAGAGTTCCAGTCAATACATTGACAAAATACTCCCAAAATTAAGGTTCAGGGAACATTGTGGAAGAAGGGGTGGAAAGACTGTAAAATCCAGAAGATAAAGAAGTTTACTGTGAGACTGTCTCTCCTATTCACATCAGAAGCAGTACACAAAAACCCTTACCAACATGACCATCCAAACTTGAACTGAACAAGACTGATACCAACAAACATGAAAAGACTGACAGGGAGAAGCCTATATAACCTCAATCTTTCACAAATAACTACAGGCAACAGTAAAACAGAAAAATTGTAATGAAGAGCACACCAATTGCTTGTCCAGTACTAAACAGCCCTGAAAACATACATGTAAGTATAATATATGGACTCAACAGATTATATTTAGGAATAAATAAATGTGTATATATACTATATATAATATAGTATGTATATAGTGTATGCTTATATATTATACATAATGTACTATACATATATGCATATGTTAACAATTGATGCAAAAAGGACATCACAAATTTGAAGGAGAGAGAGGAGGGGTAAATGGGAGAGTTTAGAGAGAGGGAAGGGAAGAAAGAAATGAAAGTGAACTACAAAAATCTTTTTTAAAAAATAAACAATAGTTACTTTTATGGAAAACAGTTGAGTCGGGAGTGCAAGCCTACCTCTCAACAAAAACAAAACAGAGAATTGAAAACTTACAAAAGATTACTTTTCAGCATTTTGGCTAAGATAGGCAAAGCATGGGAAAACTATACTCTAACAGGTAATAAGTAAATAACCATATTTGCTTCAAAATATTCCAAGTAGGGATTAAACTAAATATATATAAAAATCAATTAGCTTTATAAAAGTATCAATCATGAGGCTTTTACAAAGTTGCAAGGACTTGTTTATAAACACACCATCTGCTTAAGGTGTATAGGTGCAAAGAGCATTTTGCAAGTCGTTTCCATTTCAATAATCACATTGATACTTAATAGGCACTGCATAATTAGCACAACTAAAATTAAGATAAACGTGTTTCTAAAAACAGCTCAGGCAGCAGCAAAGACTTGTGAATGAGAAGAAAGTGGAATGTTCTTCAGAGTCTGAAATCTTGTTCTGGCCCTCTGCGCATGCTCCTCTGAAGCCTCACCTGGTAGTTAACTTCTCTACATTCATCTGCTAAATAAGCTCTTGCACCCTAGTGACCTCCACAACTATTTTCAGTTAGGAGTGTACCACAAAGAAAACGGATTGAGGGGTTGTGGCAATGGCTCAGAGGGGAAGAGCACTGACTGCTCTTCCAGAGCTCCCAGGTTCAGTTCCCAGCAACCACATAACAGCTCCTAAGTGTCTGTAATTCCAGTTAGCACACAGACATACATACAAGCAAAACAACAATGCACATAAAATAAATAAATCTTTGAAAGAAAAAAAAAAGGACAGATTGCTTTCAATTCTTGAATATCACTCACCTTTCCAGACAATTTTATTAAGTAAGCAATTAAGGAACATGTTTTTGTAAATTATGCAGTATTAATTTCCTTATGCATATACCAATTGGCTTTTAGTGTGTATGATCGAACCTATTTAATAAGCATGTTCCATAGTTGGTATAGGGATTCATATTTATAGAATTTTAGTGCTACAAAGCCAGCGGAAGTCCCAGACCTGACCCAGTCTAATTGAGTCATTTTACAAATACAAACAAATACAAACTTCATACTTTCTAAGTAGACGCACAGAGGACATAGTTTTTCTTTGTTAAGTAAGAACTTTTATAGGTTTAAAAGATAAAATAATTTTTGGGACCTTTAAAATAAAAAAGAATAGTATAGTTTAGAAAAAAAAGGAAAACTATCAGAGTAAATGCTGAATGCCTGAGAATGGTAAAAATTGACTTGAGGAACCCTTGAAAAGATGCCCTTGAGATGAGAGGATTGGGAAGGACATCAAATTCTTTTTTTTTTTTTTTTCCAAAAATGAAGCAGGGGAAGAAAGAAGCCTGGGGAATTTTTCTTCAGAGGCCAGGCTCACAAAGATAGCACAGGACTATCAATAGTAAAGAATAGTAAAGAGTAAAGAAGCACCAAGCTAGCATTCAATAAGGAAAATGTGGTCACTCTGCTGGTTACCACATGATAACCAGCAGTGATAGTGATCTATAGCAACATGAATTAATCACTTAGAAAATCAGCAAAGTGATTGTAATTCATGTTAGAAATTTTCAAGAATTTTTTTAATTGCAAATACCTTCTTCTCTCACACAATATAACCCAACCACAGGTTCCCCTCCCTCCACTCGATCTGTGTGGCTCTGAGAATAACTACTAAAATGTGATCAGATGTGGCAGCATCTTAGCAATGGTAGACTGAGGGGTCAGCTGATCCTTTCTTCAAGAAGCACAAATAAAACTGAACAAAACTATTAAAAGTAAAGGTTTCAGGATTCGGTGTGGACCCAGGGACCAGTAGAATATAACAGACATAAAACTCGAGGTTATAACTATAGTCTAACTTGGGTTCTAGTGCAAAACTGCTACCAACCCTTCCCATAGACTCAACACCAGAATAATAAGTCTAGTCTAGAGTGGGGACAATCTGTGAATAGAGGTGCTGTTATTCAAAGGACACTGTCTTGATTTGGATTAAAGACCAGGGGGTTAGGTGGAAGCTTACCAACACACATTTATGACATTATCAAAAACAAGAGGCATCAAACTGTTAAAGCCACAGGAGATACCAAGTCACAACTAGCCTAAGGGGGTAACCCTTGCATTATGTGTCAATCCGGTAGACTGGCAAGCAATTTGATGAGGAAGAGGCTATGGGGAGGAGAGCATGGTACAGAGTTACCTAAAGCACACAAAGCTGGTAGTGACAAGGCTATGACTAAACATCATTCCTAGCTAGACATCAAACAAGTGCAGAGGTAAAATAAGTAACTGAGCAGAAAGCAAAAGCCAAAAGGACTCATAAGCTGACTGTTGCGGTAAATCTCCAACCCAAATATGCCGGGGCAATGAAAACACAACACAGCTAATATGAATAAATGCTGTGCACCTAGATTGGGCAGATCTGCCGCTATACTACCATCTTCTCCATCTATGAGACCCCTTAGAACTTACAGTTTCTCCAGGCCATGTGTTTCTGCTCCGCTTTTCTTCGTCTTCCTCCTCCTCTGCATCCTCTCCCTCTTCCATTTTCTCCTTCTTTTCTCTCTCCACTTCCACTGCACCTTCCCTTTTATCTGTCCAATCATCTCTCCTTTATTTTACAAATTAAGGTAGGAAGCATGTTTACAGGAAATCCCTGAGTGCTGACTCGTTACTTGTTGCAGCCACTCACGGAAGAATGGAATTAACATCAAATATAATTAGCCCCAGGACTATCCACAACAGCTGACTGTATTAAAGGCATTCTTCAAAGGACAATAACCATCAATAAAGGGCAGAAACAGGTATATCTGTGATCAATTACTGGCCAACCACTGAGTTTTCTTACTCCAAGGTGGCCTCTGGGGAGCCAGATACTTTTTATCTTACATTAAATAGTAGAGTGAGCAACAGAGTGAAGAAGGTGGTTTCCTGAAAAGGTTCTTGGTACCAAACTTAAAATCTAAGATAGATCTTCTGTGATATACATCACAGAAAGAAGAAACCAACTCCCTCAAACTGTCCTCGGACTTCTAAACGTGCACCATGGTGTGAATAAGTACACACATATTCACACACACACAAATGTCCCTCATAGTCTTGGACATTGGAATACATAGTCCACAGTTGGTGTTGGTGTTTGGAAATGTGAGGTAGTATAGTTTTGCTGGAGGAAGTATGTTAGTGAGTGCAGGTTTGAAGATTAAAGGGCTTGTGATACTTATAACTCGTTCTTTCTCTCTCCCTGTCTCTTTCTTTTTCTTCCTCCCTTCCTACTTCTTTCTCCCCCTCTCCCACTTCCTCCTTTCCCTGCACCCTCCTTCTCCACTTCTGGAATCATAAACCAAAGGCAACTCTTTCATCAATTGTTTTTGGTCACAGTGTTTTATACCATAGCAACAGAAAAGCAAGTAATACAGAAAAAATAAAAAATAAATGCAAAACTTTTAAAATAGAAATGTAAAACAAAACAATGTGTAGAGATGGCAGGGACACTCAGCATAGGAAAGGTAGAAAAAAAACCTATGAAAATTCCAAGACATATTTATGAATTTCACTCCCTACAAAGTTAGCAAAGAAGAAAACTTTCCTCACTGGTAAGCATTTAAGAAGAGTCTACAACTATCTTGGAGTAAGTTGCTACTCTCCTAGTGTTTGGAGATGATGTGAGCCTGGCACATCAGCTTTGCTCTCACTGTTCCTGTTTAATGATCACTATGCTGGAGAGTCTAACCAAAGACACACAGCAAAAGATGGATTTGGAAAGAAGAGAAAGGAAGGAAGGAAGGAAGGAAGGAAGGAAGGAAGGAAGGAAGGAAGGAAAGAAGGAAGGAAGGAAGGAAGGAAGGAAGGAAGGAAGAAAGAAAGAAAGAAAGAAAGAAAGAAAGAAAGAAAGAAAGAAAGAAAGAAGAAAGAGAAAGAGAGAGAGAAAGAAAGAAAGAAAGAAAGAAAAGAAAAGAAAAGAAAAGAAAAGAAAAGAAAAGAAAAGAAAAGAAAAGAAAAGAAAAGAAGCCAAATTGTAAAATTTCATGTATATAAAATAGAAAATGCAAATTGTAAAATTTCGTGTATATAAAACAGAAAATGCTGAGGAATTCACAGGAACCCCTCAGGGACATATAAAAATCACAAGGGTATATAAAATAAGACTGATACTTTAAAAATTCATTGCACTATATTTTTTATCTTCATTGAGATGTAACAGACATACAAAAATCTGCATGTGTATTAATATGACAAAATATATAACAGAAGAAAATTAAAGGGAAAAGGATTTCTTTTGTTTCCCAGTTCAGGTATCAGGAAGGCAAAGGAAAGGGCAGCAGGAGTGGACAGCAGCTGTTTGTTCCATGAACTGGTCAGGAAGCTCAGGCCAGATGGGATACCAGGTCAAGATGCTAGAGGTCATATTCTTAGAGCCTACAATTGACAGCTACTTCCCAAATGTTCTACAGCTCCCCATAGTCTTAATTATCCCGATACTGTTCCAAGTATTCATTCAAAATAATCACTTGATTTTGAGTGCTTATAAAATCAAACAAGTTACATACTTCCAATATACAATAGCCCAGAGTAAATAAATATCCCACTCCTAAAAAGAAGGACAGGAAGATAGCCAGGGAATATCATATGAAAACAAGTCAAAAACCCACCAGGTAAAACATCAAATATTTGAATGAATCGGGGCTTGTGGTGGCATCATTTGGTTTCCAATAAGCAGCCTTTAGGCCTGCAACATCTGGACTCCAATAAGCAGCCCTTAGGCCTGCAACATTTACACCCTCCCTTTCAGCCCAGTTTTGCTCTACTTACACACTTAACTAAAGCTAACAATGGCCTGAGGTGTGCCTCAAGTGGTTCCAGCTGTTGATGGTACTGACATTGCTCATAAACAGCTATGTCAAGATCATAATGCACCATCATATAAAGAAACAAGGCATTTCCATTCATTTTAATATTTTGACTAATGAGAAAAAAATAACCAATGTATTGCAAACTGGTTTGAGGTCAGCAGAATTAACCAGAAGTCTAGCTCCTGTCATGAACCAACTTTAGACACAAGGCAATTTCTTTAATCTTGTTCAGCATCTATACAGTGTTTCTTTCTGTTTGCTTGTTCTAAATCATTTTATTTGTAGTTTCACTTCATGCGGATGGGTGTTTCGCTTGCATGTATGATGGTGTACCACATGTATGCCTGCTACTCAAAGGAGCCAAAAAAAGATATCAGATCTCTTCAAACTGGAGTAACTGATGGTTATGAGTTGCCATGTGGCTGTTTAGTTAAACCTGAGTCCTTTGCTAGAGAAGAGACTTCTCTTAAGTGCTGAGCTGTCACTCCAGCCCATCAATCCATGCAATGCTAGTTATGCAGACTGACAAAAGTTCAATAATTTCTCACGGTAATTAGATGGCACAATTTC
This sequence comes from Mus caroli, assembly GCF_978045245.1. Classification (NCBI taxonomy): domain Eukaryota; kingdom Metazoa; phylum Chordata; class Mammalia; order Rodentia; family Muridae; genus Mus; species Mus caroli. The sequence goes on from NW_028227268.1 coordinate 82,290,866, forward strand.
TTAGGGGAAAACTCCTAAATACTTAGTAAGAACAGGTAAAAAGAAAAATACAAGTGTTTAACACATTTGCCTGCTGAAGTGATTGGCATCCAGGTAACTTAGAGATGACCAAGTTCACCACTAAGTAGCCTTGTTACCCGAATGACATTCAAGTGTCAAAGCACAGACATGTTATCCTTATGAGCAGTGGAGTCATTTTTCATTTGAGTCTGTTGTGAAAGGTTAAATGATTTACATTGCTCAAGTGACTGACTCAAGGAATATGACATCCATCAGCTGTTCTCAGGCAGGATTTCGGGAAAGTATTAAACATGAACAGGCCAAGACATCCATCATTTCAATGAATTAACTTATCTTCTCTGAAAACAGACACTCTCATACCACCCATTGAATAATGGCAAAGGAGCATCTCATCATTTTCTTGGTGCCTTCTCCATTCAGAGAACCAGTAGACCAAAACAGACAAATCCGGGTATAGGGATCCATGAGTTACTCTCATTTTTTTGTTTATTTATTGGTTGCCATAGTTATTTAGTTCTATTTTTAAATGAATCAATATTGGCACATAGCGTATGATTGGAATCTTGTACATAAATGTTTGTTTAACTGATTTCTTACTTCTAAAAGTGTGCTAATATTTTTTACTTATGAAATAGTATCATTTGCAATGACATCTTGACTTCTATTTTTCCAATTCAGATTTCTTTTCTTTCACTACTTTTGACACTAAGTAAGATAGGACTTGCTAAAAGAGATTAAAATCAATTATTTTTGAACTTCAGATCTTACAGAATAATAGAAAAACTTGGAAATTGTTCCAATTCTGTACAATGTTTAATGTTGCTTTTTCATCAAAATGGCCTTTATTATGCTGAAGTCCACTCCTATAATCAAACTCTTCTGTGTGCTTGATCATGGAGAGTGTATAATTTATCTTTGGAGGATATATTGAGATGGTCATGTTTTTGTTCTTCATTTTAGTGAACAGCTGAGTTGCCACTTAACCCTGATGCTTTTCTGTCTGAAAGTGGAATGTTAAAGTCCCTAGCTAGTATCCTACTGAATTTGCGTCTCTTTTAATATATCTAGATACTCCAATCTTGGATCTGTATGTTTGGAACTGTTTTTCCCCTGACATTCACCCCTCAATTATGATATCAAACAGATGTTTTTTTCTCTTCACTGTTTTTGATTTAAAGTCTATTTTGCCTCTTTACTGTTTTTTTTTATGTAAAGTCTATTTTGCCTGTTATTAACACAGCTACTGTGACTTTTTAAGTCTATTTCCTTGGAATATATCATTCTATTGTTTTCCCATTGGTTTATAGCCTTAGCTGTAAAATGAGTTTCTTGTAGGTAGTATACAGTGGGAATTTTGCTTGCTTGCTTAATCTAGTCAGTCCCTCTATGTTTTTTAATTAGAGCACTTAATTCATTTGCATTCAAAGTAATCAATAATTGATAAACTCTTAATACTTTTATATTATTTATTTCTAATTTTTCTATTACTTCATCCTTTCTTTTTCCTATTCTTAAAGTCTTGAGATTAATGGAATTACTCTGACAACATTCTTTCATCTCTTGCTTATGGCTGTAGATTTTCTCTGTGTGTATGTGATTCAACTGAGATTTACAAAGATATCATCCTTTGAGCAGAGCTGTTTTAAGGAAGTTACTAAACATTTTCACAACAATAAGAACAAAAACTAACAAAGAAGCAAGAGAAAATACACAAAGAGGTAAAATTCTCCATTTTGTGCAAATTCATGCCTTATTTTGAATTCTAGGAAGTATTATGCACTCATTTTATAGCTCAACTCTTTATATGTATTGACCAATTATGTTCAACTGGTTTGTTTTCAGTCTTCTCTCTGAAGATATGCGTTATTTATGTGCCATGCTTACAGAATAGTAGTCAGAAAATGATTTAAAGTGTCTTTTACCAGAAATCTTATATCTTCCCATGGCTTCTTATTATTAGTGTTCCTTTCAGTTTGAAGAACTCCTTTGAGCATTTATGGTAGGACAAATTTGGCAGATATATTCTCTCAATTTTTGTTTGCCTGGGCATATCTTTCTCTCTCCTGCATTTCTATAAAGTATCGTTGCCTTGTACAATATTCTTTGACAGTAGTTTTCCTTCAGTATCATGAAAATTCTTATCATTTTTTCCTAGTCTGTAAGTTTTCTGTTGAAAGGCCCTCTGTGATGAATTATAGGTATCTCTCTTTATTATTTGTTTCTTTTCATTTACAGTCTGAGATTCTGCTCAATGTACAATATAGTATTTTTACCAAAGAAGTGAAAATGCCAATATCTTTGCCAACCTTATATACTTTAGCTTGCCATTAATAAATTCTCCAATTCATGGCTGCTTCATTTATTGAATGGTTACTGAGGTCTCATTTTAAGGCATTTAGTTACTTACATCTAACAGAACAACTATATGTATTTCATTTCACTTTGACAACTTGTGCATTAATTATAAGGATTTATTTCTCATTGAATAAGATAAGGGATGCAAAATCAGAGAGCTTAAAATTAACTTTTTTTAAAACTTTTTTCAAGCCAAATGCCATTCTGTGGGGGAAAAAATAGACAAACATTTTTCTCTGTATTGAAGAAGAATCTAGACTTGGAAATGACATATTTTATAACTACAGAAAGTATAGCAGAGTGTTCTTGTTGCCTCTGTAAGTAACAGCGGGGCCTCTTATGCCTTGCTGATATGATTACAGTAATTATCATGCTAATAAGAATAGAACATAGTGTAATAAAATGGCGAAATATCTATCTAAGCTTTTCCTTAGCAATCTTTGGAGCACTCAGAATGGCACTCTATATGTTTCAAGTTCTCTTCATGTACCTTTTCCTTCCACACAAAACATTTTTAGTAACTAAATTTCCTGTTTCCTCAACTTAGTCCTATAAGATACTACTTCAGCCATGAGATTTTTCAAGAAACTAGGAAAAAATTGATGCATTTTTAAAACCTACATTGAAACTATACAATTTAAATTCTCAAAATAGCCTTGCTTTGGGTTTGATTGGACTTAGGAGCTTAAATAATAACCTAAAGACCTATGTTTTCCTGTCATTTGTGATTTTATTTTCTTATATCTACTTTTTGCACAGGTAACATTTTTATGTTTAATTATATATTTTCTTTATTGGAATAACGAAAAACCTAGGATAGCAAAAACTCTTCTCAAGGATAAAAGAACCTATGGTGGAATCACCATGCCTGACCTAAAGCTTTACTACAGAGCAATTGTGATAAAAACTGCATGGTACTGGTATAGTGACAGACAAGTAGACCAATGGAATAGAATTGAAGACCCAGAAATGAACCCACACAGCTACGGTCACTTGATCTTTGACAAGGGAGCTAAAACCATCCAGTGGAAGAAAGACAGCATTTTCAACAAATGGTGCTGGCACAACTGGTTGTTATCATGTAGAAGAATGCGAATCGATCCATTCCTATCTCCTTGTACTAAGGTCAAGTCTAAGTGGATCAAGGAACTACACATAAAACCAGAGACACTGAAACTTATAGAGGAGAAAGTGGGGAAAAGCCTTGAAGATATGGGCACAGGGGAAAAATTCTTGAATAGAACAGCAATGGCTTGTGCTGTAAGATCGAGAATTGACAAGTGGGACCCCATGAAACTGCAAAGCTTCTGCAAGGCAAAAGACACCATCAATAAGACAAAAAAACCACCAACAGATTGGGAAAGGATCTTTACCTATCCTAAATCAGATAAGGGTCTAATATCCAATATATATAAGGAACTCAAGAAGGTGGACTCCAGAAAGTCAAATAACCCCATTAAAAAATGGGGCTCAGAACTGAACAAAGAATTCTCACCTGAAGAATAACGAATGGCAGAGAAGCACCTGAAAAAATGTTCAACATCCTTAATCATCAGGGAAATGCAAATCAAAACAACCCTGAGATTCCACCTCACACCAGTCAGAATGGCTAAGATCAAAAATTCAGGTGACAGCAGATGCTGGCAAGGATGTGGAGAAAGAGGAACACTCCTCCATTGTTGGTGGGATTGCAAGCTTGTACAACCACTCTGGAAATCAGTCTGGCGGTTCCTCAGAAAATTGGACATAGTACTATCGGAGGATCCAGTAATACCTCTCCTGGGCATATATCCAGACGATGTCCCAACTGGTAAGAAGGACACATGCTCCACTATGTTCATAGCAGCCTTATTTATAATAGCCAGAAGCTGGAAAGAACCCAGATGCCCCTCAACAGAGGAAAGGATACAGAAAATGTGGTACATTTACACAATGGAGTACTACTCAGCTATTAAAAAGAATGAAGTTATGAAATTCCTAGGCAAATGGATGGACCTGGAGGGCATCATCCTGAGTGAGGTAACACAATCACAAAGGAACTCACAAAATATGTACTCACTGATAAGTGGATATTAGCCCAAAATTTAGGATACCCAAGATATATAATACAATCTGCTAAGCACATGAAACTCAAGAATAATGAAGACCAAAGTGGGGTCACTGTACCCCTTCTTAGAATTGGGAACAAAACATCCATGGAAGGAGTTACAGAAACAAAGATTGGAGCTGTGATGAAAGGATGGACCATCTAGAGACTGCCATATCCAGGGATCCATCCCATAATCAGCTTCCAAACGCTGACACCATTGCATACACTAGCAAGATTTTGCTGAAAGGACCCTAATATAGCTGTCTCTTGTGAGACTATGCCGGGGCCTAGCAAACACAGAAGTGGATGCTCACAGTCAGCTATTGGATGGATCACAAGGCCCCCAATGGAGGAGCTAGAGAAAATACCCAAGGAGCTAAAGGGATCTGCAACCCTATATGTGGAACAACATTATGAACTAACCAGTACCCCAGAGCTCTTGACTCTGGCTGCATATGTATCAAAAGATGGCCTAGTTGGCCATCACTGGAAAGAGAGGCCACTGGACACACAAACTTTATATGCCCCAGTACAGGGGAACGCCAGGGCCAAAAAAAAAAAAAATGGGAATGGGTGGGTAGGGAAATGGGGGACAGGGGGGAAGGTATGGGGGACTTTTGGGATAGCATTGGAAATGTAATTGAGGAAAATACGTAATAAAATATATTAAAAAAATATTTTTTTCTTTATTTTGATTTCAAATTTTATCCCTTTCCTTCATTTCCCCTTCAAAAAATCCCCCTACACCATCCCCTCTTCCCCTGCTCACTAACCCACCCACTCCTGTTTCCCTGTCCTTGCATTCTCCTACACTGGAGACCTTCACAAGACCAAGAGCCTCTCACAAGGAACTTTTGATAGACATGATCGACAGCTGTTCCAAACACAGGGTTCTACACCCAAGGACACTTGGAAATGGTCATGAATTGGTTGTTTACTTGGCCTCAAGTAAGTTTTATTTTGCTTCGTTTGACTCTCATTGAGAACATTGGCAGGGGAAAAAACATATCTTGAATAGGTTTCTCTACATCTCTAGTCAATGCCTGAGATAGGAATGAGTCAAATGACAGAAAGTATAGAGAATGAACAGGAAGGAAATACCTCCATTAAAGAAAATCAGCAGACAGTTACATGAAGAAATAAAAAAGTAGTCTGGATGTCAGAAATACCAGTACTTGATAAAGTTTCCACCAGTATATATTTATACCATATCTGGGTATAAAAAAAATGAGAATCATAGTTTAGTCTAAACTGGTTTGGGGTACATAAAATATAAAGCAAAAGAGTGGCCTGTAGCAACTTTTTAGGGAAACTCTTCAATTGATCATCTTATGCCTAGGCAAAATTGGGTGTGCATAAATTATAACCAGATGTATTAAGAAAAGAAACAGTAGAAAAATTATTGTACAACCCAATTTATCACTTAACATAGAGAAGCACCTAAGCTCCACACTTTAATAACAAACTCTTCCTTCTCTTGAAACTCATAAAAGGGAGCTCTGAAACTTAAGGTTAGCCATTTAGTATGTTCACTTATATGGTCTGCTGTCCATCTTGTCCATGTATCCCTCTTTAATCTATACTACTGTACTGCTCCATAAAGTCATCTTGCTTGTTTTGCAAATCTAAAACAGCAGTTATTTTAGATTCTTTGAGTTAGAGAGCAAGGTCATGGAAACATGTGGCCCAGACCCTATCCTTAGGTAAGCCCAGGTAAGCAGAGGCCAATGGACAGCACCTGTTCATTATCACTATCTATATAGATCTTTAGTATCACTTCTATACAAATGCTCTATGATGGACAGTAATGTGTAGTACAAGTGAATTTGGTTTTCAGCCAAGCACACATTACAAACCAAATATGCTCTTAGCTGAAAAAAACCCAACAACAAAAGTATGAAGTCCACAAGGCCACACTGTCCAAATTACTGGCCATTAGACAACAATGAACAGTGATGGCAGGGTTAGTGAGAAACATCAGAACATCCATCCTTTTACTTAAATTTTTATTGATTCTTTGTGAGTCTTACATCATGCACTCTAATCTCATCCATCTTCCCATTCCTTCATATCTGCTCTCTACCCTTGCCATCTTCCTCCCCCAAAAAAATAAAAGCAAATAAATTAATTAATAAACAAAACAAAGCATAAAAACATCTTGTCATGGATGCTGCAATATGTCACAGTTTGTCCCACAGTATACCCTTTTGTCCACACATCTTTACCTGCAAATATTCATTGCAATGTGAGTCATTTGTCTTGTCTAAGTCCTCTGGCTTCTGCTACCATCAATACCAGATCCTCACCAGGACTTCTCTTGGTTATACTATTGTCGCCTTGTGTTGTGGAGACCCTATGGCTTTGAATCTGCAGGACCAGCCATTTCACACACTCCAGCAGTTCATAGAAGAGGTAGATTTGGGGGTGGGACAACTCAAAACCCTGGTTCTGGGCCTGGGTGGTAGCTGAGTTGGTCAGCCTGTCAGCTCTCCCACACCTCCATCACCAGAGAGAGCTCACGAGCACTGCCCCAGCTAGCTCACCCAATGCTGAAGTCTGCAAGGCAAGATCAGCTCCTTCTCTCCTGCCCTTGGGATGGCTCACCGGTACCCGTGCCACCAGAGCCAGCTCTATTATTCTCCCCGTCGACATGTTCTGCCCACTCTAAGGAATGCTGCAGCCAGTGACGGTCAAGGCCAGCTTTCCTGCTCTTACGACCTCAAGGTCAGATCTTCCAACTGTTTGAGGTGGGAGGTTTAGGGGATATCTCCTTTCTACCTACACCACCTCATGGCAGGTGACTAATAGAACCAGCCCTCCCACACTCACACACCTGCTCCCCTGCCACCAGGCCCAACTCTAATATGCTGCCCAGGTGAGGCGCAGGGCCCTCTCTGCCAAGTACTATAGCTGGTAAAAGGCAGTGTCAGCTCTCCCATTCTCAACTGCTTTATATGTAGTTGGGAATGGAGGTGGACCCTGGATCAGCTTCCCCACAGCTGGTGAAGGAAAGGAGAGGGACATCACTCCTGTGGCCATAGGAATTGCCTGTGATCCCACAGCAGATCAGTAAGGCCAGGTCTCTGGCACTCACACCCACGGGCTTGCTCACCAACACCCCTGCCACTAGGACCAGTCCTACTTCACTGCCCAGGTGAAATGCAGGGCCCTCTCTCCCAGTGCAGAACATTAATCTTTTAAAAATAAGAAAGAAACTGTCTCTTCATTATGGTTTCCATTGCTGTGGTACTGTAGGGCCCATCTGTATGCAATATTAGCACTGGCAAAGTTGAAGAAGTCAGTTCAAGTCCAGCCTTAGTTAAATAGTGTCTTAAAAAATAAATAAATAAAGGAGCAGTCCCAGGTATGGTGATAAACTTCAAACTGCTTCTGGTGAAGGAAAGATCTAGATTAGATTCTATTCTAAAGAAAGAAAGAGAGGAAGACCTTTGAAATTCACAGAATATTCCAAAGAACACCCAATAGGAAGAAAAGACAGTAATGCAGAGAAACACAGCCTTAGCACAGACCCCTGGCAGGGTAGAAGGGAAGAAGCCATTACCAAAAGCAGTGTGTTTTTCTCCATCCTGAGTGGTCCTGGGTCCTGGGTCCTAGGGGTTGAACCTTCAAGAATATTCCCTTCCCCGAAAGAAAGCAGAAAAGATTCCCAAACCAATACAATGTTCATGACAACACAAAACTCTAGAGACATGGAAAAGCAAAACAAAATGACTCTCCATAAGACCCAATTCCTTAACTGTTTCATCCAACAATCCTGAAATAGATCTGGCATCAGATGCAGATTTCAAAGGTCCCTGGCCTCAAAGAGGATACAATAAAGAAGATGAATTCAGTATAGAAATGGAAAGAAAAAAGCAACAAAGAGAGAAAACAAATCCATCCAGAAGAGGAGAAAAGTGCCTTGATTCTAAATTTGCAAATACTGAAGAACAAGAAAAGTAGGCAGGAATTGGAGCAGTATACAATATAGATGTTTTTCTATGTCTATCTATCTATCTATCTATCTATCTATCTATCTATCTATCTATCTATCTATCTATATCTCTTTCACACACACACACACACACAGAGAGAGAGAGAGAGAGAGAGAGAGAGAGAGAGAGAGAGAGCAAATAAAGAAAAAGTAGATAAAATAACTGATTCTGATTTTGTTCTCCCCCCCCCCTTGGAAAGAAATAAGTGTGCTATCGGGAAGGAGAAGGACCATTACCTCATACTTGTTATAATAAACAAGTACCTCAGGGGGAGTTATTGGCATACTGACCAAAGTGTTCTAAAAAGGCAGGGCCCCCTTTTTGCAATTGTCAAACCATTAGGCATTTCTAAAATTGGGTAATTCTTTTCTTATTTCATATTGATGTACAAAGAGGCTGAAAAGGAAACAGTAAGTCTAGTTTATACTCCCTTTTGAAACAAATTAAACGAATTACAAAATGCTGCCTCCTTTTATGTGATCAAGACAAACTCTCCTCCATCCATACTACACCCAAATTTGAAGATTTTCATACATGATCCAATCACAACCTGGGTGAATTGTATGTTTTTGTGTGTAGTCAAAACAAAAACAAAAAACCTGGGTGTGTTTCTCTAAATAATATCTACAGGATAACTATTATTAGATTCCCACGTTCTTGAATTTTAACTTAAATCAAGTTTTCTCATAAGTTTTCTTTTTGAGTTAGTATGAGATAGGCCTACATCAAGGCAAGGAAATGCTCAAACACAAGATGTACCTATCACTCACTTTCATATCCACATGGGATATGACGTCATCGGAATCTGTCAACACACAACTATCGAACATTCCAGACACCTCCCAGATAGAACAGGTACCTAATAGAATAGATTCACTGGAGCACCACATGTTAAAGAGCCGAACACAGAAGTAATGCTTGATTGTATCCCAAAAAAAGCCATGGATGTGGGGGTCACCAATTACCTATGACACAGAGAAATTCAAGATTATGTATTAACTTGGTTAATTTCAAGATTGATTTTAATAAATAAATATATGTCCCACATTAGTTACATTATTATATAGGAATTAAACACAATTTCTATGACAACTAACATGCACTTGTGATATAATTCTTTGTTTTACTTTGTAAATTGTGGTGTGTGTGTGTGTGTGTGTGTGTGTGTGTGTTTCAGAAGTCAATATCGTGTATTCTTTCTTTTTTATTGGATATTTTATTTATTTACATTTCAAATGTTATCCCCTTTCCAAAAGCCCCCTATCCCATCCTCCCTCCCCTTGCTTCTATGACGGTGCTCACCCACCCACCCACTCCTGCCTCCCCACCCTGGCATTCCCTACAGAGAACCAAGGGCCTCTCCTCCCAGTGATATCCAACAAAGCCATCTGCTGCATTTGCACTTGGAGCCATGGGTCTCTCCATGTGTACCCTTTGGTTTGTGGTTTAGTTCCTGGGAGCTCTGGGGAGTTCTGATTGGTTGATACTGTTGTTCTTTCTATGGGGTTGCAAACACCTTCAGCTTCTTCCGTTCTTTCTCCTCCATTGGTAACTGAGTGCTCAATCCAATGGTTGGCTGGGGGCATCTGCCTCTTTGTTTGCCGGGCTCCAGCAAAACCTCTCAGGACACAGCAATATCCGGCTTCTGTCAGCAGAACTTCTTGACATCTGCAATAATGTCTGGGTTTGGTGTTTGTATATAGGATGGATTCCCAGGTGGGGCAATCTCTGGATGGCTTTTCCTTCAGTCTCTGTTCCACACTTTGTTTCCATATCTCCTCCTATGAGCATTTTGTTCTTCCTTTTAAGAAGGATGGAAGCATCTACTCTTTGGTCTTCCTTCTTCTTAAGATTCATGTGGATTGTATCTTGGGTATTCTGAACTTTTAGGCTAATATCCTAAAATGATATTATCAATGCATACATACCGTGTGTGTCCTTTTGTGACTGGAATACTTCACTCAGGATGATATTTTCTAGTCCCATCCATTTGCCTCAGGATTCAGTGCAATCCCCATCAAAATTCCAACTCAATTCTTCTTAGAGTTAGAAAGAGCAATTTGCAAATTCATTTGGAATAGCAAAAACCCAGAATAGCAAAAACTATTCTCGCTGGGCATGGTGGCACACACCTTTAATCTCAGCACTCGGGAGGCAGAGGCAGGCGGATTTCTGAGTTCGAAGCCAGCCTGGTCTACAAAGTGAGTTCCAGGACAGCCAGGGCTACACAGAGAAACTCTGTCTCGAAAAAGACAACAAACAACAACAAACAAACAAAACAAAACAAAACTATTCTCAACCATAAAAGAACTTCTGGTGGAATCACCGTTCCTGACCTCAATCTGTATTATAGAGCAAGCGGGGGAAAAACTGCATGGTCTCGGTACACAGACAGGCAGGTAGATCAATAAAATAAAATTGAAGACCTATAAATGAACCCACACACCTATGGTCATTTGATCTTTGACAAAGTAGCTAAAACCATCCAATGGGAAAAAGACAGCATTTTCAACAAATGGTGCTGGCTCAACTGGAGGTCAGCATGTAGAAGAGTGCAAATCGATCCATTCTTATCTCCTTGTACAAAGCTCAAGTCCAAGTGGATCAAGGACCTCCACATATAACCTGATACACTGAAACTAATAGAAAAGAAAGTGGGGAAGAGCCTCAAACACATGGACACAGGGGGAAATTTCCTGAACAGAACACCAATGGCTCATGCTCTAAGATCAAAAATCTACAAATGGATCTGGCTGGATCAGCGCCGGGGTAGCGGGAGCACAGGGTTGCCTGACACCCGCCAGCTACCCACGACCCCCGCCACAGGATTTTGGGACTGCTGGTGAGTGGAACACAGCTTCTGCTCCAATCCAATTGCGCGGAACCTGAGACTGCATTAGTTAGGGAAGCAGAAACCGGCCTGAGTAGGGCCACAGGCCTCACCCGGCCGGATCAGCGCCAGGGTAGCAGGAGCGCAGGGTTGCCTGACACCCGCCAGCTACCCACGACCCCCGCCGCAGGATTTTGGGACTGCTGGTGAGTGGAACACAGCTTCTGCTCCAATCCAATTGCGCGGGACCTGAGACTGCATTAGTTAGGGAAGCAGAAACCGGCCTGAGTAGGGCCACAGGCCTCACCCGGCCGGATCAGCGCCAGGGTAGCAGGAGCACAGGGTTGCCTGACACCCGCCAGCTACCCACGACCCCCGCCGCAGGATTTTGGGACTGCTGGTGAGTGGAATACAGCTTCTGCTCCAGTCCAATCACGCGGGACCTGAGACTGCTCTGGTTGGGGAGAGAGAAATCCGGCCTACATAGGGCCACAACCCTCTTCCGGTCAGAAAAGCACCTGGGCAGCTGGGGCGCAGGGTCTGCTGACACTCGCCAGCTACCCACAACACCCGCCACAGGATCTTAAGACTTCTGGTGAGTGGAGCACAGCTTCTGCTCCAATCCAATTGCGCGGGACCTGAGACTGCATTAGTTAGGGAAGCAGAAATCGGCCTGAGTAGGGCCACAGGCCTCACCCGGCCGGATCAGCGCCAGGGTAGCGGGAGCGCAGGGTTGCCTGACACCCGCCAGCTACCCACGACCCCCGCCGCAGGATTTTGGGACTGCTGGTGAGTGGAACACAGCTTCTGCTCCAGTCCAATCACGCGGGACATGAGACTGCTCTGGTTGGGGAGAGAGAAATCCGGCCTACATAGGGCCACAACCCTCTTCCAGTCAGAAAAGCACCTGGGCAGCTGGGGCGCAGGGTCGGCTGACACTCACCAGCTACCCACAACACCCACCACAAGATCTTAAGACTTCTGGAGAGTGGAACACAGCTTCTGCTCCAATCCAATTGCACGCAGGACCAGAGACTGCATTAGTTAGGGAAGCAGAAAAACGGCCTGAGTAGGACCACAGGCCTCTTCCGGCTGGACCAGCACCGGGGTACCGTCAGCTACCCACGACCCCCGCCGCAGGATTTAGAGACTGCTGGTGAGTGGAACACAGCTTCTGCTCCAATCTTTAAATAGTGACAACGATAACAACTAACCCCAGAGATTACCAGATGGCGAAAGGTAAACGTAATAATCTTACTAACAGGAACCAAGACCACTCACCATCATCAGAACCCAGCACCCCCACTTCGCCCAGTCCAGGGCACCCCAACACACCGGAAAAGCTAGACACGGATTTAAAAGCATATTTCCTGATGATGATAGAGGACTTCAAGAAGGACTTTAATAACACACTTAAAGAAATGCAGGAGAACACTGATAAAAAGGCAGAAGACAATAAAGAGGAAGCACAAAAATCCCTTAAAGAATTGCAGGAGAACACTGCTAAAGAGTTACAAATCCTTAAAGAAAAACATGATAACATAATCAAACAGGTAGAAGTCCTTAATGAAAAACAGGAAAACACATCCAAACAGATGATGGAAATGAACAAAACCATACTAGACCTAAAAAGGGAAGTAGACACAATAAAGAAAACCCAAAATGAGGCAACACTGGAGATAGAAACCCTAGGAAAGAAATCTGGAACCATAGATACGAGCATCAGCAACAGAATACAAGAGATGGAAGAGAGAATCTCAGGTGCAGAAGATTCCATAGAGAACATCGGCACAACAATCAAGGAAAATGTAAAATGCAAAAAGATCCTAACTCAAAACATCCAAGAAATACAGGACATAATGAGAAGACCAAACCTACGGATAATAGGAGTGGATGAGAATGAAGATTTTCAACTCAAAGGACCAGCAAACATCTTCAACAAAATTATAGAAGAAAACTTCCCAAATCTAAAGAAAGAGATGCCCATGAACATACAAGAAGCCTACAGAACTCCAAATAGACTGGACCAGAAAAGAAATACCTCCCAACACATAATAATCAGAGCAACAAATGCTCTAAATAAAGATAGAATACTAAAAGCAGTAAGAGAAAAAGGCCAAGTAACATATAAAGGCAAGCCTATCAGAATTACACCAGACTTTTCACCAGAGACTATGAAAGCCAGAAGATCCTGGACAGATGTTATACAGACACTAAAAGAACACAAATTCCAGCCCAGGCTACTATACCCAGCCAAACTCTCAATTAACATAGATGGAGAAACCAAAGTATTCCACGACAAAACCAAATTCACACATTATCTCTCCACGAATCCAGCCCTTCAAAGGATAATAACAGAAAAAAACCAATACAAGGACAGGAACCACGCCCTAGAAACAACAAGAAGGTAATCCCTCAACAAACCTAAAAGAAGACAGCCACAAGAACATAATGCCAACTTTAACATCAAAAATAACAGGAAACAACAATTACTTTTCCTTAATATCTCTTAATATCAATGGACTCAACTCCCCGATAAAAAGACATAGACTAACAAACTGGCTACACAAACAAGACCCAACATTTTGCTGCTTACAGGAAACTCATCTCAGAGAAAAGGATAGACACTACCTCAGAATGAAAGGCTGGAAAACAATTTTCCAAGCAAATGGCATGAAGAAACAAGCTGGAGTAGCCATTCTAATATCTGATAAGATTGACTTCCAACCCAAAGTCATTAAAAAAGACAGGGAGGGACACTTCATACTCATCAAAGGTAAAATCCTCCAAGAGGAACTATCAATCCTGAATATCTATGCTCCAAATACAAAGGCAGCCACATTCATTAAAGAAACTTTAGTAAAGCTCAAAGCACACATTGCACCTCATAAAATAATAGTGGGAGACTTCAACACACCACTTTCACCAATGGACAGATCATGAAAACAGAAACTAAACAGGGACACAGTGAAACTAACAGAAATTATGAATCAAATGGATCTGGCAGATATCTACAGAACATTCTATCCTAAAACAAAAGGATATACCTTCTTCTCAGCACCTCATGGTACCTTCTCCAAAATTGACGACATAATTGGTCACAAAACAGGCCTCAACAGATATAAAAATATTGAAATTGTCCCATGCATCCTATCAGATCACCATGGACTAAGGCTGATCTTCAATAACAAAATAAATAATAGAAAGCCAACCTTCACGTGGAAACTGAACAACACTCTTCTCAATGATACCTTGGTCAAGGAAGGAATAAAGAAAGAAATTAAGGACTTTTTAGAGTTCAATGAAAATGAAGCCACAACATACCCAAACTTATGGGACGCAATGAAAGCATTTTTAAGAGGAAAACTCATAGCTCTGAGTGCCTCCAAAAGGAAACTAGAGAGAGCACACATTAGCAGCTTGACAACACACCTAAAAGCACTAGAACAAAAGGAAGCAAATTCACCCAAGAGGAGTAGAAAGCAGGAAATAATCAAACTCAGGGGTGAAATCAACCAAGTGGAAACAAGAAAAACTATTCAAAGAATCAACCAATCAAGGAGCTGGTTCTTTGAGAAAATCAACAAGATAGATAAACCCTTAGCCAGACTCACTAGAGGGCACAGGGAAAGCATCCTAATTAACAAAATCAGAAATGAAAAAGGAGACATAACAACAGATCCTGAAGACATCCAAAACACCATCAGATCCTTCTACCAAAGGCTATACTCAACAAAACTGGAGAACCTGGATGAAATGGACAAGTTCCTAGACAGATACCAGGTACCAAAGCTGAATCAAGATCAGGTTAATGATCTAAACAGCCCTATATCCCCCAAAGAAATAGAAGCAGTCATTAATAGTCTCCCAACTAAAAAAAGCCCAGGACCACATGGGTTTAGTGCAGAGTTCTATCAGACCTTCAAAGAAGATCTAATCCCAGTTCTTCACAAACTATTCCACAAAATAGAAACAGAAGGTACTCTACCCAACTCATTCTATGAAGCCACAATTACTCTGATACCTAAACCACAAAAAGACCCAACAAAGATAGAAAACTTCAGACCAATATCCCTTATGAATATTGATGCAAAAATCCTCAATAAAGTTCTTGCTAACCGAATCCAAGAACACATCAAAACAATCATCCATCCTGACCAAGTAGGTTTCATCCCAGGGATGCAGGGATGGTTCAATATACGGAAATCCATCAACGTAATCCAGTATATAAACAAACTCAAAGACAAAAACCACATGGTCATCTCCTTAGATGCGGAAAAAGCATTTGACAAGATCCAACACCCATTCATGATAAAAGTCTTGGAAAGATCAGGAATTCAAGGCCCATACCTAAACATGATAAAAGCAATCTACAGCAAACCAGTAGCCAACATCAAAGTAAATGGTGAGAAGCTTGAAGCAATCCCTCTAAAATCAGGGACTAGACAAGGCTGTCCACTTTCTCCATACCTATTCAACATTGTACTTGAAGTCCTCGCCAGAGCAATTCGACAACAAAAGGAGATCAAAGGGATACAAATTGGAAAAGATGAAGTCAAAATATCACTTTTTGCAGATGATATGATAGTATATATAAGTGACCCTAAAAATTCCACCAGAGAACTCCTAAGCCTGATAAACAGCTTCGGTGAAGTAGCTGGATATAAAATTAACTCAAACAAATCAATGGCCTTTCTCTACACAAAGAATAAACAGGCTGAGAAAGAAATTAGGGAAACAACACCCTTCTCAATAGTCACAAATAATATAAAATATCTTGGCGTGACTCTAACTAAGGAAGTGAAAGATCTGTATAATAAAAACTTCAAGTCTCTGAAGAAAGAAATTATAGAAGATCTCAGAAGATGGAAAGATCTCCCATGCTCATGGATTGGCAGGATCAACATTGTAAAAATGGCTATCTTGCCAAAAGCAATCTACAGATTCAATGCAATCCCCATCAAAATCCCAAATCAATTCTTCAACGAATTAGAAAGTGCAATCTGCAAATTCATCTGGAATAACAAAAAACCTAGGATAGCAAAAACTCTCCTCAAGGATAAAAGAACCTCTGGTGGAATCACCATGCCGGACCTAAAGCTCTACTACAGAGCAATTGTGATAAAAACTGCATGGTACTGGTATAGTGACAGACAAATAGACCAATGGAATAGAATTGAAGACCCAGAAATGAATCCACACACCTATGGTCACTTGATCTTCGACAAGGGAGCTAAAAACATCCAGTGGAAGAAAGACAGCATTTTCAACAAATGGTGCTGGCACAACTGGTTGTTAACATGTAGAAGAATGCGAATCGATCCATTCCTATCTCCTTGTACTAAGGTCAAGTCTAAGTGGATCAAGGAACTTCACATAAAACCAGAGACACTGAAACTTATAGAGGAGAAAGTGGGGAAAAGCCTTGAAGATATGGGCACAGGGGAAAAATTCCTGAATCGAACAGTAATGGCTTGTGCTGTAAGATCGAGAATTGACAAGTGGGACCTCATGAAACTACAAAGCTTCTGCAAGGCTAAAGACACCATCAATAAGACAAAAAAACCACCAACAGATTGGGAAAGGATCTTCACCTATCCTAAATCAGATAAGGGACTAATATCCAATATATATAAAGAACTCAAGAAGGTGGACTCCAGAAAGTCAAATAACCCCATTAAAAAATGGGGCTCAGAACTGAACAAAGAATTCTCACCTGAGGAATACCGAATGGCAGAGAAGCACCTGAAAAAATGTTCAACATCCTTAATCATCAGGGAAATGCAAATCAAAACAACCCTGAGATTCCACCTCACACCAGTCAGAATGGCTAAGATCAAAAATTCAGGTGACAGCAGTTGCTGGCGAGGATGTGGAGAAAGTGGAACACTCCTCCATTGTTGGTGGGATTGCAAGCTTGTACAACCACTCTGGAAATCAGTCTGGCGGTTCCTCAGAAAATTGGACATAGTACTACCGGAGGATCCAGCAATACCTCTCCTGGGCATATATCCAGAAGATGTCCCAACCGGTAAAAAGGACACATGCTCCACTATGTTCATAGCAGCCCTATTTATAATAGCCAGAAGCTGGAAAGAACCCAGATGTCCCTCAACAGAGGAATGGATACAGAAATTATGGTACATTTACACAATGGAGTACTACTCAGCTATTAAAAAGAATGAATTTATGAAATTCCTAGCCAAATGGATGGACCTGGAGGGCATCATCTTGAGTGAAGTAACACAATCACAAAAGATCTCACACAATATGTATTCATTGATAAGTGGATATTAGCCCAAAACTTAGGATACCCAAGATATAAGATACAATTTGATAAACGCATGAAACTCAAGAAGAATGAAGACCAAAGTGTGGACATTGTGCACCTTCTTAGAATTGGGAACAAAACACCCATGGAAGGAGTTACAGAGACAAAGTTCGTAGCTGTGATGAAAGGATGGACCATATAGAGACTGCTGTATCCAGGGATCCGTCCCATAATCAGCTTCTAAACGCTGGCACCATTGCATACACTAGTAAGATCTTGCTGAAAGGACCCAAATATAGCTGTCTCTTGTGAGACGATGCCGGGGCCTAGCAAACACAGGAGTGGATGTTCACAGTCAGCTATTGGATGTATCACAGGGCTCCCAATGGAGAAGCTAGAGAAAGTACCCAAGGAGCTAAAGGGATCTGCAACCCTATTGTTGGAACAACATGATGTACTAACCAGAACCCTGGAGCTCTTGTCTCTAGCTGCATATGTATCGAAAGATGGCCTAGTCGGCCATCAATGGAAAGAGAGGCCCATTGGACTTGCAAACTTTATATGCCCCAATATAGGGGAATGCCAGGGCCAAAAGAATGGGAATGGGTGGGTAGGGAAGTGGGGGGCGCTATGGGGGACTTTTGGGATAGTATTGGAAATGTAATTGAGGAAAATATGTAATAAAAATATTAAAAAAAAAAAAACAAGTTACAGTATATTCTGTCGAGGATGTGGCAAGGATTGCTGATGATGCTGAAAACTTGTACTGCCACTATAGAAACAACAAATACAGAGGTGGATGATCTCAGTCAACCATTGAACTGAGCATAGGGACAGCTCAATGGAGGAGCTAGAGAAAGGACCCAAGGAGATGAAGGGGTTTGCAGCCCATAGGAGGAACAACAATATGAAGCAACCAGTACCCCCAAGACTCCAGGGACTAAACCACCAACCAAAGAGTACCCATGGAGGGACCCATTTCTCCAATTGTATATGTAGCAGAGGATGGTCTTGTTGGTCATCAATGGGAGGAGAAGCCCTTGGTCCTGTGAAGGCTTGATGCCCCAGTGTAGGGGAATGCCAGGACCAGGAAGCAGGAGTGGGTAAGTTGGTGAGTAGGGGGTGGGGCTGGGGGCGGGAGAGGGAATAGGATGTTGTCAGAGGGGAGACCAGGAAAGAGGATAATATTTGAAATGTAAATAAAGAAAATATCTAATAAAAATATTACCAATAAAAAAAAAATCTACAAATGGGACCTCATAAAATTGCAAAGCAATTGTAAGGCAAAGGACACTGTCAATAAGACAAAACAGTAACCAAAAGATTGGGAAAAGATCTTTATCAACACTACATCCAATAGAGGGCCAATCTCCAATATATACAAAGAATTCAAGAAGATAGACTCCAGAGAAGCAAATAACCCTATTAAAAATGTGGTACAGAGCTAAACAAAGAATTCTCAGCTGAGGAATAGTGAATGGCTGAGAAGCACCTAAAGAAATGTTCAATGTCCTTAGTCATCAGGGAACTGCAAATTAAAACAACCCTGAGATTCTACCTCACAGAAGTCAGAATGGCTAACTTAAAAAACTCAGGTGACAGCAGATGCTGGCAAGGATATGGAGAAAGAGGAACATCCCTGCACTGTTGGGATTGCACGCTGGTACAACCACTCTGGAAAGCAGTCTGGCCGTTCCTCAGAAAATTGGAAATAGTACTACCTGAGGACCTGGCTATACTATTCCTGGAAATATACCCAGAAGATGCTCCAACATATAACAAGGACACATGTTCCACTATATTCATAGCAGCCTTATTTATAATAGTCAAAAGTTGGAAAGAACCAAGATGTCCTTCAACAGAGGAATGGATACAGAAAATGTGGTACATTTACCCAATGGCATACTACTCAGCTATTAAAAGCAATGAATTCGGGTATCTTTTCTATGAAGTGCTTTTTACCTTGTAAGTGGCTAAGACCTAGAGCTTATTGCTTAGACTGTCTAGCCCATGACAGACAAACTGCAATTACAAACATATACCACCACACCCAGCACTTTAGCATGGGCACTGAGGATTGAAGACTTGTCCACATGCTTACAGGGTGCTTGCTTTATGAGCTATCTCCCCAGCCCTTTATTTTGTGCTTTAATTGGTTATTTCATCAGCTTCTTTAAACATTTTACATCAAGTATAAGTCATTAAAACCCTGTGGTTAACAGAATTATCTGGCCATAAAACATTAAAGCAAAAGAATATTGAATTTCATAATTTCTGATTATACATGCAATCTTTAGGGAGATATGTAGAAACCATTTATCACTTAGTCTTACTTGCTAAGATAAAAAGAGGCACTGGTCAGCAGTAGCTTTGTACTCTGAATGTAGACAATCAGCAGAAGGCTACTTGATCTATGTAGGAAGTACATTTGTACAGTGCTCATCTTTGGAAGAGGGAGACCAAGATCTCAGAGTTCTCCACTAAATGATTGCCACACTAGGTACACTATGTATGGGCAGAGAACAAATGCAAAGCAAGCCTTGGAGGCAAATGCCTTTAATCCCAGGATTTAGAAAGGTTAGGCAGGAAGATTGAAAGTTTGAGGCCATCCTGAGTTATATAACTATACCTCGTCTGGAAACTAAAAGGTAGAAAAGTACAAATCCAGCCCACCAAGTGCTTTGGGGTCACCAAGAGAAACATCCATCTGTTAGCAAAAGCCTATCGCAAATACTCATTATTTTGTAAAGTAGAAGGCAAAATTGCTTAGACTGAAACAGTCATGCTGGCCATGTCTCTCCCACTTACAGAACATTCTGTAAGCTTTAGCAATAATTGTAAATAATTATGTGGCCTTGACAAATATAACAAATTTGAACTAAAAGTCCCAAATCCTCTATCTTTGTCTAGCGTAGGTATTAATGTGTCCATTTCTTCAAAGTGGGGGCTTGCATAATGTTCTCAGGATGAAAAACTTTGGATTATACTAGCAGCCTGTCCACTCATTTCTAGCACAGAGAGAGCTGTGGGGTGTCAGATTGCCTCCAGCCTCCTCTATAGTCCTACTTTCTTAGGTATTTTTTCTGACTCCTATAACTAATCATCTGTGCTGGTCCCAAAACTGGATCTATTGCCCTAACTGGGTACTCTATAAGGGGAGCTGACTGAAATAGAAATGTAAGCAATTGAAATTTATCTCCAAAGATGGCTTTATGCAAAATAAGAGTAAGAACATATCAGGATTTTATATAAAAATCGGAAATAAAAGCATAATATTCTCATGACTTTCTAACTTTACATAGAAATTGAAAACTTTCTAATACTTCAGATAATCAAAGGCATTTGCAATAAAGAAGAAAACCCGAAGCACTGAACTATTTAATTTGGACTGAGGAAGCATCTCATTGGTAAGACACTTGCCAAACATGTATAAAGTCTTAGATTTGAGTCCCAACACTTTAAAAAGTAAATTCTTTTTTAAAAAAATAATTTAAGATGTACTACAAGGTTATAGTGATCAAAATGGCATAAAATTTGAGCATAATGGTACACATTATAATCACAGCAATGAATGAAACAGCAGAATAAAGAGTCAGCAGATGGAATGAGACAATTATATTTACAAATCAAATATTTGCTCTTAAAAATTGGTATATCTTTTTTTAATTAGGTATTTATTTCATTTACATTTCCAATGCTATCCCAAAAGTCTCCCACACCCTCCCCCACCCACTCCTCCACCCACCCACTCCCACTTCTTGGCCCTGGCATTCCCCTGTACTGAGGCATATAAAGTTAGCACAACCAATGGGCCTCTCTTTCCATTGATGGCCAACTAGGCTAAAAAAAAAAAAAAAAAAAAAAATGGTATCTCAAATGAGAAATTTTAAGAAGTTGGTGGTAAGAAAACTGGCTTCAAAATCAGTGGAGGATCTCTGAGATGACATTGAGTGAGAAAACAAGAAAGCAGGCATGTATGGTTGCTGCTGCTTCTTCATCTGGGTCACATGTTACAAACTGCTGCCACACCCATCCACACCCTCAGCCATTGTACCACATGTTATTTCCCTCAGGAAATCCCCCTAGCTACCCCTTACATCAGTTGTACCTTATTATCTTTAGTATGTCTTAATCCAGTCAGGCTGATAACCATGAACAACCATCACAATAGTCATTATAACAGGGATGTAGTTTAATTCAAAAAGTAGATTAAGGCCATGAATAGGCATATTTCTGAAGAAGACAAATAGCCAATAGTTATATTTTAATTTAATTTATTATGTGTGCATGTGTAAGAGAGAAAGAGAGACAGAGACAAAAAATAGAGACAGAGAAAGACACAGGGAGAGGAAGAGTGAATGTAGGGTGTGAGGAGCCGCCCTTGCAATCGCCATTACAAGATGGCGCTGACATCCGGTGTTCTAACTGGTAAACAAGTAGTCTGCGCATGTGCTGGGGTATTTTTCCATTCCTTGTGCCCTGCCTGTCCTGTGGCGTCATCTGGGCTGATGCTGAGCAGCCAATCAGGGCGATGCACGTCTCCAATGGCTCTTCATGGCCTATTTAAGGACCGGGTTTCCTGTGCTCTGGGTCTCCTCCTCAGAAGCTGATCATCTGTCTCTCGAGATGCATTAAAGCTTTACTGCAGAAGGATCCGAGTGTCCTGTGTGTGTTCTTGCTGGCGAGACTGTACCATGGGACAGTAGGGGCGATGGGGAAGGGGGTATGCTTGTGGCATGATATGTGTGTGCAGAGCCCAAGGAAAGCTTTGACACTCTTCTTCCAGCTTTATCTCAATACTGGGATTGAACTCAGCATTGCCATGCTTGCAGGGCAAGTGGCCATTTACCTGCTAAGCCATCATCAGCCACAACATTTCTATTTCCAAAGCATGTTGTCAGAGTCTGGCATGTCTCAGATAGACTAGAATATCAAGAAGATAAGGGCCAACATCAACAAATTTCACTTAAGCAGGAAAAGAAGCAGCAGCTTGAATTATCTATTGTTCACAATAGATAATAACAAACTGTGTCAGAAAACTGAGAAGCAGAGTTTGTTCTCACTACAAAACAGTAAGGGTATACATATGATAAACAGCTTAATTTAGGCATCCTGAAAAAACGAGCATATTGAAAACATTGTTGGCCAGAGACATTGTGCAGCAGCTGAAACCAGTCGCACCAACCTAGTGGCATGAAATCAATTCCTAGATTCACCACAGAAACTGTGCTCTGATATCAACATACACACTATGGCACATGTGTATACACATACATTATACATACACACAATAATAATAAATTAATTAATATTTCAAAATTTAAATTTTTTTTATTTTGTTTTGCTGTTTTGTTCTTTGTTTTGAGACAGACTCTCTCTATTGTTGTGTCTGTCCTAGAGCTTGCTATGTCTACCAGGCTGGCCTTAAACTCAGAAAGGTTGCACCTCTGCTTCTTGAGTACTGGGGTTGAAGGCATGTGCCACCATGCACAGCCTGCATGGCTTTTGGATACACTTAATATGATGTGGAAGCTGGCAGTCCTGATTCGTATCTAAACCTAGTTTCTACTCCCTGCAATTAACAGTGGTCTGGCACATTTTTCCTTGAACCTGACAATACAATCTATACTTACAATATGACTTCACAAGCACCTCACTTGTATATATCATTACCTATCAGCATTAATAACTAGTAATTATATTAAGTTTAATTTATAAAGAGAGAAGAAATCCTTATTCAACATATGATTAATTTTAGAAATCAATTAAAACTGTGTAATCTTTGCTATAGGGAATTTTGACTTAAAATTTTCACATGTTTTATAAAAGTTGCTGTGCTAAGAACCTTTATTCCCCTGTTTAACATTCAGGACAAAAGCAATGTCCATGCTCATAAGCCTATTTATGAAGAAATAACAGAATGAATGTGAGACACATTTGAATAACAAGAGTGGACTAGACATGAGAGAATAGAACAGGGCTAGGCAGCTTCAAGTCTCCATCTCAAAATTACTTACTATTGTGAGGAATAATAGAACATCAAAAGGAAAGATTCAAAACTCAAATTATTTCCTGTCCTCCCAAGAGAAGCTGCCTGCCTGATTCTGTCTGTCTTTTGTGTTATTCTCACTCAACCTTACAATTTCAAGGGCTCATGTGTCATTCCCATATGCAAAAGAGTATTGGCATTAATGAGAGCTATTTTTAGGAATCGTTCCACTGTCGGGCAGAATATTATATTAAACTTATAATTTTAAGGTCGTGGCAAGGACCTATTGACGAAGCTAAAGCTTCAGAACTATCTACATTAGCTCTTTTGATAATCACAGGCTTTACAAAGATGCCACTCAGATTTAAAAGGATATGTTTGCTCATTCGTTCTGCATACAAGGGTGTGTCAGGGTGGACATTCTAGATTGGGGTAAGAAGCAATCCCAAAGGGTCACTAACTTTAAAAACCAGAGAGGCCTATTTCTCCTTCATCCCTTGGGGCTACAGTTTACCTCCCCTGAACCAGTAAATATGTCAAATACTAATGTGACTATAACAACCAAACTATGGCTCTACAGAGTGTCCCATGGATGATTAGGTGTTTCAGTGTAGAGGTGACATCTCATCTCCTTGGCTGGGACAAACCATGTGACTGTACCCAACCAAAATCAGGCCAGAGTATATAATCTCCAATTACCAAGAGGGAAACAACCAGGAGGGTTGGCATTTTTCTGCCTCTAGATAAATGTATCAACATTTTATAGTTCCTTTACTCTTGAGAGTTATAGCTTTATATTATTTCTCACCCCAAGGTACTTAAGTATCATATATGTTCTTTTCAAAACTCATATGGATTCAATTATGTTTCTTTTTTTTTATTAGGTAATTTCCTCAATTACATTTCCAATGCTATCCAAAAAGTCCCCAATACACTCCCCCCTCAGTCCCCCACCCACCCATCCCCACCCCTTGGCCCTGGCATTCCCCTGTACTGGGGCATATAAAGTTGGCAAGTCCAATGGGCCTCTCTTTCCAGTGATGGCCTACTAGGCCATCTCTTGATACAAATGCAGCTAGAGTCAAGAGCTCTGGGGTACTGGTTAGTTCATAATAATGATCCACCTATGGGGTTGCAGTTCCCTTTAGCTCCTTGGGTACTTTCTCTAGCTCCTCCATTGGGGGCCCTGTGATCCATCCAATAGCTGACTGTGAGCATCCACTTCTGTGTTTGCTAGGCCCAGGCATAGTCTCACAAGAGACAGCTATATCAGGGTCCTTTCAGCAAAATCTTGCTAGTGTATGCAATGGTGTCAGCGTTTGGAAGCTGATTGTGGGATGGATCCCTGGATATGGCAGTCTTTAGATGGTCCATCCTTTCTTCATAGCTCCAAACTTTATCTCTGTAACTCTTTCCATGGGTGTTTTGTTCCCAATTCCAAGAAGGGGCACAGTGTCCACACTTTGGTCTTCGTTCTTCTTGAGTTTCATGTGTTTAACAAATTGTATCTTATATCTTGGGTATCCTAAGTTTTGGGGCTAATATCTACTTATCAGTGAGTACATATTGTGTGAGTTCCTTCTCTTAAACATAGTAGAGCTCTTTAGAAGACAACTTGGTTCCAGTTTTAGTATATGTGCTAATTAGTATGGCCCTTGATAAAGGATGACATGCAAATTCATGAAGTGTTCCACATTTTGTCTCATCTCAAAATCATGCACTTGACCCTTTGATCTCTCCTTTCCTACTTTAACTGCCACATTCCAGCACAATCTTGCTGGACAAGGGCATTTATTGAGCGGCTACTGTGCACGTCAAGGAAGCTGTCTGTTTTTAGGGTGCAGCAGAGCAACCTCTGTAAGCATTGTGCCTTAAATTTGTGCACCTACTATATACCTCCAGCATAAGTAAAGGGCTAGGATCATTTGTGTTATGGAGTAAGATGAGTGTCCCTGCATTTGGACTGAGTGGCCAGGAAAAGAAAGGGGTGCTTCACAGACTAAGTGAAGGGAACCCCTCACTCTGAGCTTTCAGATACCCCAGAGTCACTATCTTCTGTTGCCCAGAACACCTTGCATACAAAAGGCACCTAATAAATGTACCACTCTTGAAACTAAAAACAAACAAACAAAAAAAAAAGAAGACAATTTGGTTTAGATGTATGCTTAAGGACCTTCTTGATGAAGCTAGTAGTGCTTTTATAAAAATATATTAGAAACCTCATTTTCTCTCTCTCTCTCTCTCTCTCTCTCTCTCTCTCTCTCTCTCTCTCTCTCTCTCTCTCACACACACACACACACACACACACACACCCTACAAATTGAAAATTTATTAAGAAAAGAAGTTAACCAACTGCAAAGCAAGCAGAAAACCCTTCCTATAATCCAAGCACAAGGAAGACAGAGGCAGGAAGACCACAAAATCAAAGTCAACTGGACCTACAATAAGCTCCAAACCAGCTCACTATATGGTGAGACCCAATCACCAAAAAAAAAAAGGAAAGAAAAACATATAAATTAAAATTTTAAATTGTAACAATGGCACCGGTTCATTGATCTCGGGGTCCCATCCTCTCAAACTGTTATTTAAAACCCTAATCCTATGATAGTCTGTCAAAGCAGCTGGGGAAGACTGATACTAACTGTTCATATACTCCCAATAATGCCATAATAAACTCCTCTCAACTTGCCCAATGTGAGCATCCACCTCTCTCCTACAGATCCTTATTAAGGAAATGTACATATTTGTAGCTCTGGTTGTTTATACCTATAATTTCTCTCAAGCCTGTAATTTCTCATATGCATGACAGCTTAATTATGACTTAGAATATTAGGACAAATTTGTTTAAAAGAGCAAAATGTTTAACTAAATATACCATTTACATTTTTTAAAATCCTATGAGGAGGCAAAATGTAACATAATTATTCAAATAAGGGAACTTGGGTTTAGGCTAACATAGGGTTCCATGGCAGATGTGCACACTGTGGCAGAGTGACCATTTTCATGATAACAGTGGCATAATGGAAAGTCAGGGAAGACCGAGCAGTTATAGAATGAGAAATGAAGCTCCTCGCTCTAGAATCTGGTGAGTCTCTCATCAACTAAGTCAACAATGTCTTCAATTGGAACATTTCCAACATGAAAAAAACATGTTATATAGTGATATATCAAAGAATCTTCAAATGGCAATGGACCATGTCTATGTATACATGACATTCAAGATTATCCTACTTCTTCCTTTCCCAGCTTTAAAGCTGCATTTTTTTTCTTTATGATAAAAACATGAATCATAACTTGTTCAGGACGGAGCATTGGAAGTATTCAATCCACATGACCAGTGGCTTTATCTGGTTAGCTGGCAATCCTAATCAATGTATCCCAGGGATGAAACTATGACTTCTGGGACGACACTATGGTTCTATGAACCAAACTAGGACCTCCAGTACCATTTTATTTCCTCAGAAACAACCAACTGATCTCAGTGACCATGATGTAACCTTAGAGACCACCATATAGCTTCACAGGCTACCCTATGAATGCAGGGACTGCTATGTGAGCTCAGTTACAGAAAAAGAAAAGGAAGCATGCCTGAGAGACTCTTAAATTACATAATTTCAAAGGCCACTACACTTGTATTTAGAGTCTCAGATTTATTGCTAATACACTTCAATGCATCTATCTCTCGAGAAGGCTAAGACCAGTCCTGATTGCAAATGATCCTTTTCCTAAGCATCCCTCTCTGTTAATAACTCATGCTTAAATATGAATCTACGTTAAAATATCACCATAAACCCCAATATTGCAGTACAGGATCATTTTCCCATACCTTCTGCTGCTGTGAATAATTGGCTTACACAGTAATCTCAAAGCCTGAAACACTGAAAGTTATAATACTCCTCTTGTCAAAAATCCTTCTATGATATTGTTTTTGTGTGTGCAATACTGCTACTTTTGGAAATGTCTTGAAATGTGAGCATGCTTATAAACATTAGATGTCATAACTATCAAAGAACTATGGGTATTTTATGTTAAGTAATGAGTCCCAAGCAGGAGGATGCAAAAGCAAAGTAAGTGGAGGTCATGAGGCAGCCACTGTCTTACTTAAGAGTAGAAGCCAATCACAGCTGCATTGTTGTCAATGAAATTCTCATATTAAACTCAGGACATACATATGACATAATTTACTTTAATTAATTGATTTTTATGCTTGCAAAAATGCTTGTAACCTCTCTTTCTTCTCTACTATCACATTAAATATAGACATGAGCTATACCCCAAGCTGAAAATACTAACAAGCTTAAAGCCCATGTTTTAGCATTGAACATGAGACTCATTCATACATCTTAATTTTTCTTTGATAACAGTTTTGTCAACAGTTCCAGCAATAAGTATCTTGCAGAGGAGTAGCAAGCTTGCAGGCTTCATATGTTATAAGCCTTTGTAATAGGAAAAAAAAATAGGACTACTTGGCAGGAAGATTAAATCATGAATAATCTGAAAACTAACAACTGTGGTTAGCCACAATTATTTTTTTGCTTTTTAACTCCTGGCTCCATTAATTCATGCTTACACATGGCCTTGAAAGAAACCTAATCAACCCTACTCACAAGATGAAATAATTGAATGAATAAGTTATATGACCTTAATCAACTTCTTGGAACTATTTTAGATTCCTCATCAGAACAGTGCAAATAGTAAAGCAGACGCACAGATGGATGAGAAAACAAAGGGAAACAAAGCATCCCAGCTACAGAACGCGGTGAATAGGAAAATGTGACAAAATTCACCACATCCTGCACAGCTTGGGACTGTGGAGATGATCGACTGAAGGCGGGAGAGATACACAGACACATACAGAAAAACTAAGATTGTACTGGCCACGCTAGCTCTGACGGAATGGCACCCACAGCTATTCATCAAGCCAGAAGTCCCAGCACATTTATTATGTAAGAGGGTTTTGTCAAGGAGCAGTCTTGGACTGGAAACAAACAGGAAAAGGAATTGGTGGTAGCTAATTTTTTTTTACACATCAGTCAGTCATTGGTAAGCAGTGGTAAATACTTAGACCAGAAGAACTCTTGGCCAAGTCCCTGAGCTTTACACAGGTCTAAATATACATCAACTCAAGACATCGACTGCTTCGTATGCATTTACACGGGGGCTTCCTCTACTCCCCACGAGAGTTGTTAGATGTTTTATTATGAGGATATTTGCTATCTATCTGAGTTATCAAAAAAAACACGAACCCACAAATATTTAGAAATTTTGACTTGTGTTTGTGGGTAACTCATATAATTAATCTTAATTTAACACTTTCCTCTAAATATTTATATCCAGGCCATTTTTTTTTTTTTTTTGCAAATTTTTTAAGGTTATCCAGGGTGGATATGAGGATCATTCAGTTGCTAAACAATTCCTTACACAAAATAAAAAGCCCTTCCTGATTTGTGGTTCTTTCTTTCTAAGGTTCAGAAGGAGGTAAACTTTATATTAACTAACTTGAAAATCCCAGAAGGTCACATTTTAAATATTAAATAGCTACTAATTTCGAGAATTCATTTTTAACTGCAATTGATGGCTTAAGAAATAAAGGAAATGTGAGCAAGGACTGAAGTTCTGATGCATGCACTGGTGCTTCGTACGTCCCAACTGGCTCTTCTCTCATACTTCAGAGTACACTTTGAAGGCAGGGACATAGTACAACTACAAACGCTCTTTTCAGTGCAACAAACTGGACTTTTTTTTTCTTTACATGCCTAGTATAGAACAGTAGTAAACACGTGTGAAATTTACTCTGAAAGGAGACACTCGGTTGCTGGTTTACTTTTACCCCTTGTTGGTTTGCTCATGTTCACCACTGATTCCTATGCAATCTTGGTAAAGAGCAGTGGGCCCAGGAACTTCTTCTAGGATATTAAATTTGTTATAAAATAGTTGTTCATAATAATTCTTAATGACTCTTTCTAAATCTGTTGTATCTCTTTTTCAACTCTAATTATATATATTTTCCATAGTTTAAGTAAGGGTCTGTAAATTTCATTTATTGTTTTTTAAGAAAATCAAATAACCCTATTAAAAAAAATTGGTGTGCAGAGAATTCTCAACTGAGGAATACCAATGGCTGAGAAGCACCTGAAAAAGTGTTCAACATCCTTAATCATCAGGGAAATGCAAATCAAAACAACCCTGAGATTCCACCTCATATCAGTCAGAATAGCTAAGATCAAAAATTCAGATGACAGCAGATGCTGGCAAGGATGTGGAAAAGAGGAACACTCCTCCATTGCTGGTAGGATTGCAAGCTGGTAAAATCACTCTGGAAATCAGTCTGGCCATTCCTCAGAAAATTGGACATAGTACTAGCGCAAGAACCAGCAATTCCTCTCCTGGGCATATACCCAGAAAATGTTCCAACTTGTAATAAGGACACATGCTCCACTATGTTCATAGCAGCCTTATTTATAACAGCCAGAAGCTGGAAAGAACCCAGTTGTCCCTCAAGAGAGGAATGGATACAGAAAATGTGGTACATTTACACAATTGAGTACTACTCAGCTATTAAAAACGATGAACTTATGAAATTCTTAGGCAAATAGATGGATCTGGAGGATATCATCCGGAGTGAGACAAACCAATCATAAAAGAACTAACGTGATATGCACTCACTGATAAGTGGATATTAGCCCAGAAACTTAGACTATGCAAGATACAATTTGCAAAACACATGAAACTCAAGAAGAAGAAAGACCAAAGTGTGGATACTTTGTTTCTCCTTAAAATGAGGAACAAAATACTCATTGAAGGAGTTATAGAGACAAAGTTTGGAGCTGAGATGGAAGAAAGGACCATCCAGAGACTGCCCCACCCAGGGATCCATCCCATAAACAGCCACCAAACCCAGACACTATTGCATATGTCAGCAAAGTTTTTCTGACAGGACCCTTATATAGCTCTCTCTTGTGAGGCTATGACAGTGCCTGGCAAATACAGAAGTGGATGCTCACAATCATCTATTGGATGGAACACATGGCCCCCAATGGAGGAGCTAGAGAAAATAGCCAAGGAGCTGAAGGGGTCTGCAACCCTATAGGAGGAACAACAATATGAACTAACCAGTACCCCCCAGAGCTAGTTTCTCTAGTTGCATATAACCAGAGAACTATGGTATTATTAAATAGTTGTCTCAAAAACAAACAAACAACAACAACAAAAAAAAAACACACACACACACAATTAGCAATACAATGACTCCTAACGATATTCTGCTATTCTCATAGATCAGTGCTGTATTCACCCTTTTTCAGAGAACCTCCCACCTGCAGCAGATAGGAACAAATACAGTCAGATATTATTCAGAGTGAGACCTTGGCTCCAAATGGGATGGTACCACCAAATACCACTCCCCTTCCGCACCTGCAAGGAGAACTAATGGAACCATTTGGAAGAAGAGGCAAAAAGAGTGTTAGAACCAAAAGTGATGGAGAACACCAGGAGATCAAGGCCTCTAAATCAGCTGAGGAAAGGCACAGAGACTGATTCAACAAACATAGAATATGCACTAGGTCCTCTGCATATATACTATAGCTTTCGCTTTGGTATTTTTATGGGACTCATTAATGTGTGAAGCAATGGCTCTCTAATTCTTGTACCTTCTCTTGGGGGTCTGGTTTTTTTGTTTTGTTTTGTTTTTACCTTTTGTTGATTTCCTTTGTCCAATTTTGATGTGATGTTTTGATATATATATACTTCTGTTACCCTGTTACCTCTTAGAAGCCTTACTTAGGAGAAACAGAATGGAAGTATATCCACATGAAAGTAAAGTTGGGAAGGAGGATCTGGATATATATATATATATATATATATATATATATATATATATATATATATATACACACATATATATGTGTGTGTGTGTGTGTGTGTAATTTATATAATTTATATTTACATAGAAGGCTTTCTCAATTTGAGAATGCAATGCATTTATATTCAAAGTAATTATCAATATGCAAGGTATTACTACAGGCATAGTTTAAACTCTCCCTCTCCCTCTTTCTCTTCTTCCCTCCTTCTTTCCCTCCCTCTCTCCCTCCTTTTCCTTTAATTCTCCTCTGTGATGATTTTTTGTAGCACTGTATTGAAACCTCGTTTGTCATATTGGGATTTTTTTTAATAGTAGATTTCTTTTCTTTTTCATTAACACAAGGTTTATAAAAAGATCTTCAGATTACAATCAGTAACTAAATACTAAAAGATACACAAGAGTAGAAAAACTAATAAGAGAAGATATTGTAACGATAAAACAAGGTGTGTTCCTTCCCATCATTTGAATTTGGATATTTTATATCTTTCCACATTATTTATCTTTTAATACATTAATATTCTTACCTTACTTTGCTGTTTACCTTCAAACTAATCACAGAAATGCTTTTATACCACGCTTATGATACTGAAGCCCTATCAACTGTCAGCATAATTACTTTCACCAGTGAGCCTTGTACTCATTCATTTCACTTTCAGTTGAAAGGTCTTCCTTAATCTTTCTTGTCAGACAACTCTGATGACAATGTATTCATTCATGTTGTGTTTGTCCAAGGATGCCTTTAAAGTTCTTCCATCCAGTAAAGGTTGTTTGGCTGGGTGCAGTTTCTCCACTGGCAAGGATTGAATTGTACTTGGTATAGGCTTTGGCCTTGGAATTGGCTCTCACTTTGGCTTGGTTTTCCTTGGATATGATGGAGATCCTGTGCTACTCTCTCCTGGCCCATAGGTCCTCTGCTCAGAAGCCTGCTGTGAGTCAGTTTGGACCCCTTTATATGTTCTTTGTTGCTTATCTCTTAGAGCCTTAAGACTTAACTTTGAGAGTTTGGTTACAAGAAGTCCTAAGGTAAAATTGGTTTAATTAATTTGACTGATTGACTGACAACCTTTGTGTGTGGAATATATATATATATATATATATATATATATATATGTGTGTGTGTGTGTGTGTGTGTGTGTGTGTGTGTGTGTGTATACATATATATATATATATATATATATATATATATATATATTCCTCCAACTGTGTATTTTTAAACAGTCTGTCTTTGAGCTCACTAATCCTTCTATTTGATCTACCTTACATTTGATGCTTTTTCAGTGTCACCTGGTATATTTCTCAGCTCAAGGACTTCTGTTTGGTTTCTTCTTAATTGCTTCAATCTCTTTGTTAAATTTGTTTAGAGGGTTGAAAGACTTTTCTGCATTTTCTTCAAGCTCATGCAAGTGCGTTTTAAAATTCACTCTAAGAGCTTTGTCATGCAGATTAATGTCTGATTCTTTTTTAGACACTTTTTTAAAATTATTATGTGAGGTCATGATCTCCTGAAAGTGCTCAATGCTTATTTCTGTGCAATATCATCTAGGTATTGAAGGATTTGTATTTATTCTAGCCTTCCTAATCTAGCTTCTATGGCCCTGTTTTTCCTGAGATTCTAACCAGGCTACTGTGTGACACTATAATCACTTTCACTACTTTAATACAAAATGGTACTCAAGTCCAGATTTGCTGAGCATTTACTAACATTGTCATCTTACTATGTCAGGATTAGATATCAATCCAAAGTCAAATTTGTCCCCAAAACGTTGTTTTGTGTTATTCAAAAACAACAAGGATTTCTTAACAAACAAGGTGATCTTCACAAGACTCTCCTTAAGGAAGGAGCAGTCATTACAGACACCTGTCTAGAGTGACCAACCTATGACCATGCATATTTAAATGATGCCTACCTTGGGACAGAGTCACCATTGATAGACAAGCCTGAAGCTCCATTGTCACCCATTTGTTTAAAAATGCCACCATACTTTGTCAGTAGGGCTATCACCCCAGAGTCTGGAATAGATACTTAGGTTGATCCAAGATACATACTTCTATACCAGCATACTGCTAAAATTTGTTCATGGCCCAAGAACCTTCAACCTACCATTGGTGGAGCTACAAAAATGCCTGAGAGGGTGGGGCTACAGCTTTTGCCTTACAATAGGCCTACTTAAGATATTCTAACCACAGGCAAAACTAATAATATTAAACTAATATTGAAATCTTTCTAGTGTCTGATTTCAACAGCCCAGCACTGCATGCCTGAGCAAAATATTATGCTTCATATTCTCTTATTCCCAGAACATTCAGTACTATACTTAGGTTGTAATGACCAATGTTGAGTTAGTGATAATAAAGGATACTTAGGCTGATACTAAGAAAAGTCATATCTGAGTCTCCAAGCTGTAAGAAATGCACTGTCTTAGATGAACATGGAAACTGGCTTTCTGTCTGCTGGCAGGCAATCCTAGAACCTAATCTGTGAGCACTATCTCAAACTGGCTGTGCTCAAAGCTGGAAGTGGGTAGTAGAGACAATCATTTGACCACCACAGCTTGAACTAGAACATTGGAATCTCACAGCTATGAAGTACTGTATAGTGAGTATACCCAAGGCCACTCTAAGACTAGAAATCAAGTAACCAGAGTATAAATGTGCCCACAGCACTCAGGTCTCTGCCAAATCCTAGGCCAATTTAGAGGCTCTACCTTTGTGCCTATTATATATGGGGTTCAGTTTTCACAAAGTTCTGAATCCTAGTAGCCAGTCCTAATACTGAGTTTATAACTGTAGAGGAATTTTTACCCAGCAACATGGCTACTATGGCAAGGGATCACACCCAAAGACCCAAGTCTGAGTGATGCAGTTATGCCACACACCTTTAACCCCTCCAGCTAGAATACAGACATGCCTATAGGACAAACCTATAAGGTCAAAATTAGTTTGTACAAAGAAGCAGCCATGTTTGAAACTGCTGTCATTTTGAAAGGCAGTAAAAGTAGCAAATCAGAGAAAGATTTGACAGAATGAGTTGGTATAAGATACACAACTCTCATGATAAAAGCATAGTAAAGAGAACTTATTTAAGAGCAGGGTAGGAAGGGAAAGTCGGGAGTCAGTGCAGTGAATGCAGTGGAGTTGAGATCATTCATGTGTTCAAGCAGTTCAGTGAAGGTCAACAGAGTCAGTTGAAGCCAAAGAATAAGAAGGAGACAGAAGATTAGAATAATTACCAGTGTTAGTTTGAGGCCAAACAGAGCAATCCAGTAAGAAGCCAAGAGAAGTCAGATTGAATCAGTCAGCTTGGAGAGGAGTTTGAGCCAGAACAGCTTAGTCTACACAACTAAAACAAACATGCTAGGCCTAGATTTGATTATTTGGAGAATAGAAACTTCCTGGCCTAGCCCTAGGGATAGTTAGTACAGATATAGAATGCTCTGGACTCAGCCCACACCATGGATCTGTACAGCTTGGATGCTACTCTTATCATCAGAGGGAGGGAAAACATTTACAATAACAAATCCCTGTGGAACACTTTCTGCCTTGTTCCCCAAGTATCCTGTTTCCCACTCCAACACCCAAGCCTGGTTATTGCCATCACTCACCAGCTTCTGGGACTTAGCTCTTCACCATAGCAAACCTAAGTGTCCTCCCTCTCCCTCTCCCTCTCCCCCTCCCCCTCCCTCTCTCTTCCAAACAGCATCTTTTTCAAGGCTGTACTGTTCAAAATAGGGTTTTGGTTAGTGTAGCCAAATGGCTAACTCTTTCCATTCTCTCTTCTTCCACATAGCTTTCACTATATATCTTTCATATATCCTTGTGTTAAAATCAGGCACTTTAGACTCCCATCAACCTCCTTAGTTCTGATGAGAGCATTTGGAATACTTCAGTTTGGTTTCTCAATAAGCAAAAGATGTGGGGGAGTTGGTAAGGAGGCTTTTCTGCCAACTTCCCAGTCCACCTTTTAAAGAAAGAAGCTTAAAGTGTCTAGGCTCAAGAAGGATTCTTGCAGTCATATTCATATATTTGTAGGAAAACAAATATTTACAAGAAGCAACTGAAGGAAATCCAGTCCATTTATTTTACTTGTTTTGACATTGGCTAATAATGACAAACTGGAGGGAAAGACAGGTTTAAGGATTGCAGCAATTAGTTAATTTGTGACTGATTACTTAAAAAATAATATATGCAACACCAGGCTTCTCCAGAGACAAGTTACAAATTATTCTGGTTGTTCCTGTTGCTGGTGCCACTGCTGATGTTCTGTTGTTTTTAAAGGATTGCAGGTGCCATATGTTTGTGAATATTAATATGATTTGAGGTTTCTCAGGTTGCCATAACCACCTCAGCTCCTTTCTGCCAGCAGGATTCAATGCACTAGAAACAGCACCGTGAAGAAGCCCACATATGTAAATGGGGCATGAGAAGCTGCTCTCCCTGTACTGTACAGTCACCAGTCTTCTTGGTTGGAATATAATGACCAGAACGTACAAGCTTCCAGACCACTA
The DNA here is from genome assembly GCF_978045245.1 of Mus caroli. NCBI lineage: Eukaryota > Metazoa > Chordata > Mammalia > Rodentia > Muridae > Mus > Mus caroli. Next base: position 82,326,782 of record NW_028227268.1, read on the forward strand.
ATACCGCCGCCATACTTGCATCCCTTCCAGTACAGTCACCTTTAGCCATCACTCCTCCGGACTCCAATACTTGTCATAATCCAGGCAGATGCATTCCCTTCCTTTGTTTTTAAAGATGTTCTTTTAATTTAATTTAATTGTTTACATATTCACTTTATATCCTGCTCACTGCCCCCCTCCTAGTCACCTCCTCCCACAATTGTTTCCTTATATCCCCTCCCCTTCTCCTCTGAGCAGGTGGGAGGGTCCCCCTGTGTAGCCCCACCTCCCCCACCCCGACATTGCAAGTCTCTTTGAAGATAGGCACTTCCTCTCCTACTGAGGTCAGACAAGGCAGCCCAGCTATGACACATTCCATGTACAGGCAACAGCATTTGAGAAAGTCCCTGTTGCAGTTGTTTGAGACCCACTTGAAGATCAAGCTGCACATCTGCGACATGCGTGTGTGGAGGCCTAGGTCCAGCTCATGTATGTTCCCTGGTTGGTGGTTCAGTCTCTGAGAGCCCCAAGGGTCCAGGTTAGTTGACTCTGTTGGTCTTCCTGTGGAGTTCCTTTCCTTTTTAGGGTCCACAATCCTTGAGCCTGAAAAGATGGATCAGCAGTTAGGAGCATTGGTTGCCTGTCCAGAGATTCAGGTTTGATTCCCAAGGTCCACATGGTAACTCCATTTTAAGGGAACTTGGTGCTAACTTTTGGCCTGTGCAGGCATGAAAATGGTACAAAGACATACATGTAGGCCAAACATTGAGACACATAAAATAAAATAAAATAAAATAAAATAAACTTTAAAAATATTTTTCAAGATAAAAATAAAAATAGATTAAAGAAACTTATGAAAAACTGGCTTATTTGTGTGTGTGTGTGTAAGTATGTATGTATGTATGCATATATGTATGTGAGTATAAGTACCTATGGCTTTACCATATTATTACTAATATGGCTAAAATTGTGTATCCTTCTGGGACTTGGTTTCCCCCATTCTAAAATGAAAAGACTGAACTATCTACATAATAGAGGTGTTCTGAACATTGCAGAGATAAATACTGGGAAGAGTTTGGAGTTGTAGAAGTTAATAGAAAACCTCATGCAGATGAGATTCTTAAAAACAAAAACAACACTAATTGGAGATTGACTCAATTAACAAGTCTAGAGAAAAGGTCTCCTTCAGGGTTCATTTGGTTCAGTAGCTCAGTCCCAGTATCAGGTAGCTGGTTCCTTTTCTTCTCCCTGCTCTGTCTTCTGAGGTATCAGATGCAGTCTGAAGTTGGCTGTCCTTCAAAGTTCCAAGAGCTTTGGGAAAAAAGTTCCAAGCGTTTAAGATCCTTGAGCTATCCTTTCTCTAATTCAAAACTAAGGAAAGAACAAAATGATCCCTTCAAGAAATTCTCCAAATAAAGGGTAATGGAAAAATCACAGAAAACCCTCATGATTTGCTGTCCAGATGGACCAGAATGTTTGTGCGTAGTTCACTACCTGAGCAGAGGACTTCTCACGGTGATTGACTCAGACCACACTTATGTGAAAAAGAACTAGTGCCCTGGGAAGGGTATAAATCCTGGAACATTGCTTTCCCCCCTTTAAGTTGCACACTAGTAAGAAGAGAAAGCGCATAGAACTTATACTGGACAGATATAAATCTGAGATTCAAGATTCAAGTCCTTAAGTAAGAATAGAGATCATACTGAAAGTAGCAGATTGCAGTAGGTTATCTATATCTTGGTAACTAACTACCCCTAGCTTCACTTTATATCCTCACTTATTGTTAGCATGAATGTCTCTCCATAGCCTAACTTTTAACTTGAATTTTGAAGCAACATTCTTTACTGAGCTTTTTACCAAACACTAATAGGAACTGTCTAGTATACCTACCCCAAACTGAGAAGCTAGTAGCATACACAGAATATTACTTCAGTAAAATCTTAATGAATAAGAGAAACTCTAAAAGTTCATGGTTGGGAAAAGTATCTCTCAAGCAAGATTTAGAGATCATTTGCAGTCTTATGACCTTTGGAAGAATGATACAGTTCTTTTAAGACATATATATCCTTTCTTATGCTAATGAACTATTAATTATGCAGGACAGAAAATGAATATGCCTTTGACATTGGCCAAATGATTAGTATATGTTTGTTCTTCATGAAAAGAGCATCTATTTTATTGTTGGTACTTTCCCGTGTGTGTATGTGTATACATATACATGTGTTTATAAATGTGTGGATGCAGGAGTGGATTTGTATGTGGGTGTCTTAGTCAGGGTTTCTATTCCTGCACAAACATCATGACCAAGAAGCAAGTTGGGGAGGAAAGGGTTTATTTGGCTTACACTTCCATACTGCTGTTCATCACCAAAGGAAGTCAGTACTGGAACTCAAGCAGGCCAGAAAGCAGGAGCTGATGCAGAGGCCATGGAGGAATGTTGTTTACTGGCTTGTTTTCCCTGGCTTGCTCAGCCTGCTCTCTTATAGGACCAAGACTACCAGCCCAGAGATGGTTCCACCCACAAGGGGCCTTTGCCCCTTGATCAATCACTAATTGAGAAAATGCCTTACAGTTGTATCTCATGGAGGCATTTCCTCAACTGAAGCTCCTTTCTCTGTGATAACTCCAGCTGTGTCAAGTTGACACAAAACTAGCCAGTACAGTAGGTATGTGTGCATGCTTGTGCACATTTGTATGGAGCCCAGAGATCAACCTAGGGTATCATTCCTCAGATACCATCCACTTGGGTTTTGTTTGTTTGATTTGGTTTGATTTTTTTGGTCTTGTTTCAGGTTTTTTGTTTTGTTTTGTTTTGTTTTGTTGTTTATTTGTTTTATGTTGTTATTGTTTGGGTTGGTTTGGTGTTTTGTTTTTTGTTTTGTTTTGGGTTTTTTTTTTGTTTTTTTTTGTTTGTTTGTTTTTTTGAGACATGGTCTTTCACTGGCCTGGAATTCATTAAATAACTGGAACAGCTAGCCAGTGAGCGCCAGTGTCTCCACTTCCAATCACTGGGATTACAAATGTACACTCAGAAATTTTATGTGTTTTGAAGGATCTAACATGCCTACATGGCGCATGGCAAGCACTTTACAAACTGAGCTATCTCCTCCAGCTCTTTTGATTTTCTTTAACAATAACATCTGAAGTAAACAATTTCATTTAACCAGAATAGTTATAGTACAAAGACCATCCTAGGATAATGTATGCTTGTCCTAAAACCTTAGAAATCTCCAAATCAGTACATTTTAGCTAATAACCATAGTTTTCAAAACCACAAATCATTAGGGAGATAAATCCCTGTATAAAATAATTACATAGAAAAAAGTATTTTTATTTACTACTTAATCTTCTAGGGCTTTGCCTTTCACAGGATATATCATGAATTTTAGAGTAACATACACAGACTTGTTTACTTCTGTTTTATTTTCAATAAATAGTATTACTCCCAAACAAATTAATTTTAAAACAGAGGTGATTTTAATGAGTTCACAACATGCAATTATTATATATATAGGAATTTTAGAAAGATTAGAAAGAATGACTCTGAGGTTTTTTTTTCAATATTATTATTATTTGTATTTTTTCTGAGTCTTGAAGAACACCAGAATTTTATTACTTGAAAATTAGCTCACTTTCTAAACATAAAATTGTAAACTAGAGAATATCTTTGAAAGGAGAAGAGTGTGAGGGAGATGATAAAGCATAATGTATGTATCAGAGTAAAGTAAGAGCAAACGTAGATGGACTCTCTGAATTTAGCAGAAAGGCTATAATGGTTCACAACTTGTCCTTCTGGTCTGCAGACGCCATGTGGTAAATTTTAAGAGTAGAATCTGATGAAAGAGTGAAACAAGAAATGCATTCAGAATATAAACTAGCCAGAACAGCTGAACTTCATGGAAAACGGTGATAAATTTTCAAATCACAATAATAGCACATGTGCTGAATCCAGGTGACATCACATGAGTACCGCTTCAATCTCCATCAGACATCTCTCCATCCATACACATAAACAATTACATTTTTATTTCACAATGCCTCTGAAAAGCACCATTTCTTTTCTCTCTGACTATGAGCTTTTCTCAGCCTAATATAGAGTAAAGCCTCAGGAAATAAACTGACATTATAAAGGGTAATGAATGTGGTGGACAGTTGTATGTGTACCCTTTGAAGAAGTTGATGCCTGACCCAACTCAAGGCTAAGATGCCAAATAACTTTGACCTACAATTCTAAGTACTTGGAATTAAGTAATACAAAAATACCTGATAGTACTGGGAGGGAACTCAGACTATAATAAGTCACTATCCAAAAGCAAAATCCAGCAGAAAATAGAGGGGAAGACATCGTTAATCTCATAAACAAATCATGTGACAGAAGATACAAACTTGATAGGCAGGTTACGGCCAGGATCCTGAAAACCACAGTTTTGGGAATATCCTTGTTGAAGACAAGGAATACCAGGAGAGTTCTGTTCCTAGATTCTTGTTACCACTTCTTCAAAAACGAGCACCTCTGCTCAGAGCTACATATCATCTTCTCACTGAATCTGTTATCTAGTGAACATCTTTGGAACTGGATCTCAGAATTTTTCATGGTAAAAAAATAGGTCACATGTATTCTCCAATTTTAGCCCATCTCTGATTGATTTTAGGGGACTAATTCTTGAATGGGAAATGTTAGAGGAGCCTTCTAGGCCATTGAGCATGGTCACCTCTCTAATGGAATCTACTTCTCATCCTAGGTGAAGACATAAAGTTCTGATCTGCTCCACAGATTAGAACATTGCATACCATTGTCTACTCTCTTAAGAGTCAATCTAGTTGGACTTGTCAATCAAATGGTCAAAAGACCATCTCCAGGAAAGCTGATTAACCTAATGCTATGTTGAAGAGATGGAAAGGAAGAGATCTACCCTTCAGGAATTAATGTATTTTTCCTCCTCAGAATCCTCACCAGCCTTCATAGAGTTGCTTACAGAACTTTTTCCATGCAACTCTGTTAAATCTTTATGCTTTTCTGAGTCTTAAAGAATTGCTTTTCTTTTATTTTTTTTTAATTAGGTAATTTCCTCAATTACATTTCCAATGCTATTCAAAAAGTCCCCAATGCATTCCTCCCCCCAGTCCCCCACCCACCCACCCCCACCCCTTGGCCCTGGCATTCCCCTGTACTGGGGCATATAAAGTTGGCAAGTCCAATGGGCCTCTCTTTCCAGTGATGGCCTACTAGGCCATCTTTTGATACAAATGCAGCTAGAGACAAGAGCTCTGGGGTACTGGTTAGTTCATAATAATGATCCACCTATGGGGTTGCAGTTCCCTTTAGCTCCTTGGGTACTTTCTCTAGCTCCACCATTGGGGGCCCTGTGATCGATCCAATAGCTGACTGTGAGTATCCACTTCTGTGTTTGCTAGGCCCCGGCATTGTCTCACAAGAGACAGCTATATTTGGGTCCTTTCAGCAAAATCTTGATAGTGTATGCAATGGTGTCAGCGTTTGGAAGCTGATTGTGGGATGGATCCCTGGATATGGCAGTCTTTAAATGGTCCATCCTTTCTTCACAGCTCCAAACTTTATCTCTGTAACTCTTTCCATGGGTGTTTTGTTCCCAATTCCAAGAAGGGGCACAGTTTCCACACTTTGATCTTCGTTCTTCTTGAGATTCATGCGTTTAACAAATTGTATCTTATATCTTGGGTATCCTAAGTTTTTGGGCTAATATCCACTTATCAGTGAGTACATATTGTGTGAGTTCCTTTGTGAATGTGTTACCTCACTCAGAATGATGCCCTCCAGATCCATCCATTTGCCTAGGAATTTCATAAATTCATTCCTTTTAATAGCTGAGTAGTACTCCATTGTGTAAATGTACCACATTTTCTGTATGCTTTCCTCTGTTGAGGGGCATCTGGGTTCTTTCCAGCTTCTGGCTATTATAAATAAGGCTGCTATGAACATAGTGGAGCATGTGTCCTTCTTACCGGTTGGAACATCTTCAGGATATAGGCCCAGGAGAGGTATTGCTGGATCTTCTGGTAGTATTATGTCCAATTTTCTGAGGAACCACCAAACTGATTTCCAGAGTGGTTGTACCAGCTTGCAATCCCACCAACATTGTAGGAGTGTTCCTCTTTCTCCACATCCTCGCCAGCATCTGCTGTCACCTGAATTTTTGATCTTAGCCATTCTGACTGGTGTGAGGTGGAATTTCAGGGTTGTTTTGAGTTGCATTTCCCTGATGATTAAGGATGTTGAACATTTTTTCAGGTGCTTCTCTGCCATTCGGTATTCCTCAGGTGAGAATTCTTTGTTCAGTTCTGAGTCCCATTGTTTAATGGGGTTATTTGATTTTCTGGAGTACACCTTCTTGAGTTCCTTATATATATTGGATAGTAGTCCCCTATCTGATTTAGGATAGGTAAAGATCCTTTCCCAATCTGTTGGTGGTCTTTTTGTCTTATTGACGGTGTCTTTTGCCTTGCAGAAGCTTTGCCACTTTATGAGGTCCCATTTATAGATTCTCGATCTTACAGCACAAGCCTTTGCTGTTCTATTCAGGAATTTTCCCCTGTACCCATATCTTCGAGGCTTTTTCCTACTTTTTCCTCTATAAGTTTCAGTGTCTCTGGTTTTATGTGGAGTTCCTTAATCCACTTAGATTTGACCTTGGTACAAGGAGATAGGAATGGATCAATTCGCATTCTTCTACATGATAACCGCCAGTTGTGCCAGCACCATATGTTGAAAATGCTGTCTTTTTTCCACTGGATGGTTTTTGCTCCCTTGTCAAAGATCAAGTGACCATAGGTATGTGGGTTGATCTCAGGGTCTTCAATTCTGTTCCATTGGTCTACTTGTCTGTCGTTATACCAGTACCATGCAGTTTTTATCACAATTGCTCTGTAGTACAGCTTTAGGTCAGGCATGGTGATTCCTCCAGAGGTTCTTTTATCCTTGAGAAGAGTTTTTGCTATCCTAGGTTTTTTGTTGTTCCAGATGAATTTGCAGATTGCCCTTTCCAATTCCTTAAAGAATTAAGTTGGAATTTTGATGGGGATTGCATTGAATCTGTAGATTGCTTTTGGCAAGATAGCCATTTTTACAATGTTGATCCTGCCAATCCATGAGCATGGGAGGTTTTTCCATCTTCTGAGATCTTCTTTAATTTCTTTCTTCAGGGACTTGAAGTTCTTGTCATACAGATCTTTCACTTCCTTAGTGAGAGTCACGCCAAGGTATTTTATATTGTTTGTGACTATTGAGAAGGGTGTTGTTTCCCTAATTTCCTTCTCTGCTTGTTTATCCTTTGTGTACAGAAAGGCCATTGACTTGCTTGAGTTAATTTTATATCCAGCTACTTCACCGAAGCTATTTATCAGGCATAGGAGTTCTCTGGTGGAATTTTTAGGGTCACTTATGTATACTATCATATCATCTGCAAAAAGCAATATTTTGACTTCTTCTTTTCCGATTTCTATCCCCTTGATCTCCTTTTGTTGTCTAATTGCTCTGGCTAGGACTTCAAGTACAATGTTGAATAGGTAGGGAGAGAGTGGGCAGCCTTGTCTAGTCCCTGATTTTAGTGGGATTGCTTCCAGCTTCTCACCATTTACTTTGATGTTGGCTACTGGTTTGCTGTATATTGCTTTTATCATGGTTAGGTATGGGCCTTGAATTCCTGATCTTTCCAAGACTTTTATCATGAATGGGTGTTGGATTTTGTCAAATGCTTTTTCAGCATCTAGCGAGATGATCATGTGGTTTTTGTCTTTGAGTTTGTTTATATAATGGATTACATTGATTGATTTTCGTATATTGAACCATCCTTGCATCCCTGGGATGAATCCTACTTGGTCAGGATGGATGATTGTTTTGATGTGTTCTTGAATTCGGTTAGCGAGAACTTTATTGAGGATTTTTGCATCAATATTCATAAGGGAAATTGGTCTGAAGTTCTCTATTTTTGTTGGGTCTTTATGTGGTTTAGGTATCAGAGTAATTGTGGCTTCATAGAATGAGTTGGGTTGAGTACCTTCTCATTCTATTTTGTGGAATAGTTTGTGAAGAACTGGGATTAGTTCTTCTTTGAAGGTTTGATAGAACTCTGCACTAAACCCATCTGGTCCTGGGCTTTTCTTGGTTGGGAGACTATTAATGACTGCTTCTATTTCTTTAGGGGATATGGGGCTGTTTAGATCATTAACCTGATGTTGATTTAACTTTGGTACCTGGTATCTGTCTAGAAACTTGTCCATTTCATCCAGGATCTCCAGTTTTGTTGAGTATAGCCTTTTGTAGAATGATCTGATGGTGTTTTGGATTTCTTCAGGGTCTGTTGTTATGTCTCCCTTTTCATTTCTGATTTTGTTAATTAGAGTACTTTCCCTATGCCCTCTAGTGAGTCTGGCTAAGGGTTTATCTATCTTGTTGATTTTCTCAAAGAACCAGCTCCTCGATTGGTTAATTCTTTGAATTGTTCTTCTTGTTTCCACTTGGTTGATTTCACCCCTGAGTTTGATTATTTCTTGCTGTCTACTCCTCTTGGGTGAATTTGCTTCCTTTCGTTCTAGAGCTTTTAGGTGTGTTGTCAAGCTGCTAATGTGTGCTCTCTCTAGTTTCTTTTTGGAGGCACTCAGAGCTATGAGTTTTCCTCTTAGAAATGCTTTCAGTGTGTCCCATAAGTTTGGGTATGTTGTGGCTTCATTTAAATTAAACTCCAGAAAGTCCTTAATTTCTTTCTTTATTCCTTCCTTGACCAAGGTATCATTGAGAAGAGCGTTGTTTAGTTTCCACGTGTGTGTTGGCTTTCTATTATTTATTTTGTTATTGATGATCAGTCTTAGTCCATGGTGATCTGATAGGGTGCATGGGACAATTTCAATATTTTTGTATATATTGAGGCTTGTTTTGTGACCAATTATGAGGTCAATTTTGGAGAAGGTACCGTGAGGTGCTGAGAAGAAGGTATATCCTTTCGTTTTAGGTTAAAATGTTCTGTAGATATCTGTCAGATCCATTTGTTTCATAACCTCTGTTAGTTTCACTGTGTCCCTGTTTAGTTTCTGTTTCCATGATCTGTCCATTGGTGAAAGTGGTGTGTTGAAGTCTCCCACTATTATTGTGTGAGGTGCAAGGTGTGCTTTGAGATTTACTAAAGTATCTTTAATGAATGAGGCTGCCCTTGTATTTGGCGCATAGATATTCAGAATTGATAGTTCCTCTTGGAGGATTTTACCTTTGATGAGAATGAAATGCCCTTCCTTGTCTTTTTTGATGACTTTGGGTTGGAAGTCAATCTTATCAGATATTATAATGGCTACTCCAGCTTGTTTCTTCCTACCATTTGCTTGGAAAATTGTTTTCCAGCCTTTCATTCTGAGGTAGTGTCTATCTTTTTCTCTGAGATGAGTTTCCTGTAAGCAGCAAAATGTTGGGTCCTGTTTCTGTAGCCAGCCTGTTAGTCTATGTCTTTTTATTGGGGAGTTGAGTCCATTGATATTAAGAGATATTAGGGAGAAGTAATTGTTGCTTCCTTTTATTTTTGTTGTTAGAGTTGGTGTTCTGTTTTTGTGGCTGTCTTCTTTTAGGTTTGTTGAGGGATTACCTTCTTGATTTTTCTATATCGTGGTTTCAGTCCTTGTATTGGTTTTATTCTGTTATTATTCTTTGAAGTGCTGGATTCGTGGAAAGAATATGTGTGAATTTGGTTTTATCGTGGAATACTTTGGTTTCTCCATCTATGGTAATTGAGAGTTTAGCTGGGTATAGTAGCCTGGGCTGGAAATTGTGTTCTCTTAGTTTTTGTATAACATCTGTCCAGGCCCTTCTGGCTTTCATAGTCTCTGGTGAAAAATCTGGTGTAATTCTGATAGGCTTGCCTTTATATGTTACTTGACCTTTTTCCCTTACTGCTTTTAGTATTCTATCTTTATTTAGTGCATTTGTTGTTCTGATTATTATGTGTCGGAAGGAATTTCTTTTCTGGTCCAGTCTATTTGGAGTTCTGTAAGCTTCTTGTATGTTTCTGGGCATCTCTTTCTTTAGGTTTGGGAAGTTTTCTTCTATAATTTTGTTGAATATATTTGCTGGTCCTTTGAGTTGAAAGTCTTCATTCTCATCTACTCCTATTAACCGTAGGTTTGGTCTTCTCATTTTGTCCTGGATTTCCTGGATATTTTGAGTTAGGATCTTTTTGGATTTTGTATTTTCTTTGATTGTCATGCCGATGTTCTCTATGGAGTCTTCTGCACCTGAGATTCTCTCTTCCATCTCTTGTATTCTGTTGCTGATGCTCGTATCTATGGTTCCAGATTTCTTTCCTAGTGTTTCTATCTCCAGTGTTGCCTCAATTTGGGTTTTCTTCATTGTTTCTACTTCCCTTTTTAGGTCTTGGATGGTTTTATTCAATTCCATCACCTGTTTCGTCTGGTTTTCCTGCAATTCTTTAATGGATTTTTGTGCTTCCTCTTTAATGTCTTCTACCTGTTTAGCAGTGTTCTCCTGCAATTCTTTAAGGGATTTTTGTGCTTCCTCTTTAATGTCTTCTACCTGTTTAGCAGTGTTCTCCTGCAATTCTTTAAGGGATTTTTGTACTTCCTCTTTAATGTCTTCTACCTGTTTAGCAGTGTTCTCCTGCAATTCTTTAAGGGATTTTTGTGCTTCCTCTTTAATGTCTTCTACCTGTTTACCAGTGTTCTTTTGTATTTCTGTAAGTGTGTTATTAAAGTCCTTCTTGATGTCCTCTACCATCATCATGAGATATGCTTTTAGAACCGGGTCTAGCTTTTCTGGTGTGTTGGGGTGCCCTGGACTGGGCGAAGTTGGAATGCTGGGTTCTGATGATGGTGAGTGGTCTTGGTTTCTGTTAGTAAGATTCTTATGTTTACCTTTCGCCATCTGGTAATCTCTGGGATTAGTTGTTATTGTTGTCACTGTTTAAAGATTGGAGCAGACTCTGTGTTCCACTCACCAGCAGTCTCAAAATCCTGTGGCGGGTGTCGTGGGTAGCTGGTGAGTGTCAGCCGACCCTGTGCCCTAGCTATCCCGGTGCTGGTCTGACTGGAAGAGGCTTGTGGCCCTACTCAGGCCGGATTTCTGCCTCCCCAACCAAAGCAGTCTCAGGTCCTGCGTGATTGGACTGGAGCAGAAGCTGTGTTCCACTCACCAGAAATCTCAAAATCCTGTGGCGGGTGTTGTGGGTAGCTGAGGGGTGTCAGCCGACCCTGCGCTCTAGCTACCCAAGTGCTGGTCAGACCTGAAGAGGCTTGTGGCCCTACTCAGGCCGGTTTTCTGCTTCCCTAACTAATGCAGTCTCAGGTCCCGCGTGATTGGACTGGAGCAGAAGCTGTGTTCCACTCACCAGAAGTCTCAAAATCCTGTGGCGGGTGTCCTGGGTAGCTGGAGGGTGTCAGCAGACCCTGTGCTCTAGCTACCCAGGTGCTGTTCAGACCGGAAGAGGCCTGTGAAGAATTGCTTTTCAAAATCTCTTTCTTTCAGATACTGGCCAAGGCCTAAATGTGTTTTCTCTGGCTCTTTGGGCTTTCTCTTCCCTTCTCTGAAGCTCTCTCCTTTCTCCATGTAGCTGTTTGTTCCCATGCTGCTGAACATTGCTGAACACGCCACCCCAGTGCACAATACCTAGCTTTATCTCTTCCTCCTCCTCATCTCCCTCCTCTGGCAGCTGCCAAGATAAGCAGCTTTTCTACTCTGCAGTTTTTCTCTCCAACTCTACTAATCTTCTCCTGGAGCTTCCTATAGAGCCTGATTTTAAATCATTTTGTTAACAAGACTAAGAACTCACAGAGGGAATCTCCTCTTTCCCAGTAGCACAACCGAACAATCAGTGAACAGTGCTATATGTTCCTCTGTTGCTTCAATTGAATTTGAGTGATGGGTGGCTTTGGTGAACACTCTAGGGCTTGCATAGTAACCAGCATGCTTGGTGATACAGCTGAACTTCAGTACTCAAAAAGCCTGTATCCCACTTCCTTTACAATTACAAGCATAAAACCAGAGATACAAGCAGTGCTGTGGAAAGAACACTTTTGGTAATATCTATAAAGCTATCTTGTCTAAAGCAATATATCACAGCACTGAATAAGGAGGCAGCTAAATTAATTATAATAAATCCATGCTGTGGAGTGCTATAAAGTCTGCAGAAAGAGTGCCTTCACTTACATATGCTGATATGAAAAATATATCAATTATGCTGCAAAGTGAAAAAGAGCAACTAGGGAAACAATATATCACTGTGACCATTTGCATATGAATCTTACATGCAAAAGTAAAGCACATACTTACTTCCCTTTACATCTTTAAAATTTTCTGGAATTTTTCAAAGTTACCACGCCTCAGGCCCCACAAGAGAAGCATGGTTAGTAGTCATGTAGGCAATGTCCCAAGCTTCTGACCTTCAGGCTGGACTCCTCCCCAGTTACCTAGCAACAGTAAAGATAACAGCATACCATAAGAGGAGCTGTTTGGCCCTTCCTCACTCTCTTGCTCTTACTCCCCTTACTCTCCTCTCTTCTCTCCTCTCTCTTCATGCTCTCCTGTCACTCTCTTTCTTACTCTCTAGCCTTTCTTCTCTCTCTCCTTTTCCCCTTCTCTTCTCTTGGCCATAGCCAGTCTCTCCCTTTTTCTACCTTCTCTCTTTTCTCCCTGCCTTTCTACAATGAAGCTCTAAAACCATAGACTATCTCCTGGACTCAAGACCCACTGTACTTACTCTTGCTTGCATGGAAACCTTTCTCCCTCAACCCTCTCCCCCATAACCCCAGAGCTACAGGGTGTCACTCTGGGGGCCCCTGTCAGGGGCTGCCTCTTGTCCACCCCCTGTCGAGTGGGGTCAGTGGCTTAGATCCTGGCCAAGTGGAAAGCGTGTGGCAGCCCTCCCATGTCTGCCTGCCCAGAGCATAGGAGGAACTCTGGCCAGACTTGGGCTATCCTCCCTCCCCCCTCTTCCCCTATACTCCCCTTTTAGTGCCCACATAGCTCCACCTCAGAGACCCTATGGTGTCAAAGTTGTCAAACATTTTATGTCAAAGTTGTTACAATGAAAAGGGCAAGGTAATATCTTCTCCTCTTTTCTCTTTGGGTGAGGATAAAGTCCAAAGTAACTAGTTGATTGTATAAACTGAGCATGGTGATACTCAAGTAGTTACAGTAAGGGAACATAGAAGTTCGAGGTCATCTTTGCTACATAGTTAGTTCCAGACTTATAGAGACTATAAAGGAAGGAAGGAAGGAAGGAAGGAAGGAAGGAAGGAAGGAAGGGAGGAAGGAAGGAAGACTTAAATACATAAATAAATAAGTATTAGGATAAATGAGACCTGTAAAAATAAATATATAAAACAGCCTATCACACATTGTTCTTTTAATCAAATATAAGTGAGAGCTTATGCATGTGTACATGTGCACTATGTATGCAACACATAGACAGACAGCTCATTCCCATGCCAGCTTTTAAAAGCTGAGTGAATATCATCTGGCTCCAATCTGTGGAATGTCTCTATGGCTCTAAGAATCCGTATTTCCAACACTATCAAGAGTGGGATGTAAAGTGAATAAATGGAAGGAAAGAAGGAAGGAAGGAAGGAAGGAAGGAAGGAAGGAAGGAAGGAAGGAAGGAAGGAAGGAAGGAAGGGAGGGAGGGAGGGAGGGAGGGAGGGAGGGAGGAAGGAAGGAAGGAAGACTTAAATACATAAATAAATAAGTACAGGAACAGAGAAAGAAGTTAATTTGACATTTGTTCTCTTGCTACCAAGTTTAGACTTTTCAAAACAAACATAATTTTGTATTTCATATTTTTCCCCAAAAACAAAAGAAAATAAAATCTTCCCTGATGCTACCAGTGATATGCACAGTGCCCCATCTCTTCCCCAATTTCAATCAATCTTGAAAGACTGGGTGTGATCACTAAAAATGCCTCTGCCATGACTCATAAAACTAAATTAATGACGAAACTCCATGCTTAGTGATGCAGGAATGATACACATTGAGCCATGGGGGTTGTGGCAGGCAATGGGATTTAAATCTGTTCTCCTCTGTTACAAATCACAGAGAGAAGAAAAATAAATAAATAAAACTGAAACAAACAACAACAAAAAAGCCCACCTACTTTAGTAGGTAAGTACTCTCCAAATTAGGTGCTGTTCTCTCACAATTCAGCAGTAAATTAACTGGGGACAAAAACTTCTAACATAGTTTTCTTAATTTTTAAACTGTAATTATACCAATTCACTAATATGTTATGAGGAATAGCAAATACCGTAAAATTAAAGAGGATGAGATTTAAGAGATACTGAAAATAAAACTTCTAGTGTTTCTAATGGTGAAATGCTGTTAAAAATAGCTCAGATATTTACTATGATGGTATCTTATCACCAGTTATAAAACTTGGCATGGTGGTGTGGACAGGTGTTGGGGAAAGGGTGGAGAAGATAGGAAGGATGAAGAGGAGAAAGGAAAGGAGGGAGGGGGTATAAAGGGGAGGGGTTGAAGAGGAGATGACAAGACAGGAAAGGATGGGAGAGAACAGGAGAAGACAGGAGAGGACAGGAGAGGAGGGAAGCAGAGGGGAAGAGAGGTGACAAAAGAGGAGAGGAGAGGAGAGGACAAAACAGAAGAGGAGAGGAAAAGGAAGGGGAGGGGAGGGGAGGGGAGGGGAGGGGAGGGGAGGGGAGGGGAGGGGCAGAGGAGAGGAGAGGAGAGGAGAGGAGAGGGGAGGGGAGGGGAGGGGCAGAGGAGAGGAGAGGAGAGGAGAGGAGAGGAGAGGAGAGGGGAGGGGAGGGGAGGGGAGGGGAGGGGAGGGGAGGGGAGGGGAGGGGAGGGGAGGGGAGGGGAGGGGAGGAGAGGAGAGGAGAGGGGAGGAGAGGAGAGGAGAGGAGAGGAGAGGAGAGGAGAGGAGAGGAGAGGAGAGGAGAGGAGAGGAGAGGAGAGGAGAGGAGAGGAGAGGAGAGGAGAGGAGAGGAGAGGAGAGGAGTCTTTGGAGTTCCTAACACTGAATTAAGTAGCTTACAAGGGCCTATAACTGTAGTTCCAGACACTTCAACTATCTGTTCTGGTCTCCAAGGGTAATTTCACTCATTTGCACATACCTACACACAGAAACATAAAAATATGTATGATTAAAAATAAATACATTTATCTTAAAAAAATAATTCAATCTCAGCTACTACATGGGCAAAAACTTCAGACAATTCTTACTGTTGACTTGTCTCCTTAAATGGAAGAACAGAATTAAATTCAGAAAATAAATTATTCTAGCAATTAGATGGTGACAACTCTTAATGACTATTTTCTGCTTGACCAGTACGATCAATAGCTTATAACTTATATTTAGTTTTCCCAACAATGCCATGTAACAGACTTCATTTCCATTTTACATATATAAAATGAGGATTAAAATGACTGAAAATAAGGTATCTTAAAAAATAT
The DNA here is from genome assembly GCF_978045245.1 of Mus caroli. Taxonomy (NCBI): domain Eukaryota; kingdom Metazoa; phylum Chordata; class Mammalia; order Rodentia; family Muridae; genus Mus; species Mus caroli. Next base: position 82,342,200 of record NW_028227268.1, read on the forward strand.
AATAAGAGATCCGGCCAGATCAGCGCCGGGGTAGCAGGAGCGCAGGGTTGCCTGACACCCGCCAGCTACCCACGACCCCCGCCGCAGGATTTTGGGACTGCTGGTGAGTGGAACACAGCTTCTGCTCCAATCCAATTGCGCGGGACCTGAGACTGCATTAGTTAGGGAAGCAGAAACCGGCCTGAGTAGGGCCACAGGCCTCATCCGGCCAGATCAGCACCAGGGTAGCGGGAGCTCAGGGTTGCCTGACACCCGCCAGCTACCCACGACCCCCGCCGCAGGATTTTGGGACTGCTGGTGAGTGGAACACAGCTTCTGTTCCAGTCCAATCACGCGGGACCTGAGACTGCTCTGGTTGGGGAGAGAGAAATCCGGCCTACATAGGGCCACAACCCTCTTCCGGTCAGAAAAGAACCGGGGCAGCTGGGGCGCAGGGTCGGCTGACACTCACCAGCTACCCACAACACCCACCACAGGATCTTAAGACTTCTGGAGAGTGGAACACAGCTTCTGCTCCAATCCAATTGCACGCGGGACCAGAGACTGCATTAGTTAGGGAAGCAGAAAAACGGCCTGTGTAGGACCACAGGCCTCTTCCGGCTGGACCAGCACCGGGGTACCGTCAGCTACCCACGACCCCCGCTGCAGGATTTAGAGACTGCTGGTGAGTGGAACACAGCTTCTGCTCCAATCTTTAAACAGTGACAACGGTAACAACTAACCCCAGAGATTACCAGATGGCGAAAGGTAAACATAATAATCTTACTAACAGAAACCAAGACCACTCACCATCATCAGAACCCAGCACCCCCACTTCGCCCAGTCCAGGGCACCCCAACACACCTGAAAAGCTAGACACGGATTTAAAAGCATATCTCCTGATGATGATAGAGAACTTCAAGAAGGACTTTAATAACACACTTAAAGAAATGCAGGAGAACACTGCTAAACAGGCAGAAGACAATAAAGAGAAAGCACAAAAATTCCTTAAAGAATTGCAGGAGAACACTGCTAAAGAGTTACAAATCCTTAAAGAAAAACAGGATAACATAATCAAACAGGTAGAAGTCCTTACAGAAAAACAGGAAAACACATCCAAACAGATGATGGAAATGAACAAAACCATACTAGACCTAAAAAGGGAAGTAGACACAATAAAGAAAACCCAAAATGAGGCAACACTGGAGATAGAAACCCTAGGAAAGAAATCTGGAACCATAGATACGAGCATCAGCAACAGAATACAAGAGATGGAAGAGAGAATCTCAGGTGCAGAAGATTCCATAGAGAACTTCGGCACAACAATCAAGGAAAATGTAAAATGCAAAAAGATCCTAACTCAAAACATCCAAGAAATACAGGACGCAATGAGAAGACCAAACCTACGGATAATAGGAGTGGATGAGAATGAAGATTTTCAACTCAAAGGACCAGCAAACATCTTCAACAAAATTATAGAAGAAAACTTCCCAAATCTAAAGAAAGAGATGCCCATGAACATACAAGAAGCCTACAGAACTCCAAATAGACTGGACCAGAAAAGAAATACCTCCCGACACATAATAATCAGAGCAACAAATGCTCTAAATAAAGATAGAATACTAAAAGCAGTAAGAGAAAAAGGCCAAGTAACATATAAAGGCAAGCCTATCAGAATTACACCAGATTTTTCACCAGAGACTATGAAAGCCAGAAGATCCTGGACGGATGTTATACAGACACTAAAAGAACACAAATTCCAGCCCAGGCTACTATACCCAGCTAAACTCTCAATTAACATAGATGGAGAAACCAAAGTATTCCACGACAAAACCAAATTCACGAATTATCTCTCCAAGAATCCAGCCCTTCAAAGGATAATAACAGAACAAAACCAATACAAGGACAGGAACCACGCCCTAGAAACAACAAGAAGGTAATCCCTCAACAAACCTAAAAGAAGACAGCCACAAGAAGAAAATGCCAACTTTAACAACAAAAATAACAGGAAACAACAATTACTTTTCCTTAATATCTCTTAATATCAATGGACTCAACTCCCCGATAAAAAGACATAGACTAACAAACTGGCTACACAAACAACACCCAACATTTTGCTGCTTACAGGAAACTCATCTCAGAGAAAAGGATAGACACTACCTCAGAATGAAAGGCTGGAAAACAATTTTCCAAGCAAATGGCATGAAGAAACCAGCTGGAGTAGCCATTCTAATATCTGATAAGATTGACTTCCAACCCAAAGTCATTAAAAAAGACAGGGAGGGACACTTCATACTCATCAAAGGTAAAATCCTCCAAGAGGAACTATCAATCCTGAATATCTATGCTCCAAATACAAAGGCAGCCACATTCATTAAAGAAACTTTAGTAAAGCTCAAAGCACACATTGCACCTCATACAATAATAGTGGGAGACTTCAACACACCACTTTCACCAATGGACAGATCATGGAAACAGAAACTAAACAGGGACACAGTGAAACTAAGAGAAATTATGAATCAAATGGATCTGGCAGATATCTACAGAACATTCTATCCTAAAACAAAAGGATATACCTTCTTCTCAGCACCTCATGGTACCTTCTCCAAAACTGACCACATAATTGGTCACAAAGCAGGCCTCAACAGATATAAAAATATTGAAATTGTCCCATGCATCCTATCAGATCACCATGGCCTAAGGCTGATCTTAAATAACAAAATAAATAATAGAAAGCCAACCTTCACGTGGAAACTGAACAACACTCTTCTCAATGATACCTTGGTCAAGGAAGGAATAAAGAAAGAAATTAAGGACTTTTTAGAGTTCAATGAAAATGAAGCCACAACATACCCAAACTTATGGGACACAATGAAAGCATTTCTAAGAGGAAAACTCATAGCTCTGAGTGCCTCCAAAAGGAAACTAGAGAGAGCACACATTAGCAGCTTGACAACACACCTAAAAGCACTAGAACAAAAGGAAGCAAATTCACCCAAGAGGAGTAGACAGCAGGAAATAATCAAACTCAGGGGTGAAATCAACCAAGTGGAAACAAGAAAAACTATTCAAAGAATCAACCAATCAAGGAGCTGGTTCTTTGAGAAAATCAACAAGATAGATAAACCCTTAGCCAGACTCACTAGAGGGCACAGGGAAAGCATCCTAATTAATAAAATCAGAAATGAAAAAGGAGACATAACAACAGATCCTGAAGACATCCAAAACACCATCAGATCCTTCTACCAAAGGCTATACTCAACAAAACTGGAGAACCTGGATGAAATGGAGAAGTTCCTAGACAGATACCAGGTACCAAAGTTGAATCAAGATCAGGTTAATGATCTAAACAGCCCTATATCCCCCAAAGAAATAGAAGCAGTCATTAATAGTCTCCCAACTAAAAAAAGCCCAGGACCAGATGGGTTTAGTGCAGAGTTCTATCAGACCTTCAAAGAAGATCTAATCCCAGTTCTTCACAAACTATTCCACAAAATAGAAAGAGAAGGTACTTTACCCAACTCATTCTATGAAGCCACAATTACTCTGATACCTAAACCACAAAAAGACCCAACAAAGATAGAAAACTTCAGACCAATATCCCTTATGAATATTGATGAAAAAATCCTCAAAAAAGTTCTTGCTAACCGAATCCAAGAACACATCAAAACAATCATCCATCCTGACCAAGTAGGTTTCATCCCAGGGATGCAGGGATGGTTCAATATACGGAAATCCATCAACGTAATCCAGTATATAAACAAACTCAAAGACAAAAACCACATGGTCATCTCCTTAGATGCGGAAAAAGCATTCGACAAGATCCAACACCCATTCATGATAAAAGTCTTGGAAAGATCAGGAATTCAAGGCCCATACCTAAACATGATAAAAGCAATCTACAGCAAACCAGTAGCCAACATCAAAGTAAATGGTGAGAAGCTTGAAGCAATCCCTCTAAAATCAGGGACTAGACAAGGCTGTCCACTTTCTCCATACCTATTCAACATTGTACTTGAAGTCCTAGCCAGAGCAATTCGACAACAAAAGGAGATCAAAGGGATACAAATTGGAAAAGATGAAGTCAAAATATCACTTTTTGCAGATGATATGATAGTATATATAAGTGACCCTAAAAATTCCACCAGAGAACTCCTAAGCCTGATAAACAGCTTCGGTGAAGTAGCTGGATATAAAATTAACTCAAACAAATCAATGGCCTTTCTCTACACAAAGAATAAACAGGCTGAGAAAGAAATTAGGGAAACAACACCCTTCTCAATAGTCACAAATAATATAAAATATCTTGGCGTGACTCTAACTAAGGAAGTGAAAGATCTGTATAATAAAAACTTCAAGTCTCTGAAGAAAGAAATTATAGAAGATCTCAGAAGATGGAAAGATCTCCCAAGCTCATGGATTGGCAGGATCAACATTGTAAAAATGGCTATCTTGCCAAAAGCAATCTACAGATTCAATGCAATCCCCATCAAAATTCCAAATCAATTCTTCAACGAATTAGAAAGTGCAATCTGCAAATTCATCTGGAATAACAAAAAACCTAGGATAGCAAAAACTCTTCTCAAGGATAAAAGAACCTCTGGTGGAATCACCATGCCGGACCTAAAGCTCTACTACAGAGCAATTGTGATAAAAACTGCATGGTACTGGTATAGTGACAGACAAATAGACCAATGGAATAGAATTGAAGACCCAGAAATGAACCCACACACCTATGGTCACTTGATCTTCGACAAGGGAGCTAAAAACATCCAGTGGAAGAAAGACAGCATTTTCAACAAATGGTGCTGGCACAACTGGTTGTTAACATGTAGAAGAATGCGAATCGATCCATTCCTATCTCCTTGTACTAAGGTCAAGTCTAAGTGGATCAAGGAACTTTACATAAAACCAGAGACACTGAAACTTATAGAGGAGAAAGTGGGGAAAAGCCTTGAAGATATGGGCACAGGGGAAAAATTCCTGAATAGAACAGTAATGGCTTGTGCTGTAAGACCGAGAATTGACAAGTGGGACCTCATGAAACTACAAAGCTTCTGCAAGGCTAAAGACACCATCAATAAGACAAAAAAACCACCAACAGATTGGGAAAGGATCTTCACCTATCCTAAATCAGATAAGGGACTAATATCCAATATATATAAAGAACTCAAGAAGGTGGACTCCAGAAAGTCAAATAACCCCATTAAAAAATGGGGCTCAGAACTGAACAAAGAATTCTCACCTGAGGAATACCGAATGGCAGAGAAGCACCTGAAAAAATGTTCAACATCCTTAATCATCAGGGAAATGCAAATCAAAACAACCCTGAGATTCCACCTCACACCAGTCAGAATGGCTAAGATAAAAAATTCAGGTGACAGCAGATGCTGGCGAGGATGTGGAGAAAGAGGAACACTCCTCCATTGTTGGTGGGATTGCAAGCTTGTACAACCACTCTGGAAATCAGTCTGGCGGTTCCTCAGAAAATTGGACATAGTACTACCGGAGGATCCAGCAATACCTCTTCTGGGCATATATCCAGAAGATGTCCCAACCGGTAAGAAGGACACTGCTCCACTATGTTCATAGCAGCCCTATTTATAATAGCCAGAAGCTGGAAAGAACCCAGATGTCCCTCAACAGAGGAATGGATACAGAAATTATGGTACATTTACACAATGGAGTACTACTCAGCTATTAAAAAGAATGAATTTATGAAATTCCTAGCCAAATGGATGGACCTGGAGGGCATCATCTTGAGTGAAGTAACACAATCACAAAAGAACTCACACAATATGTATTCATTGATAAGTGGATATTAGCCCAAAACTTAGGATACCCAAGATATAAGATACAATTTGATAAACGCATGAAACTCAAGAAGAATGAAGACCAAAGTGTGGACACTGTGCACCTTCTTAGAATTGGGAACAAAACACCCAGGGAAGGAGTTACAGAGACAAAGTTCGTAGCTGTGATGAAAGGATGGACCATTTAGAGACTGCTGTATCCAGGGATCCGTCCCATAATCAGCTTCTAAACGCTGACACCATTGCATACACTAGCAAGATTTTGCTGAAAGGACCCAAATATAGCTGTCTCTTGTGAGACGATGCCGGGGCCTAGCAAACACAGGAGTGGATGTTCACAGTCAGCTATTGGATGTATCACAGGGCTCCCAATGGAGAAGCTAGAGAAAGTACCCAAGGAGCTAAAGGGATCTGCAACCCTATTGTTGGAACAACATGATGTACTAACCAGAACCCTGGAGCTCTTGTCTCTAGCTGCATATGTATCAAAAGATGGCCTAGTCGGCCATCAATGGAAAGAGAGGCCCATTGGACTTGCAAAGTTTATATGCCCCAATATAGGGGAATGCCAGGGCCAAAAGAATGGGAATGGATGGGTAGGGAAGTGGGGGGCGCTATGGGGGACTTTTGGGATAGTATTGGAAATGTAATTGAGGAAAATATGTAATAAAAATATAAAAATATATATATATAATAAGAAAAAACATAATAAGAACAGCAGCAAAATTCTTAGCCGGGCGTGGTGGCACACGCCTTAAATCCCAGCATTTGGGAGGTAGAGGCAGGCAGATTTCTGAGTTTGAGGCCAGCCTGGTCTACAAAGTGAGTTCCAGGACAGCCAGGACTATACAGAGAAACCCTGTCTCAAAAAAACAAAAAACAAAAACAAAAAAAGTCTTTCTCTTTGTATCTCTTAGTTCTATTAATACAATAGCTTCAGGAAGCAGTCTTTTTCCAGTTTAAAGATGAGATAGGACTCGTGGTACATATCACAATGAGGCAAGCAAGCCAAAGGAATCGTTCAGCAACCTGGGACTCCACTCAGCATTTGCTATTCACACATCCCTCTTCAAATAATACACTTGACAGCCTCATAGGAAACTATGCACATAAACCTCTCTTTGAAAAGTGTACATAGATGTTGTTAGGAATATCAAGCCCTACTTGCATCAAACAACACTCCACTATGAACAATGAAGTAAGTTTCCCTCCCTTTAATGACCATCAAACTCATACATATTTTAGTCATTCACATTTTGCTATACCCAGAAACAAAAATAATGTTAATGTGAAACAAACTGATTTTTGCAGAAAGACAAAACTATGGTTTTGTCCTACTGATCATGTCCTTTGCATTACAGAACCTTCTTTTTTTTTTTTTTCATGTAACTACACTTTAATTAAAATATAAATAAATATATTTTTAAAGGAATAGTGATGACATTTTCATTTCTTTTCTTTTTTTACCATTTTTATTAGATATTTTCTTCATTTACATTTCAAATGCTATCCTGAAAGTTTCTTATACCCTCCCCCTGCCCTGCTCCCCAACCCACACACTCCCCCAACTTCTTGGCCCTGGCATTCCCCTGTACTGGGGCAGATATAATTTGCAACACCAAGGGGCCTCTTCCAGATGATGGCCAACTAGGCCATCTTCTGGTACATATGCAGCTAGAGACACGAGCTCTGGGGTACTGGTTAGTTCATATTGTTGTTCCTCCTATAGAGTTGCAGACCGCTTCAGCTAATTGGGTAATTTATCTAGCTCCTCTATTGGTGGCCCTGTGTTCCATCCAATAGATGACTGTGAGCATCCACTTCTGTATTTTCCGGGCACTGGCATAGCCTCACAAGAGACAGCTATATCAGGGTCCTGTCAGCAAAATCTTTTTGGCATATGCAATAGTGTCTGCGTTTATGGGATGGATCCCCGGGTGGGGCAGTCTCTGGATGGTTCGTCCGTCTAAGCTCCAAACTTTGTCTCTGTAACTCCTCCTATGGGTATTTCGTTCCCTATTCTTTTTTTTAATATACTTTTTATTAGGTATTTATTTCATTTACATTTCCAATGCTATACCAAAAGTCCCCCATACCCTCCCCCACCCACTCTCCCACCCACCCACTCCCACTTCTTGGCCCTGGTGTTCCCCTGTACTGAGGCAGATAAAGTTTACACAACCAATGGGCCTCTCTTCCCAGTGATGGCCGACTAGGCCATCTTCTGATACATATGCAGCTAGAGACACTAGCTCTGGGGAGGTACTAGTTAGTGCATATTGTGTTGCACCTATAGGGTTGTAGATCCCTTTAGCTCCTTGGGTACTTTCTCTAGTTCCTCCAGTGGGGGCCCTGGGATCCATACAATAGCTGACTGTGAGCATCCACTTCTGTGTTTGCAAGGCCTCGGCATAGTCTCACAAGAGATAGCTATATCTGGGTCCTTTCAGCAAAATCTTGCTAGTGTATGTGTCTTAGTCAGAGTTTCTATTCCTGTACAAACATCATGACCAAGAAGTAAGTTGGGGAGGAAAGGGTTTATTCAGCTTACAGTTCCATGCTGCTGTTCATCACCAAAGGAAGTCAGGATTGGAACTCAAACAGGTCAGGGAGCAGGAGCTGATGCAGAGGCCATGGAGTGATGTACTTTACTGGCTTGCCTCCCCTGGCTTGCTCAGCCTGCTCTCTTATAGAACCCAAGACTACCAGCCCAGAGATGGTCCCACCCACAAGGGGCCTTTCCCACTTGAACACTAATTGAGAAAATGACTTACAGTTGGATCTCATGGAGGCATTTTCTCAACTGAAGGTCCTTTCTCTGTGATAACTCCAGCTGTGTCAAGTTGACACAAAACTAACCAGTACAGTATGCAATGGTGTCAGCATTTAGAGGCTGATTATGGGATGGATCTCCAGGTATGGCAGTCTCTAGATGGTCCATCCTTTCATTTCAGCTCCAAAATTTGTCTCTGTAACTCCTTCCATGGGTGTTCTGTTCCCAATTCTAAGACAGGCCAAAGTATCCACACTTTGCTCTTCATTCTTCTTGAGTTTCATGTGTTTTGCAATTTGTATCTTATATCTTGGGTATTCTAAGTTTCTGGGCTAATATCCACTTATCAGTGAGTACATATCATGTGAGTTCTTTTGTGATTGGATTACCTCACTCAGGATGATGACCTCCAGGTCCAGCCATTTGCCTAGGAATTTCATAAATTCATTCTTTTTAATAGCTGAGTAATACTCCATTGTGTAAATGTACCATATTTTCTGTATCCATTCCTCTGTTGAGGGGCATCTGGGTTCTTTCCAGCTTCTGGCTATTATAAATAAGGCTGCTATGAACATAGTGGAGCATGTGTCCTTCTTACCGGTTGGGACATATTCTGGATATATGCCCAGGAGAGGTATTGCTGGATCCTCTGGTAGTATTATGTCCAATTTTCTGAGGAACCGCCAAACTGATTTCCAGAGTGGTTGTACAAGCTTGCAATCCCACCAACAATGGAGGAGTGTTCCTCTTTCTCCACATCCTCACCAGCATCTGCTGTCACCTGAATTTACAGAACTTTCATGAGGTTCATTTATTAAATATTGATCTTAGTTGAGCTATTAGTGTTCAGTTGAGGAATAGAAAGGAGAGTTAATTTGACATTTAATCTCCTGTTACCAAGTTTAATCTTTTCAAAACAGATAGAATCTTGTATTTCATGTTGTGCTAACAAACTGTCCTTAGAGAGGCCTCACCTAGCAGCTTAGCAGGAAAAATGCACATAGTGGCAGCCAAATATGAGATGGAGTCCTGGAACTCTTGGGGAAGAGTTGGATGAAGGATTGACGAACCCAGAGGGTATAGGGACTCCTCAAGAAAACCAAGGTAGTCGACTAACCTGGACCTTTTAGGGGCTTCCAGAGACTGAACCACTAACCAAAAAGCATACATGGGTTGGATCTAGGCATCCCTTACACATATGTATTAGATGTGTAACTCAATCTTCATGTGGGTCCCCCAACAACTAGAGAAGGAGATTATCTTTACTCTGTTGCCTGCCTATGGATCCTGTTCCCCTAACTGGGATACCTTGTTTGGCCTCAGTAGGAGGGGATGTGCCTATTCCTACAGTGACTTGAAGTGCTAGGATGTGGTTGGTACCCAGGCTGTGTAAAAGGAAGACTGGGAGGTGGGCTGCTATCAGGATGAAAAGTGAAGGAATAATAAATAAATGGAAAAATATTTTGAGAAAAGAGTCACTATGTTATGGGGTAACAGACATACTGAATAAAGTTCTTTAATAAAAAGAAGAGGGTAAAAAGGCAAAATTTGGGTTCCCAAGAGAACCTGTATGGCCATTCATCCATTTACCATTTTATGCATATGAATTATTGAATGTGTATGCAGTTAAAACCAGGTGCACTATGGGAGGAGACATGAAAAGCACAAAGGCTTCTGTAACCTAAGCCTGTCCATCAAAATAGAGAACTGCCCAAGCCATTCTGTTTGCAGTCAAGCTTCTCCTTCTTCAGATACCCAGAATCCATCCTAGGTACTTTGTAGGAAAAAAATGGAAACTAACAAAATTTAAGTATTATATTTATTATATATATTATATTACATTAAGTTATTCTTTATACCATTTTATTACAAGTAAAATAGAAACCTCACATGTATTAAAATCAATCAATAAATGAAACAGTGCCTTTTAATTTGTGTGAGAATTTTTTACAGCAAACTTACTCTGAGTAAATTTGCAGTTCAGACTGGAAGATATGAGGTTCCAGGGGGTCGTTAACAGCAAACCACAATCAGAATATACTGTATTTAAAAATCAATTTTCAATAAATGAAAAATAAAAAAAGTAAAACTCATTTGTTTGTCTGGGGGGGAAAGGACTATGCTCATCAACCGGGTAAAGGCCACCTATGCTTCTCTATGTGCTGAACTGTCCCCTACCATCCTGTCAGCAAAACTTACCATCCCCCAGTGTCAACGACATAGTTGAAAAATCTTGCCTCAAGGGAATAGCTAATGATACATAAGGGCTGACTATCAAATGTATTTCTCAGAGCTAGAGAGAATGCCCAGTAGTGAAGATCAACTACTGCTCTTGGAGAAGACCTATGGTTCTAAGAACCCATGCCAGACAGTTACTACAGCTTCAGCTTATCTCACACCAGCTTCTAGCCTCTACAGGTAGCACAAGTCCATGTAAAACACACACACACACACACACACACACACACACACACACACATACACACGCATGCACATCACTTAAAAATAATATTAAACATTTTCTAAACTACACATAACTCATATTATTTATGATAATTTAATATTCTGAAACCAATTAAGTTACAGTGCATATGTTCATAACAATGCTTGTTCATTAGCATGACATTGTACAAATATCACATTTACATATTAGTATAATAGTATTAGAAAAGTATGCAGATCCTTATGTATAAGCAAGGAAAGCATATTGGAGAAACATCAACCCAAATGTTAACATGGTTGCTACAGAATGGCTGAGTTTATACAAAAGAATGCCTCATGAAAATGCCAGTAAACAAATCCACACTGTCACAGTAAGGAGAAAAGGTATGGTTGGTACAAGCTAGCACCCTGAAGTCTTGTAGTAGCATTAAATAGATTAAATTCTGTACCCATGTTTTTTTTTTCACACTGTGTTTTACTTCCTGACATCAAGTTCTTTAACAATAGAAAATAGAAGCACTGGGTGTTTCCCACCAAGTGCCTTTGCAGTGGAGTCAAGTTCTCTGCAGTATTTTTGTGCTGAGCCAATGCAATACCTAATGTACACATGTCTCTTCCTTCAGAGTCTCTACTGTTACACTGTGATTCCAAAGTAGAGCTTCTCACTTCAACCCACACCAGGAATAGGACAGTCATGAGTTTATTATTGAATAGCTGTTCAAAGCTCCCTTAACACCAAATATTCCCTCATGAAGATGTTTAAAATATTAAGATGCAGCATGGTGTTATCTGTGACATATGGATGTTTCAAAATGTTACTAATGTTCCAGTAGTAGTGCACATAAAAAAAATAGCTTGTATGATAGTGCCATTATAACTAGCCAAAAACTAATATTAAAAATAAAAAATCTTGGCAGCCAGGCTTGGTGGCACAAGCCTTTAATCCCAGCACTCGGGAGGCAGAGGCAGGCGGATTTCTGAGTTCGAGGCTAGCCTGGTCTACAAAGTGAGTTCCAGGACAGCCAGGGCTACACAGAGAAACCCTGTCTCGAAAAACAAAAAACAAAAAACAAAACAAAACAAAAATCAAAAAATCTTGGCATAGTGGCTCACACCTTTAATCCCAATGCTGAGAAAATGGAAGCAGGAGAGTCTCTGGGCATGGCAGCACTTAAGGAAACACCAATATTGATGAGCTCTAGATTCAGTGAGAGATCCTGTCTCAAAAAAATAAATGTGAATTTTAGGAAGACATCCTACATCAGTCTCTGGCATCCACAGGCACATACACATAGGCATATGTGCACACACACACACATAACTAAACACAGAAAAACTATGTCAACAAATCTTCAGATATATCATTAATTTATACCAACCAAAGAAACTGCAAAGAAAAAAGTCCTTTCTCAAGAATAGCTAAACGTCTGAACTTCTATATTAACCAAAGAAAGAAGAGAACAATGTAGGAGGAGATGGAGAAGGTATGGCATTCAATCACCATTGTCAATTTGAATAAATGTGGATCATGTAGGAGACACACCTCTGACTGTACCTGTGATGATGTTTTCAGACAGATATAACTGTAGAGTGATGATACAACCTAACTGTGTCAAGCATCATCCCAGGGGTTGGGTTGTCAAAATGAAGTGGAAGAAATGGAGCTTGAGAGTTAACATTCATCACTTTCTGTTCCTTGAAAGTCTGGATGACATGACCAGCTATTCACACACACTGCCATAGCTTCCAATTAAGATAGATTATTTTCACTCTTCAACTGTGTGAAAATATAAATCTTTTGTGTTTCCTTAAGTTGCTTTTTTGTGTAAATATGCTATCTTCTTTTGGGTTTGTTGAAAGAAGATTACTTTCTTGCTTTTTCTAGGGTATAGTTTCCCTCCTTGTATTGGAGTTTTCCATTTATTATCCTTTGTAGGGTTAGTTTCTCCATCTATGGTAATTGAGAGTTTTTCTGGGTATAATAGCCTGCTCTGGCATTGTGTTCTCTTAGGATCTGTAGGAGATATGCCCAGGATCTTCTAGTTTTCATAATCTTTGGTGAGAAGTCTGATGTAATTCTGATAGGTCTGTCTTTATATGTTCCTTGACCTTTTTCCCTTATTGCTTTTAATAGTCTTGTTTTGTACATTTGGTATTTTGCCTATTATGTGATGGTAGACAGTTCGTGTCTGGTCCAATCTATTTGTAGTTGTGTTGACTTCTTGTATGTTTATGAGCATCTCTTTCTTTAGGTTAGGGAAGTTTTCTTCTATAATTTTGTTGAAGATATTTACTGACCCTTTAAGTTGAGAATCTTTGCTCTCTTCTATACCTATTATCCATAGGTTTCATCTTCTCATTGGGTCCTGGATTTCCTGGATGTTTTGGGAGCTTTTTGCATTTTGCATTTTCTATGGCTATTGTGTCAATGTTTTCTATGATATCTTCTGCACCTGATAGTCTCTCTTCTATCTCCTGAATTCTGTTGGTGATGCTTGCATCTATAACTCCTGATCTCTTCCCTAGGTTTTCTATCTCCAGAGTCATCTCCCTTTGTGATTTCTTTATTGTTTGTACTTCCAGTTTTAGATCCTGGATGGTTTTGCTCAATTTCTTCATCTGTTTGGTTGTGTCTTACTGTAATTCTTTGAGGTGTTTTTGTGTTTCTTCTTTAAGGTTTTCTAACTGTTTACCTGTGTTCTCTTATATTTCTTTAAGGGAGTTATTTATGTCCTTCTTAAATTTCTCTATTGTCATCATGAGATGTGATTTTAAATCAGAATCTTGCTTTTCTGGTGTGTTGAGTTATCCAGGACTTGCTGTGGTGGGACAACTGAGTTCTGTTGATGCTAAGAAGCCTTGGTTTCTGTTGGTAAGGTTCTTGTGCTTGGTTCTCACCATCTAGTTATCTCTGATGTTAGCTAGTCTTGTTGTCTCTGACTTTGGCTCATACCTCCTGCAAGCCTGTGTATCACCACTCCTGGAAGACCAGTTCTCTTCAGGAGGTATTTATATATGGACAGATGTGACACAGGGTCAGCTCTGGGGTGCAGATGGAAATCAGAAGGATCCTGTCCTCAGCTGTTCTTTGGTTACCGTGTCCTGATGGCTCTGGGGAAGTCCTTTTGGGCCAGGAATTTGAGTCGAAGTGGTGGTCTCACCTGTGTTCTCAAGTGTGTCAGCACTCCTGGAAGACCAATTCTCACCTGGTGGGATTTGGCCATGGAGAGCTGTGGCACAGGGTCAACTCCGGGCGCAGATGGAAACAAGAAGGTTGTCCATTATTTTTCACAGTATTAGTTAATTAAATTAACTAATATAGAAAGGTTTTTTTCTTAAGAAAAAGACTTAAAGAGACTTTTGGCAACCTAATAAAGACCAGTGGATACATAAAATTTCTTTACTCATTTACTATTTAAGGCTTATGATAATAACTATGGCAACAATCTTTTCTCCTACTCAGGAAATGATAAATAAGAAGAATATTTTCCTAATAGTTTACTTTTTATACCAATTCTTGAAGTTTGATTGTGAGCCTAGCCTTTGATGGCTGAACCATCTGTCCAGCTTTTCTTTGTCCACTAATTAAATATTGTGGTAAATATGGTGGCTCACAATCACCTGTAATGAGATATGATGCCCTCTTCTGAAGACAGCTACAGTACACTTACTTATAAGAGTGAGCGGGGAGGACCAGAGCGAGCAGAGGTCCTAAATTCAATTCCCAACAACCTCACAAAAGCTCACAACCATCTGTACAGCTACAGTGTGTACTCATATACATAAAATAAATAAATAATTCTTTTTAAAAAATATTGTGGTAAAGTGTTGAAAAGACAGTTACTTTATGAAACAGAATGATAAAACAATTGCATATGCAAGCCACTTTTTCTTGCTAAAATCTTATTGAAGTAAAAAGTACTCTTGTTTTTTATTATTTCAGTTATACTTGTTTTTATTATTTTAAGTGTCTGTGTGTGTGTGTATGTACATGAGTACAGTTTTTCATGGAGGCCAAAATCATTGGATGGGGCTGGAACTGGATTTTAGCTGTGAGCTTCCTCTATGAGTTCTGAATACTGAAATTGAACTTTTGGTTCCCCCGAAGAAGAGTCCATGCTCTTAACTGCTAAACCATCTCTTGAATCCAAAACACATGCTTTGTAAATTCCAACCACTACTAGGAAAAACACTTATCCTATCAGTGAGCCAAACTGTGGAGTGACTTTTTTTTTAAAGCAGAGAGCAAGTAGACTTGAAGTGAGAGAAAAATCTGCCTAAATAAAAGACAATGTGAGAAGGCAAAAGAGAGGACATTCCATGGCCATATTTCCCAGTGGTGATACATAGAAAGGCTAAGCAGAGAGTGGATAGATAATGATCCAATGCTAGAGTAATTAATAGGTGGACCAGTGTATACTGCTTAGAATATATAGCCCATGTCAAACATCCCAAGAAACAGTTTTAAACCTACACTGTCCAATCTACAGAGAATTTGAATAATCCTACTCTAAGTAAAGTGGGAAATCTTAGAATAGTGCCAGGACAAAGCAAACACATGGGAGGCATAATAGAAAAGCACAAGGTCAGCAAATGAAGTATAACTGAACAATGATAATGTGAAACACTGTAAAAAAAACTTTTAATTCTCCTCTTGAATAACAACCCACAAATGTCAGGGTGGCTAAGAACATAGTCTCAGTTCCTATGTGTACCTACACAGCTTTGACAGTTCTTAAGTAAGTGCCTGCAACTCTTTCTAAATATCTTATTACCTGTAAAAATTAAATAACAGTAGCTGCCTCACAAGAGCAACAGTGTGTTTAACACATTCTCACAGTGTTTTGCTATTCCTATTGTTCACTGTTACTAATGTAATAAATTATTTTATCCTCAGAATAAAGCTATTATTTTCTATATGTATGACAAGGTTATATTATGATTCCCCATACTGGGCTCAAATTCACTATTATCCTGCCTCAGCTTCCCCATTGCTAGAACAAAAGTTCCATGACAATTTTCCCAATTTCACTTGAAATCCAAGGGATTTGATACAAGTATGGAGAATTACTACTTATCTCCCATTTATTCAAGCCAAGGAGAAAATAATCTGTCCTCTTGGATAGATTACTTACAAAGAGTTGGCTTAAACAGGCAAACAAGACTGCTAAGGGGCCATAAGGCATAGACATTTTATTAATCAGCTTCATCTTTCTGTGTACATTTGGAAAGGGAATCAAACATCAGATATTTGAGAACAGAAAGAATGGCAGCGAAAATATTAGACAATGTAGAACTAAAGTCAGGAGTTATTAAATAAACTTGAGCTTCATAGTCACTGAGTTTACATTGTACATAAACCTGTGCAGAAAGAAATATGCTCCTATTGTTAAAAAAAGAAAAATGCGCCTATTAATACAAAATGAAAATTTATAAATGAGAATGTGGAAAAATATTTTAAAAATCAGAAACATTATTAAATTGACATATTACATACCTTATGACTGACTGATCAAGTAATGAAATAATGCAACAGGTCATAAAATACTCAATAACAATAAACTTATACGTAAGAAATAGGAAATATATGATCATTTTACATGTTCACAAAACATTTTCAAAAATATTCATATTCCAAGAATTCCTTTCCCCCTATTGAAGCCATTATATACAAATAGAGAACACTTGGCCATGTTACCCAATAACAATATAGTATAATTGTCTTAGTAATTGTTCCAATGATGTGAAGAGACATCATGACCAAAGCACCTTTTACAAAGGAAAACATTTAGTTTGGGGCTTCCTTACAGTATCAGAGGCTTAGTCAATTATTGCCACCTACTCCAACAAGGCTACACACCATAATCCTTCCAAATATTTCACCAACTGGAAAACAAGTATGCAAATATATGAACCTATGGGGGCTAATATCATTCAAACCATCACAAATGGCCATAAATTGTTACTTTATGATTTAAAATTTTTGTTTAGATTAAAAATGTATGCATGTATGTGTGTGCATGTGTGTGTATATGTGTGTATTGTGTAGTGGTTTGAAAAGGAATGACCCCACAGACTCATAAATTTATGTGCTTGGCCCATGGGGAGTCACACTATTAGAAGATGTGGACTTGTTGGAGGCAGTGTGTCTCCTCTTGGCTGCCTTCAGATTTAGAACTTTTGGCTCCTCCAGAACCAAGTCTGCCTGCACAATGTCATGCTTCCCATCATGATGATAATGGACCAAACCTCTGAAACTGTAAGTCAGGTCCAATTAAATATTTACCTAAATATTTGCCTCAATAATAGTTGTCCTGGTCATGGTGTCTCTTTGCAGCAATAGAACCCTAAGCTGATGTGATTGTAACTGCATCTACCCACCATGGCCAGAAGAGGGATCATCCCTTTAATCTGTTAGTTTTAGCAGCACTGGGAATGAAGAAACAAGTACTCCTAACCACTAACCCATCTCTCAAGGTTCCAAACACTTTCTATAAAAGAAGGAAAGAGAGGGTCAATGAGATGGCTCAGCAAACAACTTTCCATGAAGGACACATTTCCTTTAGAGAATTCCAAATAGTTTAGGTAAGTACTGCCCCGTCCCTATAATAAAATTCATGCCCCATCTCTTAAATATGAGATCCAGTTAATAACTTGTTTCCAGAGAATATGTGTATGGAAAAATATAAAAGAGCAACTTGACATTGAAGCTCTTGACAGGGAGGTCTAATCATTTGAGTCAAATGACACGACTAATCACAAATAAGTTAGGTGCCATGTCTCTGTTGATCCTTCAGAAATCATATGCTAATTATGAGATGGGCAATAAACCCAAACGTAAAAACCAACCACAAAATGGCCTCCAAGTTCTAAAGCCATCCAGGAAAATGCTGCAGAGCAGAGGAGGCTCATGGCAGAGTGACTGATATTCTGGGAGAGATTCTGGAAAGTGTAGAGGACAGGCAATAACTAGGGACAAATGTTGAATAAATGTATCATAATGCTATACGATGTCAAACACACACACACATACACACATACACACACACACATATAAACCTGGAGGAGAGACAGAAGAGAATTCTTAAAAATTTCCACAAACGTATGGCAAATCAAAATTGTACTAAAATATGTGCAGCACACAACTCTACTTTCAGTAATCAGGAGGCTGAGGCAGGAGGATTATGACATTAAGACCATCCTAGGCTCTGTGGTAAGACTTGGTCTCAACATCCTCTCAAAAGAAAAACTACACTAAAAAAAAAAAAAAATATATATATATATATATATATATATATATATATATACCTTTATTTCAACAAAAAATAAGTTTTAAAATATTGTTCAAATATATGTGTGTTCCATTAGAAATTTTTCACATCTATGTAAAAATGCATGTCAACAATACATTTTAAAAGTGATATTACTAATACTAATAAGTTTGTGGTAGCTAATATAATAGCTGAAATTAAATAAGTAGGTTCCTAGAAAATAATCATTTATACATAAAATAATGTGAAGCAGAAAAATATAAATATACTTATTAAAGAATTAACACCAAGTATGGTGGCACACTCCTTTCATTCAAGCACTCAGAAGGCAGAGACAGAAAAAGTTTTATGAGTGAGTTTGATGCCATCCTGGTCTATTTAGGGAGATCCAGGCCTGCCAAGGCTACATAGTGAGGCCCTGTCTTGAAAAGAAAATTAAAAAGTCATTTTGTGTCATCCCAAACTCTGGATTCAAGCAGGAGATCTATTGCAGAGTTGAGGAAAAGGCAGCATAAATCTTAAATGAACTTTACAACAAAAAGAGTACATGTATTTTTAAATATGCTATGAGATTTACATAATTACACCAGCAAAACTTGAAAAATAAGATTAAAAAATACCCTCAAAGATATCTCAAAAAATTATAGAACTGTCTCTTTAAAAAAATCAAATTACTCTCAATCCATAGGAATACATTATTGGTATAAAAAAAAAGGGGGGTTTATTAGAGTTAAACAATGTTAGTTTAACATTTAAAAATCAATAATAACAACTCACTATATTCAAACAAAAAGTAAAGCCATCTCAGTAAATAATGTGAAAAATCTCTATTGTCCTACAGTGTGTTTTATAAGCCTTATGTTCACACTTAAGAACTTGCAATAAACTAATTGCTAAAAAATTGAATTAGAAATTCATGCACCAGCCATGCTTCAGAAACACATTTCCCCAAACCTTCAAGGTACCATTCATTTTTTTATTGTAAACAATTCCCAACCCAGAAACAGATTAAGAACTTGAAGCTTCATTTTATGAGACAATAATAATTTTGTTATGAAAATAAATTAGAGTGTAGTAAAAGAAAATTTATAAACAGTCTCATTTGTGGTGATGAAAGAATAATTAGCTAAATTAGTCCAGCAAAATATGAAAATAATTACCAATGGGTGAGGCTTCAGTAACACAGATGTGGCTTAACATTAGAAAATGACACAGAAAACAAAAAAAAAACAGTGGTTGTCTGCTCTCACAATTTTACGTTGTTCTCGAGTTCTTACTCAATACCAATAAACTAGCAAACTTATTTAATCTTGGAAGCTGATACTCTTGTATACTCAAAGACAAGATTTCAACAAAAATGAATGATACAGATGATACAGCTACTCACTGATAAGTGAGTTGCCAGCCAGTCTGTCCTTTCCATGAGATGTATGTAAAAGTAGATGTTAAGTAAACTTAAATGTAAACTACTTGATATTGATAGCAGTAAGCCTCCGAGATGACAAGAACATCTGGTAAATAAAAGTTACTTTTACAAGTAGGGTCAACTGACCCCACCCCCACCCCCTTGTGTGTGTGTGTGTGTGTGTGTGTGTTTGTGTGTGTGTGTGTGTGTGTGATTTTTTTAAAGAAATCATTTGAACCCCTTTCTATTCTTTCAAATTGGGGAAGATACACATAATAAAACAGAAAACCTATATCAAAAGAAAAGAAAGAACACCAAGCCAATTAATTTGAAATAATAGTATAAATAATACAGGAACGTGTCTGAATAGTGTGAAATGTAGAAGGAAAGCCCCACACAGCCCAACACTGCTTTTTCAGCATCAGTTTTATCAAGATGATGTCGTTGTGTAGCTGTTTCTCTGCACTGAAAACTTCCCTCTTGGGGAGAGGAAAGGATCATGAGACTCCTTAACAAGGAGGACTCAGAGCACAGCTTCTGGATGCTATCTGTGCAGTACCCATTGCAACTCCTCCGGTAGCTGCCTGCAAGTTGCTCTGGGAACTCCTCTAACACAGTCCATGTGAATCTCGCTCACTTACGGGAAGGGCATTTACTAAAGCGACCCAGAGCTACCCCAACGTTTGTAAGCTGGACTTAAACTGACTTCTTGTTTGTTTGGTCCAAAGCTTTTATATCTGAGGTAATCAAAGAAAGATTCCCCAGGAGAAGTTAGTTATGCAACATCATGCTCCTTTCTGCCATACCAATAAGCAAAAAATAACATTTCGATGAAATTAAAATTCATGCAATGTGCTTTTTAATTCAGACTCTGCATTTATCTCAAAAAAATAAAATAAAATCTGTTTTCTGTGTTATTTCTTACAAATGTATGCAAAGCTTTGATTACAATGGAAATGGCACACAAGTTGGAGTTAAGCTGATACAGGATCAAAACCCAGCTCTTCACTTCAATATGTGCATACATTACTAAATGTTGTTGGCCATGACCTTCAGGGGGTTCTAATTGAAATGAAAATGAAGTAAAACTTGTGAATTTCTGGGTACAGCTGCTCTTCTGATACCTCTTGTCTTTCCCATTTCGAAGCTGATCTGGGTGGGAAACACTTTAATTATTCCTTAAACCTAAAGAATGCTCAAACATAACAGAAAACAGCAAAAGATATCACTCATTATACAAATGATGAATCTGAGGCTGGGTAGAGATTTGAATCCAAGGGAGAACACATAAAGTATAACCTCCCCCCTCTATCATCCCTTCTAAAACCCAAACTACAAGATAATGAAAAGAAAAAACTCGACTTCCAAACCTCAACGGGGCTCCTGGCCGAGTTTATCATATCCCGTTAATTTCCATTTACCTAGGCTCCGCCACAAGCTATGCGAGGTGGCAAGCCAGCAAGTTGGATGAAAAGCGACTCCTTTTTTTCCTCTTGCTAAATTGCTCCGTGTCCTTTTGCGAACTACAAAAGCTTGTATGAAAATCCTCCTGCTGAGGCCAGCTCTGGGACGCAGCTCAAGGGCTCCACCTTCAGTCTCAACGGAAAAGGAACCATTGAAAACCATTCCTCTCAGTCCTAACGAGACAGATCTGGAATGATTTTATTTCATGAAATTCAAATCCTACAGCCTTTGTTTTTTTTTTCTTTGTTTGTTTGTTTGTTTGTTTGTTTGTTTGTTTGTTTTTACAAATAATATGGGCCAGACACTTATCTACTATGCACGGTAAGCCAGATAATCTTAAAGTGTGCAAGACTGACTATAAATAACTCAAGTAAACTGGTGGCTTAAACACCTCATGATCTTTCATGTCTTCAGGACTCCTGTCTGCTCTTGTGTTATTTAGCTGCAGCACTAGCTGATAAGCTTTTCATTCCAATTCTCCTATGATGTTTACTATTGTTTTTTAGTGAAGGAAACGTTATTTCTTACCTAGCATACATGTTGATAAACTGCCAGTAGGTTTTGGGTTTTTTTTATTTTGACAGTTTCAATAAGTAAATTGAATGGAATTATTTTTGGAAGAAATATTCTACCTTGACAAATGGAAATGATTCTTGGCTCTATTAAAAGGCATTGCTTAAAGGTTAAAGATTAATTTTCCAAGAGGCACTGGTATGGAATACAACTGACAAAAAGAAAAGAAAAACACAGAAAATTAGTCCCATAATTCCACAGAATTAAATCCCCAAATTGAATTCCCACTTAAATAAAACAGTTTATTTAGTTAATCTCAAAATGAATGACTACATGTTTTCTTTTTTTTATATATATATATATTTTTATTACATATTTTCCTCAATTACATTTCCAATACTATCCCAAAAGCCCCCATAGCGCCCCCCACTTCCCTACCCACCCATTCCCATTCTTTTGGCCCTGGCATTCCCCTATATTGGGGCATATAAAGTTTGCAAGTCCAATGGGCCTCTCTTTCCATTGATGGCCGACTAGACCATCTTTCGATACATATGCAGCTAGAGACAAGAGCTCCAGGGTTCTGGTTAGTACATCATGTTGTTCCAACAATAGGGTTGCAGATCCCTTTAGCTCCTTGGGTACTTTCTCTAGCTTCTCCATTGGGAGCCCTGTAATACATCCAATAGCTGACTGTGTACATCCACTCCTGTGTTTGCTAGGCCCCGGCATCGTCTCACAAGAGACAGCTATATTTGGGTCCTTTCAGCAAAATCTTGCTAGGGTATGCAATGGTGTCAGCGTTTAGAGGCTGATTATGGGACGGATCCCTGGATACAGCAGTCTCTAAATGGTCCATCCTTTCATCACAGCTACTAACTTTGTCTCTGTAACTCCTTCCCTGGGTGTTTTGTTCCCAATTCTAAGAAGGTGCACAGTGTCCACACTTTGGTCTTCATTCTTCTTGAGTTTCATGCGTTTATCAAATTGTATCTTATATCTTGGGTATCCTAAGTTTTGGGCTAATATCCACTTATCAATGAATACATATTGTGTGAGTTCTTTTGTGATTGTGTTACTTCACTCAAGATGATGCCCTCCAGGTCCATCCATTTGGCTAGGAATTTCATAAATTCATTCTTTTTAATAGCTGAGTAGTACTCCATTGTGTAAATGTACCATAATTTCTGTATCCATTCCTCTGTTGAGGGACATCTGGGTTCTTTCCAGCTTCTGGCTATTATAAATAGGGCTGCTATGAACATAGTGGAGCATGTGTCCTTTTTACCGGTTGGGACATCTTCTGGATATATGCCCAGGAGGGGTATTGCTGGATCCTCCGGTAGTACTATGTCCAATTTTCTGAGGAACCGCCAGACTGATTTCCAGAGTGGTTGTACAAGCTTGCAATCCCACCAACAATGGAGGAGTGTTCCTCTTTCTCCACATCCTCGCCAGCATCTGCTGTCACCTGAATTTTTGATCTTAGCCATTCTGACTGGTGTGAGGTGGAATCTCAGGGTTGTTTTGATTTGCATTTCCCTGATGATTAAGGATGTTGAACATTTTTTCAGGTGCTTCTCTGCCATTCGGTATTCCTCAGGTGAGAATTCTTTGTTCAGTTCTGAGCCCCATTTTTTAATGGGGTTATTTGACTTTCTGGAGTCCACCTTCTTGAGTTCTTTATATATATTGGATATTAGTCCCTTATCTGATTTAGGATAGGTGAAGATCCTTTCCCAATCTGTTGGTGGTTTTTTTGTCTTATTGATGGTGTCTTTAGCCTTGCAGAAGCTTTGTAGTTTCATGAGGTCCCACTTGTCAATTCTCGATCTTACAGCACAAGCCATTACTGTTCTATTCAGGAATTTTTCCCCTGTGCCCATATCTTCAAGGCTTTTCCCCACTTTCTCCTCTATAAGTTTCAGTGTCTCTGGTTTTATGTGAAGTTCCTTGATCCACTTAGACTTGACCTTAGTACAAGGAGATAGGAATGGATCGATTCGCATTCTTCTACATGTTAACAACCAGTTGTGCCAGCACCATTTGTTGAAAATGCTGTCTTTCTTCCACTGGATGTTTTTAGCTCCCTTGTCGAAGATCAAGTGACCGTAGGTGTGTGGGTTCATTTCTGGGTCTTCAATTCTATTCCATTGGTCTATTTGTCTGTCACTATACCAGTACCATGCAGTTTTTATCACAATTGCTCTGTAGTAGAGCTTTAGGTCCGGCATGGTGATTCCACCAGAGGTTCTTTTATCCTTGAGAAGAGTTTTTGCTATCCTAGGTTTTTTGTTATTCCAGATGAATTTGCAGATTGCACTTTCTAATTCGTTGAAGAATTGATTTGGAATTTTGATGGGGATTGCATTGAATCTGTAGATTGCTTTTGGCAAGATAGCCATTTTTACAATGTTGATCCTGCCAATCCATGAGCATGGGAGATCTTTCCATCTTCTGAGATCTTCTATAATTTCTTTCTTCAGAGACTTGAAGTTTTTATTATACAGATCTTTCACTTCCTTAGTTAGAGTCACGCCAAGATATTTTATATTATTTGTGACTATTGAGAAGGGTGTTGTTTCCCTAATTTCTTTCTCAGCCTGTTTATTCTTTGTGTAGAGAAAGGCCATTGATTTGTTTGAGTTAATTTTATATCCAGCTACTTGACTACATGTTTTCTATTAAACATATCTTGTGGGGTTATACTTGAGAACAGTAACTAAAATGTTCACTTCTACTGTGGCAAGTGAGAGAAAAATTAGTCATTTCTCTACATTAAAATTGATGGGCATGGATATCAGCATATACCTAC
Source organism: Mus caroli (assembly GCF_978045245.1). Classification (NCBI taxonomy): domain Eukaryota; kingdom Metazoa; phylum Chordata; class Mammalia; order Rodentia; family Muridae; genus Mus; species Mus caroli. The sequence goes on from NW_028227268.1 coordinate 82,366,675, forward strand.
ACACAGGCATAAGATCTTTCCACACCTTATCTTAAGTCTAGATTCATTGCTGACATATTCTCTGTTGCTGTCTTTTTTGACTAAGTCAAATTCTCAGATTTCTAAAGTCTTCATGAAAAGTAGGTACTCAACATAATAGAATTGTGTTTAGAGATTTTTTCTTTCTAATGGGAAATTAAACTTACACATTAAACCTTACAGTTTCCTATTCACCTTATAATAGTGTCTTTTTTTCCTTTTTTCCTTTGTTGGGGCCCCAGACATACCTCTAACAAAAGATGCCATAGAGAAATGTGAGTTTTGTGCCTCTCACTACTGTGAACGAAAATTCCTGGAATTGTTGACAGAGTTTAGAGATTAGAATTGCAGCCTGTACAGAGTTTGGGATGTTGAAGATCCAAAAGCTAGTTACCACATCTTGGGTTAGCAGTTTTTGTCCACCTTTGTGTCATAACTAACATCTTGTAACTAATAGATAGAAACATTTGGAATTAATTAACTAAAAGTACTACTGGTGTGCACTGACCCAAAAACTAAGAATGCCATCAGGTAACATCTTGGGGGTATAGAAAAGGTTTCCCCCATCTACTCTCACCACCTCACTGATATCTCCACCAATTTATTTTAAACTTGTCTGAATTTGTGACTTTCTTTGCTCGGTGAATCTATAAAACTCCTTTCCCATTAGAATGTGACAATTGGCAACCTAAATCTGTGTTCCTGGGGTGTGGTCACTAAGAATGGCTTCAGATAAACTAGCTTTTCTCTTTTAGATGAGAGCTGTGGCTTTTGTATCAAAACTGGTAAGAAAGAGGGGATTACTACTCTAAGAGAGTAAGAATTCAAATAAAGTTGAATTTTTATGACCCAGAGTTTTCATAGTCCTTATGTATCTACAGACTCTTACAGAGTAAATATTTGAAGCTCAGGGTAGTTTCTTCTGGCTGAGCTTCATAACATTCGCAAAATATCTTCTATTCTTCACAGTGACCCAATGGTTTGGTTCTTTTATAAGCCCTTGCTTTGTTGTTGAGAAGACAAAATACTAGAAAATTCAGCCTGGAGGCACTCACCTGTAAACTCAGCATTCAAAATCTTGAAGAAGGAGAATCATGAATTTGAGGCAAATCTGGGCTACAGTGACTCCATAAGTGGATGATAGACAAACAGACAGACAAAATAAGGGAGATAGATGAACACAGAGTTATGTCGGCGGAACTAAAATCAAAACTCGTAATACCTACAACTATGCCCTATACAGCAAGCCTTCTATTAATTCTGCATGGACCCATCCAATTCAAAATAAATATTTTAGTGTTTCTATTTAACAGACATTACATTGCATGGAAATGCAGCATGGGCATGCTAGGGTAGTTCTCTAAGAACTAAGAACAATTTCACAAAGGCTGGGGACCACCGTATTGGAGAGCAAGTGGGAAGACTGCTGAAGGTGGTAGACAAGCTCTTAAGTGAGACACAGCTGCATTCAAACCCCAGCTTCACTACAACCTGCTGGTTAACCTAGGTCAAGTACTCAGCATTTCTAGGCACTAGTTTTTTTAGTAAGTTGAAAAGAGAAAACAACAAACTGTTCTCTGCTGCATTAAATAAAGAGTGCAACTCTGTCAAGCTTGCAGACAGGAGCCTAGCATGACCATCTCCTGAGAGTCTTCATCCAGCAATGGATGGAAACAGGGTGCAGATCCATGAAGAAATATCCGGGGGAGCTCAGGGAGTCTTGTGGAAGGGTGGGGGATAGAACTGAGTGAACAGGAGAATTGAGGACACCATGAGAACACCTACAGAGTCAACTTACCTGGGCCCATGGGGCTCACAGAGACTGAACCACCAACCAAAGAGTATGCAGGGGCTAGACCTAGGCCCCCACACATTTGTAGCAGATGTCCAGCTTGGTCTTCATGTGGTTCTCCTAACAACTGGAATGTGGGGGTTGCCTCTGACTCTATTGCCTGCCATTCTATCCCCTTACCCTATCTGGACTTCCAGGTTGTGCCTCGGTAAGAGAGGATGTGCTTAGTCCTTCTGGAACAAGATGTCCCAAGGTGACATGGTATCCAAGGTGGAGCTTCCCCTTCTCTGAGGAAAAGGGGAAGGGGAAATGGAGAGAGGGATTTGTAAGGACAAGTCTGGGAAGAAAGGGAGGGAGAGAGGCTGCAATTGGGACATAATGTGAATAAAACAACAAATTATGAAAAAAAAAAGAAAAATGTACAAACAACAAACATTATTTTCATCACAGGAAAACTAGGACAGCTTAGGCTTTTTGTTCCCACCGAGTGTTTGTTCATCATCTCAGCTTCTAGAAATCTTTGTTTCTCCTCTTGGCCCAAGCATAAGACATTTGCTATCCCAAAAGAATGAATGTGGAACATTGTTATTCCTAAGTCTCCAGGAAAACTATGATTATAGTTCCAAAGTAAATATGCAAGCTCACTTGTTCTCTGTCTTCTCTGCTCTCCTTGGTGAAAATCCAAACACACTCTCACATATCATATTTCAGTTAAAATAGATTAATACTAAGTGCTTCAGAAGTTGGAGATGTGGCTCAGTCAGTAGTCCACATCCCTCATATACATAATACCTTGCGTTCCATCCCCAGCACCACATAAAATAGGGCCTGTAATCCGAGCTCATAGAAGGAGCAGATATGACAAATAGACCTGGTATAGCTGTCTCGTATAAGGCTATGCCAGTGCCTGGCAAATACAGAAGTCAATGCTCACAGTCATCTATAAGATGGAACATAGGGCCCCCAATAGAGAAGCCAGAGAAAGCACCCAAGGAGCTGAAGGGGTCTGCAACCCTATAAGTGGAACAACAATATGAACTAACCAGTAACCCCAGGGCTCGTGTCTCTAGCTTCGTATGTAGCAGAAGGTGGCCTAGTCGGCCATCACTGGAAAGAGAGGACCCTTGGTATTGCAAACTTTATATGCCCCAGTACAGGGGAACACCAGGGCCAAGAAGTGGGAGTGGGTGGGTAGGGGAACAGGGTGGGGGACGGTATAGGAAACTTTTGGGATAGCATTTGAAATTTGAAATGTATATAAAGAAAATATCTAATTAAAAAATGTGCTAAAAAAAAACAAAAAAAGTCTGGGCTCATTCTTGACTGTACAGTGAGCTCCAGGCCAGCCTGAACTGTACAAGACCTTAAGGAAATGATAGACACAAAATTCTTAATAAACACTTTTTTCGGTGAAAACAAGAAATGGATACAAGCTCCACAGAAAGATGTGTGTTGCTGTATTTGTAACGTTAAAATAGCACCTCAGAATGACAGATAATTGCTCAGGTTCATTGTTTCATTTGAAAGAAATGAAATTCATGACCATGCCTTTTGATTTCATGTCTAGTTTTGAAGAAACCACATCTATATAGGTTTTTTTGGTCAAATAAGAGATCCAATTGTTATTAGCAAGAATTTCTTCCCAAAGAAATGTAAAGCAAAACTATTAACTCCCAAAGTAACTCAAAGCCATTTTTAGAAGAAAAGTTATACATAAACTATTCAATTCTGCTCCCAGTTCATAGCTCAGACAATTAGAGATGGCTCAGAGATTAGTTAACTACTGCAGCTTTTTGTTTTGTTTTGTTTTGTAGGTGATTTTTGGTTTTGTTTTTCCGGTTTGTTTGTTTGTTTGTTTGTTTGTTTGTTTGTTTAGTATCTTCCTGGCTTTTCCTTCTTTCTGGAAATTAACTTCTCTCAAATATTCAACTTCTCCATCAGGGTTAAAATTGATTATCCTTCTCTGCCTGCTTATTGGGTGAACCAACATGAAAATCCAGAGTAGTTTTCAATATCAAATACGCTAATTAGTCTTAGGAGTTAAATTAGAAGATAAGAGAGGTCATTTGTGACCGTGAGACTAATAAGGCAAAGAGAGAGTTCAGAGGCATAGGAAAATTTTGGAAGAGAGAATATGTGGAGTAAAGGACTTTAAGCGAGAAAGCAGCTTTCTGAATGCTAACCATCTCCAGTCCCATGCATCAGTGATTCATGAAGCCAAGCTCTACTCTCCATCCTTGTTTTCATTGTGTGCGTGACAATGTGTGAGCATATTGTGAATGTGAGTATACCTTTATGAGTGTGTGCATTTGAGTGTGAGCACACCCATGTGCATATATGTAAGTCTGAGTGTCTATGTCTACTTCATTTGGTCTTAAGTTAGGGGTGTTGTTTGTCAGCCAACTCCTCTCAAAATGAAAAATCATAAATGGGCTCTTTCCAGCACTATTTTCCAGAGCAGGGGAAGAACCATTTTATGTAATCCATCTAACTCAGAGATCTACATTCAATTCCTTCCTTGACAACACACTTTCTTCCTACAATATTAATCACTACTTAACTTTCTCAAAATTTTGCTGGAGAGCAATTATGAAAAACTCAAATGTTTTTTTTTAAATAGCTATTAGCAATCAGCTTCATCACATGCCAGATCGTAAATTAAATTATAGCATACTGGTAAGATGCCAGCGATGGTTTTAAAACTGCCAATACTTCAGATATATTAAAATAAGCAATAAAATCCCTGAAATTTGATGGGCGCTTAACTTACTGACTTGGCTATGAGACACTGTCCTCTGACCACAATACATGTGCACAAAATCAACAAATTAAAATGTAATAAACACTTAGAGAAGAAAGGGAATACTGTAGAACTTTCTGTCTTAAAACCCATTGCATTCTTTTTACACACAGTAGAAAAACAAGTCCATAATGATTCAAAGGGCATCTTCACATCCTCCCCTGGGCCATTGCCAATCCTGATGGTATGCTACGCATTGACATAAATGAAATCAACACAAGAAGGAAATCTGAGAAAAAAAAACAGACTGAAAGATTTAAAATCCATTTCCACCCAGTGTGCATCATTCTCTAATCAAAGATACTTATTGTCTGCATAGTGTCAAATAGGGTTCAATCCTGGTATGCTACAGTGAAGAATAAAGGAAACAATTTTCTTTAAGGGGCTGACACTGTGATGGGGAAAGTGCATGGTAGATAATAAAATTGAGTTAAAAATTCTATAGATAAATGTCAAGTACCGTAAGTGTTCCAGAAAATCAAGTAATGAACTGGATACAGTGAGTTTGAGGCCAGCATAAGCCAGAAAGCCAGAGACCAATCTTAAATAAATGAGAAAGGGTATATAAAAATATACTATTCATTCAATAAATAAATGACTTTTGAAATGAGTTTCACAAGCTGGAAATAACTTTCAAATTCTTTTAAACAATAGGTAAGATGCCAAGACACAGAATAATGAATTGAGAGCTGTGACTTCTTGGAAAGATGAGGCAGTGAAATCATAAGTTCAAGGCCAGCTTCAGCTAAAGGGTGACCTCAAGACCAATTTGGGCTGCCCAAAGCTATACAGTGAGATCCAGGCCAGTATGACCTACAGAAGTCTTGCCTAAGAAAAGCAAAACCAACCATGAGTTCTGGGGCTACACAGCTCCATAATGAACTGCTGGTCTAATGTATACAAGAATATAGTTCTAGCCCCTCATTCCATGAAGAAATTTAATTAATTAATTAACTAATTAATTAATTAAAAGTATCTATCGAAGATTCCTTTAGCATTAAACTTTGATCACCAACACAATTATTTTATGACTGTAATAAAAAGAAATTCCTGTGCTAGGACTGCCTACCAGGAAGGAAATCCCACTTATGCTTTCTCTACAGATGTCAGAACCAGTCACTTGAATTTTATTATTCCATCAGCAGACCCTCAGCTTTAGACAGAATAGACCTTTAGAATTCATAGCTAAAACTGAAATGTATTAGCTATAAATCATTTACTTCATCAGAAAGCAAAAGCTTTAAGTATAAATTTGTGTGTTCAGGAAGCAAACATAAGAACATAAGCAACAGAAACCAAAGTTACTTGTCATCATCAGAACCCAATTCTCCGACAATAGCAAATCCTGGATACACCATCACATCAGAAAAGCAAGATTTGGATCTAAAATCACTTCTCATGATGACGATAGAGGACATTAAGAAGGACATAAATAACTCCCTTAAAGAAATACAGGAGAACACAGGTAAACAGGCAGAATCCCTTAAAGACAAAACACAAAAATCCCTTAACTAATTACATGAAAACACAAACAGGTGAGCAGTATGAACAAAAACATCCAAGATCTAAACATGGAAATAGAAAGAATAAAGAAATCACAAAGGGAGACAACCGTGGAGTTAGAAAACCCAGGAAAGAGATCAGGAGTCATAGATGAATGCATCACCAACAGAATACAAGAGATAGAAGAGAAAATTTCAGGTGCAGAAGATACCATAGAAAACATTGACACAATAGTCAAAGAAAATGCAAAAGGCTAAAAGCTCCTAACCCAAAACATCAAGGAAATCCAGGACATAATGAAAAGACCAATCCTAAGGATAATAGGTATAGAAGAAAGTGAAGATCCCAATTTAAAGGTACAATAAATATCTTCAACCAAATTATAGAAGAAAACTTCCCTAACCTAAAGAAAGAGATGGCCCTTCTGGTCAGTGCCAGCAATGGGTCACCTTGGGCACGGAGTCGGTTGACGCCCCCCAAGGTCCCTAGAGGACTCTCCACACAATCTTAGGACCACCAGTGAGTGGAACACAATTTCTGTTCCAATCCAATCGCACTGGACCTAAGACAGCATTAGGGAAGAAGAAAACCTGGCCTGACCAGGGTCACAAGTCCCTTCCAGTCGGCACCAGCACCTGGTCACCTTGGGCGCAGAGTCGGCAGACACCCCCAAGATCCCTAGAGAACAGCTTCTGAGGCAGACACAATTTCTGGCTCCAGACATCCGAGCAGCTTCCCTGCCAGAGAAGTGTCCGCCCCGCCCAGGAGGGCTTTACCAGAGCACCTGGGGGAGCCATCTTGGTTCCCGGATCCCTCTAAGACTAGTCTGTGCAGGTGAGAGTGTGGACTACAGAAGCTAACAGCTTCTGAGATGAGCCCTGTTTCAGGCCTACATCTTCTGCCTGGAGGCAGGCCCGAACATCAGATATTTGTGCACCTTCCCTGCAAAAGGAGAGCTTGCCTACAGAGAGTACTTTGATCACTGAAACTCAGGAGAGAGCTAGTGTCCCATATCTTCTGAAAGGGGCTAACAGAATCACGAAAGGAACAAGCACTAACTGGAGACAACTAACTCCAGAGATTACCAGATGACTAAAGGCAAATGTAAGAATCTTACTAACAGAAACCAAGACCACTCACCATCATCAGAACGCTGCACTCCCACCTCACCCAGTCCTGGGCACCCCAAAACACCCAAAAACCTAGACACGGATTTAAAAGCATATCTCATGATAATGGTAGAGGACATCAAGAAGGACTTTAATAACTCACTTAAAGAAATAAAGGAGAACACTGCTAAAGAGTTACAAGTCCTTAAAGAAAAACAGGAAAACACAACCAAACAGGTAGAAGTCCTTGAAGAAAAACAGGAAAACACATCCAAACAGGTGATGGAAATGAACAAAACCATACTAGACCTAAAAAGAGAAGTAGACACAATAAAGAAAACACAAAGTGAGGCAACACTGGAGATAGAAAACCTAGGAAAGAAATCTGGAACCATAGATGCGACCATCAGCAACATAATACAAGAGATGGAAGAGAGAATCTCAGGTGCAGAAGATTCCATAGAGAACATCAGAACAACAATCAAAGAAAATGCAAAAAGCAAAAACATCCTAAGTCAAAACATCCAGGAAATCCAGGACACAATGAGAAGACCAAACCTACGGATAATAGGAGTAGATGAGCATGAAGATTTTCAACTTAAAGAGCCAGCAAATATCTTCAACAAAATTATGGAAGAAAACTTCCCAAACCTAAAGAAAGATATGCCCATGAACATACAAGAAGCCTACAGAACTCCAAATAGACTGGACCAGAAAAGAAAGTCCTTCCAACACATAATAATCAGAACAAAAAATGCACTAAATAAAGATAGAATATTAAAAGCAGTAAGGGAAAAAGGTCAAGAAGCATATACAGGCGGGCCTATCAGAATTACACCAGACTTTTCACCAGAGACTATAAAAGTCAGAAGATCCTGGGCAGATGTTATACAGACACTAAGAGAACACAAATGCCAGCCCAGGCTACTATACCCACCAAACTTTCTATTACCATAGATGGAGAAACCAAAGTATTCCACGATGAAACCAAATTCACACATTATCTTTCCATGAATCCAGCCCTTCAAAGGATGATAACAGAAAAAAAAAAAAAAAAAAAAAAAAAAAACAATACAAGGACAGAAACCATGTCCTAGGAAAAGCAAGAAAGTAATCCTTCAACAAACCTAAAAGAAGACAGCCACAAACAAGAACAGAATGCCAACTCTAACAACAAAAATAATAGGAAGCAACAATTACTTTTCCTTAATATTTCTTAATACCAATGGACTCAATTCCCCAATAAAAAGACATAGACTAACAGACTGGCTACACAAACAAGACCCAACATTCTTCTGCTTACAGGAAACCTGTCTCAGGGAAAAAAGACAGAAACTACCTCAGAATGAAAGGCTGGAAAACAATTTTCCAAGCAAATGGTCTGAAGAAACAAGCTGGAGTAGCCATTCTAATATCTAATAAAATAGACTTCCAATCCAAAGTTATAAAAAAGACAAGGAGGGACACTTCATTCACATCAAAGGTAAAATCCTCCAAGAGGAACTATCAATTCTGAATATCTATTCTCCAAATGCAAGGGCAACCACATTCATTAAAGAAACTTTAGTGAAGCTCAAAGCACAAATTGCACCTCATACAATATTAGTGGGAGACTTCAACACACCACTCTCATCAATGGACAGATCGTGGAAACAAAAATTAAACAGGGACACAGTGAAACTAGAAGTTATGAAACAAATGGATTTAACAAATATCTACAGAACATTTTATCCTAAAACAAAAGGATATATCTTCTTCTCAGCACTTCACGGTACCTTCTCCAAAATTGACCACATAATTGATCACAAAGCAGGCCTCAACAGATTAAAAAAATATATTAAAATTGTTCTATATATCCTATAAGATCACCATGAACTAAGGCTGATCTTCAATTACAATATAAATAATAGAAAGCCAATGTTCACAAAGAAACTGAATAACACTCTTCTCAATGATACCTTGGTCAAGGAAGGAATAAAGAAAGAAATTAAGGTCTTTTTGGACTTTGGAACAAAAGGAAGCTAATTCACCCAAGAGGAGTAGATGATAGGAAATAATCAAACTCAGGGGCGAAATCAACTAAGTGGAAACAAGAAGAACTATTCAAAGAATCAACCAAACGAAGAGCTGGTTCTTTGAGAAAATCAACAAGATAGATAAACCCTTATCCAGACTCACTAGAGGGCATAGGGACAACATCCTAATTAACAAAATCAGGAATGAAAAGGGAGACATAACAACAGATCCTGAAGAAATCCAAAACACCATCAGATCCTTCTACAAAAGGCTATACTCAACAAAACTGGAAAACCTGGATGAAATGGACAAGTTTCTAGACAGATACCAGGTACCAAAGTTAAATCAGGATCAGGTTAATGAGATAAATAGTCCTATATCCCCGAAAGAAATAGAAGCAGTCATTAATAGTCTGCCAACCAAAAATGCTCAGGACCAGATGGGTTTAGTGCAGAGTTCTTTCAGACCTTCAAAGAAGATCTAATTCCAGTTCTTCACAAACTTCCACAAAATAGAAGCAGAAGATACCCTGCCCAATTCATTCTATGAAGCCACAATTACTCTGAAACCACAAAAAGACCCAACAAAGATAGAGAATTTCAGAACAATTTCCCTTATGTATATCAATGCAAAAATACTCAATAAAATTCTCGCTAACTGAATCCAAGAAGACATCATAACAATCATCCATCCTGACCAAGGAGGTTTCATTCCAGGGATGCAGAAATGGTTCAATATACGAAAATATGTCAACACAATTCACTATATAAACAAACTCAAAGACAAAAACCACATGATCATCTTGTTAGATGCAGAGAAAGCATTTGACAAAATCCAACACCCATTCATGATAAAAGTCTTGGAAAGATCAGGAATTCAAGGCCCATACCTAAACATGGTAAAAGCAATCTACAGAAAACCAGTAACCAACATCAAAGTAAATGGTGAGAAGCTGGAAGCAATCCCATTAAAATCAGGGACTAGACAAGGCTGCCCACTTGCTCCCTACCTATTCAACATAGTACTGGAAGTCCTAGCCAGAGCAGTTCGACAACAAAAGGAGATCAAGGGGATACAAATTGGAAAGGAAGAAGTCAAAATATCACTTTTTGCAGATGATATGATAGTATATATATATATATATATATATATATATATATATATATGTGTGTGTGTGTGTGTGTGTGTGTGTGTGTGTGTGTGTCCCTAAAAACTCCACCAGAGAACTCCTAAACCTGATAAACAACTTCAGTGAAGTAGCTGGTTATAAAATTAACTCAAACAAGTCAATGGCTTTTCTCTACACAAAGGATAAACAGGCTGAGAAAGAAATTAGGGAAACAACACCCTTCTCAATAGTCACAAACAATATAAAATACCTTGGCATGACTCTAACTAAGGAAGTGAAAGATCTGTATGATAAGAACTTCAATTCTCTGAAGAAAGAAATCAAAGATCTCAGAAGATGGAAAGATCTCCCACGCTCATGGATGGGCAGGATCAATATAGTAAAAATGGCTATCTTGCCAAAAGCAATCTACAGATTCAATGCAATCCCCATCAAAATTCCAACTCAATTCTTCAACGAATTAGAAAGGGCAATATGCAAATTCATCTGGAATAACAAAAAACCTAGGATAGCAAAAACTCTTCTCAATGATAAAAGAACATCTGGTGGAGTCACCATGCCTGACCTAAAGTTGTACTACAGAGCAATTGTGATAAAAACTGCATGGTACTGGTATAGCGACAGACAAGTAGACAAATGGAATAGAATTGAAGACCCAGAAAGGAACCCACACACCTACGGTCTCTTGATCTTTGACAAGGGAGCTAAAACCATCCAGTGGAAAAAAGACAGCATTTTCAACAAATAGTGCTGGCACAACAGGCAGTTACCATGCAGAAGAATGCATATTGATCCATTCCTATCTCCTTGTACTAAGGTCAAATCTAAGTGGATCAAGGAACTCAACATAAGCCAGAGACAGTGAAACTTATAGAGGAGAAGGTGGTAAAAAAAAAAAAAAAAAAAAAAAAAAAAAAAAAAAAAAAAAAAAAAAAACTCAAAGATATGGGCACAGGGGGAAAATTCCTGAATAGAACAGCAATGGATTGTGCTATAAGATCAAGAATCGACAAATGGAACCTCATAAAATTGCAAAGCTTCTGTAAGGCAAAAGACACCTTCAATAACACAAAAAGGACACCAACAGATTGGAAAAGGATCTTTACCTATCCTAAATCAGATAGGAGACTAATATCCAATATATATAAAGAACTCAAGAAGGTAGACTCCAGAAAAACAAATAACCCCAAGAATTCTCACCCGAGGAATACCGAATGCCTGAGAAGCACCTGAAAAAAATGTTCAGCATCCTTAAGCATTAGGGAAATGCAAATCAAAGCAACCCCAAGATTCCACCTCACACCAGTCAGAATGGCTAAGATCAAAAATTCAGGTGACAGCAGATGCTGGCAAGGATGTGAAGAAAGAGGAACACTCCTCCATTATTGGTGGGGTTGCAAGCTTGTACAACCACTCTCGAAATCAGTCTGGTGGTTCCTCAGAAAATTGAACATAGTACTACCGGAGGATCCTGCAATACCTCTCCTGGGCATTTATTTAGAAGATGTTCCAACTGGTAAGAAGGACACATGCTCCACTATGTTCATAGCAGCATTATTTATAATAGCCAGAAGCTGGAAAGAATCCAGACGTCACTCAACAGAGGAATGGATACAGAAAATGTGATACATTTACACAATGGAGTACTACTCAGTTATTAAAAAGAATGAAATTATGAAATTCCTAGGCAAATGGATGGACCTGGAGGGCATCATCCTGATTGAGGTAACCCAATCACAAAAGAACTCACATGATATAGACTCACTGATAAGTGAATATTAGCCCAGAAACTTTGAATACCCAAGATACAAGATACAATTTGCAAAACACATGAAACTCAAGAAGAACGAAGACCAAAGTGTGGACACTTTGCCCCTTCTTAGAATTGGGAACAAAACACCCATGGAAGGAGTTACAGTGAGAAAGTTTGGAGCTGAGACAAAAGGATGACGCATTTAGAGACTGCCATCCATCCCACAATCAGTCCAAATGCTGACACCATTGCATACGCTAGCAAGATTTTGCTGAAAGGACCCAGATATAGCTGTCTCTTGTGAGGTTATGCCAGGGCCTCACAAACATACAAGTGGATGCTCACAGTCAGCTATTGAATGGATCACAGGGCCCCCAAAAGAGGATCTAGAGAAAGTAGCCAAGGAGCTAAAGGGGTCTGAAACCCTATAGGTGGAACAATAATATGAACTCACCAGTACCCCCCAGAGCTCATGTCTCTAGCTGCATACGTAGCAGAAGATGGCCTAGTCAGCCATCATTGGAAAGAGGGGCACATTGGTCTTGCAAACTTTATAAGCCTCAGTACAGGGAATGCCAGGGCCAAGAAGTGGGAATGGGTGGGGAAGGGAGTCGGGGAGGGGAGGGTATGGGGAACTTCTGAGATAGCATTGGAAATGTAAATGAAGAAAATGCCTAATAAAAAATAGAAAGAAAGAAAGAAAGAAAGAAAGAAAGAAAGAAAGAAAGAAAGAAAGAAAGAAAGAAAGAAAGAAAGAAAGAAAGAGATGGCCATGAACATACAAGAAGCCTACAGAGCTCTAAATAGACTGGACCCGAAAAGAACTTCCTCCCACCACATAATAGTCAAAACACCAAATGCACAAAACAAAGTAGAATATTAAAATCAGTAAAGAAAAAAAGTCAAGGAACATATAAAACCTGACCTATCAAAATTACACCAGACTTCTCGCCAGAGACAATGAAAGCTAAAAAAATCCTGGGACGATGTCATGCAGACCCTAAGAAAAGACAAATGCCAGCCCAGGCTACTTATACCCAGCAAAACTCTCAATTACCATAGACAGTGAAACCAAGACATTCCAAGACAAAACCAAATTTACGCAATATCTTTCCACAAATCCAGCCCTACAATAGATAATAGATGGAAAACACCAACACAAGAGGGAAACTACACCCTAGAAAAAGCAAGAAAGCAATTTTTCAACAAACCCAAATGAAGTTAACCACACAAACTTAATTCCATCTCTAACAACAAAAATAACAGGAAGTAACAATCACTTTTCTTTAATATCACTGAACACAATGGACTCAGCTCCCCAATAAAAAGACATAGACTAACAGACTAGATATGTAAACAGAACCCATTTTGCTGCATACAGGAAACACACCTCAGTGACAAAGACAGACACTACCTCAGAGTAAAAGGTCGGAAGACAATTTTCCAAGCATATGGGCCCAAGAAACAATCTGGAGTAACCATTCTAATATCAAACAAAATCAACTTTCAACTAAAATAACACACGCACCTATGATTTACATAAGAAGAAACTGATTTAGCAAGAGATGCATGGTTATAACAAATAAATATGTTTAAGAAGAAGTCAAGAAGGATAGGATCCACATGAATACAGTACCAGTAACATAGGCAACCTGAAGAAATGAAAACAACCAAATACTCCAGACTATTCACCTCAATATGTCAAATGACCCCTCCACAAAATAGTGTTCAAGTGAAAAAGACATGATATCAATCTGCATTTAGGTGCAGCAGATTCTAATTAAAACATTTCAGGTCTCAAGTAATTTTGGAAACCTGAGTATATAATGTCCTCCAAGACTTTTGCAGTCCTGGAATGGATTGAGGGCAGTCTTCAAGTTACCCATGCTTCCCAAATTAATTTGGAATATCTATGATATCTACCCTGGAATTAACTGAAGTAAACACATTGGAACTTCTTTGTCAGATGCTGAAAATCTAGAGAAGAAAACAAAATATCAACATCATGTACCAATTTATAGTTTTCAAATTACACCAGATCTTCAAAGAACTCACAAAGATTGCATTTGTTTCTCTTCCAACTCCTTCACCCTTTCTAAGACAATCATATACAACCAGTACCCATTCTATGGTTGAACACATTAAGACTCAGAATTTAAGAGTGAGTTCTGAGATTCTCAACTGTGGAAGAAGAGGAAAAATGGGTACAATGGAGGATTGAAAGTACTACTTACTTAAAAATCAATGCTACAATAGAAACAGATGTGTAAAAGTTGGGGTCTTAGACAGATGCACTTAGCACTTAAAATAAGCAGAATGCATAGAAATAAACACTTATCTAGGACTAATTGGCTATCCTGGGTCTTTTGTTGCATATCAATTGGAAGATTTTCTATTTATGGGAATAATGAGTTGAGAATATTAATCGTGATTTCATTGAATCAGTAAATTGTTTTGGTACGAAGGTCTTTTTTCACAATGTAAATTCTACCAAGCTATATGCTTGGGAGGTCTTCAAATTCTAGTATATTTCTTAATCTCTTTCTTCATACATTTAAAGTTTTCACTGTAGAAAATTTTTACCTCTTTTGTTATGTATATTCTAAGTATTTTATTTTGTTTGAGAAACTGGGAAGAGGATAGTGTCCATGATCTCTTTCTCAGCATACTTGTTACTGATAAATTTTGTAAGTCAACTATGTATCATAACACTTTGCTGAAATTATTGATAATTTCCACAATTTTTCTACTCAAATTTGGTATTTGGTATAAGATAATATAATCTTCAATAGAAAATAATTTGACTTAATACTTTCCCACTTGTATCCCTTCTCTTGCCTTATTGCTCCAGCTATTGCTTCAATCACATTATGGATGAGCACCAGGGATAGTAGGCAGTCCTCTCCCACTTCTGATTTTAGTGGGGCTTATTAATGGTTGTATTCATTTACAATGATATTGGCCATGGGTTTGTCATACATAACCTTTATTATGTTGGAATATGTTTCCTACAGTCCTACTTGTTCTAGGGTTTTTATTAAGAAGACATGTTGAATCACATCAAAGACTTTTTCTCTTTCTTTCTTTCTTTCTATTTTTTTTTTTTTTTTTTTGCTTCTATTGAAATGATCATATGATTCTTGCAATTTTTTTGACCATGTATTTGGCACATTACATTTATTTCTTATATAGGTTAAAAATAAAAAATAAAACAATGATCATTATAAAAAATAAAATAAATTTGTGTGTTTACAGTGTCCTTCTTGTGTCCTTTGGTCTTTTCCTTACTGGTGTGTTATCCAGAATTTCCTCTGCATTATGCAGCTGACAATACAGCATATTTCCTTGAATGTCACTCAAAATCACAATGTACAACATCAGGACAGCCACTGGGGTCGAGTTCTCTCAGTGCCACCATGCCATGCTTACCCTAGGTTGAAAAAAGATCATTGAATTTTCAATTCAAGTGACATATATTAGCTAAAGTTATCAAAAGACATAAAATCCTTTTCTAAGAATGCTTAAATTTTTTGATTTAGAAAAAATTATATGAATATTTATTTCCCAAAACCTCAATTAATGAAGACAAAGGAATGTCCTCCCTGTTCACATAAGACCCTGATTTTCAGAGTAAATTACAATTATAAATTTAACAGTATTCGTAGTAAGTAATTGCAAGTACTGTTCACCAAAAAAAAAACCAAATAGTCATTTCTGAAAATGTAACAAAAAGCCAGATAGTGTTTCTTATGTATATAAGTATTGCATTTGGTTCATTCCTGTCGGAGTCAGCCCCACACCACCTTGGGTGCAAACTCGGTGGACTGTCACATGGTCCCCAGAGGACTCTCCGCGCCACAGGCGCCCTAGAAGACCCAGGATCTTGAAATTACTGGTGAGTGGAACGCATCTTCTGTTCCAAAACAACCAGGAGGGTTCTGTGCCAGTAGGAACAGGGACACAGGAAATCTGCCAGACCAGCTGCTGGGGTTTGTTTGAGTCAGCACCAGCCCCACACCACCTTAGGCACAAAAACTGCAGATGGTCCCAGGGTCCCTGGGGGACTCTCCACACCGCAGGTACCCTAGAACACCCAGAATCTTGGGATCACTGAGGAGAGTCAGCATCCAGAGAGGGCTCTGACCCTGGGACTCAGGTAAGAGTGCCATTTTGTATCCCGGGTCTCTCAGAGACCAGTCCATTAAGTACAGCACATGGGCCTCAGAAGCAACAAAGCTTCTTGGACAGGGTCCTTTTGGGCCTTCATCCTCAGCCAGTAGGCATAGCTGAGACCCAGACGTCTGGGCACCTTCCCCTCCAGAGGAGAATCAGCCTCCAGGGAGGGCTCTTACAACAGGAATCAGGTGAAAGTACCATCTTGTACCCTGGGTATCTAAGGGACCAGTCCAGGCAGGAGAGCACGTGGGCTCCAGAAGCAACAGAGCCTCTTAGGCAGGGTCCGTTCGGACCTAAATATTCAGTCAGGAGGTGGATCTGAGCTCCAGACCTCTGTGCACCTTCCCTACAAGAAGAGAGCTTGATTGCAGACAGTGCCCTGAGCACTGGGACTCAGAAGAGAGTTGGACTCCCAGGAGTGCTGACAGAGGCTAACAGAATCACAGGCGGGACAAGCTCCAGCAAGAGACAGCTAGAATATCTAACATCAGAGATGTTACCAGATGGAGAAAGGCAAATGTAAGAATCTTACTAACAGAAACCAAGACCACTCAGAATCAGAAAGAAACCAGTATGCCCAACAGAGTGAGTCCTGGATACCCCCAACACACCTGATAAACAAGATTCAGATTTAAAATCCTATCTCATGATGCTGGTAGAGGATTTTAAGAAGGACACTAATAATTTACTTACAGCAAACACAGAAATGGATGCTCACAGTCAGCTATTGGATGGATCCCAGGGCCCCCAATGGAGGAGCTAGAGAAAGTACCGAAGGAGCTAAAGGGATCTGCAACCCTTTGGGTGGAACAACATTATGAACTAACCAGTACCCCGGAGCTCTTGACTCTAGCTGCATATGTATCAAAAGATGGCCTAATTAGCCATCACTGGAAAGAGAGGCCCATTGGACTTGCAAACTTTATATGCCCCAGTACAGGGGAACACCAGGGCCAAAAAGTGGGAGTGGGTGGGTAGGGGAGTGGGGTGGGAGGGTATGGGGGACTTTTGGGGTAGCATTGGAAATGAAAATGAGGAAAATACCTAATAAAAAATATAAAAAAAAAATACAGGAAAACACTGCTAAACAGGTAGAAGTCCTTAAAGAGGAAGCACAAAACTCCCTCAAAGAATTATAGGAAAACACTGCTAAACAGGTAGAAGACGTTTAAAACGAAACACAAAAATCTCTTAAAGAATTACAGTATACACAACAAAACAGGTGATATAATTAAACAAAACCATCCAAGATTTAAAAATGGAAGTAGAAACAATGAAGAAAACCCGAAGGGAGACAACTCAGGAGATAGAAATCCAGGAATGATAGATGCAAACATCAGCAGCAGAATACAAGAGATGGAAGAGAGAAATCTCAGGTGCAGAAGATTCCATAGAGAACATGAACACAACAATCAAAGACAATGCAAAATGTAAAAAGATCCTAACTCAAAACATCCAGGAAATCCAGGACACAATGAGAACACCAAACCTACAGATAATAGGAGTAGATGAGAATGAAGATTTTCAACTTAAAGGGCCAGCAAATATCTTCAACAAAATTACAGAAGAAAATTTTCCTAACCTAAAGAAAGAGATGGCCATAAACATACAAGAAACCTACAGAACTCCAAATAGACTGGACCAGAAAAGAAATTCATCCCAACACATAATAATCAGAACAACAAATGCACTAAATAAACATAGAATGTTAAAAGCAGTAAGGGAAAAAGGTCAAGTACAATATAAAGGCAGACTTCTCACCAGAGACAATGAAAGCCAGAAGATCCTGGACAGATGTTATGCAGACCCTAAGAGAACACAAATGTCAGCCCAGGCTACTATAACCAGCAAAACTCTCAATTACTATAGATGGAGAAACCAAAGTATTCCATGACAAAACCAAATTCACAGAATATCTTTCCACAAATCCAACCCTTTGAAGGCTAATAAAGAGAAAACTCCAACACAAAGAGGGAAATTATGCCCTAGAAAAAGCAAGAAAGTAATCCTTCAAAAAACCTAAAAGAAGATAGCCAAAAGAACAGAATCCCAAATCTAACAACAAAAATAACAGGAGGCAACAATTACTTTTCCTTAATAACTCTTAATATCAATGGACTCAATGCCCTAATAAAAAGACATAGATTAACAGACAGGCTACATAAACAGGAACCAACATTTTGTTGCATATAGGAAACTAACCTCAGGGACAAATGCAGACACTACTTTAGAGTAAAGTGTTGGAAAACAATTTTACAATCAAATGGTCCAAAGAAACAAACAGGCATAGCCATTCTAATATCGAATAAAATCGACTTCCAACCTAAAGTTATCAAAAAAGGACAAATAGGGACACTTCATACTCTTCAAAGGTCAAATATTCCAAGATGAACTCTCAATTCTGTATATCTATGCTCCAAATGAAAGGGCATCCAATTTCATTAAGGAAGCTTTGGTAAAGCACACATTGCACTTCAAACAATAATAGTGGGAGATTTCAACACCCCACTCTCATCAATGGGCAGATCCTAGAAACAGAAATTGAACACAAACACATTGAAACTAACAGAAGTTATGAAAGAAATGGATTTAACAGATATCTACAGAATATTTTATCCTAAAACAAAAGGATATACGTTCTTCTCAGAACCTCATGGTACCTTCTCCAAAACTGACCATATAACTGGTCAAAGAACAGACCTCGACAGATACAAAAATATTGAAATTATCCCATACATCCTATCAAATTAACACAGACTAAGGTTAAACTAAAATAATAGCATAAATAATAGAAATCCAACATTCATATGGAAGCTGAACAACACTCTAATCAATGATACCTTGGTCAGGGAAGAAATAAAGAAAGAAATTAAAGACTTTTTAGAGTTTAATCAAAATGAAGCCATAACAACCCAAACTTATGGGACACAATGAAAGCATTTCTAAGAGGAAAACTCATAGCTCTGAGTGCCTCCAAAAAGAAACTGGAGAGAGCACATATTACCAGCTTGACAACACACATAAAAGCTCTAGAACAAAAGGAAACAAATTCACCCAAGAGGAGTAGACAGCAGGAAATAATCAAACTCAGGGCTGTAATCAACCAAGTGGAAACAAGAAGAACTATACAAAGAATCAAACAAATGAGGAGCTGGTTCTTTGAGAAAATCAAAAAGATAGATAAACCCTTAGCCAGGCTAACTAGAGGACACAGAGACAGTATCTTAATTAACAAAATCAGAATTGAAAAAGGAGGCATCACAACAGAGCCTAAGGAAATCCAAAACATCATCAGATACTACTACAAAAGTCTATACTCAAAAAAACTGGAAAAACTGGATGAAATGGACAATTTCCTATACAGATACCAAGTACCAAAGTTAAATCAGGATCAGATTAATGACCTAAACAGTCCCATTTCCCCTAAAGAAATAGAAGCAGTCATTAATAGTCTCCCAACCAAAAGAAGCCCAGGACCAGATGGGTTTAGTGCACAGTTCTATCAGACCTTCAAAGAAGATCTAATTCCAATTCTCCTCAAACTATTCCACAAAATAGAAACAGAAGGTACTCTACACAATTTATTCTATGAAGCCACAATTACTCTGATACCTAAACCACATAAAGTCCCAACTAAGAAAGAGAACTTCAGACCAATTTTTCTTATGAATATTTATGCAAAAACACTCCATAAAAATCTTGCAAACTGAATCCAAGAACACATCAAAACAATCATCCATCATGATCAAGTAGGGTTTATACCAGTGATGCAGGGATGGTTTAATGTACAGAAATCAATCAATGTTATCCACTATATAAACAAACTCAAAAACAAAAACCACATGATCATCTCATTAGATGCTCAGCAAGCATTTGACAAAATCCAACACCCATTCATCATAAAAGTCTTGGAAAGATCAGGAATTCAAGGCCTATACCTAAACACAATGAAAGCAATCTACAGAAAACCAATAGCCAACATCAAACTAAATGGGGAAAAACTTGAAGCACTATCACTAAAATCAGGGACTAGAAAAAGCTGCACACTTTCTCCCTACCTATTCACTATAGTACTTGAAGTACTAGCCAGAGTAATTAGACAAAAAAAAAAAAAAGGAGATCAATGGGATACAAATTGGAAAGGAAGAAGTCAAAATATCACTTTTTGCAGATGATATGACAGTATATATAAGTGACCCTAAAAATTCCACTAGAGAACTCCTAAACCTGATAAACAGCTTCAGTGCAAGTAGCTGGCTATAAAATTAACTCAAGCAAATCAGTGGCAGTTCTCTACACAAAGGATAAACAGGCTGAGAAAGAAATTAGGGAAACAACACCCTTCACAATAGTCACAAATAATATAAAATACCTTGGTGTGACTCTAACTAAGGAAGTGAAAGATCTGTATGATAAAAATTTCAAGTCTCTGAAGAAAAAATTCAAAGAAGATCTCAGAAGATGGAAAGATCTCCCATGCTCATTGATTGGCAGGATTAATATAGTCAAAATGGCTATCTTCTCAAATGCAATCTACAGATTCAGTGCAATCCCCATTAAAACTCCAACTCGATTCTTTACAGAGTTAGAAAGGGCAATTTGCAAATTTATCTGGAATAACAAAAAATCTAGGATAGCAAAAATTATTCTCAACAATAAAAGAACCTCTGATGTAATCACCATGCCTGACCTCAAGCTGTACTACAGACCAATTGTGATTAAAAAAAAAAAAACTGCATTGTACTGGTGGTACAGCCACAGACAGATTGATCAATGGAATAGAATTGAAGAACCAGAAATGAACCCACACACCTATGGTCACTTGGTCTTTGACAAGGGAGATAAAACCATCCAGTGGAAAAAAAGACAGCATTTTCAACAAATGGTACTGGCTCAACTGGTGGTTATCATGTAGAAGAATGTGAATTGATCCATTCTTATCTCCTGTACAAAGCTCAAGTCTAAGTGGATCAAGAAACACCACATAAAATCAGAGACAAAAAAACTTATAGTGGAGAAACTGGGGGAAAGCCTCAAAGATATGGGCACAGCTGGAAAATTCCTGAACAGAAGAGCAATGGCTTGTGCTTCAAGATTAAGAATCAACAAATGGGACCTCATGAAATTGCAAAGCTTCTGTAAGGCAAAAGACACTGTCAATAAGACAAAAAAGGCGACCAACAGATTAGGAAAGGATCTTTACCAATCATAAATCCAATAAGGTACTAATATCCAGTATATACAAAAAATTCAAGAAGATGGACTCTAGAAAATCAAATAACCCCATTAAAATTGGGGTACAGAGCTAAACAAAAAATCCTCAACTAAGGAATACGGAATGGCTGAGAAGCACCTGAAAAAATGTTCAACATCCTTAATCATCAGGGAAATGCAAGTCAAAACAACCCTGAGATTCCACCTCACACCAGTCAGAATGGATAAGATCAAAAATTCAGGTGACAGCAGATGCTGGCAAGGATGTGGGAAAAAAAGCAACACTTCTCCATTGCTAGTGGGGCTGCAAGCTGGTACAACCACTCTGGAAATCAATCTGGCGGATACAGCAATACCTGTCCTAGGCATATATCCAGATGAAGTTCCAATTTGTAATAAGGACAAATGCTCCACTATGTTCATAGCAGCATTATTTATAATAGCCAGAAGCTGTAAAGAACTCAGATGTCCCTCAACAGAGGAATGGATACAGAAATTGCGGTACATTTACACAATGGAGTACTACTCAGCTATTAAAAAGAATGAATTTATGAAATTCTTAGGCAAATGGATATCATCCTGAGTGAGGTAACCCAATCACAAAAGAACTCACATGATATGCACTCACTCATAAGTGGATATTAGCCCAGAAGCTTAGAATACCCAAGATACCATTTACAAAGCATGTGAAACTCAAGACAGAAGACAAAATTCTGGATTCTTCGTTCTACCTTAGAATAGAAAACAAAATACCCATGGAAGGAGTTACAGAGACAAAGATTGGAGCTGAGATGGAAGGAAGGACCATCCAGAGACTGCCCCACCCAGAAATCCATCCTATAAACAGCCACTAAACCCAGACACTATTCCATATGCCAGCAAGATTTTGCTGACAGGACCCTGATATAGCTGTCTCGAGTGAGACTATGCCAGTGCCTGGCAAATACAGAAGTGGATGCTCACCGTCAATTGGATTGAACACATGGCCCTCAATGGAGGACCTAGAGGAAGTACCCAAGGAGCTGAAGGGGTCTGCAACCTTATAGGAGGAACAACAATATGAACTAATCAGTACCCCCAGAGCTTGTGTCTCTAGCTGCATATGTAGCAGAATATGTCCTAGTCAGCCATCATTGGGAGGAGAGGCCCTGGGTCTTGTGATGATTACATGCCCCAGTACAGGGGAATGCCAGGGCTAGGAAGTGGGAGTGGGTAGGTTGGGGAGCAGGGTGGCGGGGATGGTATAGGGGACTTTTGGAGTACCATTTGCAATGAAAATGAAGAAAATATCTAATTAAAAATTGTTTTCGAAAAAAATAAGTATTGCATTCTTTTTAGTGACTTTGTAGAAATTTCTTATATAAAAGTTTTGTAATGAGCTATGATGACAGCTTACTTTCCAATTTTTACATATATAATGATTTTATATATAATCGCACATACAAGATAGGAATTATGTGCATGCATTATACCTAAATGCATATGCAATTAATGCCTATGACTGTTTCTATAGAATAAATTCTTGAAATGTAAGCTGTTAAATAAAATGAAATATACACTTTAAATCTCTATGGCAAAATTCTATGTTAATTTGCTTAATACTATAATAATTGAAGTGTGTTAGTCAACTATACCTCCACACAAACTGATTATTATTAATTATTTCATGTTTAGTTACCTGATGATTGAAAGAAATTATATAAATTCATTACTCACAAAGAAATAGTGCTTCACATAATAATTATTACATTTAAATTCAATTGCACTGTACATCAGGACAGTCACTGGGGTGAAGTTCTATCAATGCCACCATCCTATGTTTGCTCCAGGTTGAGAAAATTTGCAATTGAAATGACATATGTAATCTAAAGTTATCAAAAGTCATAAAATCCTTTTCTAAGAATGTTTAACTTTTTCATTATAAATTATAAACCGTATAAACAGAATTATAAAGAGTCGTTGTAGAATATCTAGAAAAAATACACATACACACTTAAGGGATAATTTAATATCATGAGACTTCTGGCACCAATCAAGATAAAAAACTTGAGTCAGGTTAAATCCCTAAAAATTAGTAATGTAAACTCTGAAAAGTGCAAATTCACTACTTGGAAATTCTGAAAAGTAAAAACTTAGGTGAACTGAGGACTAAGGTCAGAATTAAAATAACTGGCTGCCAGGTGAAACACTGAAACCAACAAGCCGAGGTAACTACATCTTCTAACCAGAGTCACTGGGGATAGAAATAGATGGGAACAAGGCAATATTGAAACATCCCAGAGACCAGAGTGCTGGAGGAGGAAACCCTGGCATCTCTTTGTATGACAGAGTTCTGGTTTTTCTGCCAAGCTAGACAAGCCCAAAGAAGACAGCAACAGATTCTAAGAAGTGGGATCCCATATGTATGGTTTTATTAGAGGAAGTGTATCACTGGGTGGCTCCGGCTTGTTATTTGAAATGTGAATCCTCAAATGCCCTTGTTCCCAAACACATTTGTTCCTCAAATGCATCATTCCTCAAATGACTTTGCTCCACAGTCATGGACTCTAACCCTATAGGACCATAAGTCCAAATAAACACTTCCTTCTTTGAGTTGCCTCTGTGGTGGTATTCTAGCACAACGACAGTAAAATAACTAATGTAAGAGTACAAGGTTGAGTCTCCAGAATGTTCTTTAAAGAACACAGATGCCCCTCAACAGAGGAATGGATACAGAAATTATGGTACATTTACACAATGGAGTACTACTCAGCTATTAAAAAGAATGAATTTATTAAAATCCTAGGCAAATGGATGGACCTGGAGGGCATCATCCTGAGTGAGGTAACCCAATCACAAAAGAACTCACATGATATGGACTCACTGATAAGTCCATATTAGCCCAGAAACTTAGAATACCCAAGATATAAGATATAATTTGCTAAATGCATGAAACTCAAGAAGAATGAAGACCAAAGTGTAGACACTTTGCCCCTTCTTAGAATTGGGAACAAAACACCCATGGAAGGAGTTACAGAGACAAAGTTTTGAGCTGAGATGAAAGGATGGACCATCTAGAGACTGCCATATCCAGGGACACATCCCATAATCAGCTTCCAAACACTGACACCATTGCATACACTAGCAAGATTTTGCTGAAAGGGCCCAGATATGGCTGTCTCTTGTGAGACTATGCCAGGGCCTGGCAAACACAGAAGTAGATGCTCACAGTCAGCTATTGGATGGATCCCAGGGCCCCCAATGGAGGAGCTAGAGAAAGTACCCAAGGAGCTGAAGGGATCTGCAATCCTATAGGTGGAACAAAAATATGAACTAACCAATACCCCTCCGGAGCTCGTGTCTCTAGCTGCATATGAATCAGAAGATGGCCTAGTCGGCGATCAGTGCACAGAGAGGCCCATTGGTCATGCAAACTTTATATGCCTCAGTACAAGGAACTCCAGGGCCAAGAAGTGGGAGTGAGTGGGTAGGGGAGTGGATGGGATAGCGTGTGGGGGACTTTTGGGATAACATTGGAAATGTAAATGAAGTAAATACACAATTAAAAAAAGAAAGAAAGGGTTGAGCCAAACACGTAAATTTTAAAAATACGGAATTTGTTAAATCACTTTTTAATATATTTCTTATTTAAATAATATGAAGAGCCATTCATATAATATAATATATAAATCCTTTAAAAGGGCAGTTTGAACAGAAGTGTCTTGCATAGGCAAGCAATACTGCTCTCCAAATGCATGGGTTATTAAATGAAAATCTCAGTACCAGACATGAGATAGCTCCCTATTTGAGTCAATGAATTCTGAAGCCACTCAAAATAACATAAGCTATTACCATTGCTCTTGGTTGCCCAACATTACTGGATGGTAAGACCCTATTTTTAAAGTTACCATTCACTTTGGATGCAGGACATACCTCACACTGACCAGGAAACTTCCTCCATGCTAGCTAACCTATATAGTGCCAAAGATGATATGCATGCTGCCGGGAGGTTGGGAGAAGATAGTGATAGCCCTACACAGGGCTGACCACTATACACCAAAACACTGACCTACTGGTAAGATTTGCCCACTGGTGTAACAGAAACATGACAGTTACAGGAGTAACCAATCACTTTCTGGATTTCAGGCATGATACTGTAAAGACAGTTTAAAACCCATGACTGTCAGAAAAATAGGCCATGGAGCGTGTTTATTATTGTTTGCTAAATGGCCAGGCTGTCAAACTTCACTCTAGATGCTTATGTTTGTAACCACAGATTTGTACCACTCTCAACTGTGAACAGCAAAGTTTCTTTCTGCAGTGAGGAGGGGCTAATACAAGACTCACAGTGAACAAAGTGCCAAGTATAAAGAACTCTGAGTGATCAGCAGTAGATGTGCCTTATATTTCAACCTCTACCCTTCAAGGCTCAGAGAACTTCATGGATGAGGGAGATGGAAAGAATGTAAGAGCAGCAGATGGGGTAGGGGGGAGCTATGAGTTACTGACTTTTGGAAAGAATCACTCTTCTTGTAGATGAGACCACTGGTAGGTTGTTCAAGCCCCAGAGAATGTCCACAGAGCTATGTGCACATGGGAAGCACTAACTGGTCTCAGGATTATTGATAACAAAAAAATAGTGAAAAGAGGACATGACGTTGGGAGGGAAAAGAGATGTAGGCTAGGAATAGTTGGAGGGAGATAGTGATGGATGGATATGAAATTTGCAATCAAGAAAAATATTTTTAAAAAATAAATGAATTTTATACATCCATATTCCATCAATGCATATCTATTAAAAACCCCAGTGACTGGGTCATGATTAGTATTCTCTAAAACAGAGCTGATAGGATGAGTTCAAATTACAAAGGAGATGTATTAGATTGGCTTGCCAATAAGAGCTTAGTAGTTATCTTAGTCACTGTTCTATTACTGTGAGGAGGCACCATTACCAAGGCAACTATTATAAAAATCAGAGGGTTGCCTACAGTTTCAGAGAGTTCATTAGCTACACCCTGAGCCACAGGCCAAGAGAGTGAGTGAGAGAGAATTGGACCTAGCATGAGCTTTTGAACACTCAAAGCCCATCCTTAGTGACACACCTCTTCCAACAAACCCATACCACCTCAGCCTTCTAATCCTGCCAAACAGTTCCACCTGCTGATGACTGAGTGTTCAAATATATGAGCCTATGGCAGCTATTCTCATTCATACTACAACAGTATATATATACCTACACACTGGAGAGCCCTGATGCTTAGTCTATGAGGCTGCATATGTCAGCAATCCCAATGTGGCAAATCCTGGAGGATTTAAAGACCAGAGCTCTGGGTCTCTAGTCTTTGTTGAAAAGCTAAAGAAAATGAGTTCTTATGTCAGCCAACGATGGCCATATTAGAGATATCAGAACAGATGTACCCACCAGCAAGCAGTAAAGATGCTGTTCCTGGGAGGTATTTTCAATGTTTGTGTTAGTCTTTCCTCTCAAATATTCCTCCAGGAACTATCCTCAGAGCTACTACTCCTATAGACATGATATTTAGTTAAGTCCAGATCCAACAAGTTGACAACTTTTCTGTATTAGTTAGTGCCTTGTCTCGTTGCTCTGTTAATATACCCAACAAAGTGAACTTTAAAAAAGTTGGCTTTGGCTCATATATTGACAGTGCAGTCTACAATGGTAGAGGAGCGTGGTAGGAGAAGCTTACGTGTGGTAGCGAGTCACATTGGGTCCATAGTCAAGAAGAAAGTGATGAACGTTCTCTCCTTTTTATTTATCCAGGACTCCAGCCTATAGAGCAGTGCTGGCCAAAGTTTGGGGTAGCTCTTCCTAGCTCAATTCATTCAGTCTAAAAATTCCCATAGACATGCCTAGAAACCTGTCTAAATGGTGATTCTAAATTCCAACAAACTGACAATCAAAATTAATCATCACATTTGGATAAGTGTTTCAATTAACTAGTGGGCCACAATTACCTAATCATTTTTTACTAAACAACAAAATTAAATTTTTTTAAGACTGAGGAATGATGACTCACATCCTCCTTACAAGGCTGAGATGATGAATCATGAGGTTAAGGTCAGCCTGAGCTATAGAGTGAATTCAAAGTTAGCCTGGGCTACATAGAAAGGCTCTTTTCCAAACACATAAAATAAAATTTTAATTTAATACTTAATTATTTAGTTTTAAGATTGAACCATTGAAAATGTATTGTTATCTTTAATGATAAGAGTAGTATAAATTAAAACTTTACTGAAGTCAACTCAGGCAGAATAGCTATCAAGGGAACCAATCCTGAAGATGGGTCAAGGAAAGAGGAGTGCTTGCACATAGACAGTAGGAAAGCAAACATGTACAGTCACTCTTAAACTCACTATGAATGTTCATCAGAAAAAATATCAAAACCAGAACTACTGTATGCTTCCACTGTAGCAACCTTGGTGATAATCCCAAAGCTATATAAATTAGCATACTACAGACAGAATTCTGCATCTATGTCTATTGCTCCACTGCTCATTATAGCCAAGATACACCTCCAGTTTAGATATTATCCAACAGATAAATGAAAAGCATATGGCAACTATATACAATAGAGTTTTATTCAGCTCCAACGAAGACGATTGTTTGTTGGAAAATCGACACAACTGGAAACCAGCATGTTATGCTAAATATGTCAGAGTCAGAAAGACAGTTGTATCATGTTTCCTATCAGGGGCCAAATGTGTGAGGAAAAGAATGACAGGACAGTAGATGAGGGTAGTTCATGGGGGAAGGACGAGTTATAAATTGACTATAGGAAAAACAAAACACCTATATGTGTTAACTTCACACAGCCTAGACTCATTAAGAGGCGAGCCACTATTCAGGCATTGCCTACATCAAATTTATCTGTGGGCATATCTATGGGGGATTGTCTACAAAATTAATGTAATAGAGTCACCATAGTGGTGACTATTCTTGCTTGTCAACAAGGCTACATTTATAATTAATTAAAACCCAAGCAGCTGAGTATACCTGTGAGACTTTCTTGATTGCATCATTGGAAGAGGGAAGGTCCACCCTAAATCAAGATATTTGAGGTGAGAAGAGCCACTTTAAATCTGGACTACACCTTCTGTTAGCAGCCTATATAAAAGATGTAGAAGGGTGATCCTTTCCTTTGCCTGCTTACCCTCACTCTTCCTCAGCTCATTCCTTCACTGAGATCAGAGTCTACTTCTTCAAGATTTGGGTGTATACTGAAGACCAACTAAGACATCCAGCCTCGTGGACTGACCACCTACTGGACTCTTGAGCTTTCTATCAGGAAACAGTCTTTGTTGGGATAGTAAAACCATAACCAGTAAGCCACTCTAGTAAATCCTGTTGATGTCTATATTCATTCTATCAGTTCTGGTTCTCTGAGGAATCCTGACTTACACACTCACCATGAGCAGCACCATCCCCTAAGCAGGTGGAACTGACTACTATAAAATGGTAGCTGAGCACAAACCTGTCTGCTAGTTAAAAAACAGTAACCTTCGTGGTCTCTGCCAAACTTCTTTGGCTAAAAGGTGAGTTCTTTGGTTGGTGACAATGCTGTCCGGAAAAACAAGCAAGTCTGCTTTCACAGTCCTGCCTTGACTTTAGTGATAGACTTAATTAAAAATGCAGTAGGTATTCCATTTAAGAGCAACTGGATTAAGACAAGAGATGCTTCATGTCATTTTAAATGAAAGATACTCAACTTCAATTTCACAATTTTTTTCATACAAGTGTGTCCCAAAATCCTACATGTTTATCTACAATTTAAATTTTTGCTGGGCATTCATGTATTTATTTGCTAAATGTGGCAACCCAAAAATGGCTGTACTTGAAATAGAGATTGCCTAGAATATCATTTGAACCAGAACAAAAGTTTCTCCCTAGTCACAAAAATAAAATACTCCCGAATCCCCATGGAGTAGAATGGAAACCCTGGAGCACACATAGAATGACAGAAAGGTTTACACCTGAGCTACACAGCTGTCTTACCAGAAGTGCTAAGAAAAAAGACCATATGTTGCTATGAAATTTAGACAATAACATTTCTTAGTTTTTAGGTTTTCCCAATTATCCCCCAAGCTTTCACTCCAAAGCCCTTTTTCCTAACTGAATGAGAAACTGTTGATTTTGTTCTTTTCTTTGCTCCATTTCCACCTGTGAACTCTGAGATGTAAGAACCCCTTTATGAACCTCTCCACCCCATCACTACCTGTCTTTGTTGCATTTTCTGGGGCTGTGATAAAATAACCTGAGAAAATCAACTCAAGACAAAGGGTATTTATTTTGGCTCAGCGTTCATGGGGACCTCCTAATGACAGAGAGGGGAGCAGGACTGTGAAGCAACCAGGAAGCACAAGGTTGAATGTGTGTGCTCGTTCACCTATCTCTTTCATGGAGTTCAAGACCCCAGCACAGGAAATCGTGCCATGTAGGGTGGATCTTCCAATCTAAATCAATGACATCAAGATTATCCCTCACAGACATGCCCAGAGAGGCCTGTCTCCTCGGTGTATTCTAGATCTTTCCAAGTTAACCACTTAATATTAAACATCACACAACCCTTGTGATGTTATGGGTTGATATTGGAGTCCAGAGGACACCAATGGGATTTTCACATTCCTGCATTCCTGACTCCTGGGTAAGGCCGTGTGAGTAGAAGAAACAGAGACAACTTATTTAAAAGATTGCTGGGGCTGGAGAGGTGACTAAGCAGTTTAAAGTACTAGCTGCTCTTCCAGAGGACTCAGGTTTGATTCCCAGCACCCACAAAACAGTTCACAACTGTCTTTATTTCCAATTCCAAAAGATCTGACATCCACTTCTGGCCTCTGAGGGTCCCAGGCACAAAAATGATGCACAGATCACATGCAGGCAAAATATCCAGACACATAAAATACACATTTTTAAAAAGAGAGCGATCGCTTCCAAGAAGGGGCCAAGACTAGAGAACTGATAAAGAAAGCAAGAAACTCAGAGGCCATCTTGAAAGCTGTAACCCATTATGGGTCATTTTCATAGTACCCACATTCTCCCACATATGCATGGTTTGTTGCTTACATATAAACCTGGGTGTGGAGGTGGTACATTCTTTCTCTTTGCCAGTTTGTTTCTTTTATATGATAACCTTGATATCTCTTAGCCTTCTTCTCCTTGCTACTCTCCAGCTTCAGTCAGTCCTCCAACAGAGAGCCTTTATAAAGAATGACCCAATGTGGAGGTCAGAACAGATGCTTGTCTGCTCAGCAGCCCGACTCTAATTCAAAAGCTATTTGTGAATACAGATTTACTCCTCACCAGATCATTTTTTTTACTCGGTTGCTTTTCCCAGAGTCTCATCTACTGCCAAGGTTAACGCAGGCCCTGACTCTGCCTGTTGATTCTTATTAATTAAGCCAATCAATGATCTTGTATCATACAGTGTCTGTTTTTAATATACCCTATTTGATGAGGGTGTATTAATTTAGGAGAAATATGCACTGGCATTCTGGCATGCACTTTTCCTAATTATCTTGCAACCTTCATCCAGCAGCGAAATTACACTGTGGTTATCACAATTAATGGAAGCCCATAGCTCTCAGCTAAGTGAACTCCACAAGTCACCTTATCTGTTCTTGCTCTCTGTATCATAAACATCATTGTGCTACCTGTGCAGTGCCTGGGGAATGCATAATTTGATTGTGGTATTTTGGAAGCGACAGGATGACACTGCTGCATTCTGATGTATTTCTCTATGTAGAAGGATAGCAACATTGGAATGACTGACAAGACCATGTCAGACAAAATTACATAGTAACAGGAGGGCTGGGCAAGAAGAGGCCGACAGATTCTGCCGACATGCAAAGGGGAGGAGGGGAATATAAGAAGCAGATAATGGGGAGGCAGACTAAAAAGCTACCTTCTGGATGGAACACGGCTGTTGCATCTATAAACTCACAACAGCAGTGGCTACTTACTCAAGACCTAGACAAGATTGGACCACTATCATTCTGTCACAGAGGCCGGAGGAGCTCATAAGGCTCTACGGCCCCCTGAGGAGCTATAGGCAATTAATAGTTGTTGAGGAAAGGGAGTCATAGCCCTCAGTGGGGAACTACTGGCAAGGTTCCCTTGCTCAAGTAAATAACTTCCAAACTATTTTCATGTAGCCAACCATAATTAAAGGATGGAGGCCTTACCTAAAAATCATGAAAACAGGAGAGACACTTGGTGGAAAGAAGAAAGGATTCAGTTCTTGTTAGACACTGGAAACTCAAAAACAGTGGCTAGGAGCCCATATGTACATAAAACATAAACATCCACTTCCTTTGAAAAGTGCAGCCTAATCAATGAAGTGGTTAATTCAACAGTTCATTAAAGTCAATAACTATAGATTGTAAAGCTGCTACAAATAAAAAATAAAATTGGCTTCTTTTATTATCTGGATTCTGTTCTGGCTCCCTAGATTTTGTAATCTCCACCAAAAGGATTAAAATAAGTGTTGGGGAGATGGCCTGATGGATAGAATACATGAAGACCAAGTGTTCAGATCCCATGAACCAATATAAAGGCCACGTGGGTGTGGCAGCCCATTTAGGTTAACTTGTTTATTTCATTATTTTATTTTCTGCATATGAGTGTTTACCTGCATGGATGCATTTGTACCACATGCATGCCTGGTGTCCAAGGGTATCAGCCCCTGTCTCTCTGGATTTAAAGATAGTTGTGAGCTGATATGGTTGCTAGGAATCAACAAGGGTTCTCTGGAAGACTTCTTAACAACTGAAATATCTCTCCAACCACGAGGAGTTTAGGTAAACTCAAAACAACAGTGACTACCTAGACAAAACTTGTACAAGATTGGACCACCATCTTTCCATCACAGGAGCAGGCGGAGCCCATAAGGGAACAATGGCATGTCCTTGCTTTTTACCAGAAAGCCTCCACTTCCAGACAGTTTAGAATGTTACAGCTTTACCCACATCCAGAGACATCACTCAGATCACACTCTCGTGGCCAATAGTAAGAATCTTGCAGTTACAGTTCCTCCTATTACAAGCTGTTCTTGGGGAGTGGTCTTTCCCCAGTGACCTTGAAATTTGATGGCAGCTGACAAACAACTTAACACAATACTAGAAATTGACTCAGAAAGCCTGGTTTTTGAAAGACTATTTAGGGATGATGTCCCTGCTCAGATGATAACTAGGTTGAGACATTAAGGACCAGAAGAAGTAAGTTTCACTGAGTACTAAGCAAAGTAATCCAGAAAAGAAATAGCGGATATATAGTATATATATATATATATATATATATATATATATATATATATATATATATATCAGATATATATAGTATAGGTCATGAGGTAGGACATTTCTTCATTTCTTGCTCTAGAGAACAAATGTAAGGTACAGACACTAAAGAATAGAGGCAAAGAATTGACTGGCTATGAAGCCCAGCAGGATTGGAGTATATGCAAAAAATACTCAACCCACACAATGGATAATAAGCAATTTAGTGTACGCCATGACAATAGTTATGCTTTATGTTAAATACCTGTCAAAGAATTAGTTGAGTTCACTTTTATTTATCAGGATATCCTATGATTTCTAACTGTATTTGTGGAAGGAGAAACTTGTTTCATCTCTGACAAACTAGCTAGTTACAAGTTAATAATTAGTTTAGTTAATATTTTAGTTGCCAGCCACTGTTTCTAAGCTGCTCATATTTTTTGTTAAGGAATACAAGTATTCAGAGAAGACAAAAATATTTGTTTTCATTTTCAAGATTAAAACTGAGGACAAATGTATCAATAAGCTCATAGTGAGATATTAATAAGGATTTGACTTAGAAGGTGAATCCAGAATTGTTGGGTCAGATTTTTGTACATTGTGTGAAGGTTGTATTTGTATTATTCAGTTGTTAATTCTGTACGAGCAGAGAGCCGAGTACTGGCTGGACTTTGGTGTTGTTATTCTTATGGCTCATTACAAGATTACTCTTGTAATTTGTAAACTTTGTTCCTTCCTCACAAGTTCATTGGTTTAATAAAGATCTGCTGGCCAAAGCTGAAGCAGGAAGGGAGGGTGGAAATTCCGGACAGTGAGAGGGACTCTGGGAGAAGAATCAGGCCGGGAAGGATTCGCCAACAGGACATGGAGTAGGTCAGGCATGACAGAGTGAGAGAAAGGTACCAGCCCTCATGGTGGGGTGTGGACTAAAATAAGTTGGGTTAGAGCTAGCTGGGAGGTAGTCTAAGATAAGGCATAAGCTACAATAAAAGTTAGTCTCTATGTTATTATTGAAACACTGGTGGGTCCATGAAAGTCCAGGAATAGAGAAAGCCATGCTTCATACTAAACACACATTCTTAATCATGATGCTAATGTGTCTAGGAGGATAAATTTATCTTAGAAAATTAATTAAGATATAGGGATACATCAACACTTAATGTTCTAAAGACTTAAATCAGACATTTGACATACCGTGGAAAGACTATACTTACGCAAATTAGTAACAACTCAGGGTATATGAAATATGCCTTTAATAAATTTCCATCCCAGCTTTCTTGGTTATAATAAGGGATTATCTAGTCGCACTTCAAGTGTTCCCAGTGTTGCTATAGAAACTGTTTTCCCTTAAGTTTTTGTAGTGATGTTCAGCTTGTAAAATACTCACTTAGAAATGGTAGCTCAGATACTAACAGTACAAGCATTAAGGGTGACCTCGGAATCTTTTCCCAGTACTCTCCATCCCCTTATTTCTCTCTCCTTCATGCCATTCAAATATAGAATCTAACTAAAAATTACAAACATGGCTTTAATTCAAATTGTTCATATCCCTTCTCCATTACCACCTGCTTGCTTCCCCTGAGATGTTAAATAAAACTCTAGCACTTTTGCTGTCTGCTGATATGAGAGATTGTTATTTCATAGAAGATTCCTGGATTTTGGTTATTAACTTTCCATATGATGTTTCTCTAAGACAAAAGCTAGGACAAATTCATGAACAGTGTTCAGAAAAAATTGGTTTTTAGGGGTTGGTTGGTTTAGTTGGTTGGTTGATTGATTGATTGATTTATAGTTTCATACATAAGCATCGACTTCACTCTTGCCTTCCTCCTCCCACCTCCAACTCCTCCCATGTCTCTGGAATTCTATCAAAGACCCTCTGGGTCCCTTTGTCTGCGTGGACAGGGTCTCTAGTCGCAGGTGGGCAAAGAGTCGGCGGGTGACAAACAGACCAACAAGCAAGATTGTGTAGAATCTGAATGCATTGTCACAAAGTGAACACCAATCTTATATAGTATAGAAAATATAAAGGGTAGCAGGCAAATACATTGAAGTTGCCTGACACAAAACAAAGGAATGATTTCAAAAGGATTTACAGGAACCAGGTAAATGTTTACAATAAAGATAAAGCAGTCCTGCCTAGGGTCAGCTTAGTGACAGGTAAGGATTTCACACTCTAGCGCTATACCTTTGAACCTTGTGAAGGCTAGCACCAGGGGGTTCTGCTCTTAGCAGACCTTCTCATGAATAATGCAATATCACAAGCCCCCTATCTCTTAGGCCTTGCTAAATTCTTTTTTTTTTTAATTAGGTAATTTCCTCAATTACTTTTCCAATGCTATCCAAAAAGTCCCCAATACACTCCCCCTCCAGTCCCCCACCCACCCACCCCCACCCCTTGGCCCTGGCATTCCCCTGTACTAGGGCATATAAAGTTGGCAAGTCCAATGGGCCTCTCTTTCCAGTGATGGCCTACTAGGCCATCTTTTGATAAAAATGCAGCTAGAGACAAGAGCTCTGGGGTACTGGTTAGTTCATAATAATGATCCACCTATGGGGTTGCAGTTCCCTTTAGCTCCTTGGGTATTTTCTCTAGCTCCTCCATTGGGGGCCCTGGGATTCATCCAATAGCTGACTGTGAGCATCCACTTCTGTGTTTGCTAGGCCCCGGCATTGTCTCACAAGAGACAGCTATATCTGGGTCCTTTCAGCAAAATCTTGCTAGTGTATGCAATGGTGTCAGCGTTTGGAAGCTGATTATGGGATGGATCCCTGGATATGGCAGTCTTTAGATGTTCCATCCTTCCTTCACAGCTCCAAACATTATCTCTGTAACTCTTTCCATGGGTGTTTTGTTCCCAATTCCAAGAAGGGGCACAGTGTCCACACTTTGGTCTTCGTTCTTCTTGAGTTTCATGCGTTTAACAAATTGTATCTTATATCTTGGGTATCCTAAGTTTTTGGGCTAATATCCACTTATCAGTGAGTACATATTGTGTGAGTTCCTTTG
The DNA here is from genome assembly GCF_978045245.1 of Mus caroli. NCBI lineage: Eukaryota > Metazoa > Chordata > Mammalia > Rodentia > Muridae > Mus > Mus caroli. The sequence goes on from NW_028227268.1 coordinate 82,402,466, forward strand.
TGAATATGTTACCTCACTCAGAATGATGCCCTCCAGATCCATCCATTTGCCTAGGAATTTCATAAATTCATTCCTTTTAATAGCTGAGTAGTACTCCATTGTGTAAATGTACCACATTTTCTGTATCCATTCCTCTGTTGAGGGGCATCTGGGTTCTTTCCAGCTTCTGGCTATTATAAATAAGGCTGCTATGAACATAGTGGAGCATGTGTCCTTCTTACCGGTTGGAACATCTTCTGGATATATGCCCAGGAGAGGTATTGCTGGATCCTCTGGTAGTATTATGTCCAATTTTCTGAGGAACCGCCAAACTGATTTCCAGAGTGGCTGTACCAGCTTGCAATCCCTGAGTGTAACTTTTAAGTAACTGGAGATTCTCCATTAGTCAGAAGAATTTACCAACTTGCTTCTAATATGCAATGTAGCCTGTACTGAAGATTTCTATCTCAGTGGGATTCCCTGGCTCTATTTTGGTATTCCCTAGTTTGGGTGAAATTTGTTACTGTCCTTGGTAAATATTTTGCAGACCAGCTCTGAGCTACTGGCTCTGTCTTCTGTAATGCTTAATTAGTAACTGAATAGGTAAACTCCCTTACTGCATTCTTACAGCATTCTAAGCTCACAGGCTTCTGGGACCTTGGAACAATGGGGAGACTTAACTATAACAGAATTTAATCTTAAAAGGCATTTATAATAAAATATTAAAAGAGAGCTCATAGTTCCATACACCAGACTAACACGGGAATAGAGTATGAGTATATGGGTAAATAAAAACGCCAAAGCTCCAGGAGGTGAGTTTCCTTGAAACTCTTTTCCTCGTGAGTAATTTCAGACTTTCAGCCTGTCAAGCAGACTTGACCAGAGGATGTGGCACTATCCCAAATGTATGACCTCTTCTTTTTTTTTTTTGGTTTTTCGAGACAGGGTTTCTCTGTGTAGCCCTGGCTGTCCTGGCACTCACTTTGTAGACCAGGCTGGCCTCGAACTCAGAAATTCGCCTGCCTCTGCCTCCCGAGTGCTGGGATTAAAGGCGTGCGTCACCACGCCTGGCTCACCTCTTCTTTATTGTTGGTACATATACATACATATATATGTATAGGTGTGTATAGTTTTATGTGTATATACAACCTACTGAGTCCACTTAGCATTACTTAGTATACCTATAATTGAGCTGACAATATCAGATTGGACAAACTGATTCTTCCTCTACCTCACAGCCATGGACCATCTTTGGCTCTTCATCTAGGGTGGGACTTTCTGTAATATCCCCTAGCTTTATTTGCAAGTCTCATTATGCATGTTTTGTTCAGGTACCCATCCTGTTAAGAAATTATGGTTTCAGTTTCCTTGTCACATCTAGAGGTGACCGCCTAATGGCAGGCGTCCCTGTCCTCTGGTTCTTGCATTCTTTCTACACTCCTTTTCATTCTTTTTGCTAAGCTACACTTAAGGGTATAGATGTTACACTGTAGATATATCAGTTTTGATTAGAGATCCCATAATCACTTACTTGGTCTCTACCTTTTTTGTGTTTGAGACCTGTTTTGAGTTTCTGTGACAGTCTATAGAAAGAAAGCAAAAAAAGCCACACTGGAAAGGCTGAGAGCTACATAGATCTATGGGTATAGGGATATTTAGAACATGACTAGAAATTATATTTTGGTAAAATGACAGGATTAGATTCTCCTCTAAAGTCCAGCCGTGGGTTAGTGACTGGATTTACAGTGTCAGTTATGAATTTCCTCCCCTTAGTAAGTCTGAGATCAATTAGACATTTGTTGGTTACCTCTACAAAAGAAATGGTACTGTAGCAGCATTGGAGGATATCCTTGTAGTTCATCAAAAAGTTCTTATGATAGGAAGCTAATAGCTGAATTCAATCCTTTTGTCTTTTGACTCTGTACCTTTTTACTGGGCAACATGAGCATCTATGTGAAAAGAGAACAAATTTCTTCTAAAATATAATTGTACTTTACTGATACAAAGTAGCTACTTGTATGCAAGAACATTTTCAAGGGGTCAAGCAAGTAAAACAAACCCAGAGGACGTTTCTTTAATTCAGGAGTGCCCGGACAGGACACAAAGTCAGTTCAATATAACAAGATAAGTTGTACATGGATTCCTTAAGTATGTTTCTGCCCCCCACTGCAGCAAAATAAACAGAATGAGTGAAGCCAGAAAGTTGGCTCAGTGAACATTTGTTATGCAAACACTGTGACTTGAGTTCACTCTCCAGAACCACATAAATATAGAGCAGAAAACATATGTAATATATGAGAACTGATATATGTAAATAAATAAATAGAATTTAATTATCTTCAGATAGAAAGGAATGTGAGAGAAGACTCTTGAAAAGCCCACAACATTGCAGGAAAAGGTAACATGCTAGAATTCAGAGAGCCAAGCCCAACAACTTAGGACTCAGTCTCTGTTCACTGAAGTATCTCTTACCAGTCTCCTCCAGATTCTCACACCAGAATGAAAAACTATTTTAGGTCTTTGTCATAGACCTCAAAATTCCTAACTCAGCTACATAGCATCTGATCAGGGTAGTTTATGTGTCATAACTACCCTTTAACCAAGGAAATACAGAGCACCAAGATGGATATGCAGGAGAGAATAGTTTCCCCCAGGCCAAATCAGGATGTAGATACTAAAATAGGAGAAAGAGATGCTGAGCAGACAAATTTAAGGCAAGCCCACCAGAGTCTACCCAGAAGCTTCACAAATAGTACCATACATCTGGAAATTGTGAATAATCCACCCACAGATTCACTGACATTCACATTCTGTGTGCTTCTAAATTAGATCTGGGATGGAGGAGGTGTCGCTAGGTAAGGAGGCGAGAGGTTAGGGAAAGGATGTGTCTAGACTCGCAAAAGGACCCCTTTTTTCTATCACTTATTAATGGTAATAGATCTGCCATGTTTCTTTCTTTCTTTGTGCCTTGGCTTTTCCAGCTCTAAAACTAGGGTGGTGAGATTAGACCTGTTAAAAGAAAGTGGGCTTAAAGCACAGGATACATCTAAAAGCAAGCAGGCATCCTAACGTGCTCACCAAACACAGCATCACCTAACTATCCAGCACTGTGACATCTACAGATAGCCTTTTGTTTTGACTCTTGCATCTTCTTTGACTCTTCCTATGCCATATCACATTCCAACAGGACTGTGAGGTGAGAACCATCTTCATTCTTCTTCAATCCATTGTTTCTCTCCTACCTGGAAAGCATGGTCCAGATTCTGTTTAGTTTTCGAAATTAACATTCTGCACCATTGCTCAGCACAACAACCACGTGAAGCATACCTGATTTTTTTTTCCCGAAGTGCATTGAGCTAAGGTTAATAGAGTTGCCACTTTCAGAATATATCTATCCTGAGCAACATAAAAAGGATTATGTAGAAGAGAAAAATGCATGGGACATACCTTTATAGTAAAGACATAGCAACTAAAATTAATTTGACAAGGTCACACACACACACACACACACACCAGTTTTCATTGATTCTAAATTTCCTATTGGAATCACATTTCCCCCTTGTTTAGGGAAGTCTTTTAAAAAAGAGTACAGAGAAGGAAACTTGTTTCATGTGGAAAGGACAGGCAGCACCTGTCTCTTTTGAACATTTAAAGATAAATTGCTTTGTCCTTTGTTGTTCCTTTCTTCTTTGTTTTTCTTTGCAGAATTGATTGACAGCAGTAATGGTATAAAAATGAAATGCTTATTTCTTCTCACCAAGTCTCGGCGCTTTTTAAATTATCTTGGGTAGTACTCATTTGTGTGGGTCCTATCTGTGTAACCAGATGTCTTGAAATGTCTTGAAATTGCCAAAGTGTAGCCTTTTCCAACACACACACACACACACACACACACAGTCTTTTTGTGGCCCTAACAGTACTTTTTAACTATTCAAAACTTAAAATAGATAAAAAAAAGTTCTGAAATAGGTTTTTCCCCTTTTTCTTCCACTAAATTTCTAAGCTACATTTGAAGTACATTTAAGCTCAGAAATCGTTGCTGCGAAGACTCAGAAGTACTGAAAGTCCAAGATTGGATTTCTCTTCTCTTTTACTTGTTTAGCAGTTTACCTATATTAGATGCTTTGACTTACTTAAAACCAACCACATCCTTCTTTATTTTAATTGGTTCTTTGGTTTCATACTCTAATATAGGACTTTACTTTTAATGTTCTTTAAGTGGACTTAGTACTATTTATGTATTATATAATTGTGGGCTGGCAAACCCATATGTTATAAGCAAGATTTTTTCAGTTCTTTAATTTTTTAAATTATGACTTCAGCACTGTGTAAGAATGAATTAGAGTAATCTAAAAATCTCAAGATACAAGAAAATCACTGCATGACATGACAGAAAGAAATGAAGAGATAATAACACTTGAGGTTTCAGCACAAGACAGACTGGTGTCTCACTGGGTTCCAGCACTCTCCTATTGCAGAGCCTTCTTAACATAAGTCTGTAAAGTATGGCAAAGGTAATAAGGAAATGCAAATCAGTATCTCTGATTCAGATACGATGAACTTCTCACATACACACACCTCCAAAATACTCTGCAATATTCACACGTAATAACTAAGATGGGGCCTAAAATAAAGATGACAAATGTTGTTGCCAAAACTGTTTAGAGTTTCTCACAACTGTATATGGATTATAAAACTGGATCAAGAAACAAAAATATCCCCTTTCCATAATTTGATTCATCAAAAGAGTAAGGCACAGAGAAGAAGTAGACAGTTTTATTCCTTTTCTATTTTAATCTAAGAAACCCAGGATAAGAAGTTTAGAGTGTGTAACAATAAGTAAGTATGTTGTGGTGGGTAACACCTCTCTTTATACCCCCTCACTGGTTCTTTAAATTTCTGAGTTGATATCCAGCTGCTACTTTGCTTTTCAACAGTAATTCCCTTCAGTGGTGTACATTAGATCTCTGGGGCTTCCACAGCAAATCAAAATATGCCAGTGTCTTCAAATAACAGAAACTCATTTTCTCTAAATTCTGGAATGTAGAATTCTGAATCCATGGTATCCATTGGCCTTTGCTTCCTCTGAAGGCTCTGGAGTAAAAAGCCCTCATCCCTCCCTTAATTTCTGTGATTGTCAAACTTCCTTGACGGCTGTTGTTTGCAGCTTCAGCAAGTTGCCTCTGCTCCAATCATACTTGAAGGATCTCCCGCCTGATGCTTTTCTTAAAAGTCATCTGTTTTTATAAAGACACTAGTCATTAAGTTAGGGCTTACACTACTCCAGTATGACCTCATTCTAATTTGATTAGACTTAAGTCTATTTCCAAATATGGGCATATGAGAAGCAAAATGAAGGACAACACTGAAATGCTATAAAGTCTGTGAGTATGTAGTATCTCATGGAAAGGGGTCTGCAACCCTATAGGTAGAACAACAATATGAACTAACCAGTACCCCCCAGAGCTTGTGTCTCTAGCTGCATATGTATCAGAAGATGGCCTAGTTGGCCATCAGTGGAAAGAGAGGGCCATTGGGCTTGCAAACTTTATATGCCTCAGTACAGGGGAATGCCAAGGCCAAGAAGTGGGAGTGGGTGGGTAGGGGAGTTGGAGAGGGGGTATGGGGGACTTTGGGGATAGCATTGGAAATGTAAATGAAGAAAATACCTAATTAAAATAAAATAAAATAAAATTTTTTTTAGAAAGGCATTGAAGTAGGTGTCCAGCATGAGTGAGCAATGCCACTCCCAGCAGTCACTGATCATGAAACAAACACTGCAGTACACAGTAAGCAGTATCTTTCTATTAGTTATTGGTCAGGGAGGAAGGCTCCAGATGTCTCCAAAATAATACAGCTGTTTCCATCAGTATTGCTTACATGGTAAGATTTGATTGCTGAAAAAAATAACACTTTGGTTATTAGTCACAGAGAAATCAATCTCAAACTAGCTTTCATAGTATCCTAAAGTCATCTTCATGCTGCAGGGGATGGGGAGGAAAGGGGCACTCAGTATTTTACCCATCACTAGATCCTGACTGCAAAAATACTGCAACAACTCTAGAAAACATGTGTTCACAGGTACAACAAGGTACAACTGGTATAGGGTAATTAGCCACATTCTGTTTGGATTGGAATCCTGCTCATTAGGAGGAAATTTCATGCCTGGTACTAACCTTGCCAAAAAGCCCATGGCTTGGGAGACAATGTGCCCTATGATAGAAGCTAGTATTGTTATTTTGTTAAATATCATGCTGTCAAATTGCCTTCTAAATTGTTATTATTTGTGTTTATACTCATATATATGGGCTGCTCTCAACCTCCATCAGAGAACCTCCTTTTATCACTGGGCTGTAGTCAATGGAAAGATGCATAACTGGTCAAATGCTAGGAGTACAAGACCTAGTATTGGGCTGTACGTAGTGACACATGCCCTTAATCCCAGTACTCAGGAGAGGCAGGTGGATCTTTAATGAGTTCAAGACCAGCCTGGTACACATACAGGACAGGACAAGATTACATAGAGATATTCTGCCTTAAAAAAACATACAGACTGACCAGAAACAAACATCTGCTACCAACTATTTTCCTATAAAGAGCCCTCATCTCCTAATAATCTATTCTACTACCAACTCATCAAGTGATTGATGTACTAGTAAAGCGAGTATATGATGATCCAATCACCTTAAAAACTACACCATCTAGGAAACAAGCCTTCATCCCTTGAGCGTTTAGTAGGGGGAAGGGCACATTTCGTGTCCCAGCCTTAACAATGTGTGTCTACCCCTTATAGCAATTTTCTAAAGTTACTCTGAATACCACTCTTATCCTTACCAATAAGCCGTCAAAAACACTAGACAAAGATTAACAATTAAAAAATATATTAACAATGAAGTGGGCCATCTAAGTATCAAGTCACCAAGCATAATTCAATGTTTTCTAGGTGGCTGCAGGCTCCGTTCCAAATATTACAATGCCTTGGGTTATGTTTTCTAACATCAAGTGTCATAAATAAAGCAGGTAATTTCTATTTAGCATAATATCAGTCGGGTAAATGGATTTTATGGACATTTATCAAGAAAAAATATAAATTTGCTTCTACTCCAGTTCCCTGTGGAATTTTAACTGATTTCATGTCTATAAAATTCTTTGAGAAAAGGCATATCTTGAATATAACTGCTTTGAAATGTAGTTTAAAAATTGTTTCATCTATTAATCCATTCTTTGTGAAACTCTTATCCAAATGTTGCTAATATACAATAATGCAAAAAAAACTAATGAATAATTATGTCATAGCTAAAGTTATAGAAAATTTAGTCAACTCACTTAAACCCTTACTAGGGGGATGACTTAGTAGTTAAGGGTGCTTGTTGCTCTGCCAGACCACATGAATTTTGTTCCCAGAGCTCACATCAGGTGTGTGTATATATATACATACACTGTGCGTGTGTGTGTGTGTGTGTGTGTGTGTGTGTGTGTGTGTGTGTGTGTGTGTATCCCCTGCTGGCAACAATGAATTTATCTTTCCATTGTATGTTTGAAAGACACAATGGTTGATGCTAAATCTCTGGGATCAGTTACAATGGTTTTTTGTAATAGCCATTTCAGTAAGAGCTGGAAGCAACGAGGAGACTCACCGATCTGGGTGTCTGCCAGGGAGTTCTCCAGAGATGTAGCTGAGGAAGAAAGACCTACTCAGAAAATGATTGGCACATCCATAGGGTATGTCCTGGACTAAGTGAAAGAGGAAAGCAAAGTGATCATGTTCAAGGATGCTAGAGGACCCATCTTAGCTATGGGCAGGACCATTCCCTGGGCATAGAGATTGGACTGAATAAAATGGAGTGTGCTGATTGCTAGCAATTATCACTCTCTGCTTTCTGAGTGGGGGTGCAATGTTACCAGATGCTCAACAAACCTCCACCCATAGAAGCCTGTCCCCACTCAAACAGTGAGACAAAATACGCACCCATTCTTCCTTTAAATTGCTTCTTATAAGATTTTTAGCAATGCCTAATGGGTCACATTCATTGTAAACAGTCTAACCCTCTACAGTTAAAGCATGAAACCACATGTGAGTTCCCCAGGTATACCATCTCTCTGATACATGTCTACAGGTGTTTGAGAATGGTAAGATATTGCTGGAGCAACAAAATTTTATTTTTCAAAGCGACATCAGTGTGAGCACCTAGATCATGGATACCCTTAACAGATAGTACAAAAAAAATTGTATTAGGCATTCAGACAAATACTGGTGTCTGTGAATTAGAAAGATGATGTAAAAGGAGATTAAAAGGCTACTGGGAAAACTGTAACAATGCATGGATTTGGTGCTTATTTGGTTTTTATTAATATGACATCACCGGATAACAAGAGTTCTCGTCTGGCTGAATTTTGTAGCTGGAGGAAAAACATTCAGAAGAGATGAATTCTCTTTGATTCTACCTCTCCATAATCCTCAGAGTTCCTTAGGGAGTAATGTCAATTATGCCATCGTCAATGCAAATGGCATTTTAAAGAGTTAGCACTGCACACAGAATGCTAATGCTGTTCAGAAGTGTCAGTGTGAGCTGCAGAATCTCTCCTGAACTCTGCAGCCCGTTGCGTGTCTTTATTCATTCAAATCTAATCCTATGAACTGAGGGTATGGGCCACTGGTTTGCTCTCTGCCTGAGTCACTCAAACTCACCCATTAAAAACAATCCATTTTCCAAAATCAGACAGTGTGGAATATAGTTGTGGCAGCCAAAAGACACACTCCTATATTCAGAGCATGGTAATGAGAAGGCTGATGGCTTTCTTGCTTGATAGGTTATTCTTATTAAGATAAAATATGTTCCAGTACTATCTCAGAAACATGTAAATCAACCAGTTTATGAAAATAGGGGAGCTTAGACTTTCAAATTAAGGTGAACAAAATGTGAACAGGAACTTTGTAGCAAAGTACCTACCTCCTGTAGCATATCTCCTATTACTGTTTTCTAATGTTGCAGTATTATAAAGACATATCTTATAATGGTATTGTCATGAAAATTTAGAGACCTTTATAGTTTGTGCAATGAAAGTTTAATCCATGGTGATAATTGAAGCCTACAAGTAAACACATTTATTAGGCATCTATCCTGTAGGGTGAACTATTCTATTGGAAACAAAATGTGCACAGCACGGCATTCTTACTTGACCCATAAGAAATAATGAATTCACCAAAACAACAGAAATGGAAGATGGCTTCATGCTTAGTGTGTTTCTTTGAAGGCATGAGTAGCAGATACCCAAAACCGACATCAATAGAGGGCAGGCTTAATATTGCCTCTGCAAGTCCAGCCTTGGAAATCAGAGGCAGGAATCACTAGAGCAAGCTGTCCAGTGAGGTGGCCAAAAGTTCATGATTTAATTGAGAGAGACTGTCTCAAAGAATACTGTGGAGGACTAATAAAGGATACTTCCCAACATCAACCTTGGGTCTACACATGCATACACATTGATGTATAAGCACACATACATGCTCACACACACACACACACATACACACACACACACACACGAGAGAAAGAGAGAGAGAGAGAGAGAGAGAGAGAGAGAGAGAGAGGTTAAAATAGTGAAGGAATAAAGAAAGAATAACCAGAATACAAGGAAAGATGTATCAGTCACAGTGTCATGGCAAAACACATATGTATGCACATATGTACGCATGGGTCATACATACACAGAATGTGGATTTTCCCTGAGAACACATGAGTTGATTTTAGGAGACACATGAGCTTGATATTAAATATAAAATTGTTTTCTATTTTAATTTGCATTTTTGAAAGTATCAAAGTAGAACGTGTTGGATTTGATACTGTACTTCAGCACCCTTTCCACAAAAAAAAGACACCAACACATTCACTTAGACTCAACAATATTGCTTTTATTAAATTTACACTTATTATTACAACTGAAATGGGGCAAGTGTTATCTACATCTTATTGCATAAATAAATAGAAAGAAATAGTAAAATTTCCATTTACAATACAATTAAACAGTAAATTTTAAGGTGTTATTATGCGTAGGAGGGTTCCTGTAGTTAAGTTTAGAAAACAAAGACGCAGACAGAGGTCGAAGCAATTGTAAGACTATACTATCTAATTAATCTTGGAGAATGACATATATGCATATAATATATTCTGATCATATTTACTCCACACTCTCCCTCTCCAATGCATCATGGATTCCCTCATGGTCCTTCCCAATTTCATGTCCTTTTTTCTCTTTTCCTTTTTTATACCTCACTGAATCTAATTAGTGCTATGCAAAAGCACTAATTTAAAAAGCTGGGTTTTCCCTAGCAGCCATCAATTTTCTATAGCTCCTGGACTGGTGTTCACGTGCCCCAAAATATTTTTCTTGAAAAAAATATTTAGGCTTTTCAGACATAGCAGGCACAGAACTTACATAATAGATTACAAGTGAAAACAAAATAAATCATCCTAAATAAATCTCATATAAAGACCAAAGGACAAAGATCAATGCTAAGAATTGCTGCCTTGCATGCGTAAGACCCTGAGTTCATTCTCCAGGACAAAAAAAAAAGTAGTGGAGAGAGGGAGGGAGAGAGGAAGAGAGAGGGAGAGAGAGGGAGAGAGAGGGAGAGAGAGGGGGAGAGAGGGAGAGAGGGGGAGAGAAAGGATTGAAGGTGAAGAAATGTAATAAAAGATGGTACCTGTGTTCTAGAACACATATTGGGAGGATGCAAATGAGAAGATTCATGTGTAGAAAGAACATCAAATAAAGAACAAACAAAACAAATCCTGAATGAGGACATGGTGTGATCTCAGTTTTTAAACAGATACACTACAAGTTAGTGCCTGCAAGTTTACAAGGAATATAATGAAAATAGTCATCAAATAACATCATCTAACAGCTCAGACTATGTATAAGTGGAGTCCAAGTAGAGAGAGACAGAGAGACAGAGAGACAGAGATACACACACATATATTCTTTTTTATATATTTGGACAGTTTACTTGAATCTAAACTTTTGTGTTTTGAGTTGTTGGTGATACATTCTTTAAGTAATTAAGAAAAAAGAGCAATTTTGGTAAATCCCACTTATTTTATTCCTTTTCAAAACATCACTGAATTTTAATAAAAAGCTTTTTAAAGATTACAAAGCCAAGGATAAAAGACATAGCCCCAACAATAACAAAAATTGAATGTTAGATAAGTGGAAAGAGAGTAAAGAATCAAAAGGCAACTCAATCCTAAGTTAGCAGCAAATGTGAGAAAGAAACCGAATATGTTCTGCAGAATCTATGGAGCAGCTGGGATTGCATCTCCTGAGAATGGATGTGACGTGAAATTAAAGGCAAAAGACCATTTAAAATAAGCTGCCTATGGTCAACCTGCATTTCACCTGGCCCAGCAGGATAGTCGAGAACTAGAGTGTAGAAGAAGCAAGGTAGGCTTGCTCTAACATAGAGAGCAGAAACATAGGGTAAGCATGAAGGTCAAGTGTGGGAAAGGGGAGAACCCATCAGGAATTGCCTCACTGCGAAGACCAAGTGAGCTACGGAAACACTCCGATGCTCCTGTCTAATGGCTACCGGTCAGCTTTCAAAGGGTCTCCAAAATAAAAAAATAAATTAAAAAAATATATATTGAACTTAATAGAGTTTGATAAAAAAATATTTGGAAAGAATGGCCTTTGACAATACAGTAAAATTTCAAATACATTATGGTTACTACACTGGAAAGATTAGATCATCGATATACTAAAGACAAAGCAAGGACAGGGTAATACCATTGTTTTAGAGGACAAAGAAGGAACTAAGAGAAGGGAGGAAAGGGGAGACTAAAGGAAAGGGAATTAGGTAAGAATAAACCAAGGGGGAATAAATAAACAAATAAACCAAGGGAAAATATGCATTGATGTACATATATATACATATGTGTTTCTTTCATTCTATGTGTATGTGTGTGCATTTGTGATATTGATATATGTGTACATGTATATATATAGTGATATGTTTATACACATACATATATATACACACATTTATATATATACATATATACATATATATTATACATATACATATACATATACATATATATATATATATAGTATGGTGTACGTGGGATGATGGTGAGGACGTTTTGTAAAATAGTCATGGTTATATTGTTTGTTTCTTGTATTTGTTAGTTTGGAGAGTTTTGTTTGTTTTCCAGATGGGATCTTGCTATGCAGCACAGGTTAGCCTAGAAGTCATGATTCTCCACCCTCAGTCTTCTAAGTGCTGTTTGTTTCAGGCACGCACCGCCATACCTGGTTGTATATGGGTTTATTTTATATCTATTTGCTTTGCTGGAGTCATCAGCTTGTAGCTGAACCTTATGGGATTTTTTTTTAATTTTTAATATTTTTATTACATATTTTCCTCAATTACATTTCCAATGTTATCCCAAAAGTCCCCCATAGCGCCCCCCACTTCCCTACCCACCCATTCCCATTCTTTTGGCCCTGGCATTCCCCTATATTGGGGCATATAAAGTTTGCAAGTCCAATGGGCCTCTCTTTCCATTGATGGCCGACTAGACCATCTTTCGATACATATGCAGCTAGAGACAAGAGCTCCGGGGTTCTGGTTAGTACATCATGTTGTTCCAACAATAGGGTTGCAGATCTATGGGATTTTTTTTAACCTCTAGATCTTTCAGTTTCATAACTCTCTCTAAGACTCAGTGTGCTATCACCAGGGCTGTCTCCACTGAAGAGAAATTCCAGTTTGATTTTACCATTTTTATTTTAAATTCAATTTATAGTTATAAACACTATTAAGTATCTTAATTCTCTGCCTTTTATTCCAAAAGAGGGTAAAAAGTAACTCCAATGAAAGAGAGCAAAGATGCTGGTGTTTTTTTTTTTTCATGCAAGTCTCACCCTTAGGAGACCAACCTACATGAGAACATGAGAGGTGGCTGTGTTTTATATTTTTATCACCTACAACAGCTCTGAATGTCATATAGGAGCATAGATGCAGATACACAACTCAGTCTCCATGTGGGTTCCCCAGCAACTGAATCAGGAACTATCCCTACAGCTGTCACCTGATTGTGGAATCCATTCCCCAACAGTACTGCCTTGACTGGCCTCAGTGGTAGAGAATGGGCCTAACTCTGCAGAGACTTGATCTGCCAACGTGGTGGAATCCCAGGGGGTGGGGGGAGCACATGCGGGGTGGGGGACTGTCTCAGAGTAGAAGGTGAGGGGGTTATAGGAGGAGGGACTTTGTGAGAGGGGCACCAGAGGTGGCAGCGATTGCAATGGAGAGGCCGGGTGGGAAAGGGAGGGGCTTCTTGAATAAATGAATGAATGAGTGTTTGGGTTAAATAGTTGACATGAGCAAATATGAGAAGTATGTGCGACCTCTGGAAGTGGTGCTGCATTGCAACTTGGACAAACGGGAAAAGTCTCAGCAGTATAAGTGAAGGTGCTGACGAGCACTGATTTTGCTTTCAAACATTTTCGAAAAATCTCAAGGAAGGGCATCTGCAGTCAAGTCTATTTCCCCAGTTCAATCCTGCCCCAATCTTTGTTGCCACTCTCTTTACATGCATCCCTACAGATGCAAGAATTTCTGCCACTAAAGGCAGAAACTTCTAAAGCATCTCCCCATGGGCCTTTCAGTTGCCTTATCTGTTTTATGGCAAGCTTTTTCTTTTCCTTTCTGCAACAAGCAGATGGTTTAACAGGCTTAGTTCTTTTTGACTTACTGTTTTGCAATTTTAGCAAAGTAATACATACATACACATGGCTTGAAAGGACTGGGCCATTTGGTTGTGTAGTAACCAACCATCCGAATTTACAGGCTCCTCCTGTTCAGGATACAAGTCTTCCTGGCAATGTTCTGAGAGCATTGCACAGGAGAAAGAACTAATAAAGTTGCAATCGTCGAGCATCTCAATGCCATCCCTTTGTTCATAGCTTTCCCATTTGGTGAACTTACCATTTTCCTCAGAATCACCCCTCAAGAGGAAAATCAAATAAATTTTACCTTCTCCTATGTGTTTACTTGGTTTTCCTCCTGCTCCTCCTCCTCCTCCTCCTCCTCCTCCTCCTCTTTCTTTGGTAAGTCTGTAGAGCAGTAATCGAGTAATGCTTTACTCAGGTTAAGACCACACATCTAGGATTACACCCCTACCTCCTCAATAGCTAAACAGGAACAAGCCACGCCATGCCTAGCTTTCCATTTTAATTAAGAAAATTTATTTTTCAACTTGATAGGGAAACGATGTCTCTCTAATCCCTCTACACTGTGTTTCTTTGAAAGTGTTCTTTCCAAACAGTACATTGTCTTATGATATATATACAACATAATATTCTTGTGCCACTAAGAATGTGTTTACTATTTTTCTACATAAACACGGAACACATAGGGGAATATTTCTAGTGCTAAAACATCAATAATTAACAATATATTATCATAATTTATTAAAAAGTATGAGAGTGAAGGTTGAATGTGTATACCACGTTCCAGGAAAAATCAATAGAGACCATAAACTATAAGCATCATGACAAATATTTGGGAATTAAAATGATTTTTAAAAATAGAAAAGAATTCATAACATTCTTTTCTATTTTTAAAAATATTTTTAAAAGAAGTCAAAGCATTCCAATTGCTCAGTGAACTAAAGCTAAGCTGGATCCACTGTTAACACTAAATATTATTTTGAAGAGAGTATATAAACGAGACCCAATAATTTGGTATCCAAACCACCTCCTCTCTATAAAGAGAGCATCAAGCTGTGCTTGGGTGCAGTCTACAAAGCATCACTTAGAATGTCCTACTGAAGGATGTGCTCCAGCCAGCTGAAGGGTGAGCCAATATTAGAACTAAATTGAGGGAAGATACAACATGAAATGAGTTCTTATACATAGTCGACAACAAGCACTAGCCATCCAGCTCGTTTGTGTGTTATCAACTGCAGCTGGGGATAAAACTTGAATTTACAGTATCTCCCTCAAATGGTCTTCCGTTTGTATCCTTTTCTTCATCACAAAAAGTAAGTTTATTCACCTCTCATAGTGCATATCAGGCTAGGAGCATTGGAAGGAGGAGAAACAGTGGCTGGGGTATAATGTATGAGACAAGAATAAATAACTAAAAGAGAGAGAGAGAGAGAGAGAGAGAGAGAAAGAAATACAGATTAAAAAATCATCTGTCCCCAAATATATAGCAAACAAAACATTAAACACTCAAATAAGTTGCCCACTCTAAAAAGAAAATAAGTCACTACTGTAATACCAAAACTGCTCTAACATAAATAACAGACACACTTAGAAATATAATGAAAAATAGCTGATCATTGTCCAGAGGAGAAACTGCAAGGTTCAGGGAAAAGTTCGTCATAACTGTGATAAAGTGACACACAGAAAATCAGGAAAGACAGAGACAGAGAAGACAAACATTGAATCTTTGCAACAAGCAAGTGTCTACACTGTATTGATTCTCATACATTCTTTTATCAGGAAACTCTTCACTGGTTTTTATTGTTGTTGTTTTACTGCATAGGAAGGAGATTCAAGCAGGTTAGAGCATGGAGCTCTACCAATGACAATCGGACTTGAACCTGATTCTTCCCATCACATACAGGTCCTTAACAAGGACATACTGGTAAAAATATAGATACAGTAAATCATGTGTGAAGACCAGTCCTCCTGATGAAAATGGAGTATACTTCTGTCCAGAAACCCCTGAATGTCAATATTATGGTAAGAGCCTAAATTTTTGTGAATTCCAAGATTGAAGTTTATGTCTCAACTCCTCCCTTCTCTCCAACCATAGAATTAGCAACATTGCCAAGGACTCAGGAAAGACTATTATTTCCTTCATATATTCCTTTCTGGTCTTCGTGAGAGCCCCAGAGGTTCTGTTTGTCCCACAAGGGAGCATTGATTTCATTGGTATTCACTCAAAGTAGGTAAGGTCACACCTCAGAAGATTGGAAATACATTGTTTAAAGAGCACGGTTTGTATCTTGCTTCAGAGAGATCTTTAAAGATGTCCTGGCTTAGCTGTCTTTTCTTTCCCCTCCTGCTTCCAAGGAACACCCTCCAGGGAGAAAGTCAATTTCAAATCTTCACACTGCAGAGGCTCTGGGCAGTCGGCTGCGGAATGCAGATCAGCCTGTCTTCACTTTTGAGATAAACAGGTCCTGTGAACAGTTTTGAAAGAAAAGTTTTGAGCAATCCTAGTTGCAAAGGTGTCAGATTTGGGGGAGGCTTTTTCTTTCCATTGTGTTATAAATACATTTCACCTAAATAAATAAATAAATAAATAAATAAATAAATCATACATTTCACTTAAGAAACAATGCACCAATCAAAAGCCAATAGACTCCAACTTGAAGGCCAACCACATGAGCCACCATCTTTTTTCATACATAAACAGTTCCCCCTAAATTTTTCACTTGATGTAGAAAAAAACTTCCAATTAGGTTTTTTATTAAATTATTTATTTATTTACATTCTAAATGTTGTCCCCGTTCCCAATCTCCTCTCCCAGAACTCTTCATCCCAACCAAATAGTCTGATAGTTCTTCTTACATTTTTAAATTTTTGTCCCTTTTTTTTTTCTTTCTCAGCAAAAACATATCCATGGCAACAGAGTTGCTTGCACATTTTTAACTTGTAAGCCCTTTTCATTGGAGACGTTTTCATGAAAACCCAGGTATATAGGTCTATAAAATAGATATACAAATCTAATATTTACAGATAATAAGTCATAGGGAAATATGTTTTTAAAACAATTCTTGCTATACATATAATTATATGTATGTATTTCATAAATTTATGAATATATTCCATACACTTCTTAAAGATTAAAGGAAAGGTGCATGTTAATAAGGTGCTATGTTGCTTACTGTTATATTGCTGCCTAACTCTTGGGTGAATACTTGATGCTGCACAGTGCGCTGCACCTTCACTGTTCTTGAGAATGGACTGAAACTTTGATTTGGTAGGTCATCAAGGCTGGGAAGGCTGCTTCAAGTACGGTAGTACACAGTGTCAGAAGTGTGCTCATAGCCAGTTCATAAACTGGTACATTCTGTCCTAAGTCCAAGCCAAAACGCATGTAACATATTTTTATGAAACTCAAAGCAATGACTCAAACAAGGGTTTTTTTAATTAAACATTTTAACATAAAAATATAGTCACATAAATCTGATACGTACCCGCTGAAGAATGACAGTAGGAACATATTAAAAGTCTTTGCTTTTCACAATTAAACTATAATGCTTCTATAAGAGCAGAAAATGTTGTATATCCAATACAACACTGCAATTCCTAACACACAGTAGACTCTGCTCTGAGCCAAGGTGTTTTAGGCAGTTGTTGGTTTTAGGTGTTTTAATGGCATGCACAGTACAAAATGAACCGGTTTATTCAGAGCCAAAGCTACCAAAAGTTGCATTATACAACACAGGCTAGTGCTGCAAGAAATACCTCAGATTTGCTACACACTTCATTTTAAATTAATATGTGGTCATTGTGTGGTCCACAGTTTGAAGTTGCTAGACATCATGAAAGGTTGTTTCTTATTTTTTTTATTCTTGTTTTCTTTTTAAGGTCCTAGGAATCATCCCTAGGGGTTCTTGCATCCAAAGCAAACACTGAAATACATCCATCCCTGGAGACTGACCTCTAAGTTATGTGTGTTAGAACAGAGGCCTGCATTTTAAGTCGGATCCCACAGTCTTATCAGGACATGCCTCCCTGCACCTCTTCCTGGGTTCAAGAGTTAAGAAACAGTCTATTCTGTGGCCAAATCGTATCCCCTGATTTAGGGTCCTAACCAGCACCCAGCTCCTCCGTTCTCTTTCTTACATATTCTGTGCTAAACTAAAGCACATGATGTGAAACTTCTCACCTCCTCAAAGGTTATAAAAAGCCAAACTTTTGTTCTGGGGATTAGATCAAGTCTCCACAAGGAGACTGCTCCAGGATTTGGGGTGGAGATGAAGGCTGCTTTCTGAAAAGTCTCCAGTGCCCTTGCCAACCCCTCTTAGGCTGATGTGCATGCTCTCAGTCTCCCTCTTCCTCTTTCTCTCTCTTTCCCTCTCACTCTTTTTCTCCCTCTCCTTCTTTCCCTCTTCCTCCCTCTGTGTGTGTGTGTGTGTGTGTAAAATTTTTTAAAAATCAAAACAAAAAGCACGTGCACACACACAAAAATGGCAACCATTTGTGTTGGTCAACTATGACTTAGTTTCATTCTTAAAGAAGTTCCACTCCAGACTTTAATGAAAATCCCCATGTATAGATCTCCATATATTGTGTTTTTTTCTAATACTTTTCTCACCACCCCAAGAACCAATCATGACTTTGTAGTTTTCTTATTCCAATAAACCTCATTGGAGCTTCTTATACGGAGTGACACCTGCCATTTTACTGCTGTTTTATGTATGAGAAATGTATTAGTGTAATTTCCTGAGCAACGATCTTAGTAAAGCTTCAAAGTAGTCAGGTACTGATACAAAATCACAGATACTGTCAAAGACAATAGTGGTTCCACACACTTTCTTAGCATCTCAAAAAGCAGCAACTCTGATCATCCTGTGTTAGAACACAGATGGTGTGAGTTTTATTAAAAGCAGGGGCCATATTTGACACTTCCAAGATGGAGCTCTTCTCTGTGGGAAACTGGAGAAGCCCTCTTTCTCCATATTTCCTCTCTGATAGTGGATAAAGACAAGTGAAGAACTAAGCTCCTGAAAGCCACATGGAAGGACTTGAAAAGAACAAGTCTCAACTTCTGAAATGACACTGCTGTCGGATTTTCAGACATCCATTTCAGTGGAAACCTTGCAAAAACTCCATGAGGGTGACAGCAGAATCAGCCATCCTTCGTAAAAGTGGGAAGTGAGGCAATGTCAAGACATGGCACAGTCCAGAGACTCATGGTTGCCAATGAAGGAGCTGGAAAAAGGACGCAAGGAGCTGATGGGATTTGCAGCCCTATAGGAGGAACAACAATATGAACTAACCAGTACCCCCCAGAGCTCCCTGGGACCAAACCACCAACCAAAGAAAACACATGATGGGATTAATGGCTCTAGCTGCATGTGTAGCAGAGGATGGCCTAGTCGATCATCAATGTAAGGAGAGGCCCTTGGTCCTGTGAGGGTTCTATGCCCCAGTATAGGGGAGTGCCAGGGCCAGAAGCTGGAGTGGGTGGGTTGGTGATCAGGGGAAAGGGGAGGGGATAGGGGATTTTGGAGGGGGAACAGGGAAAGGGAATAGTATTTAAAGTCTAAATGAAGAAAATATCTAAAAGAAAAAAGGGGGAAAAAGAAATTCTTTAGTGTTGTACCACATAGAATATCCCTCTTCAAAAGAGGACAGCCAAGAGACAAGTGTTATAAACATATTATAATCTCACAAATAAAATTAAAAAGGGAGTATTGTGTAGAAAATAAATAAATAAGAAAGAAAGAAAGAAAGAAAGAAAGAAAGAAAGAAAGAAAGAAAGAAAGAAAGAAAGAAAGAAAGAAAGAAAGAACTTGATCATGGTCTCTCCTCACAGCAATATAATACTTACTAAGATGTTAGCTACCTATTCATCCCTTCGTCCAGTCAGGATGACATAAAAGTGTAGCAACTGTTTGCACAGTGCTTGGTATTATGAATAATCTAGATGATGTTCAGTGTGTCTTAGAAGACACAATTGTCATAAATACAAAACTTTATGATGCAAAACAGAATTTGCTTTTCTGCCACTATAAGGAAAAGTGTGGATTTTTCACCTTGGAACACCTGCAAAATAACAAGTGCTAGTCAAAATCTAGCTCTGTGATTGAAGGCAGCCAGAATGACAAACATGGGCCTTGAAATTTGAAGGATGAAGGGAAAGGGGAAAGCAATGTCTATACAACAGATAGTGCAAACATGTGGTGTGCTGCATTTCTTCTGCCCAAACTGCTAAGCTATTGAGCCTCGCCTTGATCCTTCCTCCACACCTGTTATTTCCCCCACAATATTTCCAGGTTCATGACCTATTCCTATGGCATTAATCTATTTCTCTTTTCAGTGAACTTTTAGAAATATGACATGTATTCCAAAACTGCTTGTTTGGAATTCTAACTTCTATACCCCAACTAAACCTCATGTTTAGGATTTCCTACCTATTCTTCCCCTATCATTGACATCAGACTAAATGGCATCATCTTTCCTTGGCCTGATTTTTCAAACCAGAAATCTTGGTCATGTTTGACTGTTTTCCTTCACACTCCTGCAAATCTTTTGCTTCCATCATCTGTCTCTTCTACTTCTAACATCTTCTGCCTCTCACTTTTCCTTGTCTCTATAGCTACTACCCATCTCCAGGCTAACAGTATCTCTTGGCAAGGTTACTACAATCATTCTCAGATTAGACTCTTGCTGTTATTTGTATACTGCACAATCCTGTCTCCCTGTACCAATGTGATATTTTAAAACCACATCAAAAAAGGAAAAAGGTAGAAGTCCCTTGGTTGAGTCTTTTCATTGCCTTTCCCTTGTATCAATAAAGACATCCAATCTGGTCAGTAGACTTCCAGAAATTCTGAAATCGGGGTAGCTCCCTAGCCCTTTATATTCTTTAGCTTCAACACACACTTCTCTCCCTCACCACTGGCATTCACATGTTTTTCAGTTCTTGCCCACCACGGGACATAAAATTCTCATTCCCACTTTCTCCAGACTACTCTTCCACCACCCTAGAAACAATGAATTCAAAGTGTCCTTTTCTCCTACCTGCCAATCCAATTAGAAAGTAAAGAATTCCACACACATAAGCATAGGCTCTGGCTGTGGGTGATACAGAGGGAAAGATTAGAAAACCCCGGCAAACTGATCTTCCCTTAAGCATGTCATAAAGACTTCTGACTCATAAACATCTAGGTGACCTGCTTTTCTGGAAATAGTTATATAGTTACTAAAACATAACAGTAAAGTATAGTCCCATCAAGGTTATCATTAACCAAAGCCAGTTTACTGGAGGCACAATTGCAATGAGTTTACATAGATTCTCTGGGGTGAGGCCTTAAGAAAGAATAATTTTAAATGATAAATTTGCATTGCAAAGTTATTGTTTTCTAGTGAGTCTGTCCTAATCCCATTACAGAGTTGAGCTCCTATTAACAACTCAGGCAGTAGGACATCCTATCAGACTGATCTGAAAGTCACCCACTTTTCCATCTTTCATTAACCAGCTTTTCCTCTCTCTCAAACAGATTCAGTTCTGTTCTAGACCAGGTATACCGTTGAGTTGTTCTAAAGGCAACTACAGAGTTACACTTAGAAAATACTCAGATGTTTTCCTAATTTTAATAGAATTCTTACAAACTGACATCATTTCTGTGAAAGAAAGCAAGAGTCCTTTAAAAGGGAAAATAAATGCAAGTGCATATAGCCAGAAACGGGGTGCTGAAACTGGATGAGTTGAACCACTGAGGGATAGACTAAGCCACAAAGGAGCAGCAGCTGGACACATGGAGGTTGCTAGAGTCAGCAGAATAAGAAGAGACAGGCAGATGGGGCCTAGTATATATAGAGAATGATGCCAAGCAGAAAGGTCCTAGTCCTTTAACAGGGGTGGGGAATGGACTTTAAGAGACATTGCTTCTCTAATTAGCTTTCCTAGGCAAAAGAGTGTACCAGTCCAGCCAGTACAAAGTCCAACAGTCCTCTGAGGGGGGAATGAGGATTATAGGAAAGACAGAAAAGAAGACTCAGAAGCAGAGGTTAGAAATCAGAGGGGCTGTCCAGTCAGCGCTGCAGCAGACTCAAGTTTAATAAGCTTATGTTTGATATACATTACAGCATCACGGGAAACAAAGTCACAAGCCAGTAGAGACAAAAACTGATGTTACATTCGATATCTTTACCCATCCACAGGCCTCCCTATTGTTCCTCCTTCCTTCCTCCAAGATTAACAGAACATTCAGTCCCTCACCTTGAGATTCAAGTGTATTCCCCGTTATCAGCAGGTCAATAAATCTACCAGTAGACCGTGGCCTGACATGAATCTACCTGACAGGCAGGCTTTCACAGAAGTAGGCAAAATGGAACCCAACAAGAGGGTAGCTTGAAGTAGCTGAAAGCAAAGACAGCACCTCAAGAAAGCTATTGAAATAGTGATTACAAGCAATGGTTCTCAACCTGTGCTCACAACCTCTTTAGGGGTCACATATTAGAAGTGCTGTACTCCAGATTAACATTGCAATTCCTAAGAATAGCAAAATTACAGTTGTGAAGCAGCAATGATCATTTTACATTTTGGGGTCACCAAATCACAAAGTAGTGTATTAAAGGGTATTAGATTGAGTATCATATGGGAAAGAGCTCTAACAAAATTTGGGATAGAGAATAAAAAAATACTAAGATGGAAAAATGTGTTTGTAGAAAACACAATTACTTTAAAACACCATTAAGACAGTAGTCAGAGGATATCTGTGCTCAAAGACAATGGGTTACTTTATTATGATAAACTAGCCTGACAGAGTTAGGGAAGAAAGGGTCTATTTTAGTTTATAGTTCCAGAACTGATATGGTCTATCGTAGTAGAAGGCACAGCAAACACACAGGCATGGTGGCAGGAACTGGAAGCTGGCTCATCACAGTTTCATTTGCACACAGGAAGCAGAGAAGGAAAATAGAAAAAGGAGCAAGGCTGTAAAATCTCAAAGCCCACCCATATAGACTTCCTTCAGCAAGCTTCTAGAGGTTTCATAATGCTCTCAAATTGCCCCACCACTAGGGCCCAGATGTGATACATGAACCTATTGGGGACATTTCTCATTCAAACCACTGCAAACATGCGACATTTCTAACTCCTCCTCGCATCTACGTTTATAAAGAACTTAGTCCTGTTTTGTTAGGACTGCATTGGCCACATATTATATTTGCTAAAGTAAAGACGCCATATCTTTTAAGGACTCCAGTTTCTGTTAAATGAACAGATAAGATTCTAATAGAATAACTAATACATAGTGTAAGGCAGTTACATCTACCTCCCATCCTTTCTTTTTTTTTCTATTAATATTTCATAAGTCAGAAGACCATAACCTGTTATCTGGGCAGGTTAATGCTTGCCTGGAGAGGCTAGTTTCCCTCCAGCTTCTCCCTCCTTTACCAACAAGTCAATCTATTATTCATCTTCTGTTCTTTATGCTTCTAGATGAATGAGTGAATACCTCTCAGCTTAATATACTACTAGATGGACCCCATTCCCTAGCCATATGGTAAGATCTGGTAGAGGCATATTACCAGGTAAGAATGAACTAGTATCAGAAATTGTATGAAAGTGTCAAAAGACACTGTGTCGATAAAGACAATATGATGTGAGATACAAATCACTAGAACCCTGGAAGAGACAACTTTCAGCTGCCAGGGCAGCATGCAGCCTTGAAATGTACACTGAGTCCAGAGGCACAGGAAGACTCAGATGCTCAGCAGCATCATTTGTGCATTTATCTTTACTTGAACTAAGTTTTCCATGAACGTGATTAAATTTCTTTGTTTCAATTTATATGCCCCAGTACAGGGGAATGCCAGGGCCAAAAAGGGGGAGTGGGGGGGTAGGGGAGTGGGGGGGGGGGTATGGGGGACTTTTGGTATAGCATTGGAAATGTAAATGAGCTAAATACCTAATAAAAAAATGGAAAAAAAATTTCTTTGTTTCAATTTGTTTGCATCTTTTTTATTATACACTAACAAACCTATTTGAGCCAGTATGACATGCAGGCCTAGCTAAACTGAGTACATACTCTTTAGATTACAGTGACTAAGATTCAGAGATGCACAGCAGAAACCAAGACAGGGTCTCTCAGGATTGGGCAGACAGTAACTCCAGAAGCAAAAACGGGGGGCGTTCTTTCTCTCCCTATGGCTGCTAATCAATCTCTACCAAAAAAGACAAAGGAGGAGGAGGAAGAGAGGAGGAAGTTGAGGAGGAAGGGGGGAGGAGAAAGAAAGGAAAGGAAAGAATAAAGAAAAAAAAAAAGCCTGTCTTCAGTGGCTTTTCTTGAACTATGGAATTTGGATATGCCAAATCCAAATGTTGGGCCTTCTGGTTTCCAGGTGTGTGAAACGTTCCTCTCATTTATCTAGTTTGCAATATGTTTTGACTACTTATAACTGGAAAAGTCTAGACAAGTTCCTTTGAGCCTGATACTGTGATAAAAAAAAATGTATGCACATGAGAAACGGCGATTAACCCATTTGGTAAGTAGGAAAATGGCTCTGATAAGTTAAATGACTTATCCAAGGTCACGCGGCAAGTGCTTGAGAGCTCTTAAGCACAAATCTTTGTCGTTAATCATTGTGTTAAGTGGCTTCCAGGTGAGTTCCTCGACTATTCAGGATTCTCGGCCTCTGATTTAGCAGCCAAAACCCATGGGATGAGACAGGAATGGAGGCAGAGTGGGCTTGATGGATGGGCTCGCCAGCGTGTCCTCAGGAAAAAAAAAAAATTTCATGGATGGTTTTGTCTGTTAGCTCTTCAGCAAAGCTCATAATAGCTATGGGTTCTGTTTGTCACTGTCAAACTCAAGTCGTTCTACATTATTCATTGTGCTCCGAAACTGAGCATGCCTCCCGGGGGAATATTTATTCCCTAGCTCAAAGAAATGTGTAATAATGGTATTGAGAGCTGAGTCAGCTGCAGAGTCACACTCTTCACTGCTTATAAACTACATGGATGGCACAAAGCACAAGCGTGTCTACCAGTGGCTAACTCCAGAGTTGCTGCTGGTCCTGGTTGTACCTAGAAAACAGATGTAATTGGGAAGAATTCTATTAGGGTAGTAGTAGTAGCAGTAGTCATAGGAACATCCTCAAATGGGAATCCCATGGGTAGCCCATGCCCACAGCACACTATGCAGTGATGCCCCAGCCCCTCAGATTCTTCCTGCTTTGTCAAAATAGAGAAAAATCTCAATAGGATGTGGCTTTGGTCACCCACTGCTCCTGACCTACTCAGTTAGTACAGGCTCTGGACAGCAGTTAGAGCATGCCCTCATTTATTTCTTCCTTGAAGGTGAATACTTTTGTTTCAGCTGAGTAAGAGTTCGGTATAAGCCGTTGGACTCATCCTGCACACCAGCCTTGGGAGTGAGTATGCTAAATAGAGCTGCTTATCCATCCGTGTGTACCTTTCCTACTGCTGTACAAAGGAATCACTACAAAATCGATGGCTCGGGCCTGTGAGATGGCTCAGCAGATAAAAACCCATCCCACCAAGCTCATGTCCTGAGTTTGATCTCTAGGACTCTCATAGTGAAACAAAACCAAGTCCCAAACTGTGATTGAACTTACATCGTGCATTGTGGCAGACATACAGATACACACATAATTAATTAATTAGTTAGTTAGTTAATATATAAAGATAGATGATAGATAGATAGATAGATAGATAGATAGATAGATAGATAGATAGATAGATAGATAGATGTAATTTTTTAAGAAAGCAAGAGCTTAAAGCAACAAAGATTTGTTATTTTACAATCTGGAAAACATAAGCCAAAATAAGATTTAAAGATATTGTATTAAGCTCACAGCAGGGCTAGTTCCTTACAAAACCACCAAAAAGGAATTTGTTCCTGTACTTACAGTGTCCAGTGGCTTCACCATTTGGTGGCTCCTGGCTGCATCTCTCTAATAACTCTTCCCATCATCATGCCACCTTGTCCCACCATTGACCTTTTTGCCTTTCTTAGCAGCATCGTTAAGATCCTGCACAGGACCAAGGGGAGCGAAGCAGATACTGGCCTGAAAGCCTACTCCCCGAAGATTAGCTGTCCTGGTGCCATACGGCCCCATGCAAGCTTCCAGCAGAGTGAAGCAAACAAAAGTCCTACCTTTGTCCTTAAAGACAAAGAAAAGGAAATTATTAAACTCTCTAAGTTGGTTGTCAAGTCTGTTCACTTCACAGCAGAGGCTTAAAGTGAATAAAAAAGTGCCCTGTGAACTTGAGAGTTTCCCTATGTAGTGCATGTTGAGAAAACTAACTGATCTCGAAACCAAAAAAAAAAAAAAAAATACAAAACAATAATGAGTGCCTTAGTTTGCTTTTCATGCTGTGATAAACACCATGACCTGAAGCCACTTGGGGGCAAAGGCTTTACTTCATCTTGGATACAGTGAATGGAAGTCAGGGCAGAAACTCACTGCAAGATCCTGGAGACAGAAACTGAAGCAGAGACAGGGGAGGAGTGCTCCTTACTGTTCAATAAGCTCCCTTCTACAACTCAGGCCCACCCACGCAGCGGTGACTCCTCCCATAGTGATACAGGCCCTCACATATCAATCATCCATCAAAAAATGGCCCACAGTCCTATTTACAGGATGAAGGGAATTTCTCATTGAGATTTCCTTCTCCCAGATGTGAGACTCCAGCTTACATCAAGTTGACAAAAAAACTAACCAACACACTAAATCATATAAACTGGATTATAGATGTAATAAAAAAAAAAAAACTCAGGAGAAAAACAGATTAGTAAGGGCTAGAACAGGGAAGCAAGAGGGGGAAACTTGAAAAATAAGTAATAAGTTGATAGCCAGGAAGAAGGTCCTGGGAGATTTAGACAATGCAATAGGCCAAGGTAAGCAGTAGAGAGAGTTACCATTGTGGCCTGCCATCCAGCATGCACATCAGGGACGGATGCAAAAGACATCCTGAGAACTACAATGAAAACTTAATAATTCCAGTGCTATTGGCCTTAGGCAGAATGGAAGTAGAACAAGAAATCAAGTCTTTTCTACCTGCTAAGTCAGTAAACTTCAAAAGCAGAGGCAGGAGGAATTCTGCCAACTCCAGGACATCCTAGTCTATGTAGCAAGATCCAGGTCAGCCAGGGTTCCTTACTAAGACCACATCTCAAAAATGAAAAAAGAAAGAAAAGCAAGAAAAAGAATTCTAGAGTAGTATGAAATGACCTCAGCTGCTAAGTCCAGCCAGGTGACTATTCCATTTCACAAAAGCAGCAGGAAGGCCCACCCTAGCTACCAATGAACTAATGAGCGGCTTTCTCACCAGGAACAAGGCTGAAAATGGCTGCCTTCTAACCACTCATAGATCACAGAGCGGAAGGGATGTGAAATACACAGCGCAAACCCTCACACACACTGAGGTGTCGGGAATGTCACGTGTGGTAGTAGGCTAGCCGTATTGCTGAGAACGACCTCTAGTCTGTAGAAGCAGAGCTGTCCAGACCTGGAAAGGCCTGAGGATTATCTTCTCCAGTTCTGGCTGAAGTCTGGGGAGACGGGATGACCTGCCCCAGCTCTAGGAGGGATGCTGAGCCAAATGGTGTTTCACCAGATTGCTAACCTGAAGAAACAAGCCACCAGTGCCCTTGAACACGCAAAACCAGTGCTGACTCAATAATCCTATTTGAAGGATTGCTGAGTGTGAGCTAGCTGCCTCTTGTCAGGAGGCCCAGATGACTACACTAAATTCTGAAAATAGTAGTTTTCAACTCTGCACAAACCACTGACAGAGCAGAATCTGGACAAAGACCACTATGGAGTTAAACTTCTGTTGCCCAGCTTCCTCCAAACTATCTTTTT
This sequence comes from Mus caroli, assembly GCF_978045245.1. NCBI lineage: Eukaryota > Metazoa > Chordata > Mammalia > Rodentia > Muridae > Mus > Mus caroli. The sequence goes on from NW_028227268.1 coordinate 82,430,033, forward strand.
ATCTTAACTTTCAAGGCAAAAAAAGGAAAAAGTAAAGAAAAAGAAATTCCGCTTTAATCTACAGAAGTAGTAATAAAACTCATTTTAAAGCTATTATACTTTTCCAGAAGATTCTAGAATTCCCCATCCCTAGAAATGCATGCAAAAATCATTTCACAAAACACTTGGTGTTGTTCCTAATAAAAACAGTACCACCCTTGAGTTGGTGGGGCTCCAGTTAAGCAAACTATGTTCTTCTACTGCCCCCATCTGGCAGATGTTGGTAAAAGACAGACTTATGGTCTGTGTTTTAAGAATCTGCTCTAGTAAAATCTCTCCGGTCCTCATAATTCCTTCTCTCAAACCTTGTAGATGCACAGTTGTAGGGGTAGCTTCTTTGCCGAAAACTTCTACTTATGATGAGTAACCCACGAACAGTTCCAGGATTCTGGAAAGATGATAAACAAGAAAACTATGCATTTTCAAATGTATTTTCATCTAGCAAAAATTTGATGAAGGAAGAAACAGAGCTTTCTCCTCCTCTTGTAAGAATGGATAGTATGGGGCTGGGCAGATGGCACTCCTGATACCCCAGCACTAGAGAGACAGGGACAGAGGCTTCACTGCAAGTAAGCTCAGCCTAGTCTATATAGCAAGTTCCAGATTAGTCAGAATTACTTTGCAAGCAAGACCCTATCTCAAAACCCAAAAAGCAAGCAAAGGGGGCGTGAAATAGAGCACTTCTCATCTGATGAATCCAGCCAAGTCACAGACTCCAGTAAGTGGGATACAAGCGGCACCAACGTCCACCTGAGCTGCCATCCTGGTAAGGCATCAGAAAGGAAAGATCAAGGTCTACAGCAATTGTGTGCAGAGTACAACTGGCCTCCGATATCTTGTGCTTCTTGGAAACGGCTTGAGGGCTGACTTGGAGCAGTGTAATATGCCTCTATCCAGGTATCTGTCAGTTCTGATAAGATGCTCTATGCCACAGTAACAATCCATAAAATCTCAGTGTCATAATCCAGGAGAAGTTTATCACACAAATCCACACAGCCAAAGCTCCAAGTGTTTATCACGCTATAATGCACTTGTCTTTTTTTCATGACAGACTATAAGCTATTTGGAAGTAGGAACTGGGTTCAGCTCTGTACTGTATCTCTGACATTTAACTCCTGAAGCACATGTGCTCTGGGAATATCAGTCCAACAAGAGCGTGAAACGAGAGTTGAGGAACTGACACAAGGCAGATCCATAAGGACGTCTTTACCGGGAGCTTTGCCACTCCCTTCTGCATCTTCAGATCTTAAGTGGGGATGGCTAATCCAGTGACAATTCTATACTCCAAAAGCATTCTCTGGCTTCCCTCAGCCTGTGGTATAGGATCATATACCCAGGTAAGCGAATGTGAATTAACGAGGAAGGCTGCCAAGTAGGTATCCATAGCAGCCGGAAGAATACTTGTCCTAGAGGCGAGACTGATAGATCTGAACACACTCCACATCAGCCCATACAGAGAAGACTGCTTGGGAGCTACTGGAGAAAACTACACTGTGGCAAAGGAACAGATGTCAAAAGGGAAAAGAGTCAAGACCTTGTAAATATGTCAGTGATTTCTTTTAATGGGGGTAAAATATTCCATTTGGACTTGTAAAAGGAAATGAAAGTGAACAGACAACAGAGTCAGAGACAGCCCCAGATCCTGTTGTTAAGGAGTCTCATGTGAAGACACCACTGCACAACTGTTACACATGGTAGAGGGCCTAAGTCAGTCCCGTGCATGCTCTATGTGAACAGTTCAGTTTCTGGGCCCCTATGGGCTCAGGTTAGTTGATTCTGTAGGTTTTCTTGTGGTGTCCTTTATCCCTCTGGCTCCTTCAATCGTTTCATCACCCTTGCACAAGATTCCCCAAGCTCAGCCTCATGTTTTGGTCGTTGGTCTGCATCTGTTTCCATCACAGACTGAACCTGGGCTGTAAACAGCTATCTTGAATCTTCTCTCCTAAAGACCGGATCATTTTTTCTCTGCTTTTTAGCAAAACCTTGTATCCATTATGATCCAGGCTGTGTATGCCAGGCTACCTTTAGCTATCTATATCACAGACTAAATACAAGAAATCCTCCGTAGAAATATTTATGTGTTTTTTTTTCTTTATTGGCTTTAAGACATGTATCACTATGCTGCCCAGCCTGGCCTTGAGCTCCCAATCCTCCTGTCTCAGACTCCAGTGTCCCCTATGCAATTCCTGAAGAGTTTGTGTCTAAAGTGGAATAGAGTGTTTATCATTAAATTATAAAAATACCCTGGGATGAAAATATCTGATTGATCTTATAGCTTAGTAAGAAATATATCCAGAGCACTTTATCCATAAATAAGATGTCATAGTAATTTTAATAGTAATCCTGTTTCCATCCTTGCACTTTTAGATTAGATAATGGCTTATAATTTGTACTGAAAACAAAGCATAAATCTACTACTCCTGATTTCTTCTTCATGGCTAACCCAAGGCACTGATCCTGGGTCCCCAGAGTAAAGCACACCCCAACACACCCTCTCCATGGTCGGAGGTAGTACTGCACTGCCCTGGGCTTAAATTTGCCTGCCCTTCCACATACTCACATTAAACAAGATGATTATTACTGGCCTGCAAAATACTAACCAAAGAGCAGACAGATTACACAGTGTGTCTCCTAAGTGGTATGTTGCTATGGTTTCCAACTGAAAGGACAGATTTCTCACTGTTAGGTTATCCAAGATCGCCAGGATTGTACCAAAATGTTTCTGCAGAGCAGTGGGCTATCTCTCAAGCACAGCTTCATTTGGTCAAATCCATCTCGGATCATCAGGCCGCATGCTGTTTTTCAAGGAGTGTTGTCATCGAGTGTACTAGAGTTAGCAGGAGAACCATAAGGTTGAACCAGAGCCTTGAACTCTGTGGGTGGAAGGCTTTTTCTTGAACTTACTATCTATGACTCCTATGTAAACATGAGGATGTAGTGCTCCTGTACATAAACGAGCCCCCAAAAGCTCCAAAAATGCTCTTCAGATGAAGCCAAACCAATCAGCCTGCTGTGCTTCTCCTTCTGTAGCAGGATGCTTTCCTGCTCTCATCTGGCCTGAGTTACCCACCCGACTCAGCTGCAAGGCACATTGGCCTTCTTTATTTCATTCATTCAGAATTCCCATACAACACCAGGTTTTGTGTTAACGGTGTCTTGCACATGCTCTTTGAATTCTTGGCCTACCTTGATTCTTATAAATCCTTCAGGGCTCAAATTAAATATCCTATCCTGAGGTACTTACCCATCACTGTCATCGAAATTAAGATTCATTATGCCATCTGACAGAACCTCACATTTTCATTTGGTAGCACAAACCAAAAACTTGAAACAAATTCCGTATTTCTGTGATTTTCTAATAAACACACATACACATACACCAAGCTAAAAAGCATAGGCTATGTCTTTTTAGTCTCCACTAAAACTACAAAACTTGGCACATGGTTATTTAATATTGAGTGAATAAGCCAGCCTACTAATGTTAATCTACTTTTAATTAATAACTAAATAGGACTGGATGTCTACTTATGTATTCAACAAATATTAAAGTTGATCATTTCAAAGTGATCCTTGCCTTGATAACTGCAAATACAGGAAGAAAATAAACAAATAGCTACATACAAAAGAAAAGACCATTTCTGATGTGTCATGGAACACAATGTTGATAGTAATTAATACAACGTGTCCAACATAGTTGGGCTGCACAGTCATCTGAACGATATTGTAAAAGTGAGGACAGTCTGTCTTATGGTAACTTTTAGTTTACCCTGAACACGGAGTTAGGATGAAAAAAAAGGCAGAGAGACCATGAGAGGAGAGGAAATTTTGAAAGGCATGTATAACACCCAAGGGCTCTGTTTAACTCCTTCCCTCAAGTTTAATAAGGGTCTGATAAGAATTCCTCTGGGAAACAGAAGAAGAGGTTTGGGAAGGCGAGCAGGTGATGGCCATGGTAGAAACATAGCTTGCTCCATGATGTAAGAAATCTAGAGAGAATGTTACCAGCACACAGGAGCTAAGAAAGGCAGACACTTCTGAAGACCTCGCTCTTCACGGGTTAACCAAAGAGGTCCTCAAGGTGCTTCCCGAGGGCTCTGACCCTTCTTCCGAGCTGGAAATGTTAGAGTAGTGACAAAAGACCATTACAGTGAGGCTTCTTCTGGTCAAGAGAATCACATCTCTGGGTTATGTGGAGACCTAACAATGGTCAAATCAATGACCTGGTTGAGTTGTCACGCCTCCCCCCAAAGAAGGAAGTTCATTTTAAGTCATGTTAAAGAGAATGTTGCAAAAATTATTCTTTTAATGGGATACTGTACTTTTTCCTCTCCCAGAATGTCCACGCCCTGTGGCAGATCCATGCAAAATACGCACTAGTTCATAAGTCTGGGTTATGCAGAAAACAGTGTAATGTTTCCATTTATTCCTTCCTATTTCTGTTCTAAGCATTCTTGCTTGAAGATGCTGGACTTCCTGACTCTTTCTCTATGGCCCTCGTCCCCACTATGTGGCTGCCTGGCACCTTGTGGACAACCCCCATGACAGCTTAACTTAAGCAGCTTGGCTATTTTTCCCTTCTCTTCCCCATTGTCTTCCCATGGGCAGCAGCCAAGATATAAAGCTTGCCTGCCTTTGTATGATTTTTCTTTTAAATTAATGAAGTTGTCCTTGTTCTTAAACAAAATGTTTCCTATAAGGAAGAGATAAAGTGTTATCTTTGTCATGAAAGTCACAACAGTCAAATGAAAATAAATATTTTGTTTTTCTCTAAATTCAACACACACAGAGAGACCCAGACATATCACACACATATGGACACACACACACACACACACACATTTCTTATATACATACATATTTCTTAGTGTTCTATTACTGTGAAAAGATGCAATGATCACAGCAACTTTTATAAGAAAGCATTTAATTGGGGCTTCCTTACAGTTTCAGATATTTAATCCAGTATCATTGTCTTAGTTAGGATTTTACTGCTATGAACAAATACCATGTCCAAGGTAGCTCTTATAAGGACAATATTTAATTGGGCTGGCTTATAGGTTAAGAGGTTGAGGCAATTATCCTCAAGGTGGGAGCATGGCAGCATCCAGGCAGACATGGTGCAGGCAGAGCTGAGAGTTCTATATCTTTATTAGAAGGCTGCTAGTGGAAGACTAATTTATAGGCAGCTAGCATGAGGGTCTTAAAGCCCATGTCCACAGTGACACACCTACTCCAACAGAGCCACATCTTCTAATAGTGCCACTCCCTGGGCTGAGCATATATGAACTATCACAATCATCATGACAGAAGCATGATGGCACACAGGCAGACATGGTGCTGGAGAGGAACCTGAGAGTTCTACATCCCAATCTACAGGCATCAGGAAAATAGAGAAAGAGGTTTGACATGCATTTTTGAAACCTCAAAGCTCACCCACAGTGACACACTTTCTCCAATAAGTCCATACTTCCTTATTCTTTCAAATAGTGCCACTTTCTGATGAGCAAACATTCAAACCTATGAGCCTAGGGAGACCAAACCACAACACATACACACACACACACACATGCACATATACACACAGGCAGACACATATAACTACACACAGACACACAGACACACACATACAGACTTCTCTCAACTCCAGAGGAGCAGAAACAAGACAATAAAAAAAATTAATCAGAGAAAGAGAGACAGAGACATTGAGAAAGACAGAGAGAGAGTATGTGTTGTGTGACCTTTCTGCACAGATGAACTGAGAGGTCAGGGGACAAACCTAGGAGGAAAATGTGGATAAAGTGAAACTGGATAAGCCATGAAAAGTATTTTTCTAAGATTGATTGATTGATTTTATGTATAAAAGTACACTGTAGCTGTACAGGTGGTTGTGAGTCTTCATGTGGTTGCTGGGAATTGAATTTAGGGCCTCTACTTGCCCCATTCAATTTCTGTTGCTCCGGTCCAAAGATTTATTTATTATTATAAATAAGTGCACTGTAGCTATCTTCAGACATACCAGAAGAGGAAGTCAGATCTCATTGCAGATGATTATGAGCCACCATGTGGTTGCTGGGATTTGAACTCAGGATCTTCAGAAGAACAGTCAGTACTTTTAACTGCTGAGCCATCTCTCCAGCCCATGAAAGATATTTTTAATTATTATTGTTTAAGTATTTTGCATACACACACATTGAGTTTTTGTCAAGCCCATTCCTATTCCCTCCACTCCGGTGCCTCCCCCATCCTCCCTACCATGATTCCCTCCCTATTTCACATGTATTTTTTTTTATTTACATTCCTGTCATTGACCTGCCCTCCATAGTTCCTTAACCCATTCCTCCTCCCCTTTGCCTCTGAGAGGGTGCCCCCCATCCCCAGACTTTCCTTCCCTGGGACCTCAAGTCTCTCAAGGATTAAGCGCATCTTCTCTCACTGAGGCCTGACCACTGCTATATACTTGCCAGGGTTCTTGGCGCAGACGTGTATGCTCCTGCTTGGTGACTCAGTCTCTGGAAACTTCCTGGCATTTGGGTTAGTTGAGACTGCTTGTCTTCCTATGGAGTCACTCTCCCCTTCAACTTCCTCAGACCTTTCCCTATTCAACCATAGGGATCATTGACTTCAGTTCAATGGTTGGGTATAAGTATCTGTCTGTCTCAGTCAGCTGCTGGTTGAGCATCTCAGAGGACAGTCATGCCAGATTCCTATCTGTAAGCACATCATAGAATCAGTAATAGTGCCAGGCCTTGGTGCCCCACCATGAGATGAATCCCAAGTTGGGCCAGTCACTGGACTGCCTTTCCCTCTGTCCTTTCTTCATTTTTGTCCCTGCAGCTCATTTAGACAGGAACAGTCCTGGGTAAGTTTTGACTGTGGGTTAGTAACCCTGTCCCTGCAGTAGAGGCCTTTTCTATCTACTGGACATGTACTCTGAGTTGCCTCTCTCCAATGTTGGGCATTTTGGCTAAGGTCACCCCCAAAGAATCCTTAGAGTCTCTCACCTTCCAAGTCCCTGGTACTTTCTAGAAGGCCTCCCCCACCTCCCACCCAACCCCCGATGCTACTTATTTCCATTCATTCTTCTGGCCCTCTGGGCTTCTCTCCTGTCCCTTGCCCCATATCTAGTCCTGTTCCCCTTTTTCTTCCCCTCCCCTCTTCCACCCAGGTCCCTCCCACCCTCTACATCCCATGATTATTTCTTTCCCTCTTCTAAGTGGAATTGAAACATCCTCACTTTGGCCTTTCTACTTGTTACAATTCTTATGGTCTGTGGGTTGTAGCCTACGTATTCTATACTTTTTGGCTAATATTCACTAATCAGTCAGTACATGCCATGAATGACCTTTTGGATCTGAGGTACCTCACTCAGAATGATATTTTCCTGATCCATCTATTTGCCTGAGAAACTAATCATGTCCTTTTTCTTAATAGCTCAATAGTGTATTTCATTGTATAAATGAACCACATTTTCTGCATCCATTCTTTGGTTGAGGGACATCTAGTTTGTCTCCAGCTTCTGGCTGTTTCAAATAAGGCTGTTATGAACATGGTGGAGCATGTGTTGCCGTGGTATGGTGGGGCATCTTTTGGGTATATATCCAAGAGTGGTATAGCTGGGTCTTCAGATAGAACTATTTCTAATTTTCTAAGGAAATGCCAAATTGATGTCCAGACTGGTTGTACCAGTTTGTAATCCCACAAGCAATGGAGGAGTGTTCCTTTGTTTTTAACCCATGCAGTGGACTAAGGGCTGCCAATATGTATTTGTCCATTGGATTGGTCCATCTACGGTAGTATGGGTATTCTTGGTCTTCTTAATGAAAACTGACTCCATTCTCCCAAAAGATATTAACGTTCTGATTAAGTTTCAAGTCAATTATTTACCTCTCCACTCTTAAAGAATGCTTGGTAGAGACAACTTAAAGAACAGAATGTTTCTTTTGGCTCACTGTTTTAGGGAAGCTAGTCTATCACAGTGGAGAAAGTACAGAAGAGCAACTCTTATCCATGGCAGTGGGAGCTTGAGGCTTTAGCTTCTAAACATGGTGACATATGGGGAGCATAAAACAAAACTGGAAGCAGGACCATGCTATAACCTTCAAAGACCAGATCCCAATGACCCACCACTGCCACTCAGGACCCACAACCTTCCAAAATAGTGCCACCAAGCTGGGTCCCAGATGTTCAAGCACATGAGCCTACAGGGGACAGAGGATAGCATTTCATCCACACCTTGGCAAGACTTACTAAATTTTATAACATCTGATAGTGAAACTGTTCTATTACCTTAAAGTATATGAGATTTGCCTAAGAAATCTTCTGGGCTGGGGGAGAATAATTCAAAAGTGATGATCAGAAAAGAGGGACGCTTGGGTTGAGGATAGGGCAAGGTGATGGAGTGATTGACAAGCTAGAGAGTTCCACCACTGCAAGAACTAAAATGAACTCATGAAGGTGACCTCTGATTATATCTCCTCAAGTCCGATCTATCCTACAAACCACATGAAATAGGAATAAGCTCACTGAGAAGAGTAAAGTAAAGTCCACCACAGGGTTTCCAACTTGATACAACCAATGTATAATGTTATCAATACTTATCAACCTATGGTCTAGAAATATTAGAATAATGCAGTCATCCTTGTATCTATTACATATGCAAAATGCATGCCTTCTTTTAGCAAAAATTATTCACGGAAAGGATAAATTTCTTATCAACCTCCAAAAAAAATCTGTACTTCTTGCAACTGCAGATAATTAAATAATTCTCATGACTCTAGAGGGGTGATATCTTTCATCTGGGTGTGCAGTTCTATGCCAAGAACTTTCAAGGACAAAAGTGTTTCCCTCCATTATAAACACCCTAGGTGGTTGATAGAGAAAATAAATGGCAATTTTGCACACCAGAAACAGAAGACTAACATAGTGCTCTACAAATTGTGGCACATAAGTCAAATTCACCCTTGAACCTGTTTTGTCACACCCCAGATAATCATTTGAACATGTTTAATTTGCTGAAAAAAGCAAAGTCTACTGCTGCATGCCTACAGTCATGGCACTTGGAAGGTAAAGGATCATGAGTTCAAGGCTAGCCTCAGCTACATAGCAATTCTGATACATTTATCTGTTAATAAAAAAAAATAATTTAAAAAGATCTAAAGTACCAATACCTTATAAAATAATGTAAAGTACAAATTCTAGTATTTATAAATAATGTTTTGTTAAAACATAACCAGTGATCATTGATATACATTGGCTATATCTGCCTTCACACTACAAGGATAGATATAAAATCCTATGACAGAATTAACAAAACCAAATTATTTGCTAATTTCCTTCTAAGAAAAAGTGTGCTGGTGTGGACATGTGGTTCAGTTAGTGCCATGCTTGTCTAATACACAGGAAGTCTTGGTTCAATTCCCAGAACCACATAAAACCATACACAATGATGGTACATGCCTGTAATCTCAGACCATAGAGGCAGGAGAACCAGAGGTTCAAGGTCATCTCAACAAAGCAAGGTCAGGGCTGGACTAAGCAACATGAAGCTGTCTCAAAACAAACAAACAACAAATGAAAATAGAAATCCTGTGACTTCTGCCCTAAAAGAGTAGATAACATCTAATTTTATATGCCCAGTTAACTATAGAAAAGTTGTAAGGCCACTGGTTCGTGTATAATTAGCTTAACCTTATTTAACATATAACAGTGATATTGGTAATACCCATGTTTGGCTCTTCTTCCTATGGAGCTATCAAGTTTTCTTTTAGATGTAAAATTTCTCAAAACTCCCCCTCTTGCTCCGAGTGTTCTTCCTTTTTCTGGCCTATCTTAACTTGTAAACATTCCAGATTTTGTATTTGATGCCACTTTTGAATATCTCGTCACATTCATCTAAATTAAGTTTTATTTCTGTGCCCTCCATCGTGAGTCTGCACTGTACCTTTACAGCACTCAAAGATGGAGTGCTGTGAACCAAGCAAAGCATCGATAATGATACAACTCAAAAGCCACCAAGCTTTGTATCTGAGGATCAAATAGTAAGTAAATAGTACGTCAAGTAAAAAATTAAGTAAGAAATAATAATGGAGAGCTTATCAGACCGCATCTCCTCACTGTCCAGTCGATTTGGTCATCAATTTAAAACCTGGCACAGACTAAGTGTATGATTGAGCATTCCAATATTTCATTCATACCAGTGAACTTACTAAAATTTGGTCCACAAAAAATAGTTTACTGAGCCAGGAGTTGCTACACATCCCTTAAACCCAAGCAATAGGGAGGCAAAAGCAGGCAGATCCTTCTGAATTTCAGGCCACCTAAGGCTACATAATGAGTCCTTGTCTCAAAACAACAACAACAAATGTTTTTACATAGTTTGCCAACCCCTCATACAGTCTATACCCTGCAATCTTAAAACACTGAATACTAACAGAGAATAATGTTATTGTTACCAGTCAGCTGCCTGGGCTTGTTTTCGTCTAACCAGATAGGATTATCTCAGGGAACACAGTGCTACGTGTGGACAGCACCATTCCTGTGGACTTGAAGACACAGTAGAAGATGAAAACAAACTGGCCCTACCACTTATGGCTTCCTGACTGTGGATACCATGCAACCAGCCATCCTCGACTACTCTCAGAATGCATTCTCCACCCTTGACAAAATGTTACCATCATAATACGTGGTCCACAACCAACCCTTAATGAAGTTGGTTTTCTGAAGTTATTTCATCACAGCAAGAGAAAAAGTCATTGATATCATAGGGTGATAAGTCTGGAAACTACTTAAACATTACTGAGTTAGATTGCCAACAAAATTTAATATGACTTGATTTGGAGTACTGTCTAGTCAAGAAACAATTGTCAGTCAAGCTATCTGTATAATGATCTAAATTGAGCTAAAATATATCTTAAAAACACAGTCAAAACACCATTAAAAAAGAAGAAATTGTGAGTAACGGAGATGCTTTCCTAACATTGGCTGTCTCAGACCCCTTAGCCCAAAGCCTGCTGTTTCAGCTCCAAATCCTGCAAGCCAGAGGCTTGTTGCTCCAGGCCTTAAAAACCAAAGGCCTGGAGCTCTGAGTACTTAGACTGGAGGCTTTAAGTACCAGCAGCCCCAGCCCTTGGCAGCTACTGTTCTCCTTGAGTCCTAGTAGCAGGTAGCACTTGCTAGTGCCAGCTCCTTGTGCAGAGGTCAGGTATTGAGATCTGTAGCTCCTCCAGTGACCGGTATTGAAGCTCTGGAGTGTAGAGTATGAGTATGCAAACTATCTTTATGCTCGGCAGCTCTCTGGACCTCTTTCAACAACCAGGATCCACAGTTTCTTGACCTAGCCCTCCACAGCTCTCTCTTCATCCTTGGTTCTCTTGTCTTCCTCACTTTCTCTACACTTTCCACCATCTTTTGTTTCTGATTTCTCTATACCTGGCTATACCTACCCCGGACACTCTGTGGTGTTCTTCGGCCACCTCCTGCTGGGGAATGTAGAAGTGCCTCCCCTTTAGCCTGGGTGAAGATGGCTGTGGGACTTTATAGCTCCAAGTTCTGTTTTTCAAGACTGATACAAGCTATCTGTAGGGGTGAAGAAGGGAGAATACCATTAGGCCCAGCTGGGGGCTGTGACTAGAAGTCCTCTGCAGCTGCTGGAGTGTTCTCAGAGTAAACAGCCAGACTGTCGTAAGGGCAGTACAGTCAGTTGCCAGGAAAGGGAATACTTAACTGACAGTTCTCCACTTGAGACTGCCAGCTATAAAGGACAAGCCTGGCAAAGGACTCCACTCTGACAGTTGTAATCACTCACAGAAAGCACTAAGAGAGTGTTTAGAGTAAAAGCATCACAAAACCTCAGCACAGAACTAACAATTCTAATAGCATTGGGTTCTCCTTAACTGTGTTTAGCAACGCTTGAAAGTGCTTACCTCATGCCCCAGGGAGGAGTGGACCATCTGGTCTGTCTCGGTGTCAATGTTTATGTCCTGTCCAATTCATTTGTTGAAACCCAGCTGTGAGATGACAGTGTTAGGAAGCATGCTTAGGATGTGATTAGGTCTTCAAGGATGGGATTGGTGATTTCCCACAAATCCCTCACATCTTCCACCATGGGAAGCTGGCATGGAAATAACAAGTGTCTGTAAGAAATTAGATTCCCATTTGACAATTAATCTGCTAATTCTTTAATTTTAAACTTTCTAGCCTCCCAACATGTAAAAAATATCTTTTGTTGTTTATATACAACCAGACTAGGATATTTTGTTACAACAATTCAGACAGATTAACAAAGAACAATGACTTAAGAATGTCAAGGTTTCTCACCAAGCCTAGTCCAATATTTTGCTAGTATCTAATATTGTAGATGATGATGATGATGATGATGGAAAATTGGAATAAGGAATCCTATAGACTTTAAAATCCCAGGGAATTACTGGAGACTAAATCTTTGAAAACTTGAAGGAGATATAATTTTACTTGTTTTCTGAAGTAGAAAGACATTGGTAAAACGAAAAATATGTTTTTGCAAAGCAAAAAGCTATTATCTTCGTTCCACTTAGAACATCAGTGTTTGTATCGTGGGCATAGCTTTGCTTTGGGAGTAAACACATGAAAAATGAAAAATAAATAAATAAATAAATAAATAAATGGAACTTGTCTTCCCTAAAAACTTTCTATGGTTAGTACATTTGGAGACAATCTCATTTTCAAGACCACATCAATAACACATATAACCAGGGGCTAGAGAGGAGGCTCAGGGCTAAAGGGTAGGTGCTGCTCTTGCAAAGAACCCAACATTGCTTCCCATCCTCCAACATCAGGTGGTTCAAAACTACTTATAACCCCAGCTCCAGCATAGGCATCTTCTGACCTCCTCCTACACCTGCATTTACACACACAGACACACACAGAAACACACACACAGAGACAGACAATTTAAAAATAAATCTATCAGATGTATTTGATTGAAACAATCAACACATTCAAAGCACCATCCCAAGCTGCCCAGGCCTAAGGAGGAGAAAAGATATTTTAACTTCCAACAGGTTCACATCATCTTTAAATATATTCTTCTCTTTCATGCTAAAAGTGACTTTATTACAAGGCATCAGGGACTGAATTTGTTCCGCAAATGTACTGACATTCTAACTCCCAATCTCTCTGAATGGGGGCTTGCTGAAAATAAAGTTGCTTTGGCTGTAATTAGTTAAGATGGGATCTTTGGTTTAGGCCCCAGTGGAATATGAGTGGTTTTCTGGCGAAAGAGAATGTGTGAACAAATAAGCTTGCACACAGAGAGCACTCTGTGAGAAGATGATGCCTAGAGGCAGGTGTTGCTCCCAAAAAGCAGAGAACACTCAAAACCCACAAGCTGCTTGGGGGAAAGAATAGAACAGTTTCTTCCTCAAAGCTCTCGGAGGGAAGCCACCCAGACCACACCTTCACAACAGACTTCCAGGAGCCAGAACTGGGGACTACTCCGAAGGTTTTCAGGAAGTCCAGCTATCGATCTGAGAAAACACTGTGTGCTACAAAGCAGTAAATGCCATCTGGCCCACTGAGAGTGGTGCCCACTGAACTCAGAAAACTAGACATTATAAGGGAGATTAGTTCTTCTTGGAGTGACTGCTGAATGTAATTTTAGTCTCTATTTGGGGAGGAGGGCTAGAGGAAGGTTGGACTAAAGAGAATCTTCGTGTGCACACACCAACTCACTTTTTCCTCCAAAATTCCAGGACTCTCTCAGAAAAAGTGAAATTTTAAAAACATAAAATTGCTGGACTGAAGTGAAAACGTAAGGGTTCTTTGGAAAGTCAGTTAGATGGTGTTTTCCTGGGGCAAACACATGAAAAAAAAAAAACATTTAGCTGAAGTGGACACAGTAAAGGGATGTTCTGCTAAAGCAAGCACATGAAAGGACACGTGATGAAGGATTCTTTACTAACAGCAGCGTATATTGGTCCGCCTTACATTACATAGTTGAGCTACATTTGTTGGGGCTCCATAGATAGAAACGCACCAGGAAACTTCTGGTGGTGTGCTGCAGTTTCTTGCCACTTTGTGAACTCGAGCTGATTGGCAGAGTAATGTCAGCTAAGACATTCAAACATGCTGAAGCAACAGCTGTGGGGATCACAAGATGTTTGGAGGGTTTAAAACATGATGGAAGCTGAGCTTGTCATGATGGTATAGCTAGCAGCACAATGCCTGTGGGTCTCTAGTCTTCACTGATCTTCTCTTCCCTGAGAGGCACAGCCGAGAACTTCTCATGGTGGTCCTCCTGGTCCCTAGTACTGACTCAGGCTGAGGCTAAGGCCTGGATGTCTCTGCTAGGTAGTGCCACCTTTCTTTTTTTTTTTAATTTTTAATATTTTTATTACATATTTTCCTCAGTTACATTCCCAATGCTATCCCAAAAGTCCCCCATAGCGCCCCCCACTTCCCTACCCACCCATTCCCATTCTTTTGGCTCTGGCATTCCACTCTATTGGGGCATATAAAGTTTGCAAGTCCAATGGGCCTCTCTTTCCAATGATGGCCGACTAGGCCATCTTTCGATACATATGCAGCTAGAGACAAGAGCTCCGGGGTTCTGGTTAGTACATCATGTTGTTCCAACAATAGGGTTGCAGATCCCTTTAGCTCCTTGGGTACTTTCTCTAGCTTCTCCATTGGGAGCCCTGTGATACATCCAATAGCTGACTGTGAACATCCAGTCCTGTGTTTGCTAGGCCCCGGCATCATCTCACAAGAGACAGCTATATTTGGGTCCTTTCAGCAAAATCTTGCTAGTGTATGCAATGGTGTCAGCGTTTGGAAGCTGCTTATGGGAAGGATCCCTGGATACGGCAGTCTCTAAATGGTCCATGCTTTCATCACAGCTACGAACTTTGTCTCTGTAACTCCTTCCCTGGGTGTTTTGTTCCCAATTCTAAGAAGGGGCACAGTGTCCACACTTTGGTCTTCATTCTTCTTGAGTTTCATGCGTTTAGCAAATTGTATCTTATATCTTAGGTATCCTAAGTTTTGGGCTAATATCCACTTATCAGTGAATACATATTGTGTGAGTTCTTTTGTGATTGTGTTACTTCACTCAAGATGATGCCCTCCAGGTCCATCCATTTGGCTAGGAATTTCATAAATTCATTCTTTTTAATAGCTGAGTAGTACTCCATTGTGTAAATGTACCATAATTTCTGTATCCATTCCTCTGTTGAGGGACATCTGGGTTCTTTCCAGCTTCTGGCTATTATAAATAGGGCTGCTATGAACATAGTGGAGCATGTGTCCTTTTTACCGGTTGGGACATCTTCTGGATATATGCCCAGGAGAGGTATTGCTGGATCATCCGGTAGAACTATGTCCAATTTTCTGAGGAACCGCCAAACTGATTTCCAGAGTGGTTGTACAAGCTTGCAATCCCACCAACAATGGAGGAGTGTTCCTCTTTCTCCACATCCTCGCCAGCATCTGCTGTCACCTGAATTTTTGATCTTAGCCATTCTGACTGGTGTGAGGTGGAATCTCAGGGTTGTTTTGATTTGCATTTCCCTGATGATTAAGGATGTTGAACATTTTTTCAGGTGCTTCTCTGCCATTCGGTATTCCTCAGGTGAGAATTCTTTGTTCATTTCTGAGCCCCATTTTTTAATGGGGTTATTTGACTTTCTGGAGTTCACCTTCTTGTGTTCTTTATATATATTGGATATTAGTCCCTTATCTGATTTAGGATAGGTGAAGATCCTTTCCCAATCTGTTGGTGGTTTTTTTGTCTTATTGATGGTGTCTTTAGCCTTGCAGAAGCTTTGCAGTTTCATGAGGTCCCACTTGTCAATTCTTGATCTTACAGCACAAGCCATTACTGTTCTATTCAAGAATTTTTCCCCTGTGCCCATATCTTCAAAGCTTTTCCCCACTTTCTCCTCTATAAGTTTCAGTGTCTCTGGTTTTATGTGAAGTTCCTTGATCCACTTAAACTTGACCTTAGTAAAAGGAGATAGGAATGGATCGATTCGCATTCTTCAACATGTTAACAACCAGTTGTGCCAGCACCATTTGTTGAAAATGCTGTCTTTCTTCCACTGGATGATTTTAGCTCCCTAGTTGAAGATCAAGTGACCGTAAGTGTGTGGGTTCATTTCTGGGTCTTCAATTCTATTCCATTGGTCTATTTGTCTGTCACTATACCAGTACCATGCAGTTTTTATCACAATTACTCTGTAGTAAAGCTTTAGGTCCGGCATGGTGATTCCACCAGAGGTTCTTTTATCCTTGAGAAGAGTTTTTGCTATCCTAGGTCTTTTGTTATTCCAGATGAATTTGCAGATTGCACTTTCTAATTCGTTGAAGAATTGAGTTGGAATTTTGATGGGGATTGCATTGAATCTGTAGATTGCTCTTGGCAAGATAGCCATTTTTACAATGTTGATCCTGCCAATCCATGAGCATGGGAGATCTTTCCATCTTCTGAGATCTTCTGTAATTTCTTTCTTCAGAGACTTGAAGTTTTTATTATACAGATCTTTCACTTCCTTAGTTAGAGTCACGCCAAGATATTTTATATTATTTGTGACTATTGAGAAGGGTGTTGTTTCCCTAATTTCTTTCTCAGCCTGTTTACTCTTTGTGTAGAGAAAGGCCATTGATTTGTTTGAGTTAATTTTATATCCAGCTACTTCACCGAAGCTGTTTATCAGGCTTAGGAGTTCTCTGGTGGAATTTTTAGGGTCACATATATATACTATCATATCATCTGCAAAAAGTGATATTTTGACTTCATCTTTTCCAATTTGTATCCCTTTGATCTCCTTTTGTTGTCGAATTGCTCTGGCTAGGACTTCAAGTACAATGTTGAATAGGTATGGAGAAAGTGGACAGCCTTGTCTAGTCCCTGATTTTAGAGGGATTGCTTCAAGCTTCTCACCATTTACTTTGATGTTGGCTACTGGTTTGCTGTAGATTGCTTTTATCATGTTTAGGTATGGGCCTTGAATTCCTGATCTTTCCAAGACTTTTATCATGAATGGGTGTTGGATCTTGTCAAATGCTTTTTCCGCATCTAACGAGATGATCATGTGGTTTTTGTCTTTGAGTTTGTTTATATACTGGATTACGTTGATGTATTTCCGTATATTGAACCATCCCTGCATACCTGGGATGAAACCTACTTGGTCAGGATGCATGATTGTTTTGATGTGTTCTTGGATTCGGTTAGCAAGAACTTTATTGAGGATTTTTGCATCAATATTCATAAGGGATATTGGTCTGAAGTTTTCTATCTTTGTTGGGTCTTTTTGTGGTTTAGGTATCAGAGTAATTGTGGCTTCATAGAATGAGTTGGGTAGAGTACCTTCTGTTTCTATTTTGTGGAATAGTTTGTGAAGAACTGGGATTAGATCTTCTTTGAAGGTCTGATAGAACTCTGCACTAAACCCGTCTGGTCCTGGGCTTTTTTTAGTTGGGAGACTATCAATGACTGCTTCTATTTCTTTGGGGGATATAGGGCTGTTTAGATCATTAACCTGATCTTGATTCAACTTTGGTACCTGGTATCTGTCTAGGAACTTCTCCATTTCATCCAGGTTCTCCAGTTTTGTTGAGTATATCCTTTGGTAGAAGGATCTGATGGTGTTTTGGATGTCTTCAGGATCTGTTGTTATGTCTCCTTTTTCATTTCTGATTTTGTTAATTAGGATGCTTTCCCTTTGTCCTCTAGTGAGTCTGGCTAAGGATTTATCTATCTTGTTGATTTTCTCAAAGAACCAGCTCCTTGATTGGTTGATTCTTTGAATAGTTCTTCTTGTTTCCACTTGGTTGATTTCGCCCCTGAGTTTGATTATTTCCTGCCGTCTACTCCTCTTGGGTGAGTTTGCTTCCTTTTGTTCTAGTGCTTTTAGGTATGTTGTCAAGCTGCTAATGTGTGCTCTCTCTAGTTTCCTTTTGGAGGCACTCAGAGCTATGGGTTTTCCTCTTAGAAATGCTTTCATTGTGTCCCATAAGTTTGGGTATGTTGTGTCTTCATTTTCATTGAACTCTAAAAAGTCCTGAATTTCTTCTTCATTCCTTCCTTGACCAAGGTATCATTGAGAAGAGTGTTGTTCAGTTTCCACGTGAATGTTGGCTTTCTATTATTTATTTTGTTATTGAAGAACAGCCTTAGTCCATGGTGATCTGATAGGATGCATGGGACAATTTCAATATTTTTGTATCTGTTGAGGCCTGTTTTGTGACCAATTATGTGGTCAGTTTTGGAGAAGGTACCATGAGGTGCTGAAAAGAAGGTATATCCTTTTGTTTTAGGATAGAATGTTCTGTAGATATCTGCCAGATCCATTTGATTCATAATTTCTGTTAGTTTCACTGTGTCCCTGTTTAGTTTCTGTTTCCATGATCTGTCCATTGGTGAAAGTGGTGTGTTGAAGTCTCCCACTATTATTGTATGAGGTGCAATGTGTGCTTTGAGATTTACTAAAGTTTCTTTAATGAATGTGGCTGCCTTTGTATTTGGAGCATAGATATTCAGGATTGATAGTTCCTCTTGGAGGATTTTACCTTTGATGAGTATGAAGTGTCCCTCTCTGTCTTTTTTAATGACTTTGGGTTGGAAGTCAATCTTATCAGATATTAGAATGGCTACTCCAGCTTGTTTCTTCATACCATTTGCTTGGAAAATTGTTTTCCAGCCTTTCATTCTGAGGTAGTGTCTATCTTTTTCTCTGAGATGAGTTTCCTGTAAGCAGCAAAATGTTGGGTCTTGTTTGTGTAGCCAGTTTGTTAGTCTATGTCTTTTTATCAGGGAGTTGAGTCCATTGATATTAAGAGATATTAAGGAAAAGTAATTGTTGTTTCCTGTTATTTTTGTTGTTAAAGTTGGCATTCTGTTCTTGTGGCTGTCTTCTTTTAGGTTTGTTGAGGGATTACCTTCTTGTTGTTTCTAGGGCGTGGTTCCTGTCCTTGTATTGGTTTTTTTCTGTTATTATCCTTTGAAGGGCTGGATTCGTGGAGAGATAATGTGTGAATTTGGTTTTGTCGTGGAATACTTTGGTTTTTCCATCTATGTTAATTGAGAGTTTGGCTGGGTATAGTAGCCTGGGCTGGAGTTTGTGTTCTTTTAGTGTCTGTATAACATCCGTCCAGGATCTTCTGGCTTTCATAGTCTCTGGTGAGAAATCTGGTGTAATTCTGATAGGCTTGCCTTTATATGTTACTTGGCCTTTTTCTCTTACTGCTTTTAGTATTCTGTCTTTATTTAGAGCATTTGTTGTTCTGATTATTATGTGTCGGGAGGTATTTCTTTTCTGGTCCAGTCTATTTGGAGTTCTGTAGGCTTCTTGTATGTTCATGGGCATCTCTTTCTTTAGATTTGGGAAGTTTTCTTCTATAATTTTGTTGAAGATGTTTGCTGGTCCTTTGAGTTGAAAATCTTCATTCTCATCCACTCCTATTATCCGTAGGTTTGGTCTTCTCATTGTGTCCTGTATTTCTTGGATTTTTTCAGTTAGGATCTTTTTGCATTTTACATTTTCCTTGATTGTTGTGCCGATGTTCTCTATGGAATCTTCTGCACCTGAGATTCTCTCTTCCATCTCTTGTATTCTGTTGCTGATGCTGGTATCTATGGTTCCAGATTTCTTTCCTAGGGTTTCTATCTCCAGTGTTGCCTCATTTTGGGTTTTCTTTATTGTGTCTACTTCCCTTTTTAGGTCTAGTATGGTTTTTTTCATTTCCATCATCTGTTTGGATGTGTTTTCCTGTTTTTCTTTAAGGACTTCTACCTGTTTGATTGTGTTATCCTGTTTTTCTTTAAGGACTTGTAACTCTTTAGCCATGTTCTCCTGTAATTCTTTAAGTGAGTTATTAAAGTCCTTCTTGATGTCCTCTACCATCATCATGAGATATGCTTTTAGATCCGTGTCTAGCTTTTCCGGTGTGTTGGGGTGCCCTGGACTGGGCGAAGTGGGGGTGCTGGGTTCTGATGATGGTGAGTGGTCTTGGTTTCTGTTAGTAAGATTATTACGTTTACCTTTCGCCATCTGGTAATCTCTGGGGTTAGTTGTTATCGTTGTCACTGTTTAAAGATTGGAGCAGAAGCTGTGTTCCACTCACCAGCAGTCTCAAATTCCTGCGGGGGGGGGGGGGTCGTGGGTAGCTGGTGGTACCCCGGTGCTGGTCCAGCCGGAAGAGGCCTGTGGTCCTACTCAGGCCGTTTTTCTGCTTCCCTAACTAATGCAGTCTCTGGTCCCACGTGCAATTGGATTGGAGCAGAAGCTGTGTTCCACTCACCAGAAGTCTTAAGATCGGGCTCCGGGACTCCCCGAACTTAGTCTACAGGTTAGAGTGAGGACCACAGAGGCAGACAGCTTCTGGGACAGGCGGGAGCCACAGAGCCGCTGAGGCAGCACCCTTTTGGGGCCGCAGACATCCGGCACCCTCCCAGTCGGAGGACAGTGACCTGCCCTGCAGAGAGTGCCATCTTGGCTCCGGGACTCCGCCGAGCTTAGTCTCTACAGGTCAGAGTGGGGACCACGGGGGCAGACAGCTTCTGGGACAGGCAGGAGCCACAGAGCCGCTGAGGCAGCACCCTTTTGGGGCCGCAGACTTCCGGCACCCTCCCAGCCGGAGGACAGAGACCTGCCCTGCAGAGAGCGCCATCTTGGCTCCGGGACTCCCCGAACTTAGTCTACAGGTTAGAGTGAGGACCACAGAGGCAGACAGCTTCTGGGACAGGCGGGAGCCACAGAGCCACTGAGGCAGCACCCTTTTGGGGCCACAGACATCCGGCACCCTCCCAGTCGGAGGACAGTGACCTGCCCTGCAGGGAGCGCCATCTTGGCTCCGGGACTCTGCCAAGCTTAGTCTCTACAGGTCAGAGTGGGGACCACGGGGGCAGACAGCTTCTGGGACAGGCAGGAGCCACAGAGCCGCTGAGGCAGCACCCTTTTGGGGCCGCAGACGTCCGGCACCCTCCCAGTCGGAGGACAGTGACCTGCCCTGCAGAGAGCGCCATCTTGGCTCCGGGACTCCGCCGAGCTTAGTCTCTACAGGTCAGAGTGGGGACCACGGGGGCAGAAGGCTTCTGGGACAGGCAGGAGCCACAGAGCCGCTGAGGCAGCACCCTTTTGGGGCCGCAGACTTCCGGCACCCTCCCAGCCGGAGGACAGAGACCTGCCCTGCAGAGAGCGCCATCTTGGCTCCGGGACTCCCCGAACTTAGTCTACAGGTTAGAGTGAGGACCACAGAGGCAGACAGCTTCTGGGACAGGCGGGAGCCACAGAGCCACTGAGGCAGCACCCTTTTGGGGCCGCAGACATCCGGCACCCTCCCAGTCGGAGGACAGTGACCTGCCCTGCAGGGAGCGCCATCTTGGCTCCGGGACTCCGCCAAGCTTAGTCTCTACAGGTCAGAGTGGGGACCACGGGGGCAGACAGCTTCTGGGACAGGCAGGAGCCACAGAGCCGCTGAGGCAGCACCCTTTTGGGGCCGCAGACTTCCGGCACCCTCCCAGCCGGAGGACAGAGACCTGCCCTGCAGAGAGTGCCATCTTGGCTCCGGGACTCCGCCGAACTTAGTCTGCACAGGACAGAGTGAGGACCACAGAGGCAGACAGCTTCTGGGACAGGCGGGAGCCACAGAACCGCTGAGGCAGCACCCTTTTGGGGCCGCAGACATCCGACACCCTCCCAGCCGGAGAACAGTGACCTGCCCTGCAGGGAGCGCCATCTTGGCTCCGGGACTCCGCCGAACTTAGTCTGTACAGGTCTGCTGACAGAGGATACTCAGAATCCCCAGAAGAACAACCTCTGAACAGAGACAACTATAACAACTCCAGAGATTACCAGATGGCGAGAGGTAAAGGTAAGAATCTTACTAACAGAAACCAAGACCACTCACCATCATCAGGACCCAGCACTCCCACTTCACCCAGTCCAGGGCACCCCAACACACCTGAAAAACTAGACCTGGATTTAAAAGCATATCTCATGATGATGGTAGAGGACATCAAGAAGGACTTTAAAGAACTACAGGAGAACATGGCTAAAGAGTTACAAGTCCTTAAAGAAAAACAGGAAAACACAACCAAACTGGTAGAAGTCCTTAAAGAGAAACAGGAAAACACATCCAATCAGATGATGGAAATGAACAAAACCATACTAGACCTAAAAAGGGAAGTAGACACAATAAAGAAAACCCAAAATGAGGCAACACTGGAGATAGAAACCCTAGGAAAGAAATCTGGAACCATAGATGCAAGCATCAGCAACAGAATACAAGAGATGGAAGAGAGAATCTCAGGTGCAGAAGATTCCATAGAGAACATGGGCACAACAATCAAGGAAAATGGAAAATGCAAAAAGATCCTAACTCAAAACATCCAGGAAATACAGGACACAATGAGAAGACCAAACCTACGGATAATAGGAGTGGATGAGAATGAAGATTTTCAACTCAAAGGACCAGCAAACATCTTCAACAAAATTATAGAAGAAAACTTCCCAAATCTAAAGAAAGAGATGCCCATGAACATACAAGAAGCCTACAGAACTCCAAATAGGCTGGACCAGAAAAGAAATACCTCCCGACACATAATAATCAGAACAACAAATGCACTAAATAAAGATAGAATACTAAAAGCAGCAAGAGAAAAAGGCCAAGTAACATATAAAGGCAAGCCTATCAGAATTACACCAGATTTTTCACCAGAGACTATGAAAGCCAGAAGATCCTGGACAGATGTTATACAGACACTAAAAGAACACAAATTCCAGCCCAGGCTACTATACCCAGCCAAACTCTCAATTAACATAGATGGAGAAACCAAAATATTCCACGACAAAACCAAATTCACACATTATCTCTCCACGAATCCAGCCCTTCAAAGGATAATAACAGAAAAAAACCAATACAAGGACAGGAACCACGCCCTAGAAACAACAAGAAGGTAATCCCTCAACAAACCTAAAAGAAGACAGCCACAAGAACAGAATGCCAACTTTAACAACAAAAATAACAGGAAACAACAATTACTTTTCCTTAATATCTCTTAATATCAATGGACTCAACTCCCCGATAAAAAGACATAGACTAACAAACTGGCTACACAAACAAGACCCAACATTTTGCTGCTTACAAGAAACTCATCTCAGAGAAAAAGATAGACACTACCTCAGAATGAAAGGCTGGAAAACAATTTTCCAAGCAAATGGTCTGAAGAAACAAGCTGGAGTAGCCATTCTAATATCAGATAAGATTGACTTCCAACCCAAAGTCATCAAAAAAGACAGGGAGGGGCACTTCATACTCATTAAAGGTAAAATCCTCCAAGAGGAACTATCAATCCTGAATATCTATGCTCCAAATACAAAGGCAGCCTCATTCATTAAAGAAACTTTAGTAAATCTCAAAGCACACATTGCACCTCATACAATAATAGTGGGAGACTTCAACACACCACTTTCACCAATGGACAGATCATGGAATCAGAAACTAAACAGGGACACAGTGAAACTAACAGAAGTTATGGATCAAATGGATCTGGCAGATATCTACAGAACATTTTACCCTAAAACAAAAGGATACACCTTCTTCTCAGCACCTCATGGTACCTTCTCCAAAATTGACCACGTAATTGGGCACAAAACAGGACTCAACAGATACAAAAACATTGAAATTGTCCCATGCATCCTATCAGATCACCATGGACTAAGGCTGTTCTTCAATAACAAAATAAATAATAGAAAGCCAACATTCACGTGGAAACTGAACAACACTCTTCTCAATGATACCTTGGTCAAGGAAGGAATGAAGAAGAAATTCAGGACTTTTTAGAGTTCAATGAAAATGAAGACACAACATACCCAAACTTATGGGACGCAATGAAAGCATTTCTAAGAGGAAAACCCATAGCTCTGAGTGCCTCCAAAAGGAAACTAGAGAGAGCACACATTAGCAGCTTGACAACATACCTAAAAGCACTAGAACAAAAGGAAGCAAACTCACCCAAGAGGAGTAGACGGCAGGAAATAATCAAACTCAGGGGCGAAATCAACCAAGTGGAAACAAGAAGAACTATTCAAAGAATCAACCAATCAAGGAGCTGGTTCTTTGAGAAAATCAACAAGATAGATAAATCCTTAGCCAGACTCACTAGAGGACAAAGGGAAAGCATCCTAATTAACAAAATCAGAAATGAAAAAGGAGACATAACAACAGATCCTGAAGACATCCAAAACACCATCAGATCCTTCTACCAAAGGATATACTCAACAAAACTGGAGAACCTGGATGAAATGGAGAAGTTCCTAGACAGATACCAGGTACCAAAGTTGAATCAAGATCAGGTTAATGATCTAAACAGCCCTATATCCCCCAAAGAAATAGAAGCAGTCATTAATAGTCTCCCAACCAAAAAAAGCCCAGGACCAGATGGGTTTAGTGCAGAGTTCTATCAGACCTTCAAAGAAGATCTAATCCCAGTTCTTCACAAACTATTCCACAAAATAGAAACAGAAGGTACTCTACCCAACTCATTCTATGAAGCCACAATTACTCTGATACCTAAACGACAAAAAGACCCAACAAAGATAGAAAACTTCAGACCAATATCCCTTATGAATATTGATGCAAAAATCCTCAATAAAATTCTTGCTAACCGAATCCAAGAACACATCAAAACAATCATCCATCCTGACCAAGTAGGTTTCATCCCAGGGATGCAGGGATGGTTCAATATACGGAAATCCATCAACGTAATCCAGTATATAAACAAACTCAAAGACAAAAACCACATGGTCATCTCGTTAGATGCGGAAAAAGCATTTGACAAGATCCAACACCCATTCATGATAAAAGTCTTGGAAAGATCAGGAATTCAAGGCCCATACCTAAACATGATAAAAGCAATCTACAGCAAACCAGTAGCCAACATCAAAGTAAATGGTCAGAAGCTTGAAGCAATCCCTCTAAAATCAGGGACTAGACAAGGCTGTCCACTTTCTCCATACCTATTCAACATTGTACTTGAAGTCCTAGCCAGAGCAATTCGACAACAAAAGGAGATCAAAGGGATACAAATTGGAAAAGATGAAGTCAAAATATCACTCTTTGCAGATGATATGATAGTATATATAAGTGACCCTAAAAATTCCACCAGAGAACTCCTAAGCCTGATAAACAGCTTCGGTGAAGTAGCTGGATATAAAATTAACTCAAACAAATCAATGGCCTTTCTCTACACAAAGAATAAACAGGCTGAGAAAGAAATTAGGGAAACAACACCCTTCTCAATAGTCACAAATAATATAAAATATCTTGGCGTGACTCTAACTAAGGAAGTGAAAGATCTGTATAATAAAAACTTCAAGTCTCTGAAGAAAGAAATTATAGAAGATCTCAGAAGATGGAAAGATCTCCCATGCTCATGGATTGGCAGGATCAACATTGTAAAAATGGCTATCTTGCCAAAAGCAATCTACAGATTCAATGCAATCCCCATCAAAATTCCAACTCAATTCTTCAACGAATTAGAAAGTGCAATCTGCAAATTCATCTGGAATAACAAAAAACCTAGGATAGCAAAAACTCTTCTCAAGGATAAAAGAACCTCTGGTGGAATCACCATGCCGGACCTAAAGCTCTACTACAGAGCAATTGTGATAAAAACTGCATGGTACTGGTATAGTGACAGACAAATAGACCAATGGAATAGAATTGAAGACCCAGAAATGAACCCACACACCTACGGTCACTTGATCTTCGACAAGGGAGCTAAAAACATCCAGTGGAAGAAAGACAGCATTTTCAACAAATGGTGCTGGCACAACTGGTTGTTAACATGTAGAAGAATGCGAATCGATCCATTCCTATCTCCCTGTACTAAGGTCAAGTCTAAGTGGATCAAGGAACTTCACATAAAACCAAAGACACTGAAACTTATAGAGGAGAAAGTGGGGAAAAGCCTTGAAGATATGGGCACAGGGGAAAAATTCCTGAATAGAACAGTAATGGCTTGTGCTGTAAGATCGAGAATTGACAAGTGGGACCTCATGAAACTACAAAGCTTCTGCAAGGCTAAAGACACCATCAATAAGACAAAAAAACCACCAACAGATTGGGAAAGGATCTTCACCTATCCTAAATCAGATAAGGGACTAATATCCAATATATATAAAGAACTCAAGAAGGTGGACTCCAGAAAGTCAAATAACCCCATTAAAAAATGGGGCTCAGAACTGAACAAAGAATTCTCACCTGAGGAATACCGAATGGCAGAGAAACACCTGAAAAAATGTTCAACATCCTTAATCATCAGGGAAATGCAAATCAAAACAACCCTGAGATTCCACCTCACACCAGTCAGAATGGCTAAGATCAAAAATTCAGGTGACAGCAGATGCTGGCGAGGATGTGGAGAAAGAGGAACACTCCTCCATTGTTGGTGGGATTGCAAGCTTGTACAACCACTCTGGAAATCAGTCTGGCGGTTCCTCAGAAAATTGGACATAGTACTACCGGAGGATCCAGCAATACCTCTCCTGGGCATATATCCAGAAGATGTCCCAACCGGTAAAAAGGACACATGCTCCACTATGTTCATAGCAGCCCTATTTATAATAGCCAGAAGCTGGAAAGAACCCAGATGTCCCTCAACAGAGGAATGGATACAGAAATTATGGTACATTTACACAATGGAGTACTACTCAGCTATTAAAAAGAATGAATTTATGAAATTCCTAGCCAAATGGATGGACCTGGAGGGCATCATCTTGAGTGAAGTAACACAATCACAAAAGAACTCACACAATATGTATTCACTGATAAGTGGATATTAGCCCAAAACTTAGGATACCCAAGATATAAGATACAATTTGATAAACGCATGAAACTCAAGAAGAATGAAGACCAAAGTGTGGACACTGTGCACCTTCTTAGAATTGGGAACAAAACACCCAGGGAAGGAGTTACAGAGACAAAGTTCGTAGCTGTGATGAAAGGATGGACCATTTAGAGACTGCCGTATCCAGGGATCCATCCCATAATCAGCTTCTAAACGCTGACACCATTGCATACACTAGCAAGATTTTGCTGAAAGGACCCAAATATAGCTGTCTCTTGTGAGACGATGCCGGGGCCTAGCAAACACAGGAGTGGATGTTCACAGTCAGCTATTGGATGTATCACAGGGCTCCCAATGGAGAAGCTAGAGAAAGTACCCAAGGAGCTAAAGGGATCTGCAACCCTATTGTTGGAACAACATGATGTACTAACCAGAACCCTGGAGCTCTTGTCTCTAGCTGCATATGTATCGAAAGATGGCCCAGTCGGCCATCAATGGAAAGAGAGGCCCATTGGACTTGCAAACTTTATATGCCCCAATATAGGGGAATGCCAGGGCCAAAAGAATGGGAATGGGTGGGTAGGGAAGTGGGGGGCGCTATGGGGGACTTTTGGGATAGCATTGGAAATGTAATTGAGGAAAATATGTAATAAAAATATTAAAAAAAAAAAAAAAAAAAAAAGAAGTCTTAAGATCCTGTGGCGGGTGTTGTGGGTAGCTGGCGAGTGTCAGCCGACCCAGTGCCCTAGCTACCCCGGCGCTTTTCTGACCGGAGAGGCTTGTGGCCCTACTCAGTGCCACCTTTCTAAACTGGTCCACTTCCCCTGTATCCTTTCTTTCCCACTAAGTTGGGTGGATGGTAGGCTAAAAGAGAGGTTAAAGTGTATAAGAACCATCATTAAAAATAGGTTTAAAAAAATAAAGTTACACTAGACAGTGAAGGTATGCCCTTAATCCCAGTACTCAGGAGTCAGAGGCAAGCAGATGTCTGTGAATTTGAGGCCAGTGTGATCTTTAGAGTGAGTTGTAGGACATCCAAGGCTACACAGACAAATCCTGTCTCGAAAAACAAAAAGAAAACAGAATTCCATACACAGCACATATTGTCATTATCTAGCCATCTCATGCTAGGATTTGTATGTGTGTGGAACATTCCAAATTTTCTTAAATCTTAGCATCTTTGTTGAAATGATAATACAGAAATCAAAGAGTAAACAAAACTCCTGAGCATCATAGTTCCTGATAGGAAGCATACTGCCAACATGCATTCTGGCCAGAACCAAATTCACCATAGGGTCCTCTTCTTATCATCTGATGATACTTCAGAAAGTCTGAGAAATACAGAATCACTAACTTTGCACCCTCACCTGGATATCACAATGCACCTAAAACATTCAGGGCGACCCTAATCAGAGTCGGTTTTATCTGCTAAGCTTGCTTGGGCCCTGCCTGCCCTGGGCCCCACAGCAAATGCCAAGCCACAGGCATCCACGTCTTTTTAAAAAAAAAACCCAGCCTACTCCCTATCAATGGAATGCTGAGTCCATCTAAGTCAATGGTTCTCAACTTGTGGGTTGCAATCCTTTTGGCCAACCTCTATCTCCAAAACAACTTATGCTGTGATTCAAAACCAGTAGCAGTTATGAAGTAGCAACAAAAATAATTTTTTGGTCTGGGGTCACCACAACATAAGGAACTGTACTAAAGGGTCACAGCATTAGGAAGGCTGAGAACCCCTGACCTAAATGAACCTTCGATATTTGCATTTATTCTATGCCCAAATAAAACTTTGCCTTTGTGTTAACTTTGAGTACAACTTCTAGGTTTACAAAAGCAAGGAAATTCCAAAGTAAGGTTTCCTTCAGACCAGTGACTTGCAAATAATTAACTGCTCTGTGGGATTTCCAAGCACGGAGAAGAGAAGAGGGACGAAGAAAGAGGTGTCCTTGACTGGCATGTCCTCTGGAGAAGAGATTTATTAATACCTCAGCAGGCAGGATTCCGGGGTCATAAGTATGAAGCTTCCATTTCACTGCACAAAGCCGACAGTCTACTCCTCAAGGTTTCTGCATGGGGAAGGAAGAGGAGAGCCTTCACCGGGTGGAAGTATGCTTAATTAATATATAAGCTATGCTATGTAACTGTAGTCAGACAACTTCCAATTCCCAGGGATATCAGCAGCCCAGGCATGGGAGAGGAGCCAGCTCCAAAGAAGAGACCATGCAGGGGTAGATAGGGCCAGCTCTGCAAAGCTCTTTGCAGCAGCATCTCGAAAAGCTAGGTTCTAATGGACCTAAAGTGCCCAAGAACCATACTAGGCAGACTGTAAACACGCAGCAAGCTGTATTCCATTTCACACTTCTAAACTCTGGGGCATGATCCCAAAACCACATCTCACACACCTCTGATTCATATACTCCATCTGCATCTAGTCAGTGGAGCATCCTGATCCGTCGCCACGAAAATTAAACTTGCATTAGTGGAAAATATGTTATGAAAACAAAGACACTTGCTAGTGAAGAATAAATGTGTCTCAAAGATACTATTTTCATTATGTGTTTGTCTCAGGTATATCATACTCCACAAGACCTTTGTCTTCTATTGGAAGTTATGGAAAACCTATAAAGTATTTAGTTTCATTTGCCTTCTTCATGATGTCTTAGTATACGGGTTTATGTGTGTCTGTAGATGTGTGCCTATGAATATAGATGCTCAGAGAGGCCAGAGGCATCAGATTCCCTGGAACTAGAGTGTGAGCCACCTGACAAGGAGACAGAGTGGAATTTGGGTGCTTTCTAAACACAGTACACACTCTTAACTATTAAGATGTTCTGTCTATCCCCTCATTTGCTTTTCTTCTCAAATTTCTCAGTAGATTAGCTGTCCCTCTAAATATTAGTGACTTTATATCAGCCACTATAGGGAATTCAGATCATGTCAGTGATTTTTTTTCCTCTTGTAAACAAAATATCACATTCTTCAAAAAATCAAACTGGCCCTTAATTAATGATGTGCATTACTTTAAAAATCCAGAGCCTCTCTTCTTCACCTGGGGGGCTTCAAGTTGGTAGCACAGGCCCACTGATCTTCAACATTAAGTGCTGTGCAGTAGACAATGAAAGAGAAACCATTATCTGAGAACTTAAAATATTTTCTTTACCTTCCTATCTAATAAAATGATTCCTACAGAAGTTCTTTTATAGCTACCAGAGGTGCTATATGTACATGTAAAAATATATATATATATATATATATATTTGAGTATGTATGCATGCATGCATGCTAGAAGTACAGTTGTATCCAGAAATCAAGATTTGATTATATATACTATATCTAATGTATATTATATACTCATCCAGAAAATACTAACTGCATTCCCCAGCCCCTGAAAGTTCTTTATGCTCTAATGTAAAAGGATTTGCATTTGTATAAATAAAAATTGATTCGCTGAGTAATGCTGTGTACCAGATACTGCAATAAACACTTTAAGCATCACTATCCACTTGCCCTCCTGACAGTTTGTGTTAAAGGTTCTATTGCCAACTTCATTTCACAAATGAGAGAAGTAAGGATTAACTACCCAAGGTCACATAACGACCAAATCACAGAGACGAGATTTGAATTCATCATCCACTGACTTCAAATACTGGGCCACAAGTTTCCCCCAAAATGATAAGATTCTGGTGAACTGAAAGAAGCACCCACCAGGCACAGATCCAAGAGATAAAAATGTTCTTCCTTCAGCTGTGACACAACGGAACTGGGTAGTTTTGACCACGATATTTCCCTTCTTTGGATTTCCACTTCCTCTTCTATAAAGAGTGGTAATTGGACTACTAGATGAATAATAAAATTGCTTCCAACACTAATACATCACAGATTTAAGAGCGGCCACTTTGCACTAAAAAAAAAAAAAAGAGGAATCTATAGACAATGGGAGCCATCTGGATGTGGAAATGATGAATGGCAAAAGCTGTTGGAGGGGATAGTCTCAGATGAACATCCCTTGCCAGGGACCCACACACCACACTGCCTCTCCTGCAAATTGCCTGCAGCTGCACAGATCTAGAGGCCACTTAGAGTGCAGAACCCTTAACAAACTGTTCGAGGCATTTGGTCTCGGGTTTCCCTGGAAGATTATCTAGGTCTATCATATTAGATGTCTTGTAATTTTGCCAGCTTTGTTATGAGATGTA
Organism: Mus caroli; assembly: GCF_978045245.1. Lineage (NCBI taxonomy): Eukaryota > Metazoa > Chordata > Mammalia > Rodentia > Muridae > Mus > Mus caroli. The sequence goes on from NW_028227268.1 coordinate 82,461,089, forward strand.
GAACAGTGTTGTTTTGTTTGTCTGAACTCAATTATCACTTCACTCCAGCTAAAAGGGGGAAATGTCTTTGCAGATTCTTTCTTGACTCCTTGATTGGGGAAGATTTTTCACATCAATCAAAATGTGAAAATCACCTAAAGACACCTGTAATGATCTAACTAGAGAAGGAAAATTGCACTAGTCTCACAACTTATATGCTTGTTCTCGCTTTTATAGCACTGTGCCTCCCATACTCTAGATCCCAGAGCATAATGTTCGTGTAAGCTTACTGCAGATCGTTAAGATACTGTCTTGTATTCTCCTAACTGCTATGGACTCTGACTCAGAAATCCTATCAAAGTCTTCACACTCATTGAGACCGCCTGTTATTTTCTGTCTACCTCAGGTAAACCCAAGTATCTCCCAAATGATGATTCCCTGCAAAGTGATGCTGGTGAACTTGAAAGGGATTTTTATCTCCACAGACAGACCACAGAAAAACCTAACACAGACCTAATCTAATATACCTACCCTTTACCTGCTCTTAAAAACATGGAGGCTATTTTACTACTGGAATTGTTCAAGGTTGTATTTTTTACCTAGACATCCTGGTTCCTTCCATGTTTGTCCTCCTCACTGGATCGTTCATTTCTTGAGACAACTTAAAAGCTATATACCAATATGTCCTTAATTTTTAAAAGAAAAAAATGGTTGTTACTTTTACTCTCTCCTTCCAGTCATGATCAGATTCAATTGCTCATTCTCAAAGAAACTGGTGTGCTAACAGAGAAATCGGCTTGTAGTTGCACTGGTTTCTGCCCAATCTTGGCACAACTATGTGACTTGAGTTGAAGTGGAGGTCCAAACTGCCGTTTGCCGCTATAGAATTTTGTTCATGAGGAAAACTATTCTGATAGTGACTCTGTGCCTAGGTCAAGAAGCCTTTCTGCTAAACATGCCACTTCTCTTCTTTCTCCAATTTTGTGTTTTTGCTATAAAGTCTTCCTCTTTTGCTACTCTTCATTTTCAAGGAGAAAAAGTCTCCCAATATCTCTATCTCAACAGCCACTCTTAAGTTCTCTGTATGCTCCAAAATTGTCTTCTGTAATAAGTAGAATATACTTTACACAATGCTTTTTTTTCATTTCTCATTTTTGCATTTTGCATGGTAGAAGCAAGGGATTCCTTGTTTCCAATTCCCTGTATGACCACAAAGGCTAAAGCAGATAGAGGTGATTTTGAGTATGAATACAATGATAATTTTCATGCTATGAATAAGGAATTGGACCTTGAATACTTGCACATCATGGATTTTGCTCCTTTTTTTAAAACTTAAGATGTTTTAAATAAATGAAAATAATCATTTACTTAAAATAAATCAGTGAGTTGCAGCAGAGTCCTGTAGTGTTAAACATTAGACCTGAAACAAAATTCTCTATTACATAATAAAATGATTGACTAAAAAGAGATTTAACTGGAGTCAACTGTGAATTGATTTGAAAGCAAAGGAAAACAACCATGTTCTAGAGATTTAAAAAAAAAAAAAAAAAAAAAAAAAAAAAAAAAAAAAGAATCCTCAGAACACTATCAAGTTGCTCAAGGCAACATACAGACAACAGAACAAACAACCCAGCATAAGAGAACCAGATCCAAGCCAGGGCTGACATCAAAATGTTCATGCACAAAACCCCTCAATCTATTAAAGCTTGTTGCAAACAACAGAACATTTCTATCGTTCCTAAATGGAAACAGAGCATGCCTACAAAAAAAGAAAGAATGGATAAAGGGGTTTAAAACTGTCCTTTTCTCCCTCCTACCCAAAATCCTAAAATTAGTTTCTTCTAATCATTAGCTCAAGACTATGGTAGTTTCAATAGTAATGCTCCCATAAATTCTTATATTTGAATGCTTAGTCATCAGGGAGCACACTATTTGAAAGGATTAGAAGGATTAGGAAGTGTGCCTTACTGGAGGAATTGTGTTTGCAAGAACGGGCTTTGAAATTTCAAAAGCCATGCCAAACCCAAAGTCTCTCTCTTTCTCTCCGTAACCTCTCTCTTTCTCTCCCTCTCTCATTCTCTCCCTCCCACCCTCCCTATCTCCCTCCCTCTCTTTCTCTCTCTGCCTATGAATCAACATGTAGTTCTCAACTACTATTCCAGTACCTGACTGTATGTTGTTATGCTCCCTGACATCACAATATTGGACTAAACCTCTGTCTGAAGCTGTAATCAAGCTCAAGATTAAATTCTTTCTCTTATAAGAGTTGCTTTGGTCAGCAATAGAACACTAACACAAAACAACTAATATTAACTGTAAACCATGAAGCCCTATGCACTCAGTACCCCATCCTCCAACAGTCTATTTAACTTCTCTTTCCCTTGATCCCCAAGTTGCCATCTCATCATTCCTCATTGACCATCATCCTTCACCACAGGCCCTTAGCTCTTATACTTCCCTCCTTTTAGATACTGTCCCCTCTCCCAATTCAGTTCAAACTAGTTTTATGTCTTCATCCTGCAGACCAAGGTTGAAACTGCACTACTCAGGTAAGCATGGATTTGGATACACATAATAAAATTAAACAAGGCAAAAATATTAATTCTTAACAGGAGAAAGTTTCTGAGTTATAAAAAATTTTGAGTGTGGTGGCAGATGCCTATAATCTCAGTACTTACTTAGGTGGCTGAAATGGGAGATCCTGAGTCAAATTTTATCCTGGTTTAGATAGAAACAATTTCAAGAAAGAAAAAAGAAAAAAAGAAATTGGGGAAAAAAGAAAAAGTTACTGTATACTATGGATAAAGTATGAGCAGTATTTATAGATACAAAATATATTTGTCACTGAACACTGAATTTTCTGACCAAAAAATATTCAATGTATGGCAGTGGTGGAGGATGAGGGAAACACATAAGGAGAGGGTAGAGATAAAAATTATGCGGCACTGGATAAGCTGACCCTGTCCTTCACCAGAACAGTGCTGGAGAGCTCATGGGCTGCAGACTAAATCAGATTGAACCTAGGCCCAGATCCAGGGCTTTGAGTTGGCCCACCCCATTGCTACACCCACTCAAGTAGTGACTCACGTGACAACCCTAAAAAGTTGGATGCAGTCCCAAGGCGAAAAGTTCACAGAAACTTAGTCTCCTGGAACCATGGCATCCTATATAATGTATGCTCCAAATTTGTCCTTGCGTTAGTCAGCAATGGATCTGTGACCTTCTTTCAGCATTGTTTTACTATAGGTGTCTCCAAGCAATGACTTGCCAAATACCTCAGCAAAATTGAACTTTGCTTCCTGGCCTTCACCAATGCCGTAGATAGTCGTTGAGCTGACTCTGGGCTTGGAAGTCAGTAAGAATATTTCCTATTCAGTAACATTCAGAATTGCCTCTAGTATTGTAAGAAAGATAGTGAAAGAAATAAGGCATTACAATCTACTACATAGAGTTAGAAATCTCAGGGCAAGCTTAGTAAAGTAAGTTTAGGATTCTTATTATAGTTATGTATGGCAGACTACATTACTTATTAGTAGAAAATCCCCACACACAATCACTTAAAATAAAAGTCAAGTCACTCCCATATACAGGATTTTACAATGGTTTAGGAAATAGATCAGGCTGTGGTTTAAGGAGGAACTAGAGTATTGCATTATTCATGAGAAGGTTAACTAGAACAGAACTCCCTAATTAGAACCATGACTTGGGCATGAAAGCACTTGCCCCAGGAGTGTAAAGACCTCATATCTGGCTTCTAAGAATATAGCTGACCTTAGATAGAGCTGACTTTGTCTCAGTTGTTTTACTGCCTAGTTCCTGCCAGTCTTTATGTTTGCATCCCTCTGTTTTGTGTAAGATTCATTAAACATCCAGTAACCTCATTCTCACTTGACTAATGTGTCACCTAACTTCTCTCTTTTCTTCTATATTAAAAGTCTGGTGCTTGATTTGAAAATTACATTCAGATACAGCACACTCCCTTGTGTCCTTGTCTGTTTGTCACTTTTCGCTGACTCCTGCCCACCTGATTTCTCCCATGGATTGAGTGTGGGGCAACTGAGGCCAGTCCACAGCACCATAACACTCACCTCATCTATGAACTGCTGGATCATTTGAACAGACCAGTCCTGCAGAACCAAAGCTGTAGGAACTCTGTGACCTAGTCACAACAGGATATCAGAGAAGAGACCTAATGAGGATCCAGTACTGATATTATAGGGGAAGCCAGAGGACTCATACCAGAACAAAGTCTCACTGTAATGATATATGCAAGTAAGGATGTTTAGACAAAAGGATATACTGTATAACACAACATGACACATTACAGTTCCATAGTGAGGGGTTTTTTTCTTTCTTTTTTTATACATATTTCAAATGTTTTCACCTTTGCAGTTCCTTCCCCCCACAGAAACTCCCTATCCCATTCTCCTTCCCCCTGCTTCTATGATGGTGTTCTTCCACTCACCCACCCACTCCCACCTCCCCACCCTCAGTTCCCCTACACTGGGGCATCTATTGAGTCTTCATAGGACCAAGGACCTCTCCTCCCACTGATGCATGAGAAGGCCATCCTCTGCAACTTATGCAACTGGAGCTATGTGTACTCCATTGTTGAGAGCTCTTGGGGGAGTGGTTGGTTGATATTGTTGTTCTTCCTGTGGGGTTGCAATCCCTTCAACCACTTCAGCCCTTTCTCTAACTCCTCTATTTCGGACCATTTGTGGAAAATGCTATCTTTTTTCCACTGGCTGGTTTTAGATCCTTTATTAAATATCAAGTGACCATATGTATGTGGGTTCATTTCTGGGTCTTCAATTCTATTCCATTGACCTTCCTGCCTGTCTCTGAACCAACACCATACAGCTTTTATTACTATTGCTCTATAATAAACGTTGAGGTCAGGCATAGGGATTCCCCCAGAAGTTTTTTATTGTTGAGAATAGTTTTCACTTTCCTGGGTTTTTTGTTATTCCAAATGAATTTGCAAATTGCTCTTTCTAACTCTATGAAGAATTGATTTGGAATATTGATGGGGATTGCACTGAATCTGTAGATTGCTTTTGGCAAGATAGCCATTTTTACTATATGAATTCTGCCAATCCATGAGCATGGGAGATCTTTCCATCTTCTGAGATCTTCTTCGATCTCTTTCTTCAGAGACTTGAAGTTCTTATTATACAGATCTTTCACTTGCTTGGTTAGAGTCACACTAAGGTATATAATATTATTTGTGACTATTGTGAAGGGTGTTGTTTCCCTAATTTCTTTCTCATCCTGATTATCCTTTGAGTAGAGAAAGGTCATTGATTTATTTGAGTTAACTTCATATCCAGCCACTTTGCTGAAGTTGTTTATCAGCTTTAGGGGCTCTCTAGTGGAATTTTGGGAGTCATTTATGTATACAATCGTATCATCTGCAAATAGTGGTATTTTGACTTCTTCCTTTCCAATTTGTATCCTTTTGACTTCCTTTTGTTGTCTAATTGCTATGGCTAGGACTTCAAGTACTATATCCAATAGGTAGGAAGAGAGTAGGTAGCCTTGTCTAGTCTCTCATTTTAATGGGATTGCTTCAAGTTTCTTTACATTGAGTTTGATGCTGGCTACTGGTTTGTTGTATATTACTTTTACTATGTTTAGGTATGGGACTTGAATTCCTGATCTTTCAAAGACTATCATGAAGGAGTGTTGTATTTTGTCAAAGGCTTTTTTTCAGCATCTAATGAGATGGTCATGTGATTATTTTTCCTGAGTTTGTTTATATAGCAGATTATGTTGATAAATTTCTGTAAATGGAACCATCCCTATATTCCTAAGATGAGGCCTACTTGATCATGGTGAATGATAATTTTGATGTGTTCTTGGATTTGGTTGCCAAGAATGTTATTGAGTATTTTTGCATCAATATTCATAAGGGAAATTGGTCTGAAGTTCTCTTTCTTTGTTGGGTCTTTATGTGGTTTAGGTATCAGAATAATTATGGCTTCATAGAATGAATTGCATAAGTACCTTCTATTTCTATTTTGTGGAATAGTTTGAGAAGTATTGGTATTAGGTCTTCTTTGAAGGTCTGATAGAACTCTGCACTAAACCCAACTATCTGGTACTGGGCTTTTTTTTTTTGTTATGAGATGATTAATGGCTGTTTCTATTTCATTAGGGGTTATGGGATGTTTAGATCTTTTATCTGATCCTGTTTTAATTTTGGCACCTGGTATGTATCTAGAAAATTGTCCATTTCATCCAGATTTTCCAATTTAGTTGAGTATAAACTTTTGTACTGGTATCTGATGATTTTTTGGATTTCCACAGTTTCCATTGTTATGTCTCCCTTTTCATTTCTGATTTTATTAATTTGTATACTGTCTCTGTGCCCTCTGGTTAGTCTGGCTAAGGGTTTATCTATCTTGTTGATTTTCTCAAAGAACCATCTCCTAGTTTGGTCAATTCATTGTACAATTCTCTTTGTTTTTACTTGGTTGATTTCAGCCCTGGGTTTAAATATTTCCTACTATCTACTCCTCTTGGGTGTATTTGCTTCTTTTTATTCTAGAGCTTTCAGGTGTGCTGTCAAGCTGCTAGTGTAAGCTTTCTCAGTTTCACTTAGAGCTATGAGTTTTCCTCTTACCATTGCCTTCTCTGTGTCTCATAGGTTTGGGTATTATGTATCTTCATTTTCATTAAATTCTAAAAGGTCTTTAATTTCTTTCTTAATTTCTCCTTTGACCAAGTTATCACTGAAAAGAGCTTTGTTCAGCTTCTTTGTGTATGTGTTTCTTCTGTTGTTTTTGTTGGAATTTAAGACCAGTCTTAGTCTGTGGTGATCTGATAGGGTGTGTGGGATTATTTTAATCTTCTTGCATTTGTTGAGCCCTGTTTTGTGACCGATTATATGGTCAGTTTTGGAGAAGTACTATGAGGTGCTGAGAAGAAGGTATATTCTTTTGCTTTTGGATAAAATGTTCTATAAATATCTGTTAGATCCATTTCTGTTAGTTTCACTGTGTCTCTGTTTAGTTTTTATTTCCAGAATCTGTCCATTGCTGAGAGTGGGGTGTTGAAGTCTCCCACTGTTGTTGGGGGGGGGGTGCTTTGAGCTTTAGTAAAGTTTCTTTTATGGATGTGGTTGCCCTTGCATTTGGAGCATAGATGTTCAGAATTGAGACTTCTTCTTGGGAGATTTTTCCATTGACCACTATCAAGAGTCCTTCCTTATCCTTTTTGATAACTTTTGGTTGAAAGTAGATTTTATTCGATATTAGAATGGCTACTCCAGCTTGTTTCTTGGGACCATTTTCTTGGAAAGTTGCTTTCCAGCCTTTTACTCTGAGATAGTGTCTGTCTTTGTCACTGAGGTGGGTTTCCTGTATGCAGCAAAATGTTGGGTCCTGTTTACCTATCCAGTCTGTTAGTCTATTTCTTTTTATTGGGGAATTGAGTCAATTGGTGTTAAGAGATATTAAGGAAAAGTGATTGTTGCTCCCTTTGTGATTTTTTATTGTTTATATTACCTTTTTGAGAGCTTGGATGGTTTAGTTCATTTCCTTCACCTGTTTGATTGTGTTTTCCTTTAGTTCTTTAAGGGATTTTCGTGTTTCCTTTTTAAGGGCTTCTACCTGTTGGCCTGTGTTCTCTTGTATTTCTTTAGGGAAGTTATTTATGTTCTTTTTAAAGTTCTCTATAATTGTCATGAGAAGTGATTTTAGATCTGAATCTTGCTTTTCTGGTGTGATGGTGTATCCAGAACTTGTTATGGTGGGAATTGGGGTTTGATAATGCCAAGTAACCTTGGTTTCTGTTGCTTATATTCTTATGCTTGCCTCCCACCATCTGAATATCTCTAGTGCTACTTGCCCCTCACTATCTGACTGGAGCCTGTCCTTCCTGTAATCCTGACTAGGTCAGAACTCCTCATAGTCCAGCTGTCTCTGTGATCCTGTGATTCTGGTATCCTGTGATCCTGAGATTCTGAGTGTGCAAGAGTTCCTGGGAGTCAATCTGCATCTGGGTCCCTGAGATCCTTATGTGACCAAGCTCCTGGGATACTGGGATACTGGGATACTGGCTGTGCTAGAGCACCTGGGGTTTGAGCCTCCTCTGGGTATTGTGGGACTGGCTGCAGAATTTAAGCCCAAGATAAACTGGCACAGACTGGAAGGAACCCAAGCCACTGGTCAGGTGGGGTTCCTGTGTCCATGGATCCTGCTGGTCCCAGTTACTCCCAGTGGTGTTGGAACAAATGTTGTGTCCGACTCACCACTGATCCTAAGATTCTGGGCATTCTAGAGCACCTGGGAGTGGATCCTCTTCTGAGTGCTGTTTTATTTATTTTCTTAATCCTTATTTATTTATTTATTTATTTATTGTTTTCATTTGGGAGGAAAGTTATAAGATCAGCAGGCGGTTAGTGAGAGATGGGGAGATGAGTGAGACTGGGGTGCATAAAGTAAAATTCATGAAAAACCAACTAAAGTTAAATAAAACAAATATACTTTTATTTTGTTTTAGAAAGTCATCAGAAAATACCTAAGCTCTTCCGGTCAGAAAAGCACCGGGGCAGCTGGGCGCAGGGTCGGCTGACACTCGCCAGCTACCCACAACACCCACCACAGGATCTTAAGACTTCTGGTGAGTGGAGCACAGCTTCTGCTCCAATCCAAGTGCTCGGGACCTGAGACTGCATTAGTTAGGGAAGCAGAAACCGGCCTGAGTAGGGCCACAGGCCTCATCCGGCCGGATCAGCGCCAGGGTAGCGGGAGAGCAGGGTTGCCTGACACCCGCCAGCTACCCACGAACCCCGCCGCAGGATTTTGGGACTGCTGGTGAGTGGAACACAGCTTCTGCTCCAGTCCAATCACGCGGGACCTGAGACTGCTCTGGTTGGGGAGAGAGAAATCCGGACTACATAGGGCCACAACCCTCTTCCGGTCAGAAAAGCACCGGGGCAGCTGGGGCGCAGGGTCAGCTGACACTCACCAGCTACCCACAACACCCGCCACAGGATCTTAAGACTTCTGGTGAGTGGAACACAGCTTCTGCTCCAATCTTTAAACAGTGACAACAATAACAACTAACCCCAGAGATTACCAGATGGCGAAAGGTAAACGTAATAATCTTACTAACAGAAACCAAGACCACTCACCATCATCAGAACCCAGCACCCCCACTTCGCCCAGTCCAGGGCACCCCAACACACTGGAAAAGCTAGACACGGATTTAAAAGCATATCTCCTGATGATGATAGAGGACTTCAAGAAGGACTTTAATAACTCACTTAAAGAAATGCAGGAGAACACTGCTAAAGAGTTACAAATCCTTAAAGAAAAACAGGATAACATAATAAAACAGGTAGAAGTCCTTACAGAAAAACAGGAAAACACATCCAAACAGATGATGGAAATGAACAAAACCATACTAGACCTAAAAAGGGAAGTAGACACAATAAAGAAAACCCAAAATGAGGCAACGCTGGAGATAGAAACCCTAGGAAAGAAATCTGGAACCATAGATACGAGCATCAGCAACAGAATACAAGAGATGGAAGAGAGAATCTCAGGTGCAGAAGACACCATAGAGAACATCGGTACAACAATCAAGGAAAATGTAAAATGCAAAAAGATCCTAACTCAAAACATCCAAGAAATACAGGACGCAATGAGAAGACCAAACCTACGGATAATAGGAGTGGATGAGAATGAAGATTTTCAACTCAAAGGACCAGCAAACATCTTCAACAAAATTATAGAAGAAAACTTCCCAAATCTAAAGAAAGAGATGCCCATGAACATACAAGAAGCCTACAGAACTCCAAATAGACTGGACCAGAAAAGAAATACCTCCCGACACATTATAATCAGAACAACAAATGCTCTAAATAAAGATAGAATACTAAAAGCAGTAAGAGAAAAAGGCCAAGTAACATATAAAGGCAAGCCTATCAGAATTACACCAGATTTTTCACCAGAGACTATGAAAGCCAGAAGATCCTGGACGGATGTTATACAGACACTAAAAGAACACAAATTCCAGCCCAGGCTACTATACCCAGCCAAACTCTCAATTAACATAGATGGAGAAACCAAAGTATTCCACGACAAAACCAAATTCACACATTATCTCTCCACGAATCCAGCCCTTCAAAGGATAATAACAGAAAAAAACCAATACAAGGACAGGAACCACGCCCTAGAAACAACAAGAAGGTAATCCCTCAACAAACCTAAAAGAAGACAGCCACAAGAACAAAATGCCAACTTTAACAACAATAATAACAGGAAACAACAATTACTTTTCTTTAATATCTCTTAATATAAATGGACTCAACTCCCCGATAAAAAGACATAGACTAACAAACTAGCTACACAAACAAGACCCAACATTTTGCTGCTTACAGGAAACTCATCTCAGAGAAAAGGATAGACACTACCTCAGAATGAAAGGCTGGAAAACAATTTTCCAAGCAAATGGCATGAAGAAACAAGCTGGAGTAGCCATTCTAATATCTGATAAGATTGACTTCCAACCCAAAGTCATTAAAAAAGACAGGGAGGGACACTTCATACTCATCAAAGGTAAAATCCTCCAAGAGGAACTATCAATCCTGAATATCTATGCTCCAAATACAAAGGCAGCCACATTCATTAAAGAAACTTTAGTAAATCTCAAAGCACACATTGCACCTCATACAATAATAGTGGGAGACTTCAACACACCACTTTCACCAATGGACAGATCATGGAAACAGAAACTAAACAGGGACACAGTGAAACTAACAGAAATTATGAATCAAATGGATCTGGCAGATATCTACAGAACATTATATCCTAAAACAAAAGGATATACCTTCTTCTCAGCACCTCATGGTACCTTCTCCAAAATTGACCACATAATTGGTCACAAAGCAGGCCTCAACAGATACAAAAATATTGAAATTGTCCCATGCATCCTATCAGATCACCATGGACTAAGGCTGATCTTCAATAAAAAAATAAATAATAGAAAGCCAACCTTCACGTGGAAACTGAACAACACTCTTCTCAATGATACCTTGGTCAAGGAAGGAATAGAAATTAAGGACTTTTTAGAGTTCAATGAAAATGAAGCCACAACATACCCAAACTTATGGGACGCAATGAAAGCATTTCTAAGAGGAAAACTCATAGCTCTGAGTGCCTCCAAAAGGAAACTAGAGAGAGCACACATTAGCAGCTTGACAACACACCTAAAAGCACTAGAACAAAAGGAAGCAAATTCACCCAAGAGGAGTAGACGGCAGGAAATAATCAAACTCAGGGGTGAAATCAACCAAGTGGAAACAAGAAAAACTATTCAAAGAATCAACCAATCAAGGAGCTGGTTCTTTGAGAAAATCAACAAGATAGATAAACCCTTAGCCAGACTCACTAGAGGGCACAGGGAAAGCATCCTAATTAACAAAATCAGAAATGAAAAAGGAGACATAACAACAGAGCCTGAAGACATCCAAAACACCATCAGATCCTTCTACCAAAGGCTATACTTAACAAAACTGGAGAACCTGGATGAAATGGAGAAGTTCCTAGACAGATACCAGGTACCAAAGTTGAATCAAGATCAGGATAATGATCTAAACAGCCCTATATCCCCCAAAGAAATAGAAGCAGTCATTAATAGTCTCCCAACTAAAAAAAAGCCCAGGACCAGATGGGTTTAGTGCAGAGTTCTATCAGACCTTCAAAGAAGATCTAATCCCAGTTCTTCACAAACTATTCCACAAAATAGAAACAGAAGGTACTCTACCCAACTCATTCTATGAAGCCACAATTACTCTGATACCTAAACCACAAAAAGACCCAACAAAGATAGAAAACTTCAGACCAATATCCCTTATGAATATTGATGCAAAAATCCTCAATAAAGTTCTTGCTAACCGAATCCAAGAACACATCAAAACAATCATCCATCCTGACCAAGTAGGTTTCATCCCAGGGATGCAGGGATGGTTCACTATACGGAAATCCATCAACGTAATCCAGTATATAAACAAACTCAAAGACAAAAACCACATGATCATCTCGTTAGATGCGGAAAAAGCATTTGACAAGATCCAACACCCATTCATGATAAAAGTCTTGGAAAGATCAGGAATTCAAGGCCCATACCTAAACATGATAAAAGCAATCTACAGCAAACCAGTAGCCAACATCAAAGTAAATGGTGAGAAGCTTGAAGCAATCCCTCTAAAATCAGGGACTAGACAAGGCTGTCCACTTTCTCCATACCTATTCAACATTGTACTTGAAGTCCTAGCCAGAGCAATTCGACAACAAAAGGAGATCAAAGGGATACAAATTGGAAAAGATGAAGTCAAAATATCACTCTTTGCAGATGATATGATAGTATATATAAGTGACCCTAAAAATTCCACCAGAGAACTCCTAAGCCTGATAAACAGCTTCGGTGAAGTAGCTGGATATAAAATTAACTCAAACAAATCAATGGCCTTTCTCTACACAAAGAGTAAACAGGCTGAGAAAGAAATTAGGGAAACAACACCCTTCTCAATAGTCACAAATAATATAAAATATCTTGGCGTGACTCTAACTAAGGAAGTGAAAGATCTGTATAATAAAAACTTCAAGTCTCTGAAGAAAGAAATTACAGAAGATCTCAGAAGATGGAAAGATCTCCCATGCTCATGGATTGGCAGGATCAACATTGTAAAAATGGCTATCTTGCCAAAAGCAATCTACAGATTCAATGCAATCCCCATCAAAATTCCAACTCAATTCTTCAACGAATTAGAAAGTGCAATCTGCAAATTCATCTGGAATAACAAAAAACCTAGGAAAGCAAAAACTCTTCTCAAGGATAAAAGAACCTCTGGTGGAATCACCATGCCGGACCTAAAGCTCTACTACAGAGCAATTGTGATAAAAACTGCATGGTACTGGTATAGTGACAGACAAATAGACCAATGGAATAGAATTGAAGACCCAGAAATGAACCCACACACCTACGGTCACTTGATCTTCGACAAGGGAGCTAAAAACATCCAGTGGAAGAAAGACAGCATTTTCAACAAATGGTGCTGGCACAACTGGTTGTTAACATGTAGAAGAATGGGAATCGATCCATTCCTATCTCCTTTTACTAAGGTCAAGTTTAAGTGGATCAAGGAACTTCACATAAAACCAGAGACACTGAAACTTATAGAGGAGAAAGTGGGGAAAAGCCTTGAAGATATGGGCACAGGGGAAAAATTCCTGAATAGAACAGTAATGGCTTGTGCTGTAAGATCAAGAATTGACAAGTGGGACCTCATGAAACTACAAAGCTTCTGCAAGGCTAAAGACACCATCAATAAGACAAAAAAACCACCAACAGATTGGGAAAGGATCTTCACCTATCCTAAATCAGATAAGGGACTAATATCCAATATATATAAAGAACTCAAGAAGGTGGACTCCAGAAAGTCAAATAACCCCATTAAAAAATGGGGCTCAGAACTGAACAAAGAATTCTCACCTGAGGAATACCGAATGGCAGAGAAGCACCTGAAAAAATGTTCAACATCCTTAATCATCAGGGAAATGCAAATCAAAACAACCCTGAGATTCCACCTCACACCAGTCAGAATGGCTAAGATCAAAAATTCAGGTGACAGCAGATGCTGGCGAGGATGTGGAGAAAGAGGAACACTCCTCCATTGTTGGTGGGATTGCAAGCTTGTACAACCACTCTGGAAATCAGTCTGGCGGTTCCTCAGAAAATTGGACATAGTACTACCGGAGGATCCAGCAATACCTCTCCTGGGCATATATCCAGAAGATGTCCCAACCGGTAAAAAGGACACATGCTCCACTATGTTCATAGCAGCCCTATTTATAATAGCCAGAAGCTGGAAAGAACCCAGATGTCCCTCAACAGAGGAATGGATACAGAAAATGTGGTACATTTACATAATGGAGTACTACTCAGCTATTAAAAAGAATGAATTTATGAAATTCCTAGCCAAATGGATGGACCTGGAGGGCATCATCTTGAGTGAAGTAACACAATCACAAAAGAACTCACACAATATGTATTCACTGATAAGTGGATATTAGCCCAAAACTTAGGATACCCAAGATATAAGATACAATTTGATAAACGCATGAAACTCAAGAAGAATGAAGACCAAAGTGTGGACACTGTGCACCTTCTTAGAATTGGGAACAAAACACCCAGGGAAAGAGTTACAGAGACAAAGTTCGTAGCTGTGATGAAAGGATGGACCATTTAGAGACTGCTGTATCCAGGGATCCGTCCCATAATCAGCTTCTAAACGCTGACACCATTGCATACACTAGCAAGATTTTGCTGAAAGGACCCAAATATAGCTGTCTCTTGTGAGATGATGCCGGGGCCTAGCAAACACAGGACTGGATGTTCACAGTCAGCTATTGGATGTATCACAGGGCTCCCAATGGAGAAGCTAGAGAAAGTACCCAAGGAGCTAAAGGGATCTGCAACCCTATTGTTGGAACAACATGATGTACTAACCAGAACCCTGGAGCTCTTGTCTCTAGCTGCATATGTATCGAAAGATGGCCTAGTCGGCCATCATTGGAAAGAGAGGCCCATTGGACTTGCAAACTTTTTATGCCCTTATAGAGGGGAATGCCAGAGCCAAAAGAATGGGAATGGGTGGGTAGGGAAGTGGGGGGCGCTATGGGGGACTTTTGGGATAGCATTGGAAATGTAACTGAGGAAAATATGTAATAAAAATATTAAAAATCAAAAAAAAAAAAAGAAAATACCTAAAGCTGAAAAACAAGGTATAATACTACTGGTAGATGCTTAGAATTTTGAAAGTAGGCCCATAGAGATTAATGGGCAAAAGTGATTGCTATCTCAAGCCTGACAACCTGGATCCAATTAAGGGAATGTTTATTGTGGAAAAAGCAAACTCATTGCACTTCTGATCTGGACAAATGCACTGGGGAATTCATGTGCTCATACATTGCAGGAGTATATACCTGATATAATAAAGTTGAAAAACAATAGTAAAAAATTAAAAAGTAATTTGACGTACCAAATGTATTTACCTTTGGAGAAGTAGTGTGGAAGAAAGCAGAAAATAATGATTGCTCTATTTAAAGTAAACATACAGAAATTACTACACTCTGAAAGTAAAATGTACATTTATCTCAAAGCTTTAAAGTATAGATAAATTGATTGATTGATTCATTCATTCATTCATTCATTTTTACATCTTTGAGACAAGTTCTTCTATGTCAATGATATCAACCTTCCTGAGATTGAAACCCTTTTATGTAGTTCCTCATATTGTGATGACCCCTCCCCAATGATAAAATTATTTTCATTGCTACTTAATAACTATAATTTTGCTGCTCTCATGTATTGCAGTGTAAATATCTGGTATTCAGGAAATCTGATATGTGACTCCTGTGAAAGGTCATTTAACCTCCAAAGGGTCACAGCACAGGGACTGAGAACCACTGTTCTACACAGTTCTGAGTGTCCTTAAACTCACCATACAGACAAGGCTGGCGTAAACTCAAAGAGAGCCACCTATTTCTGCCCCCAAGTACTTAGATTAAAGGTATGTGCTACCACACCCAGCCCAAATGGTAGCACTTTAAACAGTAAATTTGCTAAAAGGAAATTAATATATGAAATCTATGGTGAAGGTAATAATGAGGCAAATATGTGCTACTTAAACATTTGTGCAAAAAGATGAACCCCTAATGATCTACTATTAAAAATTAGATTCTAACTCAACATTTTATGCCTGTGTCTTTTCTAGCTATGGTTTGAATAAGCATCTCCCCAAAGCTTATCTGATAAATGATTGGTCCTTAACCAAAAGCAGTACTGAGAGATGAGAGAACTGTTAAGAAATGATGGCTTAAAGAAGGTCATTCAGAATGCGGCCATGAAGGGGAGATTTGCCCCTTCCTGTTTCCTTGTGTTTCTCATTTACTGTGTGGTAGGTAGTTTTTTCCATCCCGTGTTCCTAGCAATTTAATAAAAGACCTATAAGTAACAGAGACAAATGACCATAAATTAATCTCTAAAATCCTGTTTATCTAAGTGTTTCACCACAGTGATAGAAAACTGACCCACATGATTCCAACTTGAGGTTAGGCACCGACAAACACCAAATAAGGCTCACCTAGAATTCTTTTTTCCAGAATGTAACAGAACTACTGGGGACATTTTATTCAGCCTTCATTATGGCTTTTTTTTTTTTACAATGTGTCTGTGTGTGTAGTTTTGTGTATCTGTGTGACCATGCACCACTCTGCACATATAAAGATCAGACAATGACCTGTGGGAATCAGTTCACACCTATTATATGGGTCCTGAGGATAAAACTCAGGTTTTCAGGTATGGAAGCAAGTGCCTTTACCTGCTGAGCCATCTCAGTGGTTTCAAGTTCAAATTATCTTAAAATGAAAAAAACAGGACATACATTTTCAAAGGTCCCTTCTGTAAAAATTTACAAGTGTAAAGTCCCAACATGTGATGAAGATTTTAAAATACTATATTTGAGGAGGCAGGGAAATAACTCAGTAGGTAAAGTATTTGCATGATGGATATACTTGTAATCCAAGAGTTGGCCAGCCCAGAATAGAGGATGCCTAGAGAAAACACAATTGTACCTCAGGCTCCAGAAAGGCATCTATTTCAAAATACATGGTTCACAGCTATTGAAGAATACCACCTGATGTTGACCTCTGGCCTCCATAATCACATGCATACATATATACACACACATACACACCCATGTACTCCAAAATATGAACATATACAAACACACAAATTCTAAATGTAAAAGGCCAGCAGGTTGTTCCTTGACCATTCCTATTGTGTGGGATGACAGTGTTCTCCCAAATTAAAACATTCTGAACTCTGATGAGAGTCAGGAGGTAAACAAAATGCTACATGTCTAGGACAGTAGGCACAAAATTCTGGAAGGCCTCTCCCCAGCTTTATAGAAACAGTAAACTATCTGCTAGGGGAGAAGACCCTGACAACAGATTTTTACTGGATCTATAGCTGCCTGAAAGTTGTGAAGAGCTATCCAAGATCATTGCTTCCAAAAGTCATCACCCATGCTGGGGTATGCTTTTTTTAGTGATTCATTTGTTTTCTGAGTCATGCCTGCTTCTAAAGGTAAAGCCTCACCCATACTCCCATTAGCATCCCCCATTAACACTTATGGGTTCACCAAGTTTGGCATTGTTGCAGTCATATGTATCATTTCAGAGATGAGCAAATGTGTGTGTGCGCGTGCGCATGTGTGTGTGTGTGTGTGTGTGTGTGTGTGTGTGTGTTCAATTCCCCAGAAACATTCTCTCACTCATGTTCCCACCCTGCCTTATTAACCTCAGTCAGACATCAGCACCAAATGCTACTGCCACTAGGTACCACTGTGTTTTGCAATGATCTCATTGACAGCTGACCTTCCTCACTGTGTGTCCTGTTTCACAGATGGGGAGCTTAAGCTTGAAAGGTTGGGTGATGCTGGAAGGTCCCAGAGGATCCCACAGCTTTGAAACTAGCAAGATTTACATACTTCTATGCCCATAGTCTGAACCTTGGCAACAGCCTGTGATGTTTGAGTGATCTACAGGACTCCAGTGGGCAATGATTCAACAAGAGGTTAACTGTTCTTGGCACTGGAGCTTTTACTAGGTGACCTAAGATATCTAGTTAGCCCATTGTCTCCCTCCATTATATGGTGACTCCATTTAAATTCTTTTCATCCATATATATATGGATATATGTGAAGGTTGTCTATCATGGTTACCATATGGTTTTTCCAAAGGTCTTTACTGCTAGTTGTGCCTTCCCATCTTTCCTTTGTTACCCCCTCCTCTCATCCTCCTAGCCATTTAACCCTCTTATTCCAGCTTCCTTGATGTTTTTTCATAACAACATATACGATTTTTTTTCTTCCCTGGAACATTCCCCTCTCCTTTGCCCCTTGCTAGCTACCTAACTTCTATGGTTATTTGAGTTGAAACAAACATGTCTAAATCTAAGAAGCTAGCATCCACATACAAGAGAAAACATGCAATAAACTTAGAATGATTGTTTCTATATTTGCCAAGCATGGGCATAACCTCACAGGAGACAGCTAAATCAGGGTCCTGTCAGCAAAATCTTGTTGGTATATGCAATAGTGTCTGGGTTTGGTTGTTATTTATGGGATGGATCCCCAGGTAGGGCAGTCTCTGGATGGTCCTTCCTTCAGTCTTAGCTCTGAACTTTGTCTCTGTAACTCCTTCCATGGGTATTTTGTTCCCCCTTTTAAGAAGGAGGAGAGGCCCTTGGTCTTTCCAAGATTCTATGCCCCAGTATAGGGGAATGCCAGGGTCAGGAGGTGGGAGTAGGTGGGTTGAGTAGTAGGGGGAGGGGGAAGGGGATAGGGGATTTTTGGAGAGAAAACTAGGAACTGGGATAGCATTTGAAATGTAAATGAAGAAAACATCTAATAAAAGAGAAGCTAAAACTTAAAAAAAAAAAAAGAGCGATTGTTTCTAGCTCTGTACATTTACCTGCAAATGTCATTTTTAACAGCTAAATAAAATCCCATCACATAAATATACCACATGTTTATTTTTCATTCAACAGCTGATGGTCATCTAGAACAGAGGCCTGCCTGTCAGATATACTAGTATAATGGTAGCATAAATATCATGGTAATAATCAACCACTTTTGACTGGATTTAAGGCCCACATCATGAAATGAAACCCATACCTGACACTGCTAAACAGACTACAAATGGGTTAGGGTTAGGGTTAGGGTTAGGGTTAGGGTTAGGGTTAGGGTTAGGGTTAGGGTTAAGGTTAGAGAGGTTATAGACCAGTGAGGAAACCTATTGTTATTATTCTAGTAAAGGAACATAACCATAAAATGACGATATATTGCTATAACCATAGAGGAAAGCATGGCTTAGCCCTCATCAGAGACGCTTCTTCTTGGAGTAGATGGTAATTAACAAAGAGAGCCACAACTAAACAATGTGCAATGTGTCAGAGATTTTGTAGCATTCAGCCTTAAATAGACAGGATGTCTTTATCAAACCCTTCTGTTCAAGGCTCTAGAAACTATATAGAAGAGGCAGAAAAAAAAATTTAGGAGTCAGAAGTGATGGGTGACTGCAAGTATATGATGGGTGACATAGTATCTTCCAGACACACAACAGGACGGATAACAGTATGAACTTACAGGGACTGTGACAGCACACTCAAGACTTGCACAGGTTCAAACCAGACAATATTCCAACCCCCATCCTAACCCGGAGAAGGGGAAGTGGAAGCTATGTACCTAACCAAGAAGTTATTTTCAACTGATACTTACTAGGAAAGGGAAAGTCAGTTTTCCCCAATTGAGTGTCACAGGGTCCTCAAACCAGGAGCAGATGGACAATAAAACACAGACATACTGAGGGTTTTTTGTGTACATTTTCTGGTTGGTTTGTTTTTTCGCTTTTCTTTTGTTTGTTTGTTTGTTTAGTTTTGTTTTTGGTAGGTTTTGTTGTTATTAATATTAGTTTTCTTTTTATTGGGGGGTGTGTGTTTCATTTTTTGCCTTTTCAAAAAAATTTAACTATTACTGGGGAAGTTTTAGAGAGACAGAACATGAAATTGCATGGGGAGAGAAGTGGAGAGGATCTGGGAAGAGTTGGGAAAGAAAACTGAATGTGATCAAAATATATTGCATAAAAATTCTTTAATAAGTAACTAATTGTGGTGGTTTGAATGAGAAGGTCCCACATATTCACATACTTTGAATCCTTGGTGCCCTATTAGTGATGCTCTTTGGGAAGGCTTAGGAGGTATGTGTATGTCTAGATGACAGCAAGGGCCAGTTGTCTTAAGTCTCCCTGGGGACTAGAGGTCTAGGTGATTGTTATCTACCTTGCTGGGGTACTTGACCCTGAACTTAGATTCTCTGCAGGAGCATAATTGCTCTTAAACTGTGGTGTTTCTCCATTCTCCAGAGTTCTAATGTTTATCTATATTTACAAGAAATACAGAGCTAGAAAAGGTAAGGAATCATCATCAGAAGAAACCAATCCAGCTTTACTTTATGTTGCAAATCTTGTAGAACAAGAGGTTTAGTTTATTCAATGCTTTTTATTTTTTTAATATTTTTAATTAGGTATTTTCCTCAATTACATTTCCAATGATATCCCAAAAATCCCCCATACCCTCCCCACCCCACTCCCCTACCCATCCACTCCCACTTTTTGGCCCTGGCGTTCCCCTGTACTGGGGCATATAAAGTTCAATGCTTTTTAAAACAGCTTTATGGAGAAAGTCTTATATATTGAATTAAGAATATGAAAAAGAAAAGGGTGGCATACATTTTTTGGAACCTCAGACAATGAATCAAAGAAAAATCTCTAAGTTCCATTTCTACCATTGTGGAGGCTGTGTAGACCTATGGGAACAACAATCTAGCACGCAAATATTTGTGGAAGGCTGTGACATGAAGCCATGCTTTGTTGGCTATAAACTGGCTCTCCAGAAGCAGAAGGAGTAGATGGTTCTTCTAATAACTAGTCACTAGCACCCAGGATGAAACTAAATTCTACTTTGGCAAGAGACAAATGTAAATGTAAGATAGGGAGAGAGAGAGAGAGAGAGAGAGAGAGAGAGAGAGAGAGAGAGAGAGAGAGAACAGTGAGTATGGGTGACCAGATTGGAAAAAATAATAATAATCTTTGGGAAAAGCTGGTAGACATGGGGACAGTAGCATCATTTGTGCCAAATTCTAAAAACAAACATTTTACTTGAGCCATTGGAATATTTGTTAATGTTGTTCCCTCAAAAAATTAAACTAACAAAGACTAAATTTTTAAAAGGAGTGGTCATGCATAAACTCCGCAACCAGTCCCACAACACTCAGAGAAAGCCCTATGCCCAGGCACTCTAACACAGCCAAGATCACAGGATCAGAGGTGAGGAGGACACAGCATCTGTCCTAACACCAGGAGTAACTGGGACCAGCGGGACCCAGGCATGCAGGAACTCTGCCAGACCAGTGGCACAAGTTCCTTCTAGTCTGTCTGGGCCAGTGCCCTGAACAGACTTTGAGCACAAACTCTGCAGCTAGTACCAAAACACCCAGAGGAAGTTCCACTTCTGGGCACTCTAACATGCCCAGGATGTCAGGATCCTAGGAGGTTGGTCACACCAGGATCTCAGGGTCCCAGAGGCAGCTTGACTTCCAGGAGCTCTGACATACCTAGGATCTCAGGATAACAAGATCACAGAATCACAAGATCACAGAGACAGCTGAAAATGAGGAGTTCTGACAAAACTAGGATCACAGGAAGGACGAACTCCAGGCAGATATACCTGGGGCAGGTAGCACTAGAAATAACCAGATGGCGGAGGCAAGCACAAGAACATAAGCAACAGAAACCAAGGTTACTTGGCAATATCAGAACACAATTCTCCCACCATAGCAAGTTCTGGATACACCATCACATCAGAAAAGCAACATTAGGATCTAAAATCACTTCTCATGATGATGATATAGGACTTTAAGAAGGACATAAATAACTTCCTTAAAGAAATACAGGAGAACATAGGTAAACAGCTAGAAGCCTTTAAAGAGGAAACACAAAAATCCCTTAAAGAATTACAGGCGAACACAACCAAACCGGCGATGGAATTGAACAAAACTATCCAAGATCTGAAAATGGAACTAGAAACAATAAAGAAATCACAAAGGGAGACAACCATGGAGTTAGAAAGCCTAGGAAAGAGATCAAGAGCCATAGATGTAAGCATCACCAACAGAATACAAGAGAGAGAAGAGAGAATCTCAGGTGCAGAAGATACCATAGAAAACATTGACACAACTGTCAAAGAAAATGCAAAAAGCAAAAGGTTCCTATCCCAAAACATCCAGGAAATTAAGCACACAATGAGAAGACTAAACCTAAGGATAATAGGTATAGAAGAGAGTGAAGATTCCCAAGGGCCTTTAAAGGGCCAGTAAATATCTTCAACAAAATTATAGAAGAAAACTTCCCTAACCTAAAGAAAGAGATGCCCATGAACATGCAAGAATCCTACAGAACTTCAAGTAGATTGGACTAGAAAAGAAATTCCTATCATCACATAATAATCAAAACACCAAATGCACTAAACAAAGAATATTAAAAACAGTAAGGAAAAAAGATCACATAACATATAAATGCAGGCCTTTCAGAATGACACCAGAGTTCTCACCAGAGACTATGAAAGCCAGAAGATCCTGGGCAGATGTCATACAGACCCTAAGAGAACACAAATTCCAGCCCAGGCTACTAGGTTCAGCAAAACTCTCAATTACCATAGACAGAGAAAACATGTGGTTCCATGACAAAGCAAATTTACACAATATCTTTCTATAATCCAGCCCTACAAAGGATAATAGAAACTACACCCTAGAAAAAGCAAGAAAGTAATCTTTCAACAAACCCACGCAAACATAATTCCACCTCTAACAACAAAAATAACAGGAAGTAACAATCACTTTTCCTTAATATCTCTTAATATGAAAATTAATATTACCAACATATCCTAATCGATTGAAATTCAAAAATATGAGGAATTAGAAATTTGTTGGCAGTCATCCAGTGGTCTCTCTAATTTGGTAATTGGAGAAATAGATCCAATATTATACAATCCATATAAACTTTCTTCTTGTTTTTATGTGACAGTGTCTTGCTGTGTATCACATAATAGTCTTGAAATCATGCTTCTCTTTCAGTATCTCTATTAGTAGGATTGTTTATTTGATGTTTCTACACTATGCTATGATTTTTCAAAACAGCTTACATATTTCAAAATTATTTATACAGCCAAAAGAAATGTAGCCAATTAATTTGAGAGGTGGCTTGTAAGAGAAAAACAAAGAGTGAGACTGAATGTTTTGCTTGATATTTATAATTATTGTATCAATTTTGAAGAAGAAGACCTTAAAAGTTACTCTTTTCTGAGATGAATGCTTTTCAAAATCATCACAGCCAATGAACCAGAATCTTATCCTCACCTAATGTCTGTGCCACCCTCCAAGAAGAACCATTCTTCATTGAAACAGTTGATGAATGACTTCATGGATAGACCATCTCAATACACACACCATTTTTTAAATGAATGCAACCTGTTCCCTGTGGGCTGAGAATGAAGACAATCACTCAAGTCAAATAGCTTTGACCATAGCAGGAAATCTGTATCCAAATAATCATGCCTACAATTCATTCCTTGGCGCAGCAGAACTGTCAACTCCTAGCTACTATGGAGGTAAAAGCCTTTGGTGATGTGAGGCACATTGAAGTACAGCCTTATTACAATGAACTCCAATATCTAAAACTTGTTCTTAGTTTGGGTTTGTACCACAGTAAAATCCAAGATTTTAAAGCTCTACTAAAACCAAAACAAACAAACAAGCCAAAAGACTTTATCTACTTATGTTCATTTAATAACATGTCCATCATTTTTATGATTGCTATAAAAATATATATTGTGTTGAATATAATAAAAAATTTAGTTCAATTAAAATAAATAAATAAATCTAAATAAAAATTAAAAAATAAAAAGGGTGGTCATTTGTACTCTTGCAAAACAAATAATGTTCAGATAATCAAGAAAACTAAAAATGCTAAGTAGGTAATGCCAAGAAATGAATGTCAGCCAGGAATGGTAACACATGACTTTAATCCCAGTACTCAGGAGGCAAAAGCATGTAGGTCTCTATGAATTCAAGTCCAGCCTGGTCTATATAAAGAGTCCCCGGCCATTCAGGGCTATACTCTGAATCTCTTTCTCAAGAAGAAGAAAAAGAGGGGAAGGGGAGGAGGAGGAAAAGGTCAATTTGACTAGTATAATAGCAGTATGGACCATATTTAGATGGTATTGTATAACATGTATGTATAACAAACTAGAAATTCAAATCAGATGACATATCCTCTGTAGATTTCTATAAAAGATAAAATACACACTAGCCAAAATTACAACATTACAATCAATATTAGCAGTAGCAGGGACAGGCTTTAAAAGAAGGATGACAAGATGTTTATAATCTCAAAAGTGGGAGACAGGAATACTAGAACACATTATCTGTTTGTCCTTCTGTATATACTTAAAGGTTCTATAATAAATATAACTTAATGCTTGCCTCAAAACATTGATGCCTTGTGTTCAAGCTCTAGAAACCACATAAAAATACCAAGCATGAAGATGTCTCCTTGTAACTCAGCACCAGAGGGACTGAGACAGGATAATTCCTGAGGTTTGCTGGTCAGCCAAGTAGAGCATAGTTGATGGGCTCTGAGACCAAGAAATGGTGCTGTCTCAAAGGATGTGAGTGACCCAGATAGTGGTGGCATATGCCTTTGAGCCCAGGAGTTGGAAGGAAAAGACAGATGTGTCTATGAGTGTCTTCAGAGTGAATTCCATGACAGCCAGAGTTACACAATGAAGCCAAAGGAGGTGAGTGGCATTTCTGAGGATGACATCTGAGGTTTGTCCTCTGGCCTACACATAAATACATATGTGCACCCTCACAAACACAATTACACACAAACATATGCAAAGAATATACCTTAAACCCCAAATAATTTGACACCAAAGATCATGACTAAGTTGATAGGTAATTAAATGTGCCTTTCTATACTGTGATGAATGTTTTTTCTGTGTGTTTCTAAAGGCAATTTCAAAAGAGAACTGAGTTTGAGCTGTCACTCTGGATGACCTTAGGGATGCCTCTCTTTCCTTATCAGTCAGCTAACAAAGAATCCTAACATGATCATCATGGCCTTTTCTAGAATATGTCTAGAGCTGATTTGCACTTTGTTCAACTGGCAGAATGATCAGATTAAGGGAATGACTTTTTCATGTCATAATAATACTTTGAATATATATATATACATATATATATATTAATTTTTAAAGTTAGTTTAAAAGATGGTTTAATTATTTATAATGACTATATTCATTTTTTAGCCATAATGGTTATACAAGGTCAGAAATTTCTAAAATGATCAATTCTATGGACAATAGCTTGGGAGGAAACTGATTTAATTTATTATTTTGTGGAAAGATTGAACTCATTCCCCTGAAAGCTTCTACCTGCTAATAGAAACCTAATCATGACTTTCTGCATGGTTCAGGTCACCAGCTAATGGCTTGATTTGAATAAAACAGTTATAATATCACATGCTAAGGATTCTTCCAAACAGCAATCTAGCCCTGTATAGACTAGAATTAAAATGGGAGCCTCTCTGGCCCTTCAAAGAGCTGCACTGGAACCCAGTTGCTAACTTTATGGTTCAGATATTTAAAGCAAGTGCCATTAACTATACACCCCCCCCTTGAACAACACAGACTTGAAGGTGAGATCATCAATAGGACTCAGTTTTGAGTTTTATTGTTATCTTGTTATAGATGTTTTATACAACTTTTCTGTACTCTTTTGTTCTTAGGTGCATCTTTTATTTAGGGTGAAAAACAAATCCATTAAGAATAGTTGTTCCGAAGGCTAAAAGATGCCTCAGTCAATAAAACACTTGCCATAAAATCAGAAGGCCCGGAGTTCAGTTCCCAAGTACCTATATAAAGAGCTGGGCAGGTATAGAGGCCAGTATGTGAACCAGGGCTCTGGATGCAGAAACTGGGTCTTCACAGAAAGCTGTCTATCTAGACTAGTGAAAATGATGAATTTGGGATTTGGCAAGACCATGCTGCAGTAAATAAAGAGGGATTGAGAAAGACATTCAACATCAACCTGTGGTCTCTGTACACATAAACACATACACACTGCACAGATGTACAAATACAAGAAAAATGGAGAGAAAGGGATAGAGAGACAGAAAGAGGAGGAAGAGGAGGATGGGAAGGAGGAAGAGGGAAGAAGGAGAAGAGGAGGAGGAGGTGGAGGGAGAGGAGGAGGAGAGGGTGGAGGGGGAGGAGGAGGAGGGCGTGGAGGGGGAACAAGGAGGAGGAGGAGGAAGAAGAAGGGGAAGAAGAAGAAGAAGAAGGGGAAGGGGAAGAAGAAGAAGAAGAAGAAGAAGAAGAAGAAGAAGAAGAAGAAGAAGAAGAAGAAGAAGAAGAAGAAGAAGAAGAAGAAGAAGAAGAAGAAGAAGAAGAAGAAGAAGAAGAAGAATCTCTGCAGAGAGGCATGATGATACTTATAATTTTGGAGGCTGCACAAGAAAGACCATGAGTTTGAGCCCCAGTCTCAATACTAAGAGGGTAGTAATTCTTGTATATATATTACCTTTTCTTTTGACAATTGACTCAAATTACCAGTAGCATAATTTGATTCTTTTTTTTTTTTAAGGGAGTGGTGGTGGGGAGTTGTGACAGGGTTACCCAGTATAGCCCTGACTGTCCTGGCATTCACTCTGTAGACAGGGCTGGCCTTTATCTGGTTCTGTCTCCAAAATTCTGGAATTAAAGGCACATACCACCACGACTCAGCTCATGACTTGATCTTAAGCTATTTTATAAGGTAGAGATGTTTCAAAATTACAGACAATAATGTAGTATAATTGTGTGTGTGCACGCTGTATCTGGATATATATGCCATGGTGCACATGTGGAAATCAAATATCATTTGTCAAGAAGGTTCTTTTCTTCACAGACACATGGATTCTAGAAATCTAATTCAGATTACCCAGCTTATGAGCTTATGAGGCAAATAACTTATCATCCCCTTATCTCCAAGTTATTGTCTTATAACAATCACAGAAATATAACTCAAAATTGGTAAGATAATTCAATATTTGTTTTGGAACATGCAGAGATAATTCCCCTTAACCCTAATTTGAATTAAATCTGAAATCCCTAATTGATGAGTAAATTATCTTAACAAATAAAATTGTAATTATTTTTATTTATTGCTGAATATGAGTGCTTGTTTTTCTTAATTTTAACTATGAACTAATATATCAATGATTTCTGATGTTAAATGACCTTAGTAAAACTGGAATTTCATGATGAAGTTTCTAAAATTTTTAAAATAATTTCTCTTATGAGCTGAAAAGAAGCCAGTTGAGAACACTTGCAGTTCAAAGAACCTGGGTTTGTTTCCCAGCCCATGGTAAGCAAATCATAATTATCTATAACTCCAGCTCCAGAGGACTTAGCATCCTTCTTCTTTCTTCTTTTTTTTTTTTTTTTGTTGTTTGTTGTATTAGATATTTTGTTTATTTACATCTCAGATGTTAGCCCCTTTCCTGGTTTCCCCTCCAAAAGCCCCCTATTCCCTCCCTCCCCTTCCCCTTGCTCACCAACCCACCCACTCCTGCTTCCTGGCCCTGACAACCCCTTACACTGGAGCATAGAGCCTTCACGGAACTAATGGTCCCATTGATGACTGAGAAGGCCATCCTCTGCTACATATGCAGCTGGAGCCATGGGGCCCTCAATGTGTACTTTGGTTTGTGTTTCAGTCCCTGAGAGCTCTGGGGGGTACTGGTTGGTTCATATTGTTGTGCCTCCTATGATGCTGCAAACCCCTTCAACTCCTTGGGTCATTTCTCTAGTCCCTCCATTGGGGACACTGTGTTCAGTCCAATGGTTGCCTGAGAGTGTCCACCTCTGTATTTGTCAGGCACTAGTAGAGCTGCTCAGAAGACAGCTATATCAGGCTTCTGTAAGCAAGCACTTGTTGGCATCTACAATAGTGTCTGGATTTGGTGACTCACTAGGTAGAGCAGTCTCTGGATGGCCTTTCCTTCACTCTCTGCTCTACACTTTATCTCTGTAATTCCTCTCAGGGGTATTTTGTTCCCCCTTATAAGGAGGATGGAAATATCCACACTTTGGTCTTCCTTCCCTTGAGCTTCATGTGCTCTGTGAATTGTCTCTTGGGTACTCCAAGCTTCTGGGCTAATATTCACTTATCAGTGAATGCACACCATGTGTGTTCTTTTGTGATTGGGTTACCTCACTCAGGACGATATTTTCTAGTTACATACATGTGCCCAAGAATTTCATGAATTCATTGTTTTTAATAGCTGAGCAGTACTCCATTGTGTAAATGTACCACAATTTCTGTATTCATTCCTCTCTTGAGGGACATCTGGGTTCTTTCTAACTTCTGGCTATTAAAATAAGGCTGCTATGAACATACTGGAGACTGTGTCCTTACTACATGTTGGAGCAAGTTCTGGGTATATGCCTAGGAGTGATATAGCTGGGTCCTCAGATAGTACTAAGTCCAGTTTTCTGAGGAACCTCCAGACTGAATTCCAGAGTGGTTGTACCAGCTTGCAATCTCATCAGCAATGGAGGAGTGTTTCTCTTTCTCCACATCCTTGCCAGCATCTGCTGCCATCGAGTTTTTGATCTTAGCCATTCTGACTGGTGTGAGGTGGAATCTCAGGGTTGTTTTGATTTGCATTTCCCTGATGACTAAGGATGTTGAAGATTTCTTTTGGTGCTTCTCAGCCATTCAGTATACCTCAATTGAGAATTCTTTGTTTAGGTCTTTACCCCATATTTTAATAGGGTTATTTGTTTCTCTGGAGTCTAACTTCTTGAATTCTTTGTATATATTGAATATCAGCCCTCTCTCAGATGTAGGATTGGTAAAGATATTTTCCCAATCTGTTGGTTGCCATTTTTTCCTATTGACAATGTCCTTTGCCTTACAGAAGCTTTGCAATTTTATGAGGTCCCATTTGTCTATTGATCTTAGAGCATAAGTCATTAGTGTTCTGTTCAGGAATTTTTCCCCTGTGCCCATGTGTTGTCTAGTCCGTGAATTTAGTGGGATTGCTTTGTGTTTCTCTCCATTGAGTTTGATGTTGGAACTGATTTGCTGTATATTGCTTTCACTATGTTTAGGTATGGGCCTTGAATTACTGATCTTTCCAAGACTTTTAACATGAAGGGGTGTTGTATTTTGTCAAAGGCGTTTTCATCATCTAATGTGGTTTTTATCTATGAGTTTGTTTATCTAGTGAGTTATGTTGATGGATTTCCATATATTAAGCCATCCCTGCATCCCTGGATGAAGCCTACCTGACTATGGTAAATGATCAATTTGATGTGTTCTTGGATTTGGTTACCAGGAATATTATTGAGTACTTTTCATCAATTTTCATAAGGAAGATTGGTCTGAAGTTCTCTTTCTTTGTTGGGTCTTTGTGTGGTTTAGATATAAGCATAATTATGACTTCATAGAACGAATTAGGTAGTGTTCCTTGTGTTTCTCTTTTGTGGAATAGTTTGAAGAGTATTGGTATTAGGTTTTCTTTAAAGGTCTGACAGAATTGTCCATTAAACCCATCTGGTCCTGAACTTGTTTTGGTTGGGAGACTATTAATGACTGCTTCTAATTCTTTAGGGGTTATGGGATGGTTTAGATGGTTTATTTGTTCATGGTTTAAATTTGCCACCTGGTATGTGTCTAGAAAATTGTCCATTTCATTCAGATTTTCCAATTTAGTTGAGTATAAACTTTGGTAGTACAATCTGATGATGTTTTCAATTTCCATGGTATCCATTGTTATGTCTTCCTTTTCATTTCTGACTTTATTAATTTGGATATTCTCTCTGTGCCCTCTAGTTAGTCTGGCTAAGGGTTTATCTATCTTGTTGATTTTTCTCAAAGAACCAGCTCCTGGTTTAGTTGATTCTTTGTATAGTTCTTTTTGTTTCTATTTGGTTGATTGCAGCTCTGAGCTTGATTATTTCCTACCATTGACTCCTCATGGGTGTATTTGCTTCTTTTTGTTCTAGAGCATTCAAGTGTCCTGTCCAGCTGCTAGTGTAAGCTCTCTCCAGTTTCTTTTTGCAGGCACTTAGAGCTATGAGTTTTCCTCTTACCATTGTAATTCCACCCCGAAAGAACTGGTTCCTGAGGAGTATTGACACACAGGCTTGCAGGAGAGGCAAGCCAAAGTCAAAGACAGCAAGACGAGTTAACACCAGAGATAACCAGATGGCAAAAGGTGAGTACAAGAACATAAGCAACAGAAACCAAGACTACTTGGCATCATCAGAACCCAGTTCTTCCACCACAGCAAACACTGGTTACCCCAACACACCAGAAAAGCAAGACTCTGATTTAAAATCAAATCTCATGATGACAATAGAGGAATTTAAGAACATAAATAATGCCCTAAAGAAATACAAGAGAACACAGGAAAATAGGTAGAAGACCTTAAAGAGGAAACACAAAAATCCCTCTAAGAATTACAGTGAAACACAATCAAACAGGTGAAGGAACTGAACAAAACCATTCAGAATCTAAAACTAGAAATAGAAACAATAAAGAAATCACATGCTCCACTATGTTCATAGCAGCCTTATTTATAATAGCCAGAAGCTGGAAAGAATGCAGATACCCCTCAACAGAGGAATGGATACAGAAAATGTGGTACATTTACACAATGGAATACTACTCAGCTATTAAAAAGAATGAAGTTATGAAATTCCTAGGCAAATGGATGGACCTGGAGGGCATCATGCTGAGTGAGGTAACCCAATCACAAAGGAACTCACACAGTATGTACTCACTGATAAGTGGATATTAGCTCAAAACTTAGGATACCCAAGATATAAGATACAATTTGCTAAACGCACGAAACTCAAAAAGAATGAAGACCAAAGTGTGGACACTGTGCCCCTTCTTAGAATTGGGAACAAAACACCCATGGAAGGAGTTACAGAGACAAAGTTTGGAGCTGTGATGAAAGGATGGACCATCTAGAGACTGCCATATCCAGGGATCCACCCCATAATCAGCTTCCAAACGCTGACACCATTGCATACACTAGCAAGATTTTTCTGAAAGGACCCAGATATATCTGTCTCTTGTGAGACTATGCCAAGGTCTAGCAAACACAGAAGTGGATGCTCATAGTCAGGGATCTGCAACCCTATAGGTGGAACAACAATATGAACTAACCAGTACCCCGGAGCTCTTGACTCTAGCTGAATATGTATCAAAAGATGGCCTAGTTGGCCATCACTGGAAAGAGAGGCCCATTGGACTTGCAAACTTTATATGCCCCAGTACAGGGGAACGCCAGGGCCAAAAAGTGGGATGGGTGGGTAGGGGAGTGAGTGGGAGGGTATGGGAGACTTTTGGGATATCATTGGAAATGTAAATGAGGAAAATACCTAATAAAAAATATTTTAAAAAAAAAAGAAATCACAAAAGGAGACAACACTGGAGTAAGAAAACCTAGGAAAGAGATCAAGAGTCATAGATACAAGCATCATCAATAGAATACAAGAGATAGAAGAGAGAATCTCAGGCGCAGAAGGTACCATCAAAAACATTGACACAACAAAAAAAGTGCAAAATGCAAAAAGCTCCTAACCCAAAACATCCAGGAAATCCAGGACACAATGAGAAGACCAAACCTAAGGATAATAGGTTTAGAAGAGAGCAAAGATTCCCACTTAAAGGGCTAGTAAAAATCTTCAACAAAATTATAGAAGAAAACTTCCCTAACCTAAAGAAAGAGATGCCCATAAACATACAAGAAGCAAACTTAACTCCAAATAGATTGTACCAGAAAAGAAATGCTTCCCTCATATAATAGTCAAAACACCAAATGCACTAAACAAGGAAAAGCAGTAAGGGAAAAGGTCAAGTAACATATCAGACCTATCAGAATTACACCAGACTTCTCACCAGAGACTGTGAAAGCCAGAAGATCCTGGGAAGATCTCATACAGACCCTAAGAGAACACAAATGCCAGCCCAGGATAGTATGCCCAGCAAAACACTCAGTTACCATAGATGGAAAAAAACAAGATATTCCATGACGAAACCAAATGTATACACTATCTCTCCACAAATCCAGCCCTACAAAGGATAATAGAAGGAAAACACCAACACAAAGAGGGAAACTATACCCTAGAAAAAGCAAGAAAGTAATCTTCTTTCAACAAACCCAAAAGAAGATAGTCACATAATCTTAATTCCACCTCTAATAAGAAAAATAACAGGAAACAACAATCACTATAATTTAATATCTCTGAATATTAATGTACTCAATTCCCCCAATAAAAAAAGACTTAGACTAACAGACTGGATAAGTAAACAAGACCAAACATTTTGCTATATACATGATCTTTACCAATCCTACATCTAATAGAGAGCTAATATCCAATATATACAAAGAACTCAAGAAGTCAGACTCCAGAGAACCAAATAACCGCATTAAAAAAAGGGGAACAGAGCTAAACAGTGACTTCTCAACTGAGAAACCTCAAATATCTGACAAGCACCTAAAGAAACGTTCAACATCCTTAGTCATCAGGAAAATGCAAACCAAAACAACCCTGAAATTCCACCTCATACCAGTCAGAATGGCTAAGATCAAAAATTCAGGTGACAACAGATGCTGGTGAGGATGTGGAGAAAGAGGAACACTCCTCCATTGTTGGTGGGATTGCAAGCTGGTACAACCACTCTGGAAATCAGTCTAGCAGTTCCTCAGAAAATTGGACATAGTACTACCGGAGGATCCAACATACCTCTCCTGGACATATATACAGAAGTTGTTCCAACATGTAATAAGGATACATGTTCCACTATGTTCACAGCAGCCTTATTTATAATAACCAGAAGCTGGAAAGAACCCAGATGTCCCTCAAGAGAGGAATGGATACATAAAATGTGGTACATTTACCCAATGGAGTACTACTCAGCTATTAAAAACAATGAATTAATCAAATTCACAGGCAAATGGGTAGATCTAGAAAATATCATCCTGAGTGAGATAACTCAGTCACAAAAGAACATACATGGTATATAGTCACTGTTAAGAGGATATTAGGCAAAGAGCATGGAATACCCATGATACAACTTAGAGACCATATGAAACTCCAGAGAAAGGAAAACCAGAGTGGATGCTTCAGTCCTACTTAGAAGGAGGAACAATATAATCAAGGGTGGGAGGGACTTTGAAGGAAGAGAAGGGAGCCAATTGTGGCAGAATCAGGTATGAGAGGAGATGGAAGAGATGTACAGAGGGTCAGGAAATTGAACAGAGGTGTGTAGCAATGAGGAATGGAGAACTGGAGGTAGCGACCAGAAAGTCCCAGATGCCAGGAAAGCAAGAGCCTCCCAGGACCCCATGGGGATGACATAAGCTGTAATACCCCACAAAGGGGAGGGAGCACCTGTCAAGACCATATCCAGAGGTTAGGCATGACTCCCTGCTTCAAGGATGAGGCCACCCACCCATCCCCAAACTTTTAACCCAGAATTGCTCCTTTGTAAAGGAAATAAAGGGACAAAGAGTAGAGCAGAGACTGAAGAAAAGACCATCCAGAGACTTCACCACCTCGGGATGCATCCCATATGCAGACGCCAAACCCAGACACTACTGCTAATACCAACAAATTCTTGCTGACAGGAGCCTGATATAGCTGTCTCCTGAGAGGCTCTGCCAGATCCTGACCAATACAGATGTGGAGGCTCGAATCTAACCATCAGACTGAGCACAGGGACCCCAATGGAGGAGTCAGGAGAAGGACTGAAGGGTCTGAAGGAGCCTTATCTGGCATCAGTGAAGGGGAGGCCCTTGGTCCTGTGAAGGCTTGATGCCCCAGTGTAGAGGAATGCTAGGACTGTGAGGTGGGAGTAGATGGGTGGGTGGGGGGAGCATCCTTATAGAAGCAGTGTAAGGAGGATGGGATTATGGAGGTTTGCAGAGGCGAAACCGGAAAAGGGGGTAACATTTGAAATGTAAACAAATAAAATATCCAATTAAAAATTAAAGAGATAGCATCTCACCTGAGGCTCAAGTGATGCTCTAAGCTGCACACATGGCTATGTGCAACGGCCCTTACCTCAGGCACCCATGTGCACAACTGATAAAAATCATTCCTAAGAGTAAACACTTGATTAATATCTGTTGGTTAACCACAAGTTACCCTAGAGCAGATATACTTAAATCTCAGCTACAATATCTTAATAGAAATTATATGAATATCCCCTATCTAAATATATACAAGCTGTAGGTTAGGTATTTTTTAAGATAGTAAAAAAAAAAAAAAAAAAAAAACTGCACATGCAAAATGAACAAGTTATCTCAGAGGTGAGAACCAAGACTAGACATGAAATGCATTTGTTTTATATCCCCCTAATATACAACCTGAAAGAAATTTTACATATTATTAGCAGACCTATATTTGAACTCTGATGATATGAGACCAGGCATAGAATTTTTCATCAAAGCATTTCATATTTTTGGATGCTCATTTAGTGATGCTCAACTTGTGGTGATGTATAAAACTCTCATTTTCAGATAATTTTAAAGATTTATTTTTACTTATATATATGAGTATATCCATATGGGGGGGCATAAGCAAGTGCCCAAGGATCCAGAAAAGGGCATCAGATCACCTGCAGCTGGAGTAACCGGAAGTTGTGAAGTTCCCTATGTAGATTCTGTAAACCAAACTTGATGGTCCTCTGAAAGAACAGAGTGGCAAGCACACTTAACCAATGAGCTATCTCTCCAGTCCCTATTTGTCAATCTTCTGTTTCACTTAAGAAGATACTGACAGAGGCTGAAGAGCACTGGCTGCTCTTCCAGAGGACCAGTGTTCAAATCCCAACACTCATATGGCAGCCTCACAACTGTCTGTAACTCCAGTTCCAGGGACTCCAACACCCTCACATAGAAATGCATGCAGGCCAAACACCAGTGCACACAAAACAAAAGTTTTAGGAAAAAAAAAAATAATAAGATCCTGACAAATTGAACTTGTCATCCAAATCCCTAGTATGTTATCAAATAGTATGTTAATCAATAATACAATGAGCTTTACAAAACACAAAAGTAGGGTGCAAGCATAGATTTGGAGTTAAATCTGCCTCCTCCTGGGGTGTAGAGTTTAGAGGTATTCATAGGATAAAGAAGAATGACTGCCGCAGACCCTCTGGGCCCCTTTGTCTGGGTGGAACGGGTCTCTAGTCGTGGGTGGACAAAATGTAGGATGAATTGACACAGGAGAGGTCGTGTGGAATCTGAATGTATTTTTCAAATCGAGCATCAGACTTTTTATGCAGAAGACAATAAGGAAGTTGGGTGACATATTCTCAAGGTACAAATGAGGTAACCAGAATCTTAAATAAAACAGAGGAATGCAAACACAAAAGGTCTAACAGGAACCACCTGGGATAGAATTCATAGTTAACAACTGGGATCAACA
The DNA here is from genome assembly GCF_978045245.1 of Mus caroli. Lineage (NCBI taxonomy): Eukaryota > Metazoa > Chordata > Mammalia > Rodentia > Muridae > Mus > Mus caroli. Next base: position 82,496,258 of record NW_028227268.1, read on the forward strand.
AGGGCTCCACCTAAGATTCACTTAATCTTAGAAGCCTGGGTCAAGGGCTTCGTGCCCTTGCCATAGTTCCTATTTTAGTTTATTGTATAGTCCACCTTCCCCTTAGGCCATTGTAAATACGTGTGTATGGGTGTAACTCAGCTATAGTCTTAGAAGCCAGTTGAGAGGTCTTTACTCTCCTAGGGCAAGGGCTTTCACACCCAAGTCATGGTTCTAACTAGGGAGTTCCATTCTAGCTAACCATCTCATGAATAATGCAATACTCTAAAGCCACAGCCCGATCTACTTCCTAAACCATTGTAAATCCCTGTATATAGGTGTAACTCAGCTATAATTCTAAGTATCTATTCTGGTTTCTCCTACGGTCAGAAACTTCTTTCTTCCTTGGTGATGGTAGATTCCTGTGAAGGGCAGTGACCTAACTTTTACTCAAAGAGATAGTGTAATACCAGGGGCAGTACTGAATTCCAAGCCCAAGGTCTTGCTCAAGGATGATCTAGGACTGTTGGAACACTGAGGCTTTAGCTATGTCAGAATTCAATCTTAAAAGGCACTTACAATAGGATAATACTAAAAAGAGAGCACGTGGATCTATACACTAGACTAACTCGGGAATGGAAAATTAGTGTATGGGTCAAAGGGAACGCCAGACTCCAGGAAGAGAGCTTCCTTGAAGCTCTTTGCCTCATGAGTGACTTTCAAGCCTCTCAGCTTAAGCTGACTCGACCAGAGTGCGTGGCAAATGACTTAATATGTCTCCCATCCAAGTACTAGCCTGGCACAATCCTGTGAGTTTCTGAGATACGAGGTGATTGGGCACATTAAGGGAAGACTGACAATAGACAAGGCTGGCTTCATGAGATGAGACCACTGTTAAAGTGGTGAAGAACCTGAGACTAGATAGGTCATGGGTCCTATTGAAAAAACTACTGTGATTATTCTGCTAGAGAAACCTAACAATAATATGACTCCTGATGACATACTTCTATACCCATAGAGAAAAGCATGGTCCAGCCCTCATCAGCTCCTTCTTGCAGTAGATGGTAATTAACACAGAGAGCCACAACTGGACAATAAGCAGAGAGTGGGAGGCTTTCAAGTACTCAGTCCTAAATAGAATGTCTCTGTCAAACCCTTCCCCTAGAAGAATAGGTGAAAAGATTTTGAGTCAGGGGTGGTAGATTACTCCAAGGAAATAATACAACAGGACTGATACACATATAAACTCACAGACACTGAGGAGGCACACATAAGACCTTCACAGGTTCAAAGAAGAAAAAAAAAAATCTCAGCATTGAGAAATGGAAGCAGACAAAAAAACAAGAGTCCCACCCCTCACTAAGAACCTATTTACAACTTATACCCACTGAGAAAGGGAAAATCAGTTTTCTCCAATATAGTGAGTAGTGGTTTGAATAGTGGTTTGGCCCCTCATTGATTCATGTGTTTCAATGCTTGTCCATAGGGAATGACACTATTAGGAGGTGTGGCCTTATTGGGTGGGTGTGGCTTTATTGGGGTAGATGCAGCTTTGTTGGAGGAAGTATAACTGTTGAGGTGGGCTTTGAGGTCTGCTAGTGCTCAAGCTATGCTCAGTGTGGAATCAGCTTCCTTTTAACTGCCTGCAGATCAAGATGTAGAACTCTTGGCTCCTCCAGCACTGATGCCATGCTTCCCATCATAATGGTAATGGATAAAACCTCTGAAACTGTACGCCAGCCCCAGTTAAGTGTTTTTCTTTATAAGAGTTACCTTGGTCATGGTGTATTTTTTGGTTGGTTGGTTGGTTGGTTGGTTGGTTGGTTGGTTGGTTGGATGGTTGGATGGATGGATGGATGGATGAATGGATGGATGGATGGATGGATGTTTTTGGTTTTTATTCATTTGTTTGATAGTATTTCTTCACAGCAATAAAACCTTAAAACAGAGTGTCACTCACTGGGTGTATCAAACACATTGCAGGGCAGATCCAATGCCCAGGTAGTTGACCAAAACAACATGCTCATGTTTTGTGTGTACTTTTCATTTTTATAATTTTTGTCTTATAAGGGCTTTTGTTTGTTTCCTGTGATTTTGTTTGTTTGTTTGTTTGGGGTTGGGGGAAGAGAGATAACACAAAATTGGGCTAGTACAGACATGGGAAAAATCTAGGTGTAGTTGGTGAAGAGGACAGAATGTGATCAAAATATATTGTATGAAAAGAAATTTAATAAAAGTTAATAAATAAGAAAAAACACTTAAGGCATGGGCAAAGGTGATTGAAGTGTCAGTGATCAGTGGATAGTGCAAGAATAACCAGTGTAGCTGTGCTGGCCTAGAACTTGCTGTGCAGCTAGGGACAACTTTGATCTTGCCCTTTCCTGCTTCTGCCTAATAAATACTGCCATTACAAGCAGGCGCCACAACATTCCATGCATCATCAATATTCAAGGTTCTTTGTGAGATAAATGCTCAGAAAATTATGATCTCAGCATGGCCTGAAGGTAGACGTTACAGTTTCCTCCATCAGAAAAACATTCAATGCACATCTGCCATGATGGTTCCAACAAATATGGCCTCTGCAAACCTGATATTAAACAGGCAAAGATTATCAATATAACCTATACATCATCAGTAATAAATAGAATAAAACTCTTGGAGAATTAATAGTATAGCTCAATGTCATGACCTCCAAATGTCATGAACAACTAAAACAGAATAATTATGTAAAATGTGTGTAAGGGGGTTAGTCTGTATGAGATGTAGCCACTTGGACACTGATGGCTGGTAGTTATCTTAGTGAGGATTTTGACCTCCTATGGGTCCTGGAGCCTGAGATCTTATTCCTTTGTTGTTTACATTCCTAAGAATGGCCCTTGGATCAGTGGTTCTCACCCTTCCTAATGTTAAGATAGTTAATACAGTTCTTCATGTTGTGGTGAACCCCAACCATCAAAACATTTTGTTGCTACATCATAACTCTAATTTTACTACTGTCATGAGTTGTAATGTAAAGACTTTTACACTTCAATGTATTTTCTGGTGGTCTTAGACAAGCCTTATAAAAAGGTCATTTGACACCCAAAAGGCTCTCCAGCCACATGTTGAGAACCACTGCCTTGGATCTTTAAAGGATGTTTCCAAGCTTCCAAAGATACACATTTCCTAGCATAAGCCTTCATTTGGTAAATGCATCATAGATGATTGCAATCAATTAATCAAGGCCTCAGTTTTATTAGCAAGAATTAGGCAAGCAAGTGCACTGAATAAGTGGGGGTTCTGTGTTGTTTTAGAGGACATGATAAACACCTGAAACTCCAACACAATGTTAGGCTTTCTTCAAAGGTATCACCACAGACATCTTTTCTTCCTGTTCTCCAACAATAGTATGAAGAGGACTATTAGCATCAATGCCATTCTATTCTGATTATTGTTGTTGTTCACTTGAAGAAACAGATTCAAAGAAATTAAACAATTTGACCTGGCCACACAAATATGGTAGATCTAAAACCATGCCTTGCATTTTCCTAACTTCAGAACCATCTTCCTCTTCCCTGTACCACCCCTAGACTGTTGGCTCCCCTGGACACTTTCTTATACAGTTATCTGAGTTAAATATGAAAAAAGATTGAAGATAGAAGATAGGTAGTTAGATACATACATACATACATACATGCATGCATGCATACATACATGCATACATACATAATTAGATGAGAGAGAGAGGGGTAGATAAGATAGATGCATACATACAAATACAGACAGATGACAGATGTAGATAGATAGATAGATAGATAGATAGATAGATAGATAGATAGATAGATAGATCGGAGGCATCTTTTTATCACTCACAGACAGACAATCATACAGTCAGACAGATGATGTAGACACACAGATAATACAGTGAGCCAGCAAGATTTCTGATTGGTGGTAGCAGTGAGTGGAGGGCGGGGATGCATTTGGGAGTGGGGTGGTGTGTTTGGGGGTTGTTGGTTTTTTTGGTTTTGGGTAACTAGTAGTTATTTAAATTCTTGTTGTGAAGCATGCTCACCATTAGTTGTTTCAGTGTCTTCATTTTAGTTTGTTTACATGATTGGTTAGTTGTGTTTAGTGGGAACTCAAGCTATTTATTATCTTACAAACAGAGGAAACAACTCTCACCAAATTAAAAACAGTAAACTTTTTGGTCTACAGAAATAGCTCAACAGGTGAGAGATATGTTCAGTCCTAGTACCCATATCCAGCTGCTAAAAACTATCTGTAACCCCAGTTCCATGATATCCAAAACTCTCTAGCCTCCACAGGCACCTTAACACACATGGTACCTATAACGAGCACACATAAACATACATGTAGACAAAAATAATAATAAATAAATGAAATCTTTTAAAAGCTGAATCTTTTGGTATCCTACAATGAATGACTTCAAGCACCTGATCCAAGTATCTTCAAGTAATTAACCATATATCTTACTCACATTCCAAGTGTGCTGACCCACTTGGATTTTATTCTTTACATGGATTTTAGGCTGAGAACATGAAAGGAAAGAAATCCCACATCACTTTTGTTAGCCAGCCTCATTAGTGCTAAGTTGCTCCTTCCGCTCTTGTTGCCACCAATTGGTACATATGTGGCTCACACAAGGGAGATTGGTTTTCCATCTGAGAGAGTGGGGAGAAGAGCACAATGCCGCAACAAATGACAAAAGCCATAAGGGGTGAGGCCTTTACTGATAGCATCAGAATAGTGCTGTAATGTGCTATCGTTACTCCAGTGAGAGGAAATGATCTTTAAAATGAAGTGTTCACAGGTAACTGAAGTGGAAGAAAATGGAAAGAATTGAAGCTTTTTACTTTGGGCATGAAAAACTGTGAAATCTAGTTCACACAGCTGATTCATGCTAAGTCAACACCCCATTTGGCACCTCTTTTGCCACGTGTCTCTGAAAGCAGAGACTTGTTGAGATCCGATATGGTGACTCAACACAGAGGCACCGCCTTCCTACTGTAAATAGGCCCAATTTTCCCACTAAATTGGCATAATGTGATGTTTTTTCACTCACCAACTCCCTGGACTCTTTTATTGACTTATTTTCAGGCTTAATCTCACATTGTACCTTGGTTGTTAAGATTTGAAATAAGATATATGGCTAGAAAAATATTAGAGACTAGTAGGCACTATTGGTATGATTTGAGCTGCCTAGACTCAGAGCTACCAAGGAAAAAAGGGAAATTGAATATTTTTTTTCTTTCAGTAACAGATGTCTGAAATAGCAAAGAAGTCAGACTGGGATTTTTGTTTTTGTAAATGCTCAATATCATCTAAAATTTTATATAGAGTTCCAAATATTGCAAGCCTCTCACTGAACTGTAAGAAGCTGAACTGTTTTCTAAGAAAGTGAAGATAATTAAAATCCAGTTACCTGATTCCAAGGTGAGTCATTGCTCAGACCAGCTTCAGCAGTCAGCTTGCCTTCTCGAGGCTGAATCAATTGAACAATGAACACAGAGAGTGCTTCCAGCTTTCTTCCTGCCAAATAGAAATGCTTAGCATTGTTCCGTGGAAGGACAGAGATGAAGTCGGTACCTTCTGAGTTAACTAGCTCTTTTCTATCTCACAATTAGAATTGTTCAACGAGCCTGCAAAAACCACCCAGGAGGACAGGAGTTGATGGAGCACCGGGAAGGCAGGAGAGACAGGGAACTTGAAGTCATAGATTGATTCCATGGCCAATAATGAGCACAATTCCAAAGGCTAGAGAGAAATAAGATTTACCAATGCATTTACAATAAAGTACAACAGGAGAATCTCAAGGACTTTCCTACCTTTATTATCAACAAAATTCTCCTCTCTGGAGCAAACTGGGCTATCTTCCTCTAGTCCTCCCTAGCTTCACTATTACCTAGCCTTAGGCAAGCCACTCAAATTTAACCCACAAAGGAAGATCACAGCGATGAAACCCTGATATTGCCCACTTTGGGGTTAATCTTGCTCACACATCTAAAGCACTTAGTTAGCAATGTGCCTAGTGCCACCGTGACAGCTCACGAGGTGACAGCCATTATTGTGATTATGACATATGGGGATGATAATCCTGCTTAAAATCTGGCTTTGAGATCTCTCCAAACAGCTTATCTTTGGTGAGAGACCTAGTTAAAAGCATCCCAGTCAGAAAACAAAGCTTCTTGTAGGAGCTGGGGAGATGACTTAGTGCTTCATACAACTTGTAGCTCTTTCAGAAACCATGATTCTTCCCAGCACTCACATATTACTCTATCTCCAAAGGAATCTTACTCCCTCTTCTGGCCTCTATATAACACACACACACACACACACACACACACACAAAGTAAATAAATAAGTAGATGATAGATAGATAGATAGATAGATAGATAGATGGATAGATAGATAGATAGATAGATAGAGATAAAACTCGATACAATGTAAAACTTTTCTCTCGGACTTTTGAGAGGCCAGGTAACAGTTTGAACCCCATTTCCCAAACATAAGGAGACACAAGGGTCACAAGGACACACTGAGAAGCGAAACCAATCCAATAATGAAATAATAAGAAAGAAGAAACACTATATTAGAAACAATTTCTATACAAAGGACACCATGTTTCAAAATACCTTACAGCTGTTGTCACTCAGGGGGAGCTTGCCTTGCCAGAACCTTCCAAACTCTTAAACTTTTATTCTTCAAATTAACTCTTTTTTCTTCTTTTATGGACTATATTACTATATTATTTCCCACAGACAAAATACCAGCAAAATCAGCTTAAGCAATGACATGACTTTATGTGCTCATGAACTTGACCTCTAAAAATTCAAATCATAATTTATTTATTTCTATTCTTTAATCCTCTTTTACACTCCAGACTTCATCCCCCTACAGGTCTGTACCCCGATCACTCCCCATCCCATCCCTCCCTTCCCCATCTTCATCTCCAAGAAAATGTCCACACTCCCCACCCCCACCCTACCAAGCTTCCCCACTCCCTGGGGCCTCAAGTCTCTTGAAGGTTAGGTGCATCTTCTCTGACTGAGGCCAGACCAGGCAGTCCTCTGCTGTATATGTGCCAGGGGACTTATATCAGCTGGTGTGTGCTGCCTGGTGGGTGGGTCAGTGTCCAAGAGATATCAGGTCCAAGTCGGCTGAGACTGCTGGTCTTCCTGTGGGGCCACCCACCTCCTCAGCTTCTTCCACCTTTTTCCCAATTCAACCACAGGGGTCCCAGGCTTCTGTCCATTGGTTGGGTGCTAGTATCTATATCTGATTCTTTTAACTGCTTGCTTGGTCTCTCAGAGGGCAGCCATGCTAGGCTCCTATCTGCAAGCACACCACAGCATCAGTAGCAGTGTCAGGGCCCTGGGCCTCCCCTTGAACTGGATCCAAAATTGGGCCTGTCCCTGGATATCTCTCTCTCTCTCTCTCTCTCTCTCTCTCTCTCTCTCTCTCTCTCTCTCTCTCTCTCTCTCTCTCTCTCCTCTTCTCTCTCTTTCCTGTCTGTGTTAGAGCTGTTCCTATGTTATCTAATCATTTCCTGTCACTTTCCATCAGAGACCTCTGCCATAAGACATTGAGCAGGGGATATGGTCCCTGCAAGACTAATCATCCTCCTTTAGAGAACCCAGGGAGAAGTGGAAGTTTCTTCCCCAAAATCCATTCTTATTATGACATAAAATTCAAAGCATGCTTCTGATTAGCCAATGTGCTTATGGGCATCCCCTCATTCCAGTCATTGTTCCAAGCTGACATGATCATATGATTTCCTGATGGCCCCAGCTGTACATTCCTATAACCAGCATCCCCAGCTGAGTCTGTAGTCAAGAAATGGCAGCTCCTATTAGAAAGCAGGAACAGTGCTGTAACACAAAAGAGCAGGAAACATACTGTTTTTTATTGAGGGAAAACCAGTTCTCGATTACATGGATGTAGTTAGCAGGGTTATTATCATTTGAGCAACGAGCATTCACACGTTTAAGGGCTGCAAGCCTATGTCTTCTTTCCTCATCTCATTTCAGCAAAGCATAAGCTGATGCAAGACATCACAGCCTTCGAGGGGTTAAACAACTCTGATGTTGGATCCCAGGGATTAGTGCTAGCAACACAGCTCACCCTTTCTGCAGACCTAACATGAGCAGCAAAGGCAGAATGCTCAAGCAAGGACATGTGACTCTTGAGGATGCAAATAAAAGATGTAGACAAGAACCATGTGGAAAGAGGATAAATTTTCCACTCCTGCACAGCAGATTTTATTTCCAAACATCTCATTTTCCTCCCCAAAACTGCAGTGCAGATTTTGCAAACATGATGGGTTATATAAGTAGGATTATGTACTCTCCATGCAAACTCCACAGCCAGCTGTCCATCCGGTTCCACTTCCCAAATAGGAAAAAGGATTACTACCCAGCTCCCACACAATGCTGGATAGATATTGATCAATTTCAAATTAGAATAGAGAAATTCTTATTCAACCAGAATCTTTTCAAAGGCAATGGCATTTTGATTACATGATGGTGGCTTATATTTATAGAGTCGATGTGTATATCAGAGAACTACACAATTCATTCAAGTGTGATTAGTTTCTTCTCCCCCAAATCCGAATGTGAAAGTCTTGTTCCTTTGTTTTTGTGTTTGTCTGTATGAAACAGCAGCTCCATTGAGCCAGAAGAGACCTGAAAATGGATTGTTTTATATCTGTTTGTTTTAAAGCAAGATCTCACATAGCATAAGCTGGCCTCAAACTTGGCTAGGTAGCCAAGCATGACCTTGAACTGACAATTCTCCTGATTCTGCCTCCTGGATGCTGAAATTAAATTACTGGCATAAACACCAGCATACCCAGCTTTGAAATCATAAAATACATATATACAAGCATGCACAGAGAGAGAGAGAGAGAGAGAGAGAGAGAGAGAGAGAGAGAGAGCTCAGAATTATCAGAAGATAGGGCCTTTGTGAAGGAAGCCAAATTAAAATGAGGATATGACATGGGCTCTAATATGAATAGTGTATAGAAAAAATATTATGTGAAGACAGAGAACAAGATGGGATGGTCCCCTGTACTGGCTAGTTTTGTGTCAACTTGACACAGGCTGGAGTTATCACAGAGAAAGGAGCCTTGGGGAGATGCCTCCATGAGATCCAGCTCTAAGGCATTTTCTCAATTAGTGATCAAGTGGGGAGGGCCCCCTTGTGGGTGGTGCCATCTCTGGGCTGGTAGTCTTGGTTCTATAAGAGAGCAAGGCTGAGCAAGCCAGGGGAAGCAAGCCAGTAATGAACATCCCTCCATGGCCTCTGCATCAGCTCCTGCTTTCTGACCTGCTTGAGTTCCAGTCCTGACCTCCTTGGTGATGAACAGCAGTATAGAAGTGTAAGACAAATAAACCCTTTCCTCTCCAATTTGCTTCATGGTCTTGATGTTTTGTCCAGGAATAGAAACCCTGACTAAGACAATTCCCCCAGAGAAGAAACATCAAAGATGACTACCAGAAGTCAGTGAGAGGCATGGCACTGGTTCTCCCTCCCATTCCATAGCTTGAGATCATTCTTGCCAACGTCTTGACCCTGCACACCCAGCCTCCAGAATAATGATGCAATAAATATCCATTGTATAATTTGTGGTGCTTTATTACAATAACCATAGAAATCTATGTTAGGCAAGAAACATGTGAGAAAGAAGAGAAGGACGTGTAACCTATAACAACAATGTGGCTATTTCCTTATTGTATTTTCTCTCACAAAGAGTTATTTGATCCTTTTCAGACCAAATAAAAAACACTAAGTGAGAAAATTGCCTTTGTGACACAGATTCAAAACTCATCTGTTTTATTCCGTAAAACTAGATTTGCTCCTGGTGTAACTTAGGAATCATCCAGGTAAGAGACTTAGCTATCAACCTAGGCTGTTCATTGTGAAGTACACATGACCTCAAGTAAACTAGCTCAGGACACCTTGAGCTGTGATGATTTAATTTCTCTAATTAACTATGCTCGTTGATCAAAAAAGCTGGGGACAAAGGTCAGGCTTTCCCCCTTCCTCTAACATACTCCATTTGGTAACTAGCTTGGTCCTACTTCTAATGTCTGCCATGATCCTCCTTTCAATGCTACCTGGATCCATGTGTTTTGCTCTACTCAGGATGGTGTGAAAGTAAGGATAACATGGGCAAAGCAAAGGAATCTCAGCCTCTGTGAGATTCCACGTGTCGGGTAACCATCAGGATGCTTCCTCTGCCTAGGAGATTATCCAAAGCTTCTCACCATTGCTGCTGTAAGTGCACTGGCATCCCACCTAGCCAAGAAAATGAGGTGATAAATCTGTTCTTTCTAATATCTCAGCAGCCACCAGTGTCTCTTAAAGGCTACTTTACTGGTAGGACAGTAGGAGTCCTAGCTACCTGCTCAGTGCTGAATTTGGACATGAAACTTATTTGCTTTTTTTCACCAGTAGGTAGCAAGAAAGCAGAATTCACTGAAAGTGGCTGTCAAGATTCCAAGACAGCCTGGGGAATCTCAGATTGCTGTCATTCCAAGCTCACGTGGAAGCGCAAGCAAACATAAAAGCAAAGCATGGTTAGGGGTGTAGCATCACTCAGGAAATAAGCACTCAGTTTTGTTTTTGATACTGTGATCTTTTTTATTAGAAAAGATGGCTCTTCATCAATAGAAGAAATGCAAAGAACACGACAAATGTGCCAGCATATGCATTTACGATGACAAATGCCAAGCTGTTTTATGTAAGAAGACTTTGCGATGCATATGGCTGAAGCAGAAATAACGCTGCAAAGCCTCAAGGAACGTTCTCCATTTCAGCACATTCTTTCTCATTCCAAGCCTGCCAGATCCAACCAGCAGACGTACTTTGCTTCAGGATTGCTTATGCCTTTCGGTGAGCCCACGGGACTTGGAATTGGACCTCTCCTTTTGATTCTGCAACTCTCTTCGCATAAATTGTTCTATTCATTTCAAACTACCATCCCTGCAAACGAGGGTTATCTCTACCCTCACCCATTACTAACTAGGTGGGCCAAAGTCTTTGTCGTGGTTTCATTAGACTCGCCGTGTTTTAAGAAAAAGCAGTCATTGATCCCAAATGCCATGTTTTAACTGGCAGGGCCTGCCTCAGCTGCCATGTGAAGAGAGAAGATTCTGAGACTGAAGAGGGAAAGTGCAACACAAGAATAAGCCATTCTCAATAGGAAATGCAAAAAATCATCGGCTATGCCATTGTATCTCTCCTGTGTACCACGAAATTCTATGTTCTTAGGTAATTATTATCACAAACGCACAGGTCATTTTAGTCCTACCGTCTTATATTTAGTTACTTTGTCAGATGATTAAGTTTGTTTTTATCCACATAGTAGCTGCTTGGCATTGCTCAGAGAAATGAGGTTAGCAAACTTAACTTAGAAAAAGACAATTCTAACCTGACTCATTATGAAACATTAACACATGCACTTCCACTCTCTAGCCAGATTGCCTCCAAGGGTGATGAATAAAGACAGAATCAAATGAGCCATTTTCATGAAGCAGCAGATGGAAGAGGTAATTTTTCAAACATAGGTATAGGTCTATAGGGTCAATATTAATAAACTACAGGGACTTCAGATAGTAAGACTTAGAACATTCCAGAAGATTCTGGGGGAAAAAAATAGTGCTTCAGGAAGGAAAAGGCACCAAAACCAATCTCTTACTTTTGAGTTTCTGAGCGTGGATGTTGCGTGTAAGGAACATCCTGTGAACAAGCTGGTGTTAGATTCAATCCTGGAATGTATAGCCTTGAAAGTGAAATTCACAACCAAAAAAGAAAAAAAAAAACCCACATGAATTAAAGCTTCCATGGTCTATTTTTAAGTATATTTTGGAGTGGGGGTAGGGTTAAAACCAGCACTTAGAAAAGCATCCTTCTCTTGGCACAATGATTTATCTGTTTCAGGTTGGCAGGAAGACTTCACTTCCAGTGATATTCTCCAATTGTTAAAATAAAATAAAAAAGTCCCTACTGCTTTCTTTGCAATCCATAATTTTGTGTTTTTAATTTAGATAACTGAAATGTCTCAAAGCAGAAATAAACTGCATATTCATGAGGCCTGATTTGCTGTAATCATTATTTCTAACGCTGTGCATCGGTGAAGACTTGAGTACCAAATCCTATTCTTGGGCAATTAAATCAGATGACTAAAAACTGAGAGAGCAGGGGACCTCGTTCTTCCTTTCCTCTTTGAAGAATTCTGTTGGTCTATCAGAGGTCAACTGTTCTTGCTCCCAACCAGGGCTGATAATTAGTTGTTTCAACATTGGCAGGAGTGATAAAAAAAATCTATTTAATATGCTAACTACGGGACTGTTAATTTTTCTTCAATAAGTTTTTAGTCATAGACAGCCAAGGGACCAAAGGGAAAAGATAATATGTTAAAATGAGCTGAGCAGGTGGCTGGAGAGATGGCTCAGTGGTTAAGAGCACATGTTCTTCTTGCAGAGAACCTGGGTTTGGTTCCCAGTGCCTCGGACAGCTCACAGTCACTTTTAACTCCAGATCCAGTGGATCTTACAACCTCTTTGGGTTTCTGTGGGCACCACATTCATAGGCACATACCCATGCAGAAAAACACACATATCCATATAATTAAAAATAAACTGAAAGTCATAAAGAGATGTCACAGCTTCCTTAGCCATCATCCTAGACTAAAACAAGTATTTAATTTAGGTTCGTTATTCCAAAGAGAAGGTGTACATAAGAAAAAGGGGTTCCAGATGCCACCATTGATTTGCCTGCAGAAGCCCTCTGTAAAAATAATTAATAGAACACAAACCAGGCTGTGTAATCTATTATTTACTAGATTTAGAATGTTGACAGAAGTACTTCAGCTGCTTCAGGAAGCTACTTCATCTGCAAACTGGGGGTGAGATATTTATATCATAACATACTCAACTAAGACTAAAAGATTTACATTTTATGAAGGGCCACCATAGTAATTGAGCACAGTAGTAGATCAACAAATGATCTTTAGTTGTGCTGTACCTATTTTGACTTTCTGTTTCCTCCAAGAAAACACCAGCGAGAAGAAACAAACACAGTTGAGAACTGAAATTTCTTGAAATGCTCATGATTTTTTTTCCATAGCTGAATAATATATCATTGTGGTGCATATGTACACAGTTGCATTATCTGTTCATCTGTGGATGGGAGTCTAGGCTGTTTCCTTTCCCTTGCTCTCATGAATATAGCAACAATAAACATGTGTTAGTGTCTCTATGGTAGGGTATGGACTCCCTTGGGTATATGCCCAGGAGTGAAATAGTTGGGCCATATGGTAGTTCTATTTTTAATTTTTGATGAGTAGACATACTGATTTCCATAATGGCTGTTCTAATTTGCATGCCCACCAGCAGTGAATAAGGACTCCTCTTCCTGACATCTCTCTTAAAGTTTGTGGTCAGATTTCTTAATGATATCCATTCTGACTGAAATGAGGTGGTACCTCTAAGCAGTTTTCATCTGCATTTCCTGGATGACTGGGAATATTAAGCATTTTTTAAAAATGTATCTTGGTCACTTGTGTTCCTCGTTTTGAGAACTACCTGTATACGTTCTGATCCTATCTTTAACGAAAGTCTTTTCAAAGGTCTTAAGCCATTCTCTCTCTGCCAGGAGCACCTGATGATAAATGAGCCTAATGTAATCAGTCCACACAAAAGTATGATTCGGGGCTGACTGGTTTCAATAGAAGGGGGATTCATAAAGCTGCAGGCTGACTATGCTGAAAATACACACTAAACCAAGTAAATAATATTCTCTTCTGAGCTATTCTAAGACTTGTGGTAGATGATTGTGAAAATATGCACTAGATAAGTAATTAATATTTATGGGATAAAAAAGATAATAGACTCTTGACTCTTTTCAGAGAACAAGAGGTATAAGGTATTTTGGACATCCCTGACTTTGAATCTATCTGATGACAAATACTCAAGTATTTTTATGCATGTTAGTTTCTATATAGAGAATAGCCCAGACGTAGCAATTCTTCTGCCTAAACCAAATGATTGCATATGTTCACTTGGTAATAGAAGTGGTTACATTAAAATAAAACACTTTGCCCTTAGCTTACGTGTGTGTGTGTGTGTGTGTGTGTGTGTGTGTGTGTGTGTGTGTGTGTGTGTGCACATGCACACGTGTCTCCAGCCATTTGGAAAGTTCTTATATACTAAACCTCTTTGGAAACATTGTTAATTCATTTTAAAGAAATATTTTACATAGGAAACAGTTTCACATATATACTGGGTTCCTAGTCAACAGTAGTTTGTGTGTGTGTGTGTGTTTTTATATAAGTATGATGAGTGCAGTAGAGATTAAATAACCCTGGGAATGATGTATCCACATTCTTATTCCCTAACAATTTGGTATTAGCATTTGGTGTAATTTGACTCAAACTTTTTAAAGCACTTTGGTGATTAGGTAATTTTCCTCTTCAGCCTTCAATTCTTCCGAAGCTCATCTCATTCCTGAATAGAGTGCATTAATATTAAAGTTTGTGAAATAGCAATCTTGGGTGGGGGGGTGCGTATGCCCTAACTATTCCTTTCCAGAAGTGACTTCATCATTGCCCCAGCTATCTGATGATCAATCGGCTGAAAAATAATGATGAGAATTAATATTTATTAAGCACTTAAAATATGCCAACACAGTTCCAAGCACTTAACACACCTCATTTAATTCCTATAGCAACACTATGTGACAAATATTATCTCTATCCTGTAGACAGAGAACTGGAGCTCAGAAAAATAAGCAAATAAAGTTTCGTTTCTGAGAAACGATGCAATTGGAAGGTAAAGCCAGGCAATCTGGCCCCAGAGCTCACCTACTTAACTACTTTTGTATAATTTCATTTAACTGATTGTTTTCTGGTAAAGGAAAAAAACTCTTGATGGTGATGGATCTTTTTTCTATATGAGGCATTATGGTAACAAATGCTCTACAGCCTGAATTTCCAACCACTGAGTTCAATATTTCTTACTGTCAATTATTCAAAACAATTCAACTGATAGTGAATGTAGATAAAAGTTTTCCAGTTGCACAGCAAGGCATGCAGACATCCCCATATCCACTACATCATCTTAAAAGATATACCTTCAGAAAGATGCAGCTTTTTATCTTCAAAGTAAATATTGATTGATGGTTTTTTTTTTCTGTACCTTGACAAGGACGTGGAAGGTGAGTGAAGGAGTAAGCTAGACTGAGAATAGGATCAAGAAGCTGAGGCTCAAGAAATAAAAGAAAATGTCTCTAACAACCCATCTATTATAATTTTTCTCTTATTAATTGAATAGCCCCCTTAAGCTTGGTGATTTGTCAGGGAAACTGATACCCAATTGTAAAAATCTCCATTCCTTCCTGAAACTTATTATTCAGTACCTTGGTCTTTGGGAGCTACAGTAGCAATCACTTAAGGCAGGGTGATTTAGGAATAATAGAATTGTCTTTTCTTTCAGTTCTATCAGCTGGGAGTTTCCAGACTGAGGCTCAGGCAAGGGTGACCATGGAGTGAAAGCTGGTGTCTGCTCCCAAGGTGGAAACTTGTAACTGCTTCATCACATAAGAGAAGGTGGAAAGGCAAAGGAGCCCAACTTGCTTCAAGTCTTTCATGAAGCCCTAGTAACCTAACCATTCACCTCTTATTTTCATTACATTGACCACTAAGTTTCAACATCTCAATGTTTGTTGGGGGGTAGCGGGGGACATGTTCAAACCATAGCACTAGGGAACCACAAAAAGGCTCAACATAGATCTGTGGGGATCTATAATGGTATAATCCCACCACCTCTCTCTCTCTCTCCCTCCATATGTATATACCTCTGTCTCTGTGTGTGTCTTTCCCTCTCTCTGTCTCTGTCTCTGTCTCTCTGTCTCTCTCTCCATATGTATACATCTCTGTCTTTGTGTATGTGTCTGTCTCTGTCTCTCTGTGTTTCTCTCTGTCTCTGCTTTTCTCTCTCTCTCTCTCTCTCTCTCTCTCTCTCTCTCTCTCTCTCTCTCTCTCTCTCACACACACACACACACACACACACACACAAAACCAAAATGATGTTGGTATGTTACCTCAACTTCTTATAGGCATCTATGATCCCAGTATTCATATTTATTCATTACCACATGATCTCATCAAATGCATATTAAGTTATGTGTTAGCATTACACTATGAACATTATCAAAGATGAAAGAGCAAACATTGCTGATTTTTGGGAAAAGAATGAAGTACCTTAGATAGTTTCCTATATACTCTTATTATTCTCATTATAATAACAAGAAGATATCTTTAATCCAGCACCTCAGAAGCAGAAGCAGGCTCTATAAATTTTGGGCTAGCCAAGTCTACATAGCAAGTTCCGGGCTAGCCAAGGCTAAATATGAATACACTGTCTCAAGAAAAAAAAAGTTAACAACTAACACAAACTATACAATAGGATATCATGATGGTCATCTTCCTAGCTAGTGAAAAAAAAATTTCAGAGCTATAGTTCTGATAACAAATCAAACTTCTTTCATAACTTTTCATAACTTTTTATCCCAATCTACAAAGTGTACTCTGAGGTTACAAAATCAGCTGAAAAGCAGGGTTCCATTCAAGTGCAACCACAGTTTGTCACCTGGTGTTCAAGTAAGTGGCTGTTAATCCTGTGTCCCAGAACAATGCCTTCCAACCCTGAACACTGTATTTCACCAAACACTGTAATCACCGAAATTAAAGCCATTTACTATCGTCTTAAATACTGTACTAGAGATGGTGTGCTGTGGCTAGCCAGTAAGTTTTTCTTGATAAAAGTTGAGGAGCATTCTGTATAATACAAGCACTTTGGAGTACTTCAGAGGCTGACACAGTATAAGCGATTGATGTCCCTGTCCAGGTACACATTTAGAGAGACTCAGGAAGATTTCTTTGTGGCAGTGTGGTTCTGCACCACACTGATCGGGATTATGCATTTGTCTAAAGACGGTTGTTTTGCTCACCTTGATGATTTTGTCTCGGTCTGAGCTCACATGGGCTTGCTACTGCAACTTCACCACCTGATGGCTGTTTTATCACTTGGACATTAAAAGATACTGTCCTGCTAGAAATCAAAAAAAAAAATATGTAGCAGTGGGGGATGAAGAACTGGGGATAGCCACTAGAAAGTGCCAGATGCTGGGGAAGGGAGAGGCTGCCAGGACCCAACAGAAGGACTTTGGCTGAAATACACAACAAAGGGGAGATAGAACCTGTAGAGACCACAACCAGAATATAGGCAAGGGCCCCGTTGAGGGATGGGGCCACCCACCCATCTCAAAAATTTTAACCCAGAAATGTTCCTCTCAAAAAAAAAAAAAAAAAAGACAGGGACAAAGAAATGGAATAGAGACTGAAGGATAGGACAACCAGAGACCAGCTAGGTATTCATCCCATCTGCAGTCACCAAACCCCAACACTATTGCTGATGCATAGAAGCACTTGCTGACAGGAGCCTGGTATGGCTGTTCCCTGAGAAGTTCTCCCAGCACCTGACCAATACAGATGCAGATACCCACAGCCAATGATCTATGGGACTGAGGCTGGGGACCCCAATGGAAGAGCTAGGGGAAGGACTGTAGGAGCTGAAGTGGATTGCAACCCCATGGGAAGAACAATATCAACTAGCTGGACCACTCAGAGCTCCCTGTAACTAAAACACCAACCAAAACTATAAATGGCTCCATCTGCATATGGAGCAAAGGATGGCCTTATCTGACATCAATGGGAGAGGATGCCCTTAGTCCTGTGGAGGTTTGATGCCCCAGCATAATGAGATGCTAGAGTGGTGAGACAGGAGTGGAGGAATGGGTGGAGGAGCACCCTCATAAGGGTAAAGGGCAGGGGGGAGAGGGAGGATGGAATGGGGCGTTGTGGAGGGGTAACTGGGAAGGGGGATATCGTTTGAAATGTAAATGAATAAAATGATTACTAAACAAAAAAAAACTGTCCTGGTACTCCATTCTTCTTAGATAAAATTGGTATAAAATATTTGATATATTTAATTGTTATAAGGAATGACTGAGATATGAGATGTGCACACCTGAATTAACTAGTACTTGATACACACAGCTTTTATCCCTTGGGGAAGAAGTGACTATTATGTGTCTTCTTGGTTCATCCTTTCATTCCATTGTTTCTATAATCTAAGAAGATCAAATGATCTTTATAATATCTGTCATTCAAACTGAATTTCTTTCCCAACAGGAAGCTGTGTCAGTACGATGCCAAGATGGCATTTGATTCAGAAAATTCTACTTGGGAGAAAGAAGAGCCAAGTATTGTTTTGCATGTTAGACCAACTTCCATCGTCCATAGCATCTACCCTGTGGTTTCATTTACCAATTAGACTCACACCATCCAGACCTAGCATAAATTCTCCTATCAGGCTCACTGCATAAAATCAGAAGTCTATTCTCTCTGAAAAGTAGGCAGCCCAGTAAACAGGGCATTTTGAATGCTAGAGGTTCCTGTGTGTACTGGCTGGACCTGTGTCAACTTGATACAAACTAGAGTCATCAGAAAGGAGGGAGCCTCATTTGAGGAAATGCCTCCATGAGATCCAACTGTAAGGCATTTTTCTCAATTAGTGATCAATGGGGGAGGACCCAGCCATTGTGGGTGGTGTCATACCTAGATTGGTGGTCTTCGGTTCTATTAGAAAGCAGTCTGGGCAAGCCCTAAACAACACCCTTCCATGGCTTCTGCATCAGTTTCTGCCTCCAGGTTCCCACCCTTTTTTGAGTTTCTGTTCCTGATTTCTTTCAATGATGAGCTGTGAAGTGGAAATATAAGAATAAACCCTTTCCTCCCAACTTGCATTTTGATCATGGTGATTCGTGGAAACAATAAAAACCCTGACAAAGACACCATGTGACCTTACAGAGTGCCCACACACTTCTGCTCTTTTCAGCTGAGTTATAGACTTACTAAGGGTATACATCTAATTAGAAAGTAATTAAACACTGACAATTAAGAAATGAGAATGTAGGAAAAAGAGAGCATACATTGTTTCCATAGTAATTTAAATGCTTTGGATAAAACTCAATAAAGGCAATAGAAGACAAGAATATGGGGAGTTAACTGAAGGACAAATGCCATCATTCCAAATTTATGTGCAAAAAAATTTTTAAAGCAAATAATTTTTGCACAAAATAGAAAGTGATGTATGCTGTTAAAAAAAATCATACATTTCTCAGTATGGATTTAGTATATACAGTCTGATGGCAGCTTATAAAACTAGGAGCTCCAGACTCAGGTTTGCCACCCTGGTGAGTGGCTGTGAACTCATTAGTAAGCCGGGATCTTGGTATATCTCAGTGTGTAGAATGAAAAGTGATGACGCCTGTCTCAGGGTGTTGTTGTAAGGACTAGATGAGGCAATTTATGTAAAGCTCTCCCCATGGTGAATTTCCTCGTCTGACTTGAATCTACACCCCTATGGGTTTAATTAAAGCTCTGGCTTTCTTCTCAGTGAACAAAAACTTAGAACCTTGATTGTCAAAATGAACCGAGAACTCTTTTAAAACAAAATATTTTAAAAACAGAATGTCATAACAATATGCCTGGAAGAAAGGTATGAACTAGCATTCTTTTCAAACTCTTAGGCTTATTTTTCCCTTAAATTCAGATGGTGCCGATTTCTCGGGAAGTGGCACTATGCTGCCATCTAGTGGTCCTTTAGAACCTTCCAAAAGTTTTTGTAATTAAGAAATAAAAACTTGATACAAGTCTCAATTAGCAACAAAGTAGCAACTTCCTGCATCTCAGCAACAAGGCTACTAGCAAAAGCAACTAGCTTTCTCAAGTTCTCGCCAACCAAGTGCTTAGCGCCACACCCAGGGTCTATCTTAGGTATAGTCTCAGTCTTTATTCTGTTTGAGAAGTCCAAAACTCTCAGGAATGAAATTTTTTCAGTTTCCCAGGAAAATGAACAAGGTTCCTCGGGGAGCCATGAACAACTGGCCATTAATCATTGATGGACCTGACATTGGACCAAAAGGGAGGAAAGCTCACAGCTGAGTCCGTTCCTGGGATATCTAGTGGAAGGAGAAAACAAGGCTGGAGCTGAATCCGTTCTTAAAATACTTCAAGACCTCCTCAAAAATAATAGAACTAACATAGCAACCAGTCAAAATTGTGTCACTGCTGCACTTCTAGCCAATCATGTTAGAGGTTACCTAACCCTTCTAGAAAATTCCTCTAACCCTGCATTAAAAGGGGACCTCCTCTCTGATAGTCATTTTGATGAATCGCTGATGGATCGACTGCATACTGCCTGTTTCTGCAGAATATATGCTCTTTGCCCTTGCATACTATTTGAGTCTGGGGTCTTTCTTCAGCGGTTCTTGGACAGTAACAGTCAAATCCTACTGTCAGCCAGCTATAGTGCTAAAAGTAATCTGGTTAACTCACAATGTGATTTGTTGAACATCTATATCTCAAAGTCATTCCATGGGGATTTGCATTTTGATTTCATTTCATTTAGAGCCTATTTCAGTTTGCATCCTGTTTTATTCTATACTTAATGAAGGAGGCACATCCTTAAAGCAATCTCTCAAACATTTATGTATGTCAAAGTATTCTGGCAAGCTTTCTAAGGTTCAGAATACTGGAGTGAGGGGCTCTGCTTTATGAAATGTGAGGTCCTAACGGGTCTTGTGTGATGCATGATGGTGGTCCATAGCCCACATCTGAGTACCAATGTCATCAGTTCATTGCCTCTGCACCTAATTCAAACATGCCTTGTAAGATCCTTTATACAATAGTTACTCCTCATGTTTACTCCAACTCTGGGCAACCCTGTTCTTCATTCATTGGGTTCATGCTAGCATGCGACTCACAAGTTGTGCCTCTTTGCAACTGACTGAGACCACTACAGAAAGCACAACCAATCAAAATGCAGAGTTGTGGAGCCCAGTTCCGATGGATACACCTACACAACAACCACAGCTACACAACCTACAGAACACGCACAGCTAAGGCTCAAGAAACACTAACAAGAGGGGATAGAAAGATGTTTGGTATGGTTTTGGTTTGATTTTGGGGTTTTGGTTTTTTGTGGGGTGTGGGCCGTTTGGTTGGTTGGTTGGTTAGGGGTTTCTGTTTTTGTCTTGTTGTTTGTTTGTCTCTCCATGTAGTCCTGTCCGTCCTACAATATCCTATGCAGGGCAGAGTGGCCTTGAACTCACAGAGATCCTCATGCCTCTGCCTCTAGAATGCTAAGCATAAAGGCATATGCCACCACACCCTGCAAAGGGGTGAAAAGATTTTAAGAGCCAGAAGATCAGGGAGTTTGCTGTGAAATTGTGTCCTAGTAATGTCAGAAACTACATCTATAAAGTCTCACCAATATTACTGGCCAAACATGACGTGGACAAAACACCACCTATAGAAATGCCAAACTGAACCAGAAATGCTAATGATGCTTCAACCCTACGAAAACAACTGTAGGCAACAAGGAATACTGAGAATGGGAAAATTCATTTTCTTCAGAGAAGAGCACACCAAGTGGTCTTCTTTTCAAAACCAAGTGGTCAGACCCCAAAACACACAGATGAGTAACATACATACTGAGAAAATTATATGTAGGAGTATATATGTAAATACATACATAATAGCAATTAGTGAAAACAATGACATGAATCTGAAAAAAAAAAAAAAAGAGCAGGGGGTATATGGGAGGTTTGGCAGTGATGAAAGTGTTTGGTTGGAATCCCTGCTTACACCCTGCCTGAGCTAAAAACCATGATTCTTCCCCCAACCACTATCAGCAAGAAAAACTTCCGGGCTAACATATCATCTCTCCCTGTCTCCATGTTTCCCATTACCTACCCACGAGTGCTTGTCCAGAGGCTCAGCTTTTTCACCTTATATGTACATAAAACCAGCTCCTAACACACACTTCATCACTCTCCATTCAAGAAAACCAATAAAATCCCCTTGCTTTTGGGCCTGGAGTGTGACTTCCCTGACCTCTACCTGTGAGATCAGTGAACTTGCCCGGGAGCTGCCTCTTAATAAACCTGCCTTTATACTTTTGATTTGGCTTTAATCGGTTCATTTTGTCAGCAGAGAAACCTGTTAAGGCCTAGGTAAAATATTAGTTACTTGTCTAGCTGTTACTAGAAAAGCTTCTAATGCCAAGATTGATTACATACTCTGTTATGTTTTGTGCCCTTGGAAACCAATCCTGATAAAAGTCAATAGAACTCTATGCCGGGGCCTGGCAAACACAGAAGTGGATGCTCACAGTCAGCTATTGGATGGATCACAGGGCCCCCAATGGAGGAGGTAGAGAAAGTACCCAAGGAGCTAAAGGGGTCTGCAATCCTATAGGTGGAACAACAATATGAACTAACTAGTACCCCCAGGAACTCGTGTCTCTAGCTGCATATGTATCAGAAGATGGCCTAGTCGGCCATCACTGGAAAGAGAGGCCCATTGGTCTTGCAAACTTTATATGCCTCAGTACAGGGGAACGCCAGGGTCAAAAAGTGGAAGTGGGTGGGTAGGGGAGTGGGGGGGGGTATGGGGGACTTTTGGGATAACATTGGAAATGTAAATGAAGAAAATACCTAATTCTTTTTTAAAAAGTCAATAGAACTGTTTTGTGTAGTTACCAATGATAAGCTTGGACCTCAACCAATCACCCAACAGCACTTCCTATAGCTGTGTATAAGTTTTTATGGTATAAACTTCCTCTGGGACAGACCCCAATGTAAGAGGCACCTGCACTGATATAAAAAACTGTTTAGAATAAGTCTTCCATTTTGTTTTTGTTTTTGTTTGTTTGTTTGTTTGTTTTGGTTTTGTTTCTTTAGGCAGGGTTTCTCTGTGTAGCCCTGGCTGTCCTGGAACTCACTTTGTAGAGCAGGCTGGCCTCGAACTCAGAAATCTGCCTGCCTCTACCTCCCAAGTGCTGGGATTAAATGCGGGCGCCACCACTGCCTGGTGAAGACTTTCATTTTGAGTAGAGGTCCAGTAAAGTTTAAGTTCCTGAGACCTCCCTGAAAGCTGACATCCTACTTGGCAGAAGGAAATCTACATACCCTAGTTGGAAAGTTGAGATATAAATATTAGACAAGGCCTACCCTGGTAGACAAATTAGAGCATGCATACTAGACAAGGCAAATCCCCTGCCACCGTTGAATACCCCATCCAATGAAAGCAAGTTAAATACACAACAAAGACATGTTCCTAAGGAAACCTCCCTAAATGCTTGTTGGTGAAATAACTTGGCACAGATTTTTGTAGATCTGGAGCTTAAAACCCCTATAGGATTTTAACTCCGGATCATGGTTCAATTCCCAAATCTGGACCATAGTCCTGGTCGACCAGTCCTTGGGCATATGCTCAATAAACTATCCCTATCTGACTGAGATTGGTGTCTGTGTGGTTTGTGATTTTGGGGTTCAATTCCTGGACCCCAACAAAACCTATTAGAAAGGAAGGGAAAATCATGTCACTATATTGTAACCTAAAAATCTGAAAGGATTTTTTAAAAAAATAAGATATAGAGTGATAGAGAAAGGCATCTAACAACCTCTGCTCTTCACAGGTGAAGACACAGGTGAGCATACCTGCACACATGTGTGCACATATGCCTACAGCATACATAAAGAAATGAAAAAAACAAGCAGATAGATAGATAGATAGATAGATAGATAGATAGATAGATAGATAGATAGATAGACAAATGATAGATCTGCTGTCCAGGAGAATAATGAAAGAGTTGATAAAATAGTCTGTTTATCTGACAATGTTAGAATTTGCTTACCTCTAATGTACTGTTCAAGAGAATAAGCAGGAGATAAAAACAGAGAAATGTGATGAGGAACCAAACAGAGAGCCAAGCTTTAGTTCTCAAACCAGACTAGTAACTGCCTCCCACAACCCAGTATCCACCTGACGCTCTTGTCCAGTAAAGTTCCATTTTTAGTGCAAGTAACCAGACTGATTTGCATAAAATCATAAAGTGTGTCCATTTCTAGAACTCTGGAAAAGACATTTAAAGTGTCTCATTGTCTTCATCCCACACAAGTCCCTGCCTGTAACACTTTCTCAATAGGTGTGTACTTAGTGAGGAAAATTCGAATGCCGATCACTCAGCACTTAGTTCAAGCCCAGCATGAATGTCACTGCCAATATTCTCATCACATAGCTGCAGCATGATCATTCTCTGTAGAAGTCTGTGTGCTGTTAAGTCCATTTCCTTGGTCTTCCTTCACACATTAATATTTTCATCATTCATCTTTTGCTTATTTTCTTCTTTTTATTGGATATTTAGTTTATTTACATTTTCAAATATTATCTCCTTTCTAGGTCTCCCCTCTGGAAATCTCCTATCCCATCCCCCCTCCCCCTACCTCTATTAGGGTGCTCCCCCACCCACCCACCCACCTACTCCCACCTTCCTGCCCTGGTATTCCCCTACACTGGGGCATTGAACACCCTCAGGCCCAAGGGTCACTCCTCCCACTAATGTCCAACAAGGCCATTCTCTGCCACATATGCAGCCGGAGCCATGTGTCCCTCCTTGTGTATTCTTTGGTTGGTGGTTTAGTCCCCAGGAGCTTGGGGGGGGGGGTTGGTGCTCGCTGGTTGACACTGTTGCTCACCCCATGGAGCTGCAAACCCCCTCAGCTCCTTCAGTCCCTCTCCAACTCCTCTGTCGGGGACCCTGCACTCAGTCAGAGCCTCTCAGGAGAGAGCCATATCAGGCTCCCATCAGTAAGCACTTCCCAACATCCTCAATAGCATCTGGGTAATTTTAGAATGTGTTTTGAAAAATGAGTTTCTTTGTCATATTCACACATATATAGCATTATACTTTGTTTGTATTTATCTCCATCACCTTCCCTTGTCCAACTTCTCCCTAAATGCTTGCTTCTACACCCCCAAAAATTATGTATGTATGTATGTATATACACATATATGTATATATGTGTGTATATATATTAAATATATATACATATATATGTATATATAATTTTCAAATGGAAGCATGAACAAAGACTCTGATAGAACTATTTATAAAGTTAGTAAAGATGAGACAAAGGTATCTGAAATACTCATCTTGAAATTTTTCATCTGTACTAGCCTGATAATTATGTTGTTTCGGAGCCTTTAAGAAGGGTCCACACTGATAATACCACAGCCACTTAGAAATGTTTCTATATAAATTTAAGCATCGATGACTATTGAGGCCGGCCAGGGACTCACATATCCGGGTTCGAGCCTGGAAGGCATCTTGGAATCTGGAAGAAAAGAGGGAGCCTAGGCGGGTGGAGAAACAATGGAACCAAGACAACTAGTCTGCTCAAGGTTCAAATTTTAATGTCGGGGACCACGCCTTGTAAAAGAGGGGGGGAAGGTCCATTCCCACCCATTCATCCTTGGAGCCCAGCTGCAGGTGACCACGTGTAGGCTCCGGAACAGCTAGGCAGCAGGTAGCAGCAGCAGCAGTGGCAGAACAATAGGGTGATCCAGGGAGGCAGGCTCCACCCCAGGTGATCTCCTAGTGACAAAAAGTCAAGCCTGGCTTGGCCTGCTTCAGGCTGTGGGGGGAGGTTACAGATGACAAAAAAATTATTAGAACATACTTTTCATATTTTGATATTTGTGATTTTGGAAGTATATGTTCTGGGATGTATCTGTATATACATATACTTTGCAAAGATCTGCGTAGTGCACAGAAAACTTCAGTTAATGCTAAGGAAAGTATATTATTTTCAAACAGAACTAGTCCATGAGTTGTTTATTGGGGCATGTTTGTGTGCCAACCTAGCACCAGACCATTATTGAATGAGCTGTGTAAATAATTCTCCGATAGGTGTCTGAAATACCCACCACTTTGACATTCATTCCTTTAGAATCCGCAGTTACTTTTCTAGAAATCCATATACTACCATTGAGGTGTGTGGCAGATTGTGTGTCTCTAAAGATAAGCACTGACGTATTCATGGGTCTCGCATTCTGTTCCAAAATCCTGTCACTCACATAAAGAAATGTAGCCACTTTCCCCTCCCTTTGGACTAGTCTTTAGTTAACTGCCGCATCAATAGAGATCAGAAGACCATATGCTATACTCAAGACTAGTTCACAAAGCACAGCGTGGCATCAACCTTGGTCACATCACTCTAACACCAGGCCAGCATGCTGGGAGGAAGCTGAACAGCCATGTTGAAAGGTCATGGTCAGCACTCTGCTCTGAGTGGAGCTTCCACAGAAAGCCATAATCAAGGACACGTAACATAAGTGAGTGGGCCAGCTTTCTGAGATCTGTACCAGTGAGAATTAAAGAGGAGGTCATGAATTTGAGAGGGAGTGGGGAAGATGTGGAAGGAGAGTTGGAAATGATGTAATACCTTACTCATGCATAAAATTCTTAAAAAAGATTCATTTAAAAAATTTTTTAAATAGAAGGGAAAACTAAAACCAAAACAAGAAGAGATTAGAATGTGTGTCAGTAGGGTACTGACACATGAATCTTCACTTGGGGAGCAGGGCAGGACAGGAAGAGCAGATACAGCAGGGGAGAGACAACAGAAATCTGTAGTGAGAATGGCAATCTCTATTTGTCAGAGACCTGGGATGGGGCAGATACCCCAGGGTGTCTATATGGGACATTCTAGCTAAGACTCCTAGCAGTGAGGGATATGCATTCTGAAGTGGCCACTTCCTGTAGCCAGGCAGGATCTCCAGTGGAAGGTTAAGGACAGCAACTCATCCACAAAACCTTCAACCCAAAATGTGTCCTGCCTACAAGATGTGCAGGGACAAAGACAGAGCAGAGACAGAAGGAATGGCCAACCAATGATTGGCCCAAACTGAGACCCATCTCATGGACAAAAAACAATCCCAGACACTATTAGTGATACTCTGTCATTATGCCTGCCCAACAGCCAATACAAAGAGATGCACAAATCCACAGCCAAATATTAGATAGATATCCAGGAGTCATGGAAGAGATGGGGGAAGGATTGAAGGACTCAAAAAGGACAGGCACTCCACAGGAAGACCAACAGAGTCAACTAACCTGGACCCTTGGAGGCTCCCAGACACTGAACCACCAAACAAAGAGTGTACACAGGATGCACTTAGAACCCCAGCACATATGTAGCAGATGTGCAGCTTGGTCTTCATACAAGTCCCCCAACAATGGGAGCAGGGGCTGTCACTGAATCTGTTGCCTTTTTCTGGATCCCATTCCCTTAACTGGGCTGCCTTATCTGGCCTCAGTAAGAGAAGATTGATGTGCAGGTGGAATGGTGTGTGTGTGTGTGTGTGTGTGTGTGTGTGTGTGTGTGTGTGTGTGTGTGTCTGTGTCTGTGTCTGTGTCTGTGTGTGTCTGTGTGTGTGTGTCTGTGTCTGTGTCTGTGTGTCTGTGTGTGTCCCAAAGAGGGCTCCCCCTTCTCAGAGGAGAAAGGGAGGAGGGAATGAGGGATGATCTGCATGAAGAGAGGAGGCTGCTATTAAGGATATAAAGTGAATAAATAAATAAAATTTAGAAAAAAATCATATTACTGAAGGTGACACTGTTTAAGGAAGTGACATTATTAAGAAAGACTAAATAATACTATAGAAGAAATATACAAATCATAAAACAAATACCAAAATGATATCACAGGAACAGCAAAATTGTATTTCTACATTACATTTACAATGATAAGCATTAGGGACTACATGCTCTATTTTTATATGGGGTCTTAAATAGCTTATTGAAATCTTCACACTGTGGGAGACATTGATAGAATGGTGATACATATCAGTTTGCCTGTGTGGGTAGGTCCGTGTCTTCATCTTTAAGGACAGCATTCTCTTCTGCATCTCCTCCCATGTTTCTTGCTCTTTTCTACCCTCCTTCCCCAAGGGCATTCCCCTTGCTTCATGTTCAAACTTTATGAATTATTCCCCACACAACTTTGATGACAGCTCTCTGTCCCAGTCCTCATGGCTTTCCTAAACTCTTCCTGCTCATGCATCCTGCTACCATCTGGGTTGCTTCTTTGTAGGCACTTGAACTCACAAATACTATGATTTTTCAGCCATGTCTGTTTAGTTCCTTGTTTCAAATTTAATCAAATTTTATTCTATAAAAAAGAAAAAAAAAAGAGAGATCTTCTATTACATGTCTAATGGGCATCATTCCTTATGTTGAGGGCTAGATGGGTGAAACAAAATAGAAGTGGAGGACGAGGGAGAAGAGAAAGAACTAAAGGAAGGAGGGGAAAGAAGAAAAGGATTGAGGAGGGAGGGACAGGGCAGAAAGGAACTGAGAGAGACTGAGAGAGTAAGGGGACTGCAGAGAGCTCAGCAGTTAAGAGCTCTTGCTTCTTCTCTTTGAGAGGACCTGAGTTTCCCAGCAGTCACGTTAGGCCATGCACAAAGGCTTGTAACTCCCACTCCAAGAAATCCATCACATGGTCTCTGCTGCTACCTGTACTCACCGAAGTACAGACATGTACACATAATTTCAATTTTTTAAAAAGTTAAGAGGAGAGGAAGGAAGAGAGAAAGTGGAAGAAGTAAGAGAGAAGAAAGGGGGTGGGAAAACTGTGTATTCTTAGGACTTTGACCACCTCTTGCCCTTGAATATAAAAGCTCCTTATTATTGGCTCTGGACTCCAGTCTTACAGCAGACACTTCCTTGTTCCCCAGTTCTCAGACCTTAAGATATAGACTGAGGCACTGTCTGCTCTCCTAGTTCTCCAGCCTGCAGATAGCCAACTTTGTAGACAATGTGACCACTATTTCTCTTGAGAGTCCTGAAAAACACAGATTTGCAATTATAAAGAAAAAAAAGTGCATTTGCAGACTACCCTGTATGGAAAAAAATAACCCTGATGATCTCACACAAGAAAATTCAGTATAATAAACTCATGAGTTGCAAGATGTTAGAAAAACACAAAGATCAATTGCATACCAAGATACAACAACCAAGCCAAAAGGAAATTAAGAAATGAATTATATTTATAATAGTATCAGAGTGGACAAAATGAGAGCTGGAGAGATATCTCAGTGGCTAAGAGTACATGCTGCTCTTGCAGAGGAAGGAAGGTTTTTTGCCAGCACCCATGTCAAATGGCCCATAGTGGCCTATGATTCTAGCTCCATGGGATTCAATGCTCGGTTTTGGCATCCCTGGGCACTGCATTCATGTAATGTGTAAGCACACACATCCCACAAATAAAAAATACACAAATATTTTTAAATGTATATGCATACAAAATTTGTGTGTAAATGTGGTGTTACTAGGAATGAAAAGTAGAAAAATATAATGTGAATACAGGATGTGGTGCAGTGTGCAACAGGATTTTAAGAGAATGAAATCCTGATACACAGTACAACAGGAAGGAGCCCTGCAAACATTATTTTAAGTGAAGCCATCCAGTAACAAAGGACTTCATATTATATGACCCCATTTATACTAACGTGCAGAACAGACAAACATACAGAATCACAAGGTAGATTGATGGTAGCCTCCATCTATGGGTCTGGGGATAAGTTATAGAGCAGCTCGTGGATGGGTTTCTGAAGGGTGAGAGAGGCTCCAAACTGAGCCTATGGTAGG
Organism: Mus caroli; assembly: GCF_978045245.1. Lineage (NCBI taxonomy): Eukaryota > Metazoa > Chordata > Mammalia > Rodentia > Muridae > Mus > Mus caroli. Next base: position 82,525,858 of record NW_028227268.1, read on the forward strand.
AGTTTCACGGTTCAGAGAATATAGTAAAATTCGCCGAATTGAACAGTTGGATAAGTGAATTTTATACTATGTCAACTGACCTCTTTTTAGAAGATGATGTGAAAATCTAAAGATCAGTATGATCATTGAGAGGAGAGATATATATGGTCATGTATGGAAAGCACATTCAGGTGACAGAAAGCCAAGTCAGAAAGACTCAACTGTCCATAGACTCATTAAATCCTTTTCCGTTTTGAACTCAGTCTCAAAAGAGAAGACAACAAGTAGTTCTGTACTGGGTATGGGAGTTTCCTCCAACTTTTTTCTCTCTTCTTTTTTTCTTCCTTTTGTTGTTTATTTTGATATTTGATTTGGTATTAGGGTGGGGTTTAAAGATAAAATGGTACCCAGACTGCCTATGTAGTCCAGGTTAGACTCATTTTTGCAATCCTCCTGCCTAAGCCTTTCCACTGGAATTACAGGCTTGTACCCCTCTTCTGGACACATATGTACATACTTTTCTATAGATTACCCGTTCTTGGAAGACAGATGACTCAAATAATACTGACTATGTAAATGTCTTCATCTTTTAAAGATATGCAGGGAATCAGGCTTCAGAGATAGCTCAGTGGTTAAGAACACTTGCTGGCCTTACAGAATACTTGAATTCAGTCCCCAGCACCCACATCAGGTGACTCACAACTGCCTGTACCTCTAGTTCCAGGGAATCTATCTGACAGCCTCTTCTGGCACACACATGCTCATACCTACACATGTACACATACATACACACATAAGGAATTTTTTTAAAAGACTACAAATTTACAGTGACTCAGTGAGCTTATATGAAACATTTTTTTCATTTATTCAATGAATCAAGATTAAGAATGCAAGAAAAGTAGAGTGTAACCAATATCTGATTAGAGAAAAGTTTTGAGTTCAGATATTACCATGTATTTTCACTTGATTCAAGAATAAAAGTTTGAATTGGGAGTAGACAAATTTGTGTGTGCTCATGTAGGCTTACATAAAGCCTACTTCACTTTCTTTACATAACTTACTATAGTCACAATGCCGCATGCTAGATTCCCAGAATAGTAGAATGTGGTTGCCACGGGTTAGAGATGCTGATCACAGGATCCAAACTTTCAGTTAGCCCATGAAAACTATGACATTTCTGTGCCTTAGGTGAAGCAGAAATCAAAGCAGCCTGCTCCTGATGAACCACAAGGTTGTGGAAGGCAGAACCGAAACTCTGTGCTCCTAAGTGAATTGCTGTATTTGTTTTGATGCACACAAGACATTCCTATGAATTTCCCTGTTTAAAAATGAAGTTTAAAACAGCAGCAATCATCCCCAAAGAGGTTCTTATCACACACACTCATCACCAGGAATTACATAACAAGAGTTACTCCTTCTTCGAATGCTTCCTGTTAAGAAGCTGTGTGCTAGGAAGTATTTGCATCAACGAGTCCTTGACAGCTTACTGTGCAATAGCTATCTAAAAATAGTGACAACTCAGAGAATGGGTTTAGTTTGATTAAAAACAAAATTTACCAAGTCATGATTTTGAACATCGATTTCCCATGTGGAAGTGATATTCCTTTGTCTATGAAGTTGAAATTATCTCATGAACACAAGTTATGGAGGAAGCAATTTCAGAAGGGTTGTTAATCATGTAATGGAGAGATGACTCAGTAGTTAAGAGTACAATCTGCTCTTCCAAAGGACCCGAGTTTGATTTCCAGCACTGAGAAGGGGGTTAATATAGACTGTAACTCTAGTTCCAGGGGATCTGACACTCTCTTCTGGCCTTCGCAGGCACTGCAGGGTCACGGTACACAGATGTACATCAATATACAATCAATCAATAAATCTTTAAAAGAAGGAAGAGGAGGAGGGTGCACAGAGACCACATGAAGACATGTGTTAGCTACAGAGACTCTCTGTGTGTGTGTGTGTGTGTGTGTGTGTGCACAAGCTGTGTTTCTTATCTACTCATCACTCGTGGACACTCGATTAGAGAGAGATTCCGTTATAACACTCCAATGAACATGGATACACAAATGTATCTTCAACACACACCTTTCGTTTATTTTGGCTATCATAATACCATGCCATAGTTTAAATTTTTTGAGGCCTCTCCATAAGTGATATGCTGGTTCTCATCTCCTACTAAAAATATGTAAGGGTTCCTTCTTCAAATGGGGTTTTAGGATTTATGTTGTTTTACATTTAATTATGTGTTCATGCGTTGATGGGAGGGGTGGCTGAAGGGAGAGGGGTGGGGGAAATATGAGAACAAGTGAGTGCAGGTGCTAATAGTGTCCAGAAGAGGGCACTGGACACCCTGACACCACAGTAGCATTATAGGCAGGTGTGAACTACCTGACTTGGGTGCTAGATTTCAAACTTGTAGCCTCTGCAAGGAGAGTACATATTCTTAACTGATGATACATCTCTTCAGCCCCAAGTAAAAATATTTTAAAATCCAGGACAAGGGAGGCAAGGGGGGCAACATTTGTAATGTTTTAATAAATAAATAAATAAATAAATAAATAAATAAATAAATAAAGTACTTTGAATAATTTGAAAATTGAAACAATAAATATAAAATAGTTACAAGAAACATTTGTAAAACAACTAGTGCCATTTTTTTTTAGTATCTATCCAAGTAAAATTAGTTTGTTATTTTATGTGACGGAAGCTTTGCCTGCATGTATGTTAGTGTACTACGTGCATTCATTGTACTCAGCAAGTCCTAAAATCATTGCCTTTCACTGCTCCAAGCTGTGGTTGTGAGGCCTCGTCTTCCTGTGGCTGTCAGTTTCTGCTGCTGGCTGGAATCGATGGAGTACACTCTCCCTCAGAACCCCGGTGGTTGGTGAGTAAGAGCAGGGAAGAAAAGTCTGAAGTAGGGCAACATCCCACATTGCTGTGTGTCTTTAAAATAAAACAAGTCCGCTGCACAGTGATTATGCCAACAATCCTAGCACTGGAGAAACCAAGGCAGGAGGATTACTGTGAATTTGAGGCCAGCCTGGGTTACATAGGGAGTTCAGTTTTTAAAAGAGAGAAATGAAAGCAGCAACATGTAATGATGAGAATACATACATGTCTGAAATTCTCAGAGAATAAACAAATACATATTTTTTAACATCAAGCAAAGAGACCAGTGATGAATGCCAGGCAAAATTATATACTTTGTGCTAAAAGGAAATATGAGAAGATATAAATCAAGAGGAGGGAATCTCTGAAAGGAATCAGCTTTTGGGATCAGGGAAAAAATATTTCAAGGGGAAAATGAACACAATATCTAATTTTGCCATGAAAATAAAATGTAAGATCATGTGTGATCTGGAAAGCTGTGTGACCCAAGGAGCCAGTCCTGAGAAAGAATGAGGTCAAGGCATGTCCAAACACCAACAATCTTGTCCTGAGACTATCAGGAATAGGCCTGCTTCCTCCTTGCTCTGGGCCTGCATGTCACAGCTCACGTAGCATTCCCTGCCACTCTCGAGGTAATCAGGTAGCCTCCTGGCCAGGTTTCAGGATAAACTTCCTCTCTCCTTATATGGACATGTCCCATCAAGAACCTGGAATTCCTCTTCATGCAAATGAAGCATTCCCAGGACCTTCGCCCCAGCCAATAATATACACTCATCCCCAAGCCCCCTACCTACTCCCCAAGGTTTATATTACCCATATTACCCCCAATAAACTGAGCTGTTTCACTGAAAACCATCTCTGGAGAATGCTGTTTTTCCTGCACTCACTCTGACCAAGATCCTGTCTAACTCACCTACCCAGCAAAGCTTCATTCCTTCCAGTCCAGCCTGGTGTGCAAGGCTGCATGGATCTCCCGAAGGGGAAAGAGGACCCTGGCCAACAAGAGCAAGACAGTAAAACATACCAATGAAAACTTGAATCATTCTGCAGGGTTAAGGGATAAGGCAAAAGCCAAAAAGTGGACGTAAAATGAGAGATAACTTATTTCTCGAAGATAAGAAGAATTGTTTAAATAATGTCAAGAAAGCCATGAGGGTGGGGAGGGGAGTGAAGCATGTAACTGCCAAATCAATCATAAGCTTCATCTAATACAAGGCAATTGATTAATGGACGCAAATCTATTGATCTTGTTGCAAGCGGTACTATGACAGAAGCTTCTAGTCAAAACCCACAAACTACAGTGGAAGCAAGGGGCTCAGGGGAACACTTCAGCATATGTAAAACTTGGAGGGTTAGAGAGAAGGCTCCCTGCTTAAGAATACTGGCTGTTCTGCCAGAAGACCCCTATTCAATCCCTAGCACCTGCATGCCAGTTCACAACTGTGTAACTCCAGAGAAGGGAAACAATCTTGGGATTCCCTGAGAATTGGGAAATTGGAGTGTGGGGAGAGAAAAGCAGCAGAGGCAAACAAAATGAAACGAAACAAAACAAAACAAATAAACCAGAGATGAGAAAGAAGAGGAAAAGACAGCAGTACGGTAATGAGGCAAGTGGTGGTCTCACTCCAAAAAGTCCTCATCAGTTTACTATCAACCTAGGGAACGAGAGTTCTTACCCACCAGGTCCCTTTCTTGAATACAATGCAAACAGAGAAGAAAGTTAGATTAAAGCAAAAAATTTAAGGCCAGCTCTCTGCTAATTAATAAAACAGAACAGATTCACTAAAGGAAAACAAAGGGCTGTAGAGGAGACAGCAATGAGCCAGAAAGCAGAGAGAAGGGACTCAGCTGAGCTCTTCTGGACCTCAACTTCCTTGGCCTTTACCAGACATGGACAGGCTAAATCCCAGAAGTTTTGGGTGCTTATAAGGGGGACTGGATAGAGAATAAGGTACTTGCGTATTGTGTGGGCAGGAGGAAGGAAGAGCCCCTTCTAGGATGGAAGCAGACAGAACCAACTAGAGATTGCCCTATGAGTCAGGGAAGCACCTGGCATTATGTCTTGGCTTCTTTTCTTTTCTCACTTTTCTTTGCTCCTTTCTTTTTGTTGTTGTTATTGTTGTTACTATTATTGTTGCTATTACAAAAGTACTCTGACAAAGGCAACTTAATGGGAAAAGGGTTAGTTTGGGCTCACAGTCAAGGCACACCACCAGGGTAGGGAGGACCAGGCAATAGGAGCTTGAAGCAGCTGGTTACCTGGCAGCTACAGTCAAGAAGCAGAGAGCCATGAGTGCCTGCTGAGGCTCCAATCCCTCTCCACTTCCAAGCTGCAAGCCAGGGAGCGGTGCCACCCGCAGTAAGTTAACTCAATCAAGATAATACCCTGCAGGCAGGACCAGAGATCCGTCTCCGGAGCAACTCTAGATTTTTGTGAAGATGACAACACTACCCATCGCCTTTGGACTTACCTGTTATAATTCCTGTTGTTCAAGAGCATTCCTTTAGACTATACCAGAGAACATGATCAAATCTCCCTGTTATTGCTGCATTCTTAACTGCTTCAGAGTCATTATTGTGGCTTGTGTTTAACTGTTGATTAGGAAGTAGGAAAATGGTAATTAAATGTGCTGTTAAGCTGGGCGTGGTGCCTCCACCTTTAATCCCAGCTCTTAGGAGGCAGGGGCAAGTAGATGTCTGTGAGTTTGAGGCCAGCCTGTTCTATAGAGCAAGCTCTAGCAATTTCTAGGACAGAGAGAGATACACAATAGAAAGGGCCTGTCTCCTATATATGTATATACATATATATTTATATAGAGACAGTAACCCATTTCAGAATCATCAACAAAGAACAGTATGAAACAATTTTAGTATTATCCATAATTAAATAATATTTGAATTTCTATTATATTAAATCCCTTTGGCCAAAAGCCCAGAGGTGAAATCTGAGTCCAAGGCAGATGTGTCACGAAAAAGGAAAAAGCATTTATTCACACATTCAAGACCAGTCAGAAACAAATATGCAGTGGCCATATACATTTTAAATTAACTTTTGTTAATCTTGTAACCTTGAAATTTCATCATTATACACAGAGTATTTTAAACCAAGGTTGAATTATTTATATATATTTTGTAATTATATAATATATATATATATATATAATATTTATCATTGAGTCAAGATAACAATATAGAACTCAGTCATTTGAAAACTTCCTGATAGGAACTCATGATCAAATTAAATCATTATTAAAAATAGATTCTTCTCTTATACAATACTCTCCAGCCAGTTTCCCCTCCCTCCACTTCTCCCAGCTTCCCTACCTCCCCTCTGCCCCAGATCCATTCCTTATTCGTTTCTGTGAGAAATGGCCTCTAAGCAGGCCTCCAAGAGACAAAAACCAATCATGACAAAACAAGACAATGCAAAGAGCTCTTATATCAAGGCTGGACGAGGCAACTCACTAGGAGGAAATGAGTCCCAAGAGCAGAAAAAAACAGTCAGAGACACATCTGTTGAGAGTCCCACAAAAACACCCAGCTAACAGGTGTAACATACACAGAGAGAGCCTGATACAGACCCAGGCAGGCCCCTGCCTGCCACTTCAGTCTCTGGGAGCCTGAGTCCTGCTTAGGTGATCTAGTGCCCATGTTTTCCTAGAGTCCTCCATCCCTTATGACTCCTACAATCTTTCCTCCCCCTACTCCACAGGGTTCCCAATATCTTAAGATAGGGGGAGCTGATGGAGGATGTTGTCCTTAGCAATGGAACCCCAATGTCAGTTTTCAGACAGTGACCTTCTGTCCCAGCATCAGCCTGTGTTGTTTAGGATCTCCATGGGAAGCCCTCAGCCAACAACTCAACCAAATTCAACCTAGCCTCACCAGTGGTTACAAAACCTAAGTCTCACCTAGCTACAAAAGATGTCCAGGTCAGACTCAGTATCTTCCATTACTAGGAGTCCACACTAGGGTCACCTTCATAGATTCCAGCAAGTTTTTACTACACTGGGTTTCCACACACCCCACCCCAAGTGCCCCCAATTCCAGCTGTCTCACCACACCTTCCCACCATCCCCTACCTGATTGTTCCCACTCCCATCCCAACCTGCCCCCTCCCCCTGCAGTCCACCTTTAGAATCTATTTCCCCTTCCCAGGGAGGTCCATGCATCCCCACTAGATCCCTCCTGTTTACCAAACCTCTCTGGGTCTGTAGATTATAGTTTGATTATCATTTACTTAGCAGCTACTATCCACTTATAAGTGAATACATACCATACTTGTCTTTCTGGGTCTGGGTTATAATGAAATACTTGCTTTCATACTTTTATAAGAATAGGTAATTGCTTGTTTTAAATTCTGCACCTCTTTTAAATTACTCAAAAGATGGGTCTCTATTACAATATTATGGAATCAAAGTTGCAGTAGTGTGTCATAGACTAGAACTTCTCTCAGCCTTGGTCAGAAAAGCCTCTTTCCAGGATAGTCGCTATTTAAAGCAGAGATTTATAACTGGTCAAGGTATTGAGAGTAAGCAAGTATAGAGTGCTCAGCTCTGAGCAGGACTTCTGTAACAACCCCTCCAAGGCCTAGGAATACTAGGAGAGGATGGAAAGACTTTCAGAGCTGAAGGGGCATGGTGCCATCAAATGCTATCTTCTGGACGTGACATGTCCATTGCAATCAGAAAGTTACAGTATTTGTGACTGTGTTCATAAGTCCAGAACACACACACACACACACACACACACACACACACACACACACAGAGAGAGAGAGAGAGAGAGAGAGAGAGAGAGAGAGAGAGAGAGACATACGACAGCAGAGGCGAGAAAGACAGCTCCAAAGTTTAGAGCACCCATGTTGCAGCTGCAGGCTCCAACATCCTCCTCCCCACTTCCTAGGGCATTGCACAAACCCATAATCCCATACATACACACAAATATATAAATAATTAAAAATGAAAGTAAAGTGAATTTTAATTGAAATAGAAAAGGAGAAGTAAGCAAAGACTGCTTATTATATTTGTTTCTTAAACGTGTCAGTGAAATAATTTTCATATAAAGAATTGAGAATTAAAAAAGAAAACACAGGATCCTAAGAGAAAATATTTTTTAACACATAATGTACTGCCAACAAATTATCAACAGGAATTTTAAACATAAGACGTAGAAGGTAAAAAAAGTCATTTGAAAATTCTTATTAGCATTAACACTCTTTAAGCTTCCTTCAAAGTTGAGAAGACCGATAAAGGAATAAACAGAACCAACTATTTACATAAAGCACTTAAGAACACATTTAATCATAAAAGGCTACCATTTGCCACATGCTTCCCAGCACTTAATCCTCCCATTTATATAGGATTAAGACATTTCTACTGCCTATTTTTGAGCAACCAAGATAGAAACCCAAATTGGAAAAAAAAAAAAATGGGAGGAGAGAGATGGCTCACTAGAGAATGTCTTAGTTGGGATTTTATTGCTGTGAATGAACACCATCATCACAGCAGCTGTTATAAAGGAAAACATTTCACTGGGGCTGGCTTACAGTTTCAGAGCTTTAGTCCATTATTGTCGTGGCAGGAAGCATGGCAGGCGGACATGGTTCTGGAGAAGGAGCTGAGAACTCTACCTCTGGATTCACAGGCAGCAGGAAGAGCAAATGAGCCAGTAGGTCTGATTTTGAGCTTCAGAGATCTCAAAGCCAGCTGCTACTGAAGCACTTTCTCCAACAAAGCCACACCTTCCAATAGTGCCACTCCCTATGGGGGCTATTTTTATTCACACCACCACAGAGCACTTATAGATAACTGTTTTTATAGATTTACAGAACCAAGGGTCCAAATGAATACTGTTCCTTGGTCAACTCACAGCTAACTGCCTGAAATGCCAGATCCAACATCTCTGGTCTCTGAGGGTAGCCACACTCCTGTGCCCATACATTCCCCACATCACCAACACCCCCAGATATAATTTTAAAATCTAAAACGTTTTTTAAAATTAAAGAGAAAAGGCCAGGCATGATGGTGCATGTTTTTAATCCCAGCACTAGGAGAGTCAGAGGCAGGTGGATCTCTGAGTTCAAGACCAGCCTAGTCTACATACCTATCAGGAGTTCCAGGACAGCTTGGACTACATAAAGACCCTGTCTCAAATAAAACATCACTTGTATCTAGTTAAAGACCGTTATGGTCAAGACCAGCCGGCTTGGCTCTTTCTTATTTTCATGAGATGTACTGGAATGGACAAAATCCTGAACACCCTGCCCCCACCACCGTCACCACCCCAACTCCTCACCCCCACCCCCACTGCAGTCATGAGAGCTGAGAACCTACTCGCTGGGCATTGCTCCTGAGGACACGCCCTTCCCCGCCACCCCGGAAAGGAGTCCAGCAAGAGTTCAGGATAATTATTTTTCCGTTAACCTGGTAGAGAAGAGACTTATAGAGATTAATTTTGTAAGAATAATAATGTTCCTTCACACCCTATTCTGAATCTTGAGATTCGGCTCACTGCAGATGGGGTTTTCCAGGCACTGTTCTTTGCTGTTTTCTGCCAGACACATGGCATTTTAAGTCACTGAGGATGGTATGAGGGTGCTACAAGAACAAATTCAGAAAATTAGCAGAGGACCAACTACATACTCTAACACCATTGTAACATCTGAGAAGTTCTGCAACAAACAAAATAAGATAAAGATGAACTGATTCCTAAAACTCAGAGAGAACACTCTAGAATGTAATAACCACACTGTAGAGAAGCCTACCATCTCATTATCTGTAAAGAGAACGAAAGCATTTTTTTTTTTTTAACTTGCCATTGTGTTTTTAGAAAGAGGGGACTGAGCTGCAGTGAACAACAACCAAAGAAAAAAAGCAAAAACCAAAACAATGCAAAACAAAACAAAACAAAACAAAAACCCTCACTGTACATTCTGGTCCGCTACCCAGACCAAATGGCTAATAGCAGGCAGACCTGCCCGGGCAAGCCTTGGCACTGAACACTCAGTTCCGCAGCTTAAGGAAGGACAGTTCGGAAACGCTCCAATGAGAGAGGCTGCGAGAGTCGGGCGTGGCTCGAAAGGGGAGGAGAATTGAAGTCTGGACAATGGGAAGTGTGCGCTGATTGGCCGAGCTTCCTCAGCGGCCATCCATCAAAAGAACCACACCAATCAGCGACGTAGATGCGTCCCAGCTAGAGAGCCAGGTCTCCAGCTTGTTCCTCCACTGCCCGGCGCAGTCCTTCGCTGCGCGCTGACCCCGAGGAAGGCAGTGCTTGGTCAGGGCGCTGAGGGACCCTCCACCGGGACGCCGGCCCCTCCCCGGGCCTCTGCTCACTTGCCCCCCACTCCCTAGTCCGTCCCCCTAGTAGGCCTGTCGGATCGGGGACGTGGGGCGAGCTGAGAGCAGGCCCGGGGTGGGTGGTCACCGTGGTGAAGACGTGGCTGTCAAGGTGAGAGGGGACTATGGGGTGGATCTCAGAACCCTGCACTCTGGAACGCAAGCCCGGGCTAGTCTGCTCCTAGAGAGAGGCGCAGCGGGAGCGTTATTCCTATGCCATGCCTCCCCAGTCCCAACCTGTACCCCTGAACTGAGTTAGTGGTTCCTCACCAAGGCGACTTTCCTGTCATATCTTTAAATTGCCCAGGGAAGAATCGTCCTCTGTATCCAGGGCTTAGGTTGTGCCCAGGACTCAGAGGAAGTGTAACGCATACTTCCACCAATGCAACTCCCCAGCTTCACCTAACTTTTTCTTTTGGTTTTTAAATGGCGTTAGACTATTCGGAGCACTGAGTGCCAAGCACCGTGCCACACTGAGTCATATCGTGTGTTATTCACAGCCACTCCAAGAAACAGATGTTGTCACCCTCATTTCACAGGTGTAAAAATAAGCTCATTATCTGGCAATAAACGGGCACCTGTGTACTAAGCGGTTTGTGTGACTCCTTTTAAGCTACCCAATCTATGAGCTATGAGATTGTAGGTAATAATCGTATTTCTGCTTCATAGGTAAGGAACTAAGAAGGTTCACGTTGTTAACATATATGGCAGAGTATGTACTACCATTTGACTTTTAGTTTGGGTGTATCATGTGGGGCAGTATCTGTTTGTGGCATGTACTGACAATGAAGAAGTCTTTGCTTAAGTAGGAGAAAAAAACTGTTTTAAGCCATAGTTTATGTCCTATACAAACTCACAATTTAGGAATGTGACCTACTGGGAGAAGGTAAAAATACTTACAGACCTTTGCTTTGCAGTGTCTTCGTCTTAGACTTAATGGAAATGGGGTGGGGGTAGAGGGGGCATGCACTATAAAGCACTTTTTGCCACAATGCAGAGATAGCCAGGCAGGGAGGGTTCTTATGCTCTTTTCTGGGTTTGTTCTATTTATAGATGATAGAAGTACTGACAACTGACTCTCAGAAACTGCTACACCAGCTGAACACCCTGTTGGAACAGGAGTCTAGATGTCAGCCAAAGGTCTGCGGCTTGAAACTAATTGAGTCTGCCCATGATAATGGCCTCAGAATGACTGCAAGACTACGGGACTTTGAAGTAAAAGATCTACTTAGTCTAACTCAGTTCTTTGGCTTTGACACGGAGACATTTTCCCTAGCTGTGAATTTACTGGACAGATTCTTGTCTAAAATGAAGGTATGTTTATGCTACAATATCTCAGTTCTTAATTTCTCTCCATGTGTTTAAGAGATCAAATTGCAGAGGGCTGGAGAAATGGCTCAGTAGCTAGGAGTGCATGTTGGTCTTCTAGAAAATCTAAATTAAGTTCCAACAGCTAGGTGGGCAGTTGAAATCTGAGGCCCTCTTCTAGCCTCCTCTGGCACTTGCACAAATGTACCAAACATACACACACACACACAAAATTAATAAAAAGTTTTTCCATCAAATTTCTGGATTAGGGCTGGTATACAAAAACCACTTTCAAATGTCGCAATGCTTCCTTTCCATAATGAAGACTTGTAAGACATCACTTATTAGTTGTATACTGAAGTAGAAAGCAATATAACATCAAGCCATTAATTGTAGTACTCCAGTAGTAGGAAAGCTGGCTGTATGTAACAAACTGTCTTGAGCCAGCAAAATAACTGAACACAGAGAGTACTTGTTACACAGGCCTCAGAGAGTCAAGTCTGAGTGCTGTCCCTGGAACACTTAAGTGAAGAGAATGAACCAACTCCCCAAAGCTGTCCTCTGACCTTCACACATACACCAGGGCAGACACATGCCCTCCTAGCTAACTCTCCCTTACACAGAGGAGTAATAAAAAATAAAACTAAGGGCCTGGTGAAATGCCTTTAATCCTAGCACTCAGATGGCAGAGACAGGCAGGTTTCTGTGAGTTCGAGGCCAGCCAGGTATACATGGTGACTTCCAGGACAGCCAAGGCTACAGAGTGAGACCATTTCAAAAGATAAAAATTAAAACAAACAAACAAAAAAAAAAAAAAAAAGCAAAACAAAAACATAGAAATTTCTTAAAAACTGTTTTACATACATTTGTATGTTTGTGTGTGTTTGTGTGCATATGGACACACCCATGCCGTAGAGGTGAGGACCACTGCAGGAATGGTTCTCACTGAACACTATACGGGTCCTGGGGATTGAGCTCAGGTCATCAGCCTCCTTTCCCACTGAGCCACCACACTAACCCCAATCAAAACCTTTCTTGATAGACTGGATATTTCCATTCATCTATTCACATCATAGATTTAAAGTTAAATCTCCATTAAAGTCTGAATGTTAGGTTGTGGATTTGGAATTAGGGTGTATTTCTTAATTACTACCCACATATAAAAATTCTAATTCCCTTAGCCATCTGGCATTTCCAGCTCCAGTTTGCATGCAATAGAAAAGGAAGGATTTACGGAGTTATTTCCCAGTAACTGACAAAATATTCATATGGCTTTCAAAGTTTTAACTCTTAAAACAGCATCTATCTTCCCTATCCACCCAAGGCCACTGGTTTCAAGTAGGGTACAGAAGACTGTCAGGCTCCTGTCCAAGTAGAATATGTTAAATCTGTTGTAGCGATTTGTCTTGATATACTTTTCATAATGACGGTCTGAGTCCTAGGTTCCCTCTGTGTCCTATTGAAGCACTGTAAAGACACTGTTGTGTTTGCAGGTACAGGCGAAGCACCTTGGGTGTGTTGGACTGAGCTGCTTTTATTTGGCTGTGAAAGCGACTGAAGAGGAAAGGAATGTCCCACTGGCGACTGATTTGATCCGAATAAGTCAGTATAGATTCACAGTTTCAGACCTGATGAGAATGGAGAAGATTGTGTTGGAGAAAGTGTGTTGGAAAGTCAAAGCTACTACTGCCTTTCAATTTCTGCAGCTCTATTATTCACTCATTCACGACACCTTGCCATTTGAGAGGTATGTGAAATTTGTTTCGAACAAAAAAAGCTTGGAAATCAAAGGGATACTGTCTGAAGGTTTCATAAAATCGGGATTTTCATCATAGAATTTGGATCAAAATAAGGACCTGTGGTCCCTTGGACTTTGCTGCCTAACAGAAGTGAAAAGATGCCTGTCAGTCATTTATTGAAAGTTCCTTCTTAAGATTATAGCACGTTTCTACTCTACAGAACCTAGGAAATAAACATTTAACATAAATTATAGAAATACATTCAAAAGATGCAGAATTTTTATTGAAATAAAATCATGGTATTTGTGGTATACTACTGTTTACTAAATGGTTTTTGACCAGAATCATTTAAAACTCGTTTAAGAAGTTCCTGACACTGATAGAAGAGAATTTCCTTTTCTTAAAATAATTTTTATATAGTGTGTATGAGCTTTATTTTAAAAACTGCCTTCAATACATTTTTAAAACTGCCAACTAGATATGTCCACATAAAATCAATCCCATTTTCTTTTTAAAGGAGAAACGATCTGAATTTTGAAAGACTAGAAGCCCAACTTAAGGCCTGCCACTGCAGGATCATATTTTCTAAGGCAAAGGTATGTATTTTATATGATTAATCCTAATTACAGAAACCTATTTTTGTCATTGACATTTACTTTATCTTTTGCAGCCTTCTGTGCTGGCGCTATCCATCATTGCGTTGGAGATCCAAGCACTGAAGTACGTAGAGTTAACAGAAGGAGTAGAATGTATTCAGAAACATTCCAAGGTATGCCAAGGTTATAGCACTGATCCATCCTATTAGCAAGCTACAAGAGAAATGTATCCACTGTACATGCTAAAGTAAAACAAGACGCTGTGTATTGATCTGAAGCTTAAATGGTTCTCCCTTAGTTCCCTTTGGATGATGTGGAAACATATTAATGAGAATATATTACTATAAATACAGTGGGGCTTTTTTTTTTAATTTATGTACAGATAAGTGGCCGAGATTTGACCTTCTGGCAAGAGCTTGTTTCCAAGTGTTTAACTGAATATTCATCAAACAAGTGCTCCAAACCAAACGGTCAGAAGTTGAAATGGATTGTGTCTGGACGCACTGCACGGCAACTGAAGCACAGTTATTATAGAATAACTCACCTCCCAACGATTCCTGAGACCATTTGTTAGTTGATAAATCTGGTTGTTATTCTCTGTATACAGAAATTTTTCCAGTATGATCATTTTCTGCTACAAGTGAAGAATTGAAATACTATCTTCAATGTAAAGAATATGGGATGAAAACATAAAGGAAAAGTGAACTTGTTGACTGATCTAGATAGTGAATACTGGAAGGCATTCACTGTGTACAGTGAGTAGCAGTTTTAAGAGAAAGGACATACCAAATCCCTAGATATATGCTAATACTTTTCATCAAAGGATTAGCGTAGTAGCAAAGAGAATACTTTAAACTCGAATTTTAAAAGTAGTTACTGAAATAGCACTTCTTTAAGTTACGTACCACCCCACTGAAGCTTATTTAAAGTTGCATAAGCCCAAGCAGAACAACAAGAATTGTGACCCATATATGAACAAATTTTAATCTGCCCATTGACTCTGAAAATGAAGTACAAACCTGGGTGATGGACTTACAAAGTAATATAGGGCATGCCCACGTGAGGTTTCTGGAAACTGCCAGAGTGTCTTAATTCTATAGCTAGTATTTTACCTCTATAGCATTTGGACTAATACAAAGTAATTATATGCATGAAAATGTAAAATTGGTCTCTGATACATATACATTTTGACATCTACATTTCTTAATCATAGCAAAGATTTATCTTTTTATGATTAAAGACAATTTTTTTTTCTTAATGTATGGCAGCACATGCCTTTAATCCCAGCACTAGAGAGGCAGAGGCAGGTAGATCTCTGAGTTCAAAGCCAGGCTGGCCTACACAGTGAGTTCCAGGACAGCTAGAGAGCTATATAATGGAGAGACCCTGTCTCAAAAACACTCAAAACAAACAACAACCAAACACCAGCGGTAAATGTTGCTGGGAAGATAGGGAAGATGGTTTAGAAGGGAAGGATGCTTGCCCTCAAGCCTGACAACCCGACTTCAGGACCCACAAGATGGAAAGAGAGAACAAACTCCCAAGTTCTGTCACATATGCACATACCTCACCACCCCCCGCAGGAAATACATGATCATGCGTCTGAGATATCACCAGTTCACCCTTAGCAGCTCGCAGTTTGTAGGCAGATTTCTGTTAAGTTGGGTCTGTGTTGTTTGCCTATGTGGCAGGATTACAGCAGCAGCAAAAACTGTCCCTCAAGTCTTTCTGCCTCTCTGACCTGAGTTTCCTACGGTACAGGATTTACTCTGAGAAACCTCAGCACCTTGCCACAGTAGCCTTGGCAGAATGGCCTCACGGTTAGGGAAACTCCCGATTCTAGGCTTGGGAGAGCTATGCTTAGATTTGAATTCACCTGGGAAGCATTCAAATCAAGGCTAAAGACATAAATGTGAAACAAAACTGTGAACCTTCATTTTAAAGTTCATCTGACTTCTCAGATTTGATCAATATATACTTAGGTAGTATTAAAAATGGTAAACTGCTTAATTTAAATCTCAAAATTTAAATTATGAGGTTTACGTGAAAACCAACATTTCACGAATGCACTTTTAAGGTATTAAAAGAGGTATTTAAGCAGTAAATGGTTTCTTGGCACCCATAACCAAGTAATAATTAATTTACAGGTGGGATTTTTTTTATTGCTATGAGAATTACATTTAAAATTGTGGGTGTTTTATATAAAGCAGATTTCACAAGTTTTGAAAATTTGTTACCTTTAATATTTCTTCTAGAGAATAGGTGTTTGTATCCATAATAAAAGAAAAATTCGTCAGAACTGCTGCTGCAACCTAGTCCCATTTGAGAGAATTGTCTTTATGGTCTTAAGAACTGGAGGAATCCTCACTCTGAAAATTTATTTATTGCACTAAAGTTAGTTTAGGCTTGATAAAACACTCCAGACATTTTTACTACAGACTGTTTCTATAAAACTGCCACTGCTTCTAATGGAGAATTTTATTTTAAAAGAAATGAAATTGCTGAGTATATCTGCAAAACCTTTCTCTAAGTCTTACAGGACATAAGGAGGCACCTCCCTAATTATAAGAGCCGTTGTGCTCAGAGTCTCCATGCTGGCTCGAATGTATGATCTACACTGTTAAAACGTAGGCAGCTCCTCGGGGCCCTGGACAGCCTGAGTCTACCTAGAGTAGCTGGAACCATGTTGACATGTAATGGATAAGAAAATTATCCATTGAGAAGCTGAACAATAAACCAAAGAACGGGTGTATTTTATTCTTAACCTCTGTAAACCATGTTACACTGAGAACACTTCAGTTCTTCCTAAAGGTTGATAGGGTTCAATCTGAAAACAATATTGATTTGGAGTGGACAGAAGTTAACTAACCAACTACCATTATGTTTTGAATACACCTTTCAATAAAATGATTGACATGCAACCTTCCTTGTCTTGGTTTCTTTTGTGGTTTAAGTGTTTTAGCACTATTATAAAATAAGCTTTCTTTATATTGTATATTAATTTTACTAAAGTAAGATACACAGAAGCAGAAACAAACTCTCTTAGTAGTGCAGTTATCAAGCTGGGAATGGTGCTACAGTTTTAATTCCAACTGGGAACCAGCCCGGTCTTCATAGGAAGCTCCAGGCCAGCCAAGCCTACATGGTGAGACCCTATCTCAAAAATATAGTAGCCATCACCCAGTTACTTTCATTTAAAAAACAAACAAACAAAACCACAGGTTAAGTGTATTGGTTGAATGGACCTAAAACAATGTATTTTGTATGCATTATTGTGAATCATGTTTTTCATTTAGACCCACCAGTGCTATGGATATTATTCATAATAAAAATGTATGTGTGCACTTCTTACTGAGCTTAATTAAGGTTATTCACTTGAGCATGGGCAGAAAGTTATTTATTGGAACATGGGAAGCTTCTCAATGGATGCAACCTTGCAGAAAGCAACTGTGCTATCTAGTTTTATGTCAGCTTCACACAGGAAGGGCTAACTTCAACTGAGAAAATGCCTCCACTGGACTGGCCTCTGGGCAAGCTGTGAGGAACAGGCCATGAAGCAGCATGCTTCCTCGCCATCTGCCTGATCCTGCCCAGGTTCCTGCCCTCACTCCCTTCTAGGGTATTCTGTGATATGCAAGTGTATCCTGCCCAGGCTCCTGCCCTCACTCCCTTCTAGGATAGTCTGTGATATGCAAGTGTAAGCACAACAAACCCTTTCCTTCCTGACTTGCTTTGAATCCTGGGATTTCTCACAGCACTGGGAATCCTAAATTAGACACATCCCTTCCCTTAGTCACCTATGTCAACAGTCCCTCGGGGATAGGTGGGGCCTCATGAACCCTTCCCAAGATATGTTAATGTTTCTTAGGGCCTTTAAAGGAGAGATAAAGCAGGTACTGTGAAGAAGTGACCCTAACCTGTTGTCCTTGACTCAAGTTAGTCAGAAGCTCCCTTTCCAAGTACTTGAACAAACACAAGATATACGTATATAAATAATTGCTATTTCTGACCTATCGACTGTGGCCAGCAGTGATTTGTTGGTATAACTATAACCCACCTCACGTAAGTTCTTAACTGAATGAAGATAATCAGTTAGCAAATACATCAGACACAAGAAGTGAGTAGTACCGGGAATACTCATGGTGCTACAAGTAACATTAAAATTCACATGCTTTGGACTCTAGGACCTTTCGCTCTTATGATTCTGCATATTCTGTCCCAAAATGGAGAATTAATACATATGAAATTGCATAATCCCCATAATCCAAACCATATTCTGGGCTATCATGAGAGGATACTATGATGACTTTCCCTCTTTTATAATAGCAGAGTAGTCTTTATCAAACATGACGTCACAAACCAACCTAACAAAATGTGCTACACTTTACAGTGTTCACTGGAAAGCTTATATCCCAATCCAAAGCCAGATCCTTTTGGTTTGGTTGGTTTTGTTTTGTTTGTTTGTTTTGTTTTTTTACATTAGTTCAACAAATAGACACTGGAGCAATATAAACTGCCTGAGGAGGAAAATCACTAAATCTATCACTACATACAAACTGTGAAGCAAATGCGTAGCAGCGAAAGGAGAACTTGTCAGGTATTAGCTGGAAAACAGGACACTCCTCTTGGAGATGTACAGAATTGACTAGGCATTGCATCCTTAACCAGCCGGAAACTATCTGCAGCTGCATAAGGAAGTCATCAAGACAGACTAGGTAAAAAAGTAAGAAACTGAAATCATGCAAAGCGTGTTTGCTTAATAAAGTAGAAATGAATAACAGGCAAAATTCTAAGAACTTAAAAGTGAAACCGGAGACTTCCAAACAATTTGTGGTTCTAAGGATAAGCATCAAAATCCAACATTCTTTAGACTGAGTGGAAACGAAGGAACACCATATGTGGACGCGCTGTATCAGTGCAAATTACCGTCACTGCCTGTACTGACTACGACGGTCTTAAAAGTCAATAGATTCTACTTATGAAACTGGGGGGGGGGGGAGGGGGGCAAGTGAAACCCAGGCAAGTGAGCAAGCGGAAGGAAGCAATGAAAAAGATGGGGTGATAAAATTCTAACAAATTAGCAAGAGAAAAATCAAAATTGAAAACTAGTTCTTTGGAAAGAGTGATAGACGATAGAAAAACTGAGAGATTAACTCTGGTATTAGAAAAAAAAAGATATACTACTACAGACACTGGAAGACATGGGGGCTGAAGAGAAGGCTCAGAGTAAAGGCGAGCTGGCTGACAAGCGTAGTCAGCTGAGTGGGATCTCCGGAAAACACGTGGATGGAAAGGAAGAACAAACTTTCCGAAGCTGTTCTCTGACATCTCCAAGTGCTGCCAAATATGTCTGCATGCACATACAAAATAAGTAATTTTAAACAGAAAATGGGCCATAAAGAAGATAAGGGCTGGAGAGATGGCTCAGGGGTTAAGAGCAGACTCCTCTTCAGAGGTCCTGAATTCAATTCCCAGCAACCACATGGTGGCTCACAACCATCTGTAATGGGATCTGCTGCCCTCTTCTAGTGTGTCTGAAGAGAGCAAAGGTGGTGTATTCCTATGCATAAATAAATCTTTTTTTTTTTTAAGAAGATATGATAAGCAAGTCTACCTATACAGAGTTCAAATAATTTAAGTCAGTTCTTCAAAGACAAGAACTGCCACAATGTATGGGGCTGGAGACCTGAGGGGTGAAGAGCACTGGCTGCTCTTGCAGAAGACCTGGGTTCACTTCCCAGCACCCTCTTGGCAGCTCACAGCTGTCTACAACTCTAATTTCAGGGGATCCAATGCCCTGGTATGGTCTCTGTGAGCCATACACATGTGGTGCTCATTCATGCAGGAAAAAATACTCATACACATAAAGTGAGGAAAAAAACTTTTAAAAAAACTTTTAAAAAAACTGTCAAAATTTAACTAAAATGAACTATATAATTTGAATAATTTCTTATAGTTCTATAAAATTTTGAAAGGAGTGAACTGTAAAGATGACTTGGCAGTTAAGAGCACTGGCTGTTCTTGCAGAGGGCCCAGGTTCAATTCCCAACACCCATGTGGCAGCTCACAAGTGCCTATATCTCCACCTCTAGGGAATCTAACACTCTCGCACATATATGTAGGCAAAACACTAATGCACATAGAATAATAAATATTTTTTAAATGTAAAAGGTTCACAAGGTTCTAATAACTCTCTTCTAGACAGAGCTATTTCACAGTTCATCTTACAAGATCAGAATTAATGCATGAAGACAAGAGGAAGACATCAGAATAATTATCAGTATTCCAAGTGAACACAAATCTGAGATGAATGTAAATATGTAAACTGAGTGATACTCATGGCTAGGTTTGGGTGAGGGATTGTGACAAGCTATTTCATATTTTGAAAATAAGTACAGCTCACCACATTAACAGTCCAGACAAGAAAATGACCCAACCAGGTAGCACAGAGACATGATCTGGAAATATTAAACAACTTTCTCATTTTGTTTTCTGTTATTCTGCTTTTGTTGTTTTTCAAAACAGGTTTTCCTCTGTGGACCAGGCTAGCCTTGAATTCAGAGACCCACCTGCCTCTGCCATGCTGGGATTAAAGCTGGTGTACCATCACACCAGACTTTTACACCCTTTCCTGAAGTTCAGCTAGCTAGAAAATGTGGGGAATTTCAGCCTGATTTAAAAAAGGAAGTACGGATAGCAGGTAGCATTCCACGTACTGATGAAGAGCAATGTGATCACCATCCTAAAGCATAGCTAATACCAGGCTGGTCGATTTCTCTATTGTCTAGGCAGTATAACCAAGAAAGATGATGTTGTTAATAGGTTTCATCTCGGCACCTGGCAGGCAGGAGATCAGGCACTCAAGGACATCTCAGTCACAAAGTCATTTCAAGATCAGCATAGACTTTGTGAAGACTCCATCTCCAAAACAAACAGACCAAAAAGGGGGGTGGGGGGGGGGGGAAGCCTACGAACGAAAAAGGGTAAAATGAAACTGACTTACACAGGAAACTCAAGAAATCAAAAAGAACCCACGAAAATAAACCAAGGTGAAACAAACTGAATTTAACAAGACTATAAAGTACAAAGTCAACAAACTCAAATCACGCCTATCTGTATAAATGATAACACTGCCTATCTGTATAAATGATAATACTAAATTATAAAAATCAACGACACTTTAAATTGTTCCACCTAAAAATGAGTATTGGGGGAATAAAGACACAAGGATCTGTAAACTGATAACGCCAATAACTGAAATCAAAGAGGGACTCAGTGTAGACTCTACTTGTAGACTGGAAAGACTTCTGAAATCCCACCCTGTGATTGTCTTTCAGAGTTCAGATCTGTCTAATCTGAAAGAATTAACTAAAACCCAAATGATGGCACATCTCTGAGGGATTTTTTTAATTACATCATTTGAAGTAACAAGACATACTTCTAATCTGGATCTTTGAGGCAGGAAGATCCACCTTTAATCTGGACCACACCTTCTGCTGACAACCTATATAAAAGACACAGAAGACAGCCTGCTCTCTTCTTGTCAGCCTGCTCTGGTTCTAGCAAGTCCATTCTTTCACCGACATTACAGCCTACTTTTTTGGAATTCCAGGGTATACTTAAGACCAGCTGAGACATCCTGCCTTGTAGACTGAACAACTACTGGATTCATGGGCCTTCCATTCATAGGCACTAAATGCTGGACTAAATAGACCACAGACTGTACAGCATTCAAATAAATCCCTTCTCTATATAAAGAGATTCACTCTCTAAGTTGTTACTCTAGAAAACACATTACTATTCTCAGTGAGCTCTCTCATAAAGACTGGACGGATCTGAACTCAGGAAGACACAGGAACTAAAAGGTCAATGCAGTTTTGAGAAAGAATAAAGTTGTAATCATGCTATTCAATTTTGAGTCTTGGACTGTAAGCCTATGATAATCAAGGTAGTGTGCTGCTGGCAAATAGACAGATTGACACATAGTTCAGAAGGAAAGGGTCCAAAACCAGACTTACTTAAATATAGAACGGGTGTTTGTTTTGACACAGGGTGTGAGTCTGTGGCCCAGGCTTGAGTCTGCTTATTTTTTCAATAAAATGATTCTGAGACTAGTGGGTAGGTATCTACCTGAAAGAAATACTGAATTTCCATCTACACTTTCCAGTTTATGTGAAATATGTTAAAAAATAGGTTAAAGGTAAATGTAAACCATCCAATCAGTAACTGCCCCGTATCCACACTGGGTAGTCTTATGGCTTCTCTGTGAAGATTTCTCTTAATTAGGTTTTTCAACAATCCATGACCCTTCTTTGAGAAGCCTATCTATGCTTTGGAATATCTATCTTTCTGAACACTTCTCTTAACCTTTGTGCATTGTCTGTATTAAAACAGCTTTATTTAATAAAACCTCAATTTTGGTTTTAAAAAAAAAAAACGATAAAATCTTAAGACAAAGAAAAAAAATGTTTTGACTAGAAGCTTCCATAAGAGTTCTCATGGGAAGACAAGATACCAAAAGCATAGCGCACTCACAATATGAGAAACTCGACTCTGCCAAAATGAAAAATCTTCTAAAACCACTATTAAATAGATAGTAAAAATAATGGCTGGAGGGTGGAGTGCCTGCAATCCCTGATCAGCAGCAGCTAATACAGGAGGCATTCCAGTTCACGGCCTGTCAGTATTACAAAGCAAGACTATCTCAAAAAAAAAAAAAAAAAAAAAAACCAAATAAAGTCCACAGGAAATTACTTAAAAACCATATAGCTGATGACCTGTACCCAGAATAACTACTTAACAATAAAAAGACAACCCAATCTAAAAATGGGCAAAAGATTTGAATAAACATTCTTTAAGGAAGATACACAAATGTTCAATAAACACGAGGATAGTAGCTATAGCTTGCCTTCACAGAAATGTAACTCAAAACCACAGAGGCCTGTGAGCCTCAGTGGGTAAAAGACCTTGTCACCAAGACCTGAGACCTAAATGGTTAAAAACAGAAAAGCAATCTCTTTGCACACTGTGGAACATGCATGACTCCCCCCCCCTTGCTCCTCAACACAGCAATGAATAAATGTAACCAGGAAAAGGGAAAACATTTGAAACACAAATAAAGAAAATATTTAATAAAAAAAAAATGAATAAACATATAACATGTATAAGTGTTCACACCTGAAAGGCACTTGTAAGGAGATGACCTACAACGGGCTGTCAAATACAGCAAGAGTGTTGGAAACCAGTCTACTCGAGAGAGAAAAACTAAAACCCCGTAATATTAGAACTGGGTATCTAATGGGAATTCAAGATTTGCAGTGCATGTAGAGGTTTAATGTGTGCACGGTTGGCACACATCAACAGTATTCAAACACCAGCATGCATATCTCACTGTTAAAAACATATATCTACCAAAGAGAACCGGGTTCTTTAGCAAAATGTTCGATTATTGAACTGTGGCAGGGAATGCCGAAGTCTGGAGAGTAAGAAATTGCGCAAACAATGGTGTAAACATGTCAAAGGGCACAGAAGCCACCTAGACTGGTTTTACACTAGCCAAATTATGTAACTGTAAGCATAAAAGTAACGAGGATAGTAATGTTTACCCCCTGAATAAAACAGTAAGTTCAAAGTTTGGTTAGAAACAAGAGGCGCTTTAAAACTAGTTTCCCACAAAGGAAGCACCCAAAACTTGGTATCACAGTAAAAAAATCCCAGCACATACTATCTTACTCCCTGACCAAGGCAACACTGTCAGCATCAGCAATAGGGTGAAATTCTTAATTCATGACAGGGTAGCGGATGCAGGAATATTGTCAACAATAGACCTCATCCTGAACAGTCAACAGACAAAACTTCCATCATTTTCAAGTCCAAAAGCTAAGCCAAGCACAGAAGCATACCATCCATCATAGGGTCCGGGAACTAAGGCCGGAGTGTCACCGTGAGTTAGATGCCACACTGCCAGCAAGGTACTATCATGAGAACAGATACAAGCAGTAAAGTCAAGGAAAATGAGGGAACTTGTTCCAGGCTGACGTGAACTGCGGACCTCTGCTGCAGCAGCACACCCTGAATACAGGGCTTTCTTATTTTAAGTACACTGTAGGTATTAGGCCAGCACAGATGGCATAGGTCTGAGGCCTAAACAGTAGTACCATGTCCATGTTGATTTTCTAACTTTAATGGTTGCATTGTTGAGAGAAAATACTTTTTTGAAGAAAAGAAAAAGTAAAATACTGAGGTGACAACATGTCAATTTATTAGAAAAAAGTGTAAGATTTTCAATCTGTTAATATTTTACTTGTAAGCTTTTCACACATTTCAATTTTTTTTTTTTTAAGAATTAAAAAACAGAGGATGCAAGACTTTTTTTCTAGACCACCTTATCTGAATCTTTCAAATGAAATGAAGCCACTGACTAATACTCAGGGGCCTCAATTGTCTTCTGACATTAAGAGGCAATTAACTCTTCTGTTGTTAGGGTTTTATCATTTTTCAATTTCTTGACATAATCACGTAGGCAGCACCAAACCAGTTAGAACTTTTCATTAACTCAAGTTATCCAAAGTACTTCAGTGTACTTTTTTTTCCTTTCTTAAAATTTCCAGTTCTGTCCTATCCGTGAACAGACAAGCATATTTAGACAAAGGGTATACAACTCTTACTCAGAAATTTACTCAACATTATTTTTACATCACACACACACACACACAAAAAATATTTTTTCATGAAGGCACCTTTTTCATTTCATATGATTTGTACTCCAATGTTTTTGTAGTAAAAATACAATTAAATATGAAATTAGGAAAATGTAGCCTATAAAACTTACTGCAGAGCAGTAAAAGTTATCATCTATCCACATTAGAGTTGCTCTGTCTCCTGGGCAAACCATATCTGAATGTAATCGTTTACAACCATATTGAAATACACTTGGCAATCTTTTAACTGTAGACACCGGCTGCTCCATCCTTCTCATCATCAACTGCATTAAGTTGCCAGCACCTGCCGGGATCCACGAGACAGAGAAACACTAAGCAATAGCAGTCATTTCTCAAGGTTAGAGAAATCTGGTCCGCCCTTCGTGTAGTTCCCTGAGATTTCTGCTCCACTAAAGTCAAAACCAGGATTCTGAAAGACACAAAATATTAAAACTTACAAGGATACGCTGAATTCATAATTGACAAAAAACAAAAACAAAAAAGTCAAAAAACAAGAAACAATATCAAACTTGAACTCACCTAAGGTAAAACTAAAACTAAGAGGCCACTCCAGCTTTCAGACTATAAACACTTATTAGAGTGACACCTGCCCCTGTGTGAGCATCATAAAAACTGTATGAAGAAACATTCCTTTCCATTTCACAAACAAATAAAATCTGCTTATTTGTATAAACACATTTTAAAAGCTTTTTTCCTTCCCGGAGGGCACATTATGGACTGAACACAGCCCTCTTGCAAACTAAGCAAGTACTTATGCTGAGCTTTTTCATTTTAAATTTAATTTTAAATTCTGAGACATGGTGTGGCTTTATCACCCAGGCTGGCCTTGAACTTGAGGTTCTCTTGTCTCACCCTCCCAAGTGGCTAGAACGAAGGTCAGTATCACCAAGCTCAACTAATAGTGAGCGGTGTTTTGAAGCTTACTGTATGCCATGCAGAGTTCTAAGAGTGATATTTATACTAGCATATTGATACATATTATATATTATGGAGTACTCATTCAAGCTTTAAGACTTTTCAGGGGAAATTTCATTTCTTTAATGGGCCTTTTTTGAACTACTATTTGGAAAATACCATTTAAACAAATGTGGACTTCAAAAATTAGCAAATAAGTTGTTCTAGAGGAGCTTACATTGTAGCAGGGAAATACAAATAAGAAACCATAAACACAGAGCACAGAACTTGGAAACCTGATTTGCCCAAGAGCCAGGTAATAATCACTCTAGGCTCTGCAGAGGACATGAACTGTCTCACTCAATTACAAGAAACGCTGTGTGTAAGATAACATCCTGAGGAGTAAACACAGGCATGTCTCAGGAAAACCTGTGGAGACATGGTTAGGGTTAGGAGGCCGAATTTCCTCAAACCACATTTTGCCAAATTTTAACAACCAAGTGTTAAAGCTTGTAAGTGCTATAAAAAAGATAAACAGGAAGTATGGTTGGAGAAATAACTAGGAGAGAAAATTATAGACTTTAATGGGATAGTCAAAATGTGGATTTTTATTTGTTTGGTTTGGTTTTTGCTTTTAGAGATGGAGTTTCTCTGTAATATTCCTGGCTGTCCTAGAACTCACTCTGTAGACCAGGCTGGCCTTGAACTCAGAAAATCTGCCTGTCTCCCAAGTGCTGGGATTAAAGGCGTGCACCACCACTGCCCAGTGTCAAAATGTGTTTCACTGAGCAATAAGCTGAAAGCTACAGAACTCTCCAGCCAGAATCAACGCAGAGCCAAGCATGCTGGTACATACCTTTAAGACCAGTACTTAGGAGGCAGAACTCTTTAGGTTGAAGGTCAGCCTGCTACATACACAGTGAGACAGTTTCAGAAAAACAAAAAGGGAAAAACAAAGGAAGGGTAGGGCAAGAAAGTACATCAATGACCCCATTAAGAGAAGGAAGAACCTGGAGAAGTCTGGAGAAGAACAATGCATGATCTGACTTGCCCTATCAGGACTTCTGCCATTGCTACTGTCCGAGGACTGCTTGTAAGAGTCCAGGAGGTGAGTTAGCACTTTATTCAGAGTAATCCAGACCAGAATGCAAGCAGATGGGGCAGTGTGAAGTGGTGGCACTGTGAATGGGAGTGGAAGGCAATGTAATGAGACTTCCTACAAGTCGCCTGGAGGGTGTGCAGGAAGGCATGCAGGACTAAGGTAGACATCAGGTGTCTCCTTCATTTGTTCTTCCTGCTTCTGATATTGAGGGAGTGTCTCTCAAGAAACCTCAAACTCCCACATTCTAGGTACTGCAGCCAGCTAGCTCGCCTGGGATCCTTTTTCCCTGCCTCAGGAGCACTGGGCTCTAAGGCAGCCACCATATCAGTGCAGTTTCTGCATGGTTTCTGGGGATCCTCTAGTAGGCCTTTGGTCCTCATGCTTGCATGGTAAGTGCCATAGCCGCTGGGCTTTCTCTGACCCCCTCCTCCCAACCCTAAATCATGAACAACTAGTCTCCATTAACTACAATAAAAAGTAGAATAAATGTGGGAGCAAAATTAGATTGCTCACCTTGGACATGAAACGTCTGGCAGACAGAAAAATGAGTATATGCAACAAGGAACTGAGAAGTCTAGGTCAGACATATACCTGGAAGTCAGCATGATGCCGGTAGAAACTACCACTAAAAAAGGCCGATCAAGAGGCAGAGGCAAGAGGTGGAGAATCCAATGAAGGGAAGGCTCCCTTTCATACTATGAACCCACAGTGGTCCAGTTCTTTAGGTTTGTTATTCATGAATTACTGGTGTGCGTTCAGCAATCGGTCCTACAGAAATGCATACATTTGTGAAATTTGAAACCTACATAATAAGCAATTTTCTAACCATTCACTTTAAAATTCACCTAAAAGGCTTTTTACACCTTTGTATAGCTTATGAATCAATCCTTGTGCGTTTGAATGGAGTATCTGTACATACTCACTCCCACATCTGACTTACTTCTTTCTGGAATCGCTCTAATGTAAGTTTTCTCTGCATTTGGTCTTGCACCCAGGGGTCAGCTGCATATTCAGACTCTAAAAGAGAAGTCCAACAGTTTGCTGCATCTCTCTTGGTTTTTGTCAGGACAATGCGGACCATTTTTCTATCCTCTAAGATAAAAAGAAAGTAGTTACAGAGAAATTACAGAGCATCATTAAACATTGTATTTTCCAAAGGCTATTAGGTAGTATTTTTTTGTTTTTGTTTGTTTGTTTAAAGTTTATTTATTATTATACATAAGTATACTGTAACTGTCTTCAAACATGCCAGAAGAGGGCATCAGATCTCATTACGGGTGGTTGTGAGCCACCATGTGGTTTGCTGAGACTGAACTCACAACCTTCAAAAGGGCAGTCAGTCTTAACTGCTGAGCCATCTCACCAGCCCCCTATTAGGTAGTTTTGATAGACAAATGCTCTCAACACGTTTTTCTCCATCTTTCACAGCTACAAAGACAAGACTTAATATAAAGGAGAAATGATACCGTGATCCAATTTTTAAGTGTATGAACCATAACAGATTTCTCTTACCCAAAGTCCATGTTCCTTCATCAGCAATTGTAGAATCAAACAATTTCCCCTGGAAAAATCAACATAACATAATAGAATTACAGTATGTCATTAAACTTTATAAATTCTCATCATTAAGATTTGGCTCATTTCACGCTAAGACACATCTTAGGCCAAGTTCCCCTATCTGTAGGTGCTCAACTTTGAACTTTCGCCTAATCAGAGTCCAGTTTACAAATCTGACAACTATACCATGGAAGAAACACACAGGAACCACCACCACTACACAATCAGGAGAAGACACAGGGACCACCACCACTACACAATCAGGAGAAGACATACTACTCTTTATGCTAGAATGCAACATAACATATAAAATGCTTTACCAATTAATATGAACAAGACAGGGACTCCTACTAAAACTAGAAAAAAATGTTCTAATTTTTGTTTTCCTTCTTTCTTTTGTGTTTTGTTTTGCATTTTTTAAGGTGGTGGGTGTTCCCTGTGTAGCCCTGGCTGCCCAGGAACTTGCTCTATAGACCAAGAGCCTCAAACTCACAGAAATCTTGTCTCTGCCTCCTGAGTGCTAGTATTAAAGATGTGTACAGCCACCACCTGGTGAGTTTTTTTGTTTTCTTGAAGCAGAGTCTGTCAGTCCTCAAACTGTTCATCTCAACCTCTTTCAAGGTCACATATCAGATATCCTACATACCAGATATTTAATGACAGATTCATAAATGCAAAATTACAGTTATGAAGTATCAAGGACAGTTTTTATTGTTGGGGGCCACCACAACATGAGGAACTTTTTTTTTTATTATTTTGTTTTTCAAGACGGGGTTTCTCAGTATAGCCCTGGCTGTCCTGGAACTCACTTTGTAGACCAGGCTGACCTCGAACTCAGAAATCCACCTGCCTCTGCCTCTGGGATTAAAGGCGTGCGCCATCACGCCCGGCCATGAGGAACTTTATTAATGGATCAAAGCATCACGGAGCTGGCTTAGTACATCTGGCTTGCTGGCCTAATTCGCAGAGATCTACCTGCCTATGGTTCCCAAATGCTGGGATTAAAAGTGTGCGCCACAACACCTGCCTTAAAAGTGCTCTCTCTTTTAAAGTCAATGTTATTAAAGCTAGTTCGATCTCTTTTGAGAAGCTGGCATTAGAAAAGGCCAGTTTCTTAAAAAGGTTCAAATCACATATTGCAGAAATTGGTGTCCAATTAGCTGTTGACTAATTTTTCTTCTCCTGGCCAAGGTTACAAAACACAGTATCATGTCTCCGTTCACCACTACACTACATAGTCATCTTCCAACAGGCTAGGCATCTAATCTAGGTGTAGTCTAATTGTTATGTGAGTCTCAATAAATTCTTAACCAAAAACGGGGAAATGTGACCAGATTAAAAAATTGGTGAAATTAAGTAACTTCACACACTTTTTCACTATCATGAAGATCAACATGCAAGAAACTTATTATTTAGAAAACCAATCTGACATCTTTGAATCCTCATCCCATTACCCTAGCCTTGCTTGTAAGTACCTGTATTAGCCTACACATCATGAACAGAGTTCAGAATCCTTTTGTCTAGTCTCTGGGACCTCCATCGGTGCCCAGAAGACGCATATTCGTTCTTTTGACCTACTTAGCCTTCTGTCAGCAGGAACTCCGGAGGAAACAAAAGCACCCCAAACCTATTTTAGAAATAAAGTGGAGAACAAATCTTTCGAGTTCTACCCGCGCAAGATCTGCTCTGTGGGTGCAGTGCTCCGTGGAGACCCCTCGCCAGAACAATTTACCACTTCTTTCTACCAGCCAGGAACTAACCTTGCCACACCCAGCAGTCATCCCTCTGACACCGTGAATTTTAGGGCTCGGGGTGCGGGAAAGCCAGAAGAAAGAACTCGGGACAAGCCCTGGCTTGCTACCTTGAGGATCTCGCGGCCACCCACGGCCAGAGCCACGTGCCGACTCTGCAGGCCGCACTGGATGTCCTGCGCGCGAGTGCCCGGGGGCACCTGGACTTCAATGAACACCTCCTCCAGGGTCTGGTACCACTGTCCCCACGGAGTCCCGCAAGGAACCACCCCGCTGCGCTCCTCAAACGGGGCGGACATTCTGAAGGCGCCACGCAGGCACAGGGCTCCGGGAGAGCAGTACACCGGCGGGACTAGGCTCTGGGCTTGCCCTCGGCGCCTTGGGGTCACTGCACATGCGCAAGAGTCCAAACTGGCGTGTCCGAGTGTGCAAAATTCTCCCTTTCAGAGCCCATTTAAGACACTCGTGAGCCCTGGTGAAATCGACCGAAGCCTAGAGATGTTGACATCCAAAGAACACTGACGCCGGAACAAAGGAGAAAAGTGCCTGCGATCTTTAAACCTGTTGTGACGCTAAAATTCCGACGGGCCTGTGAAGTGCGCTTGCGCGAACTGTGCTACCCTGTAAAGCTGAGTAAAACCAGAAGTGATTGGACAGAGCTGTTTGAGGCGACGATCAGGAGCCTCTTATTGGCTGCTAGCTTAAACTTACAAACCTTCCGATTGGGCGGCGGTAGGAATCTCGTGCGCATGCTCTTTGGCTCATGCAGGATTGGCCAGATAGGTTTAGGTTTTCTGATTGGCTGAGGGGGAAAGTTGGGGTAAATTTGAATTCAGGCGAGCTGACAGTTTGCTGGGGCGTTTGATTGCTGTCGCACCTGGACCCAGGCGTCAGAATGTCCTTTCCTAAGGCGCCCCTGAAGAGATTCAATGACCCTTCGGGTACGTACGGGTGCGGGAACAGGGTGGGAAGGGGATGTGCCCTCGTTTCCCAGTCTTTCAAAAGCCAGATTAGGGCTGGGGCGGTGTTTGTTTTTCTCCAAATTCACGCAGTAGACACCTGGCTAGCGCAGTGTGGGATGGTAGAGACGCGGCCCTGCGTGTAATGAGGTCATCCCCGCACACAGCGAGTCTTCAAGCGTGAGATTCCAAAATATGCCATCAACACCATGGACAAACCACAGCTGGTTGAAGGGGATTAGGAGTTGGCAGGCACGACTTACTTTTCTTTTCAAAAGGAAGTTACTCTCTTTAGAATTTTCTGCATTGACATTGCATTCAGATATAAAAGCATGAAGACTGAGAAATCTGTTCAGTAAAGACAGCTGCCCACGGATTCTTTTCCACTCGCGAAACAATTCTTTGGAATTTCTTTTTTAATATTTTATTTTTTTAAGGTTGTTTTATTGACATGAGTATACTGCTACTGTTCTCAGACACACCAGAGGAGGGCCTCAGATTCCATTACAGATGGTTGTGAGCCACCATGTGGTTGCTGGGATTTGAACTCATGACCTTTGGAAGTGCAGTCAGTGCACTTACCCACTGAGCCATCTCATGAAACAATTCTTAAGTAATGTTCAGCATTTTAACAATAGAATACCAGAACTTGGTGTGTAGATGGCAGAGTAAATTGAGTGTAGATGGTGATAGCATTTAAACAGTTAGAATAAAGTAATTTTTAATGTTTTCACCTGTAAGACATTTCCAGACCTAGTGGCCTGCGCTACATAGACTGTCAGTGACTCACACCAACAACAAATTAATAGCATGTTGGAAGAAAACGAAAAATGAGACTGAAATCTACTCAATATTATGAAACTAAATTGGCAGAAATGGAGTGGGAACCCAGGCTTCCAAGGATATATGCTCTGCTCTTAAGGACTGAGGTTTATGAACAAGTAACTGGAGCCTTGGGTGTGAGGTGATAGATGCTAACTGTGCAGCTGTACTGTTGTAAGGTCTATATGTTATTCCTTTGAACAGCCAGACGAGAAAAGTACCAAAGTTGTACTCTTTACAAATGAGAACCTTGAGGGAGTTTCTGACTGTATTATGCAGCCAGCAAGTAAGTGATGGAGTGGAAGATGAAAGGCCAGTTAATATCCTCTGTAGCCTGTACTGGTTAGTAGTCTATCTGATTTCTATCCACGTTCCTCCATTCACAAGGTCAAGTGAGTGATCAGACACAGCCATCTCCATGGCCACACCATTTCCAGGGGACTCAGACAACTTAGGTTCTACAGAACAGGGTAGATGAGATGTTTTTGTTTTGAGACAAGGTCTCTTGTAGCACAGGCTAGCCTTATACTCCTGCTGCCACCTCCCAAGTACTGAAACTTAAGAGACCTGCACAAAACACATGGCTCAGCTGCTGTTTGGTTTTAAGGAGCAGTAGTTAAGGCTTACAGTGTCAAACATGATATGTCAGATATTTAATATTTAAAAGTCCATGGCAGCTTTTTCTACCTCAAGGAAACTTAAAGCATCCTGGGATAAAGGAGCGAATCTAATGGTTTTTGGTTTGGTTTTGTGTGTGTGTGTGTGTGTATGTGTTCTTCCTATGTCTACAAAGTGTCTGGCATTCCGTATTACAGTGTTTTCTGTAGCTTGTCAGACACAGGTGATTTTGAGTCCTCCTGTGGCTAATTACAAAAGCCTAGTCCATTCTCACATCCCAAACAAGATATTTTTTTCTATACTGCTCAACATAACTATGAGCTAAATACTAGAAGAATAGAAGCTACTCCAAAATTGCAAGCACTTAAGTCTAATGTAGAGATAAAGTAAATAAATCCTTATGAAAGCATAATAAGTTGTTAGGAATTATAGACAATGCGATGAGAATTTTCTAGCCTGATTTTTTTTGAGGATTCTGCAAAAGCTAGATGGCCACATTGAGATCTGGAAGGTGAATGAGAATGGGCTGAACAAAATTGAAAGTAGATTATAAATTCTATAAGAGAGCAGGCTGAAGCTGGGCATGGTGGCGCACGCCTTTAATCCCAGCACTCAGGAGGCAGAGGCAGGCGGATTTCTGAGTTCGAGGCCAGCCTGGTCTACAAAGTGAGTTCCAGGACAGCCAGGGCTACACAGAGAAACCCTGTCTCAAAAAACCAAAAAAAAAAAAAAAAAAAAAAAGAGAGAGAGAGAGCAGGCTGAGCAAGCCAAGGGAAGCAAGCCAGTGAAGACCATCCCTCCATGGCCTCTGCATCAGCTCCTGCTTCCTGACCTGCTTGAGTTCCAGTCCTGACTTCCTTTGGTGATGAATAGCAATGTGGAAGAGTAAGCTGAATAAACCCTTTCCTCCCGAACTTGTTCCTTGGTCATGATGTTTATGCAGGAATAGAAACCCTGACTAAACTAAATTGGTAACAACATAGTGAAGTATTCCTGTGACAGCCTGACCATGTTTTCTGGAGGACTGTGGAAGGAATTTGGAACTTTGGGCTAGAAGAACCATTGGGATGTTAAGAGCTCTGTGGGATGTTGTGTAGGAGCTTGGAAGATAATGTTGAGAACAGCACAGAAGATAGAGGCCTGGCTTGTGAAATTTCAGAGGGAAGATTAAAGACTCTTATCGGGGCTGTTGCTGTATTGATTGTGATGGTTCTGTGGTTTTGGTTAGCTGGGGCTGAAGAATCAGCTGTGATTAACAAGATACCAGAACTACTAAATCGAAACTTTTGCATTACTGGGACTATTGGTGCTGGTTAGCTGGAGCTAAGAGATTAGCAGTGATTAAGAAGGAACCAGCACCAATTGAGGTAAAATCTTCTAGGAAGTGTTTTCTGAGAGGACAGAGACTGTGTTCCAGAGATAACCAAGGTTGTACCTTGTGTTGTGGCTGGACTTGGTAATGTGTAAGAGTCACCTACATGGTACTGGTTTTGAAGGCATGAAGGGATCATGCTGAGGCTTTGCACTGTGAGAGGCCATGGAACGTCATTGGTGAAGGTGCAGTCTCAGTTGCAATTAATGGCCCAGGACTGAAATGGTCATGCAAAGTAGTTGAGGCTTGGCACCATGAAGAGAGGCTATTGGTGAAGCCTAGTTACATACAGCAAGACAGCAGTGTTTTGGAGATGACAGTACCATGAGATGACCACCAAGAACAGCAGCAGCAGTGGAGTACAGGCATCTGGAGCCTAGAAGACTAGGTATGTGCTACATAGGGCATGGCTGGAGAAGTGACCCAAGCCCTTGGAGGAGCCCAGAAGATCATGAGTTGGATCCCAGACATTTGATGGTTGTAGTTTGATTTTGCTTTTGATTGTGACTGTGTCCTGATATTTTTCCCTCCTGAAGGAAGAAAGTATTTTAGTGGAGCCCACAGTTAACAGACTTTTAATTTTAAAAGATATTGGACATTTTAAAGGGATTGAACCTTTAATATGTAAAGACTGTGACTTTTCATGTTATTTAGATCTTGGGGATTAATAAGAAAATAAGGGTTGAGGTTTAATAGTGATGTGTTTGTGTGCCAAGTTGACAAGGGGTCAGTTGTACTGGCTGGTTTTGTGTGTCAAATTGACACAGGCTCGAGTTATCACAGAGAAACGAGCTTCCGGTGAGGAAATGCCTCCATGAGATCCAGCTGTAAGGCATTTTCTCAACTAGTGATCAAGGGGGAAAGGCCCCTTGTGGGTGGGACCATCCCTGGGCTGGTAGTCTTGGGTTCTATAAGAGAGCAGGCTGAGCAAGCCAGGGGAAGCAAGCCAGTAAAGAACATCCCTCCATGGCCTCTGCATCAGCTCCTGCATCCTGACCTGCTTGAGTTCCAGTCCTGACTTCCTTTGGTAATGAACAGCAATGTGGAACCCTATCCTTCCCAACTTTTTTTCTTGGTCATGATGTTTGAGCAGACTAAAACAGCTGTCTAGACAATACAAAAGTCTGGACGTTTGAAGGTTTTATTTGATGTAATAAAAACCATATATAGCCCATTGCTGTATGATTTGATTATTTTGAATGAGGAAACTTCTATGTCTAAGAGACTCAAACACATGTGAGACTCATATGTGGACACCAAAGAGATGAAATGGACACATTTAAACGTCCCTTCCAACACAATTGTCTACAGTCCTTAGCTGCAGCTATGTTGTCACTTGGCAGATTTTCAATGCTCAAGGCTAGGTCTACATACATAAGAGAGCCATGAACTTTCTTTATAGAAGGCCCATAGTTTCTTTTACTTGCTATATAAACATTTAGCAAAATATGAGGTCCAAAACTGTATTCCTCCCATCTGCCGCTGTCCTTATATGGAAGACAGTTTGTCTCTGACACAACCTGGCTTTTTACCACACTTATGGATACTACTGTTCTCCATTCTGAATGTAGAAAGCAGGCTTCTTATTTGCTCTCTGCTTCTAAGAGATACTTCTGTGGAAAAGCTTGAGACGTACTGATTTTGATATGGCAAGCAGCCAGGAACAAAAGGAAGCATTTGAAGCATGTTGAATGCTAGTATCCTGTACTTATCAGCTAGCCGTACCTTCGAAGGGACAACGTGCTAGATAAAGGAAAGTGCAGTGAAGCTGGGCATCAGGCTACCTGTGATCTAAACGCCCTGGGAGCCAGAGGGAGGGGTCGTGGAGGCAAGGCAAGCCTAGCGTGTACAGTGGGCTCTGGATGAGTTTATGGTGGATTTCTGTGAAGAGAGATCAAGACCAAGGAAGAAAGAATATTAAGTAAAGCATCATATCAGTAGATCTTGGGAAATAAAAGTTTTCTGGAGCAACTTATATTGAATCATCAACAGTGACTGAAAAGAAACTCAAGAGTGGGGCAGAGTAGAAGGCGTTATTTGGTTTGTAGGTTAAGTTTATTCTCAAGGGAAAACAAGGCAGGGACCGAATGAAGCACAGATGGAGAGATGGGTCCGCAGTTAAAGAGCACTGACTGCTCTTCTGAAGGTCCTGAGTTCAAGTCCCAGCAACCACATGGTGGCTCCCAACCATCCATAACGAGATCTGGTGCGCTCTTCTGGAGTGTCTGAAGACAGCTACAGTGTACTTACACTTATTACAATAATAAATAAATCTAAAAAAAAAATAAGTAATATTAAGTGAAACATTGCTGTTTTGTTTTTCCTGTAGGTTGTGCTCCATCTCCGGGTGCTTATGATGTTAAAACTTCAGAAGCAACTAAAGGACCAGTGTCTTTTCAGAAATCACAAAGATTTAAAAACCAAAGAGGTAATGTGTCCTTAAACAAACAATGGTTAACAGACCTTAGAAGCTGACATGAGCAATACTGTTGAAACTTTAAAATGCTTTTGCACTTGTAGAGTTTCGTGGTCAGAAATGTATCTTAATATCCTTATTAGGGATGTTTATGAAAGAACAGGGTACGTAGTGCTATTTTCAGTTAGACTGTAGGTAACGAGAGACGTCGAGCAAGATGTTTCCAGGTCCTTTTCCTTTTAATACTTTGCTTGTCTTTTCTATCAGAATGTTGGCACTGTCAAGAAGGGGTTGGAGAGCAAGCCCAGCAGTTTTAAGAACCCATACTGCTCTTGCAGAAGACCTGAGTTAGGTTAAGGGTACTGAAGTACACATAACCCACCCTCCCCACCCCACACGCAAACAAGTGTAGTTATTTTAAAAAATAAGTTGTTCTTTTGAAAATAAAGAATATGTGGAAGGTTTTAGGTCTATAACAAATAATTGTGCAAGGAATTATGTGAATCATACAATCCAATCATACAATGGAAAGTCTACCATATACTTCAATTGCTGTCTGCAGTGAGAAGTTTGGAAATTTTATTATATTTTCTTAAAACATGTAAACATCAACGGTGGTTAATATTTTTTGTTTTTCGTTTTTCAGAATCTCAACAAAATCTTAACATTGACAAAGATACAACCTTGCTTGCTTCGGCTAAAAAAACAAAGAAGTCGGTGTCAAAGGTGAGAAACATCTGTAAGAAAATTAATATATTCTTTATGTCACTGACTCTATACCTACAAGATGCGGTGTCTGATTAAAATAGCTAAGTGTGGGGCCGGGCGTGGTGGCGCACGCCTTTAATCCCAGCACTTGGGAGGCAGAGGCAGGCGGATTTCTGAGTTTGAGGCCAGCCTGGTCTACAAAGTGAGTTCCAGGACAGCCAGGGCTATACAGAGAAACCCTGTCTGGAAAAAAAAACAGAAATAAAAAAAAAATAGCTAAGTGTGTAAATCAAATGTGTAAGTTAGTTGGGGCTTGAGAGTTAGCTCACTCAATAGGAACACTCGTTACTCCTCAAAAGGCCTGGCTTCAGGTCCCAGGATCTGGAACTGTAGTTAAAAATCTATCATTAATAAAAAGAATAAAATATAGTTAATGAAATAAGTATCATTAGACTCTGGCAGGTTTTTCATCCTGCCTAGGTTACTAGGGAATCTATTTGAAGGTGCTCCTGGTTGACAACTACAAAGACATTTCTTTATAGAGAAGGTCACCTTGTAAGCCTCTGCAAACATGTCCTGCTCTGCATCGTTATCACCATCGTAGTTGTGTGTGTTTGTTTTATTGTTAGCTTGTCTGATTTTTTTGGTGGGAAAGGATAAGTGTGAGTGAGAGAAAAATTGAAATATCAGTGACTCACACGGTTGAACGGTAGATTAAGTTCTTCATAACAGAACTTGTGATGGTTATGTGAGCCTTTGATGGAGCACTTGAGTAGCAGAGTCGGGAGGACTTGGCTTTGCAGACTTCACGCCCAGACTTGACTACATAGAGACCTCAAGACTAGTCTGGGTTACGGAAGACCCTTTCTCAGAAAGTTTGGAAAGGAAAAGAATGAAACAACTCCTATGGGCTGTGCAGTGTTGTTTATCCAAGACCCCTACTGTTCTTCATTAGTTCCTAAGAATGCCACTTTGTTAGGCATTGTGGAGATTAACAGATAATGTACTGTTGATGGATTTGGCAGTTACGAAGGTCTCTTACTCTGTCTTAGAGAGGTATGCCATCCACTGTGGAAGTGTCTAACATGAATGGCTACAGAGTACTGTGGTTGGTGCTGACTGATTGTTATGCGACTTGATGAAATCTAGAGTCATCTAAGAGGAGGCAACCTCCATAAAATTGACCTTAGGAAGCTATAGGGCATTCTCTTAATTGGTGATTTATAAGAAAGCAGGCTAAGTAAGCCGTGAGGAACAAGCCAGTAAGCAGCACCCTTCCATCAGGTCCCGCCTCCAAGTTCCTACCTTGTTTGAGTACCTGCCCTGATTTTCTTCAATGATGGACTGATAGCAGGGAAAATAAACCCATTCCTCCCCAGATTGCTTCTGGTCATGGCATTTCCTCACACCAAAAGTAACCCTAAGATAGTGTGTGAGCATATGCACGTGCATGCATGCAGTGCCCATGAAGGCCAGAAGACAGTGGCCGGTACCATGGAGCTGGAGTGACAGGTAGTCATGAGCCAGCCAACATAGGTGCTAAGAACCAAACTGGGGTCCTCTAGAAAAGCACTACGTATTTTTAACTGCTGAGCCATCTCTCCTGTCCTAGGAACGTAAGTTTTAGGTTCTCCCACCTTTTTTGTATGTGGTACTGGCAACTGATTCACCACTAGAAGCAATCCTGAATTTAGAAAATTTCTAATTTTTTTTTTTTTTTAGAAAAACAGATAACTGTATTTTTTTATAAAATGTACATAAATATGTGTGACAGAATGTTTGGATTTAAACCAGGAAGTGGTGGTGCATGCCTTTAATCCCAGCACTTGGGAGGCAGAGGCAGGTGGATCCCTGAGTTCAAGGCCAGCCTGGTCTACAGAGTGAGTTCCAGAAAAGCTGGGGCTACACAGAATAAATCTGGCTTGAATCCCCACTCCCC
This sequence comes from Mus caroli, assembly GCF_978045245.1. Classification (NCBI taxonomy): domain Eukaryota; kingdom Metazoa; phylum Chordata; class Mammalia; order Rodentia; family Muridae; genus Mus; species Mus caroli. Next base: position 82,564,568 of record NW_028227268.1, read on the forward strand.
CCCCAAAAATATACATTTAATTTGATAAGACAACTCTCCTAAGTTTATACTAATATCATTAGAAATTTTGAAGTATGTATTTGGCTTATGTTATATTTTTTTTTTTGTTTTTGGTTTTTTTTTTTTTTTGGTTTTTTTTGAAACAGGGTTTCTCTGTATAGCCCTGGCTGTCCTGGTACTCACTTCGTAGACCAGGCTGACACGAAGATGGGTGTGTTAATGTGCAGTTTTAATCCCATCCCTTGAAAGTTGGATTGAGACTTCATGGTTAGTGTGTAGTACATAGTAAGATGTCTCAAAAGACTAAAAATTAGGGGCTAGAGAAATGGCTGCGCAGCTGCTCTCTCAGGGGACCTAGGTTCAGTTTCCAGCATTCCCTTGGCAGTTCACCACAGTTAGAAGTGCAGTCCAGAGGATTCAGTGTCCCTTTCTGGCCTTTGCAGGCACCAGGCACGCACCAGACGCTTATATGACACTCCATAGTCATATAAGCTCACAAGACACACATACATGGGAATTCTTTTTTAATTTGGAAGAGGACCAAAAATAAATAATTAAATATCAGATTGAGCTTTGATGTTTTTGGCATGTAAATTCATAGTTGTTCTTTGACTTTTAAACAGAAGGAGTCTCAGAAGAATGATAAAGATGTGAAGAGATTAGAAAAAGAGGTAAGCCATACTTTCAACTTACAGAAAAATAAATGCTATATAACGAAAAGCAAATTATATAGCCTTGGAGGCTAAGATTCTGGCAATTTTCTATCAGAACCTTTAGGAAATGGTTCCTTGGCGTAGGCACTGGTCTCTCTTTACTTCAATATCGCTGGTCTTTTCTGAGGCTCCGTGGCAGTGAAGCTGGTGTTTGATGCTCACACATACAGTGATGGCTTAGTGACATTGCTGATTGCACTGCTGCGATTACGACTAATTATTTGCATCAGAGTTTAGGTTGGCAAGCTTTTACCCAGACTTTTTTTTTTCATGAATGTGTGGTATGCATACTTGTATGTACACATATTCACATGTGCGTGGATGTGGGAGCCAGTGTCTTCATAGGTTGTTCTTCATCTTCAAATATTGAGGTAGAATTTTTCAGCATCTTAGCTCGTCATTTCAGCTCGCCTACCCAGCCAGCTGGCTCCAGAGATGTTTCCATCCAAAGCAGTGGGATTAGAAGTGTGCCACAGCACCTTAGTGGCATTTACATGGGCCCCGGAGCTCTAAACTCCCACTGTCAGGTTTCAGCAGCAAGCCCTTGTTTACTATTGACAAATGTTAGCTTCTTTGTTTTGCTGCTGTTTAACTAGTAGGAACAATGAAACTGATGCCTATTAAATTCTACTGAGGCCTGCTTTCTCAAAATATTTAGCACTTCAAACTATAGTTTGTGTCATTAGGACTGGTGAAAATGAGAACTGTTATAAGTTTTAAGTGACTAAATAGAGCTAGCTTACACTTGTACATTTATGGCAATTAAAAGTCATTGTATTTTGTTGGTGGTATTTGTGTGTGACAGTGTGTATGTATCTCTGTGTCTGTGACTATGACTGTGTCTGTGTGTGACTGTGTATATATCTCTGTGACTATGACTGTGTCTGTGTGTGACAGTGTGTATGTATCACTGTGTATGTGACTATGACTGTGTCTGTGTGTGACAGTGTGTATGTATCACTGTGTCTGTGACTATGACTGTGTCTGTGTGTGACTGTGTATGTATCTCTGTGACTATGACTGTGTCTGTGTGTGACAGTGTGTATGTATCACTGTGTATGTGACTGACTGTGTCTGTGTGTGACAGTGTGTATGTATCTCTGTGTCTGTGACTATGACTGTCTGTGTGTGACAGTGTGTATGTATCTCTGTGTCTGTGACTGTGTCTGTGTGTGACAGTGTGTATGTATCACTGTGTATGTGACTATGACTGTGTCTGTGTGTGACAGTGTGTATGTATCTCTGTGTCTGTGACTATGACTGTGTCTGTGTGTGACAGTGTGTATGTATCACTGTGTATGTGACTATGACTGTGTCTGTGTGTGACAGTGTGTATGTATCATTGTGTCTGTGACTATGACTGTGTCTGTGTGTGACTGTGTATGTATCTCTGTGACTATGACTGTGTCTGTGTGTGACAGTGTGTATGTATCACTGTGTATGTGACTATGACTGTGTCTGTGTGTGACAGTGTGTATATATCACTGTGTATGTGACTATGACTGTGTCTGTGTGTGACAGTGTGTATGTATCACTGTGTCTGTGACTATGACTGTGTCTGTGTGTGACTGTGTATGTATCTCTGTGACTATGACTGTGTCTGTGTGTGACAGTGTGTATGTATCACTGTGTATGTGACTGACTGTGTCTGTGTGTGACAGTGTGTATGTATCTCTGTGTCTGACTATGACTGTCTGTGTGTGACAGTGTGTATGTATCTCTGTGTCTGTGACTGTGTCTGTGTGTGACAGTGTGTATATATCTCTGTGTCTGTGACTGTGTCTGTGTGTGACAGTGTGTATGTATCACTGTGTATGTGACTATGACTGTGTCTGTGTGTGACAGTGTGTATGTATCACTGTGTCTGTGACTATGACTGTGTCTGTGTGTGACAGTGTATATGTATCACTGTGTATGTGACTATGACTGTGTCTGTGTGTATGTTTGAGACAGGTTCTCAGTATGTAGCTCCAAATGGCCAGGTGGACCAGCCTGGCCTGAAAAATCACAGACATCCACCTGCTTCTGCCTCTCAAATGCTAATCCTGCATTTATAAGGCATATCTTTAAGATGTGTCATAAGGGAAATAAATCAAGTAGCAAGTAAAATAAGAATATCTAAACACCATATCAAAATGTAGGTTTGCTAGTTTTGAGACCTCTGGTACCACTGGGATCAATCAAGTGTTTATTTTCTCATTTTTTTCCAGATTCGTGTTCTTTTGCAAGAGCGAGGGACTCAGGACAAACGGATCCAGGACATGGAATCTGAATTGGAGAAGACAGAAGCAAAGCTAAATGCAGCAGTCAGAGAGAAAACATCTCTCTCGGCGAGTAATGCTTCACTGGAAAAACGGCTTACTGAAGTAACCAGAGCAAACGAGCTACTAAAGTCTAAGGTACTCGAGCTTCATGAGAAGGTCAGAATTGAATGGCTGATACGCACCCTCACGTTCAGGTTGTTTGGCAGGTTAAGCTGTGACGCTTACCAGTGCAGCTGAGGCTGTTCATTCACTTACACTGTAAGTAGAGGAGTACGCTGTGCCTGATCGCACAAACCAGAGAGACAGTTTGCGAAGCTGAGTACTGGTCTATTTCAAGGAAGCTGTAACGGTTCTGAACAGAATGCAGTAGATAATGGCAAGCCATTAGTCTGGCTGTGACTGATAAATTAACTACTTCTGTAGGCGAGTCTTGCCTTTTTAATTAAAGGGGGCTTGGCATGGGTTAAACAAAAGGCAGCTATTTGTTTCCATGCCTGATAGTTTTTCACCCCTGCCACACCCCAGTAAATATGACCATCAGGGTATTACACAATTTACATTTTGAAGTCTCTTTTTAAAAAGTCCTCCCCTGAAAAAGACATAGTGTCAAATATGAGTAATGCTGCACTCAGGAGCTGAGGCAGAAGGGTTTTAGGCCAGCCTACACTATATGGCAACATGTCTCAAAAAAAACCTAAGCTTACTCTTCTAAAGGTTTGGGGGGAATGCAGTTGGAAATAATTAGTGGAGTGAGTGTGCTCAATACATAAATTGTGTTTATATGAAGCAATGGTAGAAAGAGAAGGAAGAGACAAGTCAGGCTTTGGTTGAATTCATCATTTATTCAGGGCCTGTGATAGGCTTGATGTCGGGAGTACTTGCTCAGTATGCAGACAGTAAAAGGTATATTAGAGCCCAAGGTGCATTCTGACCTAGAAGGCCCTGACTTGGCATCACATCCTGCATACTGTAGATGTCCCAGGTAGCTGAGACCAGTCTAGCAAAACCTAGTTCCACAAGTCTTTGTGAGAGACCTTACAAAGGCCTTTCTAGCATATAGCCGTAAGTGACCGCTTAGACTGTTTAAAAATAAGCCAGAAAAGCAAAAAAGAAAGGAGCGGACAGGCAGTGCTGGCGCCCAGTCAGTGCTTGCTGTGCTCCAGGCTTTTCTCTCTGCCACACTGTGAGTAGTTCCAGTGACAGGCACAGTAGTCAGTCATTTGTCTGCTCGTTTGTTCGAGACAGGGTTTCTCTGTAGCTCTGCCTGTCCTAGACCTTACTCTGTAAACCAAACTGGCCTCGACCTCAGAGATCCACCTGACTCTGCCTCCTGCAAACTGGGACTAAAGGGGAGCACAAGCACCGCCCAGCTCCCTTAATCGGTATTTAAGTAATTCTTTTTCTTTGGGTTGTTTTTGGTTTTTTTTTGGTTTTTTGTTTTTGTTTTTGTTTTTTGAAACAATGTCCTATGAAGTCCAAGCTGACCTTGAGCTCTTGACCAGCCTTGCCTCTATCTCTCAAGCACTGAGATTACAAGTATCTGATACCACACCTAACCTTAAATAATTATATTTATGATGTGGCAGAATATATATCTGAGTTCTTATGTTTATTGTAGTTTTCTGAAGATGGTCACCAAAAGAATATGAGAGCTCTAAGCCTGGAATTGATGAAACTCAGAAATAAGAGAGAGACAAAGATGAGGGTGAGTGCTTGCTTTAGTGTGTATCCTGTCAGTTGACTCTGGGGCCCTAAGAATGTCTCATTTCCTAAAATAGTTCTCTGTGTTGTGCAGAGTATGATGGTCAAACAGGAAGGCATGGAGCTGAAGCTGCAGGCCACTCAGAAGGACCTCACGGAGTCTAAGGGAAAAATAGTCCAGCTGGAGGGAAAGCTGTAAGTGGCACAAAGGAAAAGATTTCTGACTGTGACAATGGCTTAATCTTTTTCCTACATTTAACTCTTCTCTCAAACTGTACAGATTAACAGGGTTCTTTCTCATGATTCAATGTACATACATATTTTTAATGAGGAAATCAAATATATGAATCTCCTCCTTTCGTTATACTGAAAACAGCCCAGCTTTCTGAGTTACACAGTCTGTCCTCACCTTACTGTAGCCCACCGACTTCCTGCTCCTGTCTGTATTAGAACTCATTGACGTACCGTGCCCAGGACCAGGCATTCCCAGCCATTCCCAGCCATTCCCAGCCATTCCCAGCCATTCCCAGCCATCCCCATGCTGACCTTCCCCTGCTTTCCCAGCTTCAGTAACAGTTCTCTAGGATAATGAATTTTTTATTTTCACAGTTTTGTGCGATGGTATGGTATTTGTCTTTCTGTGCCTCCCTTATTTCATTTGACATAATGAACTCTAGTTCCATCCATGATGTTACAAAGTGCACTCTTTTTATATATGCTTAAATGCCATTCCATTCTGTATCATTGATACATTTCCTTCTCTACTCATCTCTTGAATAGATGTCCATGACTTCTATTACATGGCTCTCTTGTATAGTGCTGAGATTGAGCATGAGACGAGCCACACTTCTGTATAGTGATTTTGTTTTCTTTGCCTGTATACCCACACACATGTGCAATTGTTGATCTTATGGTACTTTATATTTATTTATTTATTTATTTAGGTTTTTTGAGACAGGGTTTCTCTGTGTAGCCCTGGCTGTCCTGGCACTCACTTTGTAGACCAGGCTGGCCTCGAACTCAGAAATCCGCCTGCCTCTGCCTCTGCTGGGATTAAAGGTGTGCGCCACCACGCCCGGCGGTACTTTATTTTTAATAAAAGAAAAATCTACATTCTGTTTTCCATAACTATGTCAAATGGCTTTCCTATCACCAGTATACAAAGGTTCCTTTTCTTCCGCATGCTTATCAGCACTTGTTAACTTCAGCCCTTTTACTTCTCTGTATGTGTGTGAGTATTTTTGGTTTTTTCGAGACAGGGTTTCTCTGTGTAGCCCTGGCTGTCCTGGCACTCACTTTGTAGACCAGGCTGGCCTCGAACTCAGAAATCCGCCTGCCTCTGCCTCCCGAGTGCTGGGATTAAAGGCGTGCGCCACCACGCCCGGCGTGTGTGAGTATTTTGCCTGTGTGCGTGCTGGTGCCCGTGGGGGTCAGAAGAGAACATTGGATCCCCTGGAACTGTAGGAATAGATAGTTGTGATCCCCATGTGATGCTAAGAATTGAGATCCTCTGTAAGAGCAATGAGAACTCTTAGCTGCTAAGCAATCTCTTCAGACTCCAAAATCAATCTACACACACACACATACAGACCTTTTTTGGTACAGTGATGGAAAGGGGGTTGCCTGCAAGTGTATCTGTGTATCTGTGCAGCACTTGTGGACAGTTTCCACAGAATCCAGAAAGCAAGTTCTGTGCTGGAACTACAGCTGTTGTTAGCCATCATGTGCTGCTAGGAACTGAACCTGGATCATCAGGAACAGCAGCATGTGCTCCTGGCCACTGAGCTATCCCTGTGACCCTAGTCCTTTTATAATCAAAGTACATTTTTAACTGAAATAGAATTATATTATTTCCTCTCTTCAGCCCCTCCCAGGTGCCCTCCTTCTAACCCTTCCTATGGACCCCCACTTTGAGGTTGATAGTCTTTTTCTTTTATTATTAGTGTTACCCATGCACATGCTGTGTATGTGTGTGAGAGAGACAGTGAGAGAGCGTACACGTTATTTAATGACCATTGGTGAATTAATATTTTATTTTATTTTTTATTTGCATTTTCCTAGTAATTAATGATATTAAGCTTTTTTGTAATTTCTGAGAATATGTCTATTTATATCTGTTGCCCATTTTTTAATTGAGTTGAGGTTTTTTGTTGTTGTTTTGGATTTTTTTACTGCTAAATTTTGAAAGTTCCTTACTTTGATGTGAAGAGACACTATGACCACCTCAACTCTTATAAAGAAAAACATTTAATTGGGGCTGGCTTACAGCTTCAGAGGTTTAGTCTGTCATCGTGACGGGAAGCATGGCAGTGTGCGGGCCTACGTGGTGCTGGAGAAGGAACTGAGAGTTCTACATCTTGATCCACAGGTAGCAAAAGGAGACTGTGCCACTCTAGGCCTAACTTGAGCTTATAAAGCCTCAAATCCCACCTCCACAGTGACACACTTCTTCCAACAAGGCCACCCCTAATAATGCCACTCCCTGTGGGCCAAGTATTCCAACACACAAGTCTCTGGGGGCCATTACTATTCAAACCTCCACCATATCAAAACTATTAGAGATACACTTTATAAATATTTTCCCCAGTTCTATTAGTGGTCTCATCATCTAGTCACTTCTTTTGCTGTCTAGAATGTTGATGTAGTTACAATCATCTGTTTTTGCTTTTTCTGTCTGCTTAGAGGATTTACACACACACACACACACACACACACACACACACACACGTGCGCGCATGTGTCCAGGTCCTGAAGCATTACCCCTGAGTGTGTGCTGGCAGTATGATTGTTAAGTGTTCAGTACATAGTTCATTTTGAGTTGACTTTGGAAGCTGATGGGTGAAAGAGACCTCCTGTCATTTTCCTGCATGAGGACTCAGTGTTACTGGCCCAGTCTGAGGAGTCTCCTGTCACCAGTGCTTGTGCTATGGCGTGTTTGTTGCTTCCTTTGGCTCTACAATGTTAATATATCCAGTTGTCTTTTTTCACACTAACACAGTGCTCTCACTTCAGTAGCTTTGTAGTATATTAAATCATATAGTTGAGTCACTCTTGCATTGCTTTTTTTGCTCAAGATGTCTTTTGCTTATATGGTTTTTCATTATTTCGTATTTTCTTTAAAATTATAGATTTTTTTCTTGCTTTGTGAAGAATGTCCTTGATGTCTAGTTAGAGGTCACATTGAATTTATAAGCTACTTTGATAATTTTACCATCTATAACTTTTATTGTTTTTTTTTTTTAAGATTTATTTATTATTATATATAAGTACAGTGTAGCTGACTTCAGACGCACCAGCAGAGGGCATCAGATCTCATTATGGGTGGTTGTGAACCACCATGTGGTTGCTGGGACTTGAACTCATGACCTTCGGAAGAGCAAGTCAGTGCTCTTACCCACTGAGCCATCTTGCCAGCCCACTTTTATTGTTTTTTAACAAAATCTCAATCATTTGATTTTTACCAGTAAGGACTCAGGAGCCAGAAGCTAGGGTGAAAGTTTGATAGCTCAGAGAGACAGAGAAAGCACCCATCACCCCACTTATCTTCTTCCTCAGCCGATGTCCCAAAAAGGAAGTTCTCCTCTACACCATCACAAAACTCCCTTCAAACGGAATGTCCCTCCCTTCTATTTCCTGTGTGTGTGTGTCTATCCATCCTCCTGACTTCCTCTTACTCTCTATGGTTTTTCCTGTGTTCACTCCCTGTCAACCTTGTTGCTTGCCCTTAACCTATGGTTGACTTTATTTAATCCTATTTACAGTAAGCAGAAAGCCTCAGATTAAAGGTGTGTGTTAGGGCTGAGTCATGCCTAAACTAAAAACAAGTTTTTCTAGTAAAGGGTTCACAGTGTGATCAAATATCCTGCAACACTTGATCATTTTTATTGTAGAAAATGGATCCCCTCTGTTGTGGTTTGAATGGCACATGCCCCATACACGATCCTGTTTTGAACCTGTTCCTAGTTGGTCGTGTTGGCAGGCTGTGGGACCTTGAGGAGGTTGTGGGCACAGCTAGAGGAAGTAGGCCTGTGAGGATAGGTCCTTGGAAACTTTAAAACAAAACAAAAAATTGCAAGGGATCAACGAAAAGAGCCAGATATAATGCTGCACCATGTCTGAGGTGAAGGCAGGAACATCAGGGGGTCACCGTGATTCTGGCTACCAAGGAAGCTAGCTTTGTCTAGGCTCTGTTTTGTTCATTTCGGCTCTGACTTTTACACTTCCTTTTTTTTTTTTTTTTTGTTCATTAGGTATTTTCCTCATTTACATTTCCAATGATATCCCAAAAGTCCCCCATACCCTCCCCCCCCCCATTGCCCTACCTGCCCCTCACTCCCACTTTTTGGCCCTGGCATTCCCCTGTACTGGGGCATATAAAGTTTGCATGACCAATGGGCCTCTCTTTTCAGTGCTGGCCGACTAGGCCATCTTCTGATACATATGCAGCTAGAGACAAGACCTCCAGGGGTACTGGTTAGTTCATAATGTTGTTCCACCTATAGGGTTGCAGACCCCTTTAGCTCCTTGGGTAGTTTCTCTAGCTCCTCCATTGGAGGCTCTGTGATCCATCCAATAGCTGACTGTGAGCATCCACTTCTGTGTTTGCTAGGCCCTGGCATAGTCTTACAAGAGACAGCTATATCAGGGTCCTTTCAGCAAAATCTTGCTAGTGTATGCAATGATGTCAGTGTTTGGAGGCTGATTATGGGATGGATTCCTGGATATGGCAGTCTCTAGATGGTCCATCCTTTCGTCACAGCTCCAAACTTTGTCTCTGTAACTCCTTCTATGGGTGTTTTGTTCCCAATTCTAAGAAGGGGCAAAGTGTCCACACTTTGGTCTTCCTTCGTTCTTCTTGAGTTTCATATGTTTTGCAAATTGTATCTTATATCTTGGGTATTCTAAGTTTCTGGGCTAATATCCACTTATCAGTGACTACATATCATTTGAGTTCTTTTGTGATTGAGTTACCTCACTCAGGATGATGCCCTCCAGGTCCAACCATTTGCCTAGGAATTTCATAAATTCATTCTTTTTAATAGCTGAGTAGTACTCCATTATGTAAATGTACCACATTTTTTGTATCCATTCCTCTGTTGAGGGGCATCTGGGTTCTTTCCAGCTTCTGACTATTATAAATAAGGCTGCTATGAACATAGTGGAGCATGTGTCTTTCTTACCAGTTGGAACATCTTCTGGATATATGCCCAGGAGAGGTATTGCTGGATCCTCCGGTAGTACTATGTCCAATTTTCTGAGGAACCACCAGACTGATTTTCAGAGTGGTTGTACAAGCTTGCAATCTCACCAACAGTGGAGGAGTGTTCTTCTTTCTCCACATCCTGGCCAGCATCTGCTGTCACCTGAATTTTTGATCTTAGCCATTCAGACTGGTGTGAGATGGAATCTCAGGGTTGTTTTGATTTGCATTTTCCTGATGATTAAGGATGCTGAACATTTTTTCAGGTGCTTCTCAGCCATTCCGTATTCCTCAGGTGAGAATTCTTTGTTTAGCTCTGAGCCCCATTTTTTAATGGGGTTATTTGATTTTCTGGAGTCCACCTTCTTGAGTTCTTTATATATATTGGATATTAGTCCCCTGTCTGATTTAGGATAGGTAAAGATCCTTTCCCAATCTGTTGGTGGCCTTTTTGTCTTATTGACGGTGTCTTTTGCCTTATAGATGCTTTGCAGTTTATGAGGTCCCGTTTGTCAATTCTCGATCTTACAGCACAAGCCATTGCTGTTCTATTCAGGAATTTTTCCCCTGTGCCCATATCTTCGAGGCTTTTCCCCTATACTTCCTTTTATTAAGACTGCAGCAAACTTGCTGGGCGTGGTGGCGCAAGTCTTTAATCCCAGCACTTGGGAGGTAGAGGCAGGTCGATTTCTGAGTTCGAGTCCAGCCTGGTCTACAGAGTGAGTTCCAAGGACAGCCAGGGCTACACAGAGAAACCCTCTCTCGGAAAACCAAAAACCAAAATCCAAAAAAAAAAAAAAAAAGACTGCAGCAAGTTGTTAACCCCTTTGTGTTTGCTTTCCTCTGAAAGCTAGAGTTACTAAGACTTTCCTCAATACTTTGGTCAGTCCTTCCGTTAACCCCTTAAGTGTAGGTTAAAACCTAATCATTCTCAAACGCAGGAGTGTGTTACCTTTATGGCTTTCATGCCTCGGCAATTAAGAACAGGGAAGGTCTTAAGATCGTTCTTCTAACATCATTACATTGATATAGCTGTCTAAAACTATCTCAACTGAAACCTTGGGACAGGAAGGTACGATTAATGTCCAGTCATTACTGACTGTTAAAAATTACTGAGCTATAAGTTCCATATGGCATAATACAATGTAGTGATCGTATGTTTGTAGTTCAATGACATCCTAGTCATATGTAGTTGTGAAAACTGAAAACATTTTCACCCCTGGGAATGCTGCCTCTGTAGCCTTGTAATGTTCCCCATCCCCACAGTTCTCTGTCTTTTAAACTTGCTATAGGAAAAGGTTATCACTATTCAGGGTACAAGATTTGTTCATCAAAATTCATATATACTATCATGTATACTATAATTTTTTTTCATTTTCATTTCATTGCTTAGCTTAAATTCACTATATGAGTATTTCTCTATAAATTAACTATATAAGTATTACTTGAGCTGGTTTTGGTCTTTTGACTACTGAATATGACAGCTATGAACATGCTGTATGTCTTTGTGAATATGCCTCTTTTATACCTCTTTAGTAAGCATATAGGAGTGGGAGTCTCAAACCAGAATCATGCAAATTGGACATAAGGGCTGGGAGATAAATCACTGAACACAGTACCTGCTGAAAAAACCAGGGGGCCTGAGTTTAGATCCCCAGTTCACACATAGAGTACTGGGCTCAGGGGGATCTGTCTATATCTTCAACCCTGGTGAGCAGAGACAGGTAGATATTAGGGGTCTACTGGACAGCAAGTGAAGACCAAAACAATGAGCTCTACATTGAGAGAGACCCTGTCTCTGAAAATAAAGTCAAGTGCAACAGAAGAGGCACCTCATGTTGGCTTCTGGCCTCCGTAAGCACACACATGCTTGTGTCTACCTGCATACATAAACATATCACACACAGCACTTACACATATACACCACCTGCACACAGAGCTGTGCTGCTTTATAACTCTGCAGCAAAGAATGGTCTTCAGAGTTGTTCTGCAGTCATGCTGTTTGATATTGCTGGTCTCTTCCCCCTTTCTAATGGTATAAAATGCTGATTTGTCATTTGTCTTTGTTCTTCCTGTTTGAAACAAGGTCCTGGGTCTCAAGTAGCCCAGGAAGTCTTCATAGTCTCGATCCTCCTGCTTCAGCCTCCCACATTGCTAGGATTTACAGACCTGAACCATACAACCTGGCAATAATTTATTACTTTAATTTCTTGTATGTGTATTTTTAGGCCTCACATAGCTTCTATTCTGAAATGTCTATTTAAATCTTATTCATTCCTCAAACTAGATCATCCTGAAGAGCCTAAACCATGGAAGTGATTGAATACCATACAGCCTGGAGCAAAAGCCTCTTGGCACACAAAAATGTGCCTTGGACTGGGAAGGAACTAGGAAAGCTGTAAAATCAGATCATTCTGATTTATAAAGTGGTTCTTGGTCATGCAGATCAGGGTTGGGAAGCTTATGTAAATAAATCCAAAGCTTCTGTGTCGCTATGAGTTGTTAATCTGAAAAAACTCACATGAAGTTGTAAGAGTTTGACCTCTAGTGTTACCTTACATGACATAACAATACTAGCTATTAAGTACTATGCATGGTTATTAATAAGTGAACCATCTGTATTTACTCTTTTTTCTTTTTCAGTGTTTCAATAGAGAAAGAAAAGATCGATGAAAAATGTGAAACAGAAAAACTCTTAGAATACATCCAAGAAATTAGGTAATATAAATAGTAGCTTTAAAATTAACTTCTGGGCTGGAGAGATGGCTCAGCAGTTAAGAGCACCGGCTGCTCTTCCAGAGGATCCATTGCATTTCTCAGCACCCACGTGGTGGCTCACAACCATCTGTAACTCCAGTGCCCGAGGGAATTTATCCAGTGCCGCCTTCTGGCCTCTGTGGGCACTGCATACATGTGGTACACAAACATACATGTGGGCAAACACTCATACACATTGAATAAACAAATAATTGAAATGAAAATTTAATAAAGAGAATGAACCTTATTGGTTTGCGATATGACTTTGTTGGTAGAGCATATGCCTGGCATATGGGAAGCCCTGGAATCAGTATCAGGTTTTTCACACAGAGAAAACAAAAGCACCTTATTTTGTTGAACTCATGTTTTTCCTGTACCTTAAGAGAAATTTTCTTCAAAATGTCTTTTAATACAGCTGTGCATCTGATCAAGTGGAAAAATTCAAAGTAGATATTGCCCAGTTAGAAGAAGATTTGAAAGAGAAGGATCGTGAGATTTTAAGTCTTAAGCAGTCTCTTGAGGAAAACATTACATTTTCTAAGCAAATAGAAGACCTGACTGTTAAATGCCAGCTGCTTGAAACAGAAAGAGGTACTGTGCTGTTTCTGTCGCTTTGCTCTGTGAAGCCTTAGACTGTCTATAAAAAATGCACATTTTCATAACTATGTAAATAAGAAAAATTCATGTGCTGTACTTGAGAAGTTTTTTAACAGTGCAGTGTGTTCTATTTATTTTGACATATTGCACTCTTTGGAAATGAGGACTTGATGACTTCTTCTCGGGGTGACATTTATAATTGGTGCAAACTCAAAACTAAATACCTGTGTAGGGAATGTAATAAGGTAATGACTATATCGTCTTCCCTCCTTGGAGATGCTTTATCTGTATAGTGTGCCAAAGCACTGAAATATCACAGAAACTAGGTTTCTCAACAACAGTGACTGATGGATGTTTCCTGCTTCTCTTACAGACAACCTTGTCAGCAAGGATAGAGAAAGGGCTGAAAGTCTCAGTGCTGATATGCAGATCCTAACAGAGAGGCTGGCTCTGGAAAGGCAAGAATATGAAAAGCTGCAACAAAAAGAATTGCAAAGCCAGTCACTTCTGCAGCAAGAGAAGGTAGCTACCTACATTTGTTTGTGTATGTCAGAAAAACCTGGAGTATATCCTTTGAATGTTTAGCCACAGATATTGGCGTATGTTTGTATTAACTAGATGAGCTACATATTTGTAATTATCTTAAAAAGAATGTCTAGGCTGGGCATGGTGGCACACATCTTTAATCCTAGTACTAATGAGATAGAAGCAAGTGATCTCTGTAAGTTCAAGGTCAACCTGGTCTACAGAGTGAGTTCCAGGACAGCCAGGGGTACATAGAGAAACCCTGTCTCAAAAACAGGGAGAGAGAGACAGAGACAGACAGACAGAGAGAATGAATGTGTAATAGGAAAAACCCAACAATTTGAAAATACAGGTTACATAAAGAATATCTTACATATTAGTGAGGTAAAAGGCCCAATAAATAAATACAAAATAAATACAAACAAATAAACATGGTCATGGAATAAAAACAGACAGTTCTAACACGGCGTTCAGATAACTATAAACATGAAATGGAAGATGTCAACTATTTTCATGATTTTATGAAATTTTTACATACAGAGAATATATAGCATAGCCCTCAGAGTGTATGCATGTATGAAAATATATGGGCAATATGTCTTCTAAGCCAAAAGTTACCTGTGGAAAGGAAAACTGAGATGGGGATAGGACTAGTGAAAACTAATATGCACTTAAAATCTGGAATTTAATATTTTTTCTCGATGATTAAAGTTAAATAACTTTGAAATGTGTATACCTTATACATTTTATGTAACATTGAGATCATAATATATTTTTACCATATCTAAATAGAGTATATTGGAGTATATATAAAAATAGGATATATTGAAATATATATAAAAGCCAATTGTAAAGCAAATATAAAAAAGGCAGTGTGGCCAGGTGTGGTGGCACACACCTTTAATCTCAGCACTCGGGAGGCACAGGCAGGCGGACTTCTGAGTTCCAGGCCAGCCTGGTCTACAAAGTGAGTTCCAGGACAGCCAGGGCTACACGGAGAAACCCTGTCCAAAAAAAACCAAAAAAAAAAAAAAAAAGGTAGTATGATGATTTTACACTAAAAAGAGCTAGCAATTACGTTTTGCAGTGTTTAATTATAATATATAATCTAGGGAAAGTGAATATGGTATTTGTATTTTCTGTGTTTTCTTTAAACTTCCTCGCTTGGTTTCCAGTCCATTATCTGTACTTCCTTCTTGTGTCCCGGAAAGGTCCTGGTGCCATGTCTAATTGTGCTTACCTGTCTGAATGCAGGAACTGTCTGCTCGTCTTCAGCAGCAGCTCTGCTCTTTCCAAGAGGAAATGACTTCTGAGAAGAACGTCTTTAAAGAAGAGCTAAAGCTCGCCCTGGCTGAGTTGGATGCGGTCCAGCAGAAGGAGGAGCAGAGTGAAAGGCTGGTTAAACAGCTGGAAGAGGAAACGAAGTCAACTGCAGAGCAACTGAAGCGGCTGGACGACCTGTTGAGAGAGTTTGTATTAATGCGATCTCATGCTTATGCAGGCCTAGAGACAGGAACTATTTTCTAGCTTGTTTTAGAATTCTCATGTCACCCAAGTGCATGCATTGAGGTTGGAATTATCTTACAAAGTAAGAAAGAGAAAAACATTTTAAGACTATACATACACTCATACGTATACACTCATGTATGTAAACAAGTATGGCAGTCAAAGTAAAAGCTGGCCTGTTAACATTTTTAATCCCAGGACCCAAGGGATTAAAGCAGGAGGAGGATGAGTTGGAGGTTGGTCTTGATTGCACACTGAGTTCAAGGCATCCTAGGCTATAATAGTGAGACTTTGGCTCCATAAAACAAACAGAGCCCTTTTCTTTTCCTAAAGTGAAAAACATATTTATGTGATTCTTTCCTACCACCTTTTCTAAAAGTTGTTAGACATCAGAGTTAAAGCAATGTGTCTTATATTTGAAAACATCTAGGCCTTTTAATGTTTTAAATAGCTTTCTTGAGAGAGTACAAACACTCACTGGTTTGTGTGTGTGCACCCATGCACGTGCACCAACACCCATATCGTCCACAAGCTGCTGGCTCGTCGTGCACGTCAGAGGACAACTGTCAGAAGTTGCTTCTCGTCCCACTCTGGGGGCTCCTTGCCCCCAATCTTGCTTCAGAAATAACAATCGGGGCTAGAGAGATGGCTCAGCGGTTAAGAGCACTGACTGTTCTTCCAAAGTTCCTGAGTTCAATTCCCAGCAACCACATGGTGGCTCGCAACCATCTGTAATGAGATCTGACACCCTCTCTGGTGTGTCTGAAGACAGCTACAGTGTACTTACATATAATAAATAGGGAGAGAGAGAGAGAGATGTAACAGTCAGAAAGCCAGTTACAGTGGCTCAGACATGTAGTACCAGCACTTCAGATGCTGAGGCCAGAAGAGTACAGTGAGCTTGAGGCCTGCCTGTGTTGTAGAATGGAGTGCTATCTCGAATAAAAATAAATGCAGAAATAAAACAATCAGAAATAGCTGATATACATTCAACAACATTCTCAGTAAAAGTAAAAAAAAAAAAAAAATTAATGCCTGTTAAAACTTTCTTCTTGCCAAGTGTGGTGGCATACTCCTTTAGGTCCAGCATTTGGGAGGCAGAAGCAGGCAGATCTCTTGAGTTTAAGGCCAACCTTGTCTACAGAGTGAGTTCCAAGAAAGCCAGGGCTCCACAGAGAAACCCTGTGTCAAAAAAAAAAAAAAAAACCAAAAAACAAAAAAAAACAAAAGCAGTCAAAGGAAAACCCAACCCCTACCAAAACAAAAAACAAAAACAAAAAACAAAAAGCACTTTCTTCTCTAGAACTTGCATTTAATTTAAAAGTGACAATTTTATTCTTTTTTGTTTTGTTTTGCAAGACAGGGTTTCTTTGTGTAGCTCTGGCTGTCCTGGAACTCACTCTGTAGACCATGCTGGCCTGGAACTCAGAAATCTGCCTGCCTTTGCCTCCCGAGTGCTGGGATTGAAGGCGTGTGCCACCACTGCCCCAGCGACAATTTTAGTCTTTTATCTTTAATTTTTATTATTTACTTTTAAAATATATTTTAGCCAACCATGGTGGTACATGCCTTTAATCCTCATACTTGGGAGGCAGAGTCAGGCAGATGTCTGTGAGTTCAAGGCCTACAAAGCCAAGATTTCACAGAACTCTAACTTGGAAAATCAAAACTAAATACATATATCCACTTCTTGTTGGGCAGGTATATGAGGTGTGTGTGAGCACAGGAGTGGGTAGAGATCAGAGGACAGAGTTTAGGTGTCACTCCTCTCTGCCATGGTTTCAATGGCCAGACATAGGTGGTCAGGCTACACAGCAAATTCTTTTATCTGGACCTGGCAATTTGATTGTAGAATTTAAACTACAAATAAGTTTATCATCTAAGTTCTTGAAATGCCATCAAGGAAACAATCTACTGTGGATGGGGTAAGCTCCTATGGCGTTATAGTGTGTCTGATGCCTGCCCTGCAGAGGACTTTTCTTTTTTTGTTTGTTTTTTTGTTTTTTTCGAGATAGGGTTTCTATGTGTAGCCCTGGCTGTCCTGGAACTCACTCTGTAGACCAGGCTGGCCTGGAACTCAGAAATTCGCCTGCCCCTGCCTCCCAAGTGCAGGATTAAAGGTGTGGGCCACCACGCCCGGCAACTGAGGACTTTTCTAAATCTCCTCTGCTTTGGTTTTTGGTTGGTTTGTCTGTCTTTGTGATTCCTCGAAAAAGGTACCCCAGGTCTTTGTATTCCCTGACTTTAGGGAGCAGTACAAAGGTGTTATGGAAATTATCTTAACTATAACAGATGTGAGGGAACAGGAACCCTAATAAACTGAGTAGACAATCCATTTCCTAAAGGGGGCTTGGGAGTCATTCACTCTGCCTTAAAGAGTTCTAATTACACCAAGATCTCTTACACCAGGTCTTTCTTTGGTGGCTTAACTAGATAACTGTGTGATTCCCAGAGAAATGGTCTTGCTGCCTTCACATGCTGTTCACTGAGTATGTGAGATGCTTTTTCAGGTCCTTCCTACTCTGGACATTTTAGGCTCAGATTTTTAAAAAAAAAAAACTGAAAATCACTCTTCTAAGGGACAAGGAAAATATTTTTATTACAAAGCACTGAGTAGCGATTGTTTTTCTTTTATCTTCTTCCTTGTGCAATGACTTTGATCTACGTTTTGTCTCATTTGAATGTTCTCTTAGAATTGTGCAGTGTTTATTTTTAATTCACCAAATTCTTTTAGAGATCCTTCATAGGCTCATATCCCTATCCAAACACGTTATAGAGTTTTAATATACAATATTTGAAAAAAATACTTGGGATTTATAGTATACATGTAGAAAAATGACTTAAAACCTATTTGTTACTAAAGAAAACTGTTAAAATTTTCATTATGGTTGGACATCTGGGATCCTTTCACTTGTAGGCTGAGCTAAGAGGGTCCTGAGTTCAAGGCCAGCTTGGGCTAAATAGCAAGATCTAAGCTCAAAAACGAAAATTAAATAATAACATCATTGAACATAGTATTATAACTACCTTTAAAAAGAGTTTTTGAGCCGGGCGTGGCGGCGCACACCTTTAATCCCAGCACTCAGGAGGCAGAGGCAGGTGGATATCTGAGTTCGAGGCCAGCCTGGTCTACAAAGTGAGTTCCAGGACAGCCAGGGCTATACAGAGAAACCCTGTCTCAAAAAAAAAAAAGAGTTTTTTATGTGAAGTGCCTTTAGCTATGTGTAGTATCTACTGTCTCAATACAAGGAATGAAGGTTTACTAAGTCTCAAAGCTTCTAGTTGACATTGCATTCAGTCCTTAGACCTGACTGTTCTGTAAAATTGGCGTTACAGGTTGTTGTAAAGGTTTTGCTTGGTCTTTCCTCTGTATTACCTACGTAATTTAGGAGACATGAAAAACAATCCAGATGAAAATAGATACAGATGAAGCAAGTAAATAAGTTAGTAAGACCATCATGTAAGGAGATGAAATGCTAAGTGTATGTCTTAAAACTGTACAGCAGTTACTGCACAGGGTCATATGAGACATACATATGGAGCATAGTTCTTGGTCATTACTAACATTTTCTTGTTCTTAGGAAAGAAGTTGAACTGGAGAAACATATTGCTGCTCACGCCCAAGCCACATTGATTGCACAAGAGAAGTATAATGACACAGCACAGAGTCTGAGAGACGTCACTGTTCAGTTGGAAAGTGTGCAAGAGAAGTATAATGACACAGCACAGAGTCTGAGGGACGTCACTGCTCAGTTGGAAAGTGAGCAAGAGAAGTATAATGACACAGCACAGAGTCTGAGGGACGTCACTGCTCAGTTGGAAAGTGAGCAAGAGAAGTATAATGACACAGCACAGAGTCTGAGGGACGTCACTGCTCAGTTGGAAAGTGAGCAAGAGAAGTATAATGACACAGCACAGAGTCTAAGGGACGTCACTGCTCAGTTGGAAAGTGAGCAAGAGAAGTACAATGACACAGCACAGAGACTGAGAGACGTCACTGGTCAACTGGAAAGGTATTTTCCTTTGTAGTACCTACTGTAGGGGACTATGAGTGGAGAGAAGTGTTTACCTACAGATAGCTATGAACAAAGCACTCCAGTGGACGATGGCTGCCATTACCATAAATACCACGACTGGCTCTCCATGGGCCCTTGGTGCCACCTAGTAATCTCCTATACTTCTGTAGATGTCCCCTTTCCTACCATCCAGTTCAAACCTCCTGCACCTTTAGCACCACCATCTTACTTTTCTCATAGCACCATTGGGGAAAAAAAAATCAAAAGCTTTTAGATCTTCATCTAACATGACATTTATCCTATCTCCCTGCTTATTCGATAATTTCTTAGTTTCTGTTTCTCTCTGCCTCCCTCACCCCCTTCCCCACACTTTCTTAGATACTCTTGCCTTGGTAGATATCACTGGCTAGCCTGGTACTACCTATGTACCCCAGATCAGCCTGAAACGCGTGGCAGTCCTACCTCAGCCTTGAAGTGCTGATGTTACCAGAATGCTCTGTTGTGTGTAGAAGCTAATATTTCATCCTTTTAATGCTCAGTGAGTCCTTAAGTTGTATCATTGTTCCTTGTCTTTTGAAGTTATTCTTGGCTAGGCTTGGTGGCTCACAGGTTTGTTCCGTTCTCTTGTGAACTGTAAAACAATTATAGTAAGCTTGAGGCCAGACCAAACTACATAGTGGTTTCTAGTTCAACCTGGCATAGAGAGTGTGACCCTATCAGAATTCGAAAGAGAAAATGAGTACTGTTTTCAGTCAATATGAATACATTTTTATGTGCGGTAATTTTTTTAAATACATAGTTTTAAAAGAAATCAACTTTATGGACAGTCAACTTCCTTCATTGACAATCATTCCCAGCACCATTTAGCACCAAGTTCTATTCCTCTCACATCTGTCCTCTTGGGGAACCATTGTCTCCGTACTGTACACAGTCTATACACATTTCCCCTACTCCTACTGCAGCGACTTCATACTGTACACAGCTACTACTGCAGCGACTTCATGTTTCCCATATTTTTTCTTTCTCCTATTTTTATTTACTTACTTATTTGGAAATAGGGTCTCTTTTTGTAGCCCTGGCTGTCCTGGAGTTTTCTATGTAGACCAAGCTGGCCTTGACTTCATAGAGCTCTGTCTGCCTCTGCCTCCCAGGTGCTGGGAGTATATGCTGCTACACTGCTACACCTGGCACTGTTTTCTTTTTTAAAAAAAAGGTCCCTGGGGCTGGAGAGATGCAATGTTGACTTGGTGTTTAAGAACACTGAATGCTCTTCCAAAGGATTCAGGTTCAGTTTCCAGCACCCACGTGGTGGCTCAGCCATCTGTAACTTCAGTTCCTGGATATCAGATGTTATTTCTGAGTCTTCATGCACTGCACATATGTGGTTCACAGACAGAACGTTCCGGCAAGACACTCATAAACAGACAATGTTATGTAAACTCATTACTCAGAGAACTAAATTCTTTTTTTTTTTTTTTAAGTATTTTTTTTTTTAAGATTTATTTATTGGTTATATGTAAGCACACTGTAGTTGTCTTCAGACACTCCAGAAGAGGGAGTCAGATCTTGTTACGGATGGTTGTGAGCCACCATGTGGTTGCTGGGATTTGAACTCCAGACCTTTGGAAGAGCAGTCGGGTACTCTTACCCACTGAGCCACCTCACCAGCCCGAGAACTAAATTCTTCTTTTTTTTTTTTTTTTATTTTTGGCGGGGGTGGGGGGGGGGGGTTGAGACAGGGTTTCTCTGTATAGCCCTGGCTGTCCTGGAACTCACTTTGTAGACCAGGCTGGCCTCGAACTCAGAAATCCTCCCGTCTCTGCCTCCCCGAGTGCTGGGATTAAAGGCGTGCGCCACCACACCCGGCTGAGAACTAAATTCTTAAAGCGCATGATATTAGCATTTTCTTCTGCCAAGAAGTATGTAAAATCTGAACCTTGTGTACAGTAGAAAGAAAAAAGTGTTAATGCTTTCCTTTTTTATAAGCTATAAGTCATCAACACTTAAAGAAATAGAAGATCTTAAACTGGAGAATTTGACTCTACAAGAAAAAGTAGCTATGGCTGAAAAAAGTGTAGAAGATGTTCAACAGCAGATATTGACAGCTGAAAGCACAAATCAAGAATATGCAAGGTGAGTAACAAACTCAGTCCTTAACAATATTGACAGGTGTTTGTTTTGATAACAATATTGACAGGTGTTTGTTTTGAGACTGTCTCACAATTTAGTCTTGGCTGGAACCTGCTGTGTAGAGCAGGCTGCTCTGAATGGAGAGCCACCTGACCCTGCCTCCTCTGTGCTGCAGTTAAAGACAGAAGCCGGCCCACCACACCCAGTTAGAATTGCAACTTTTAAGAACTGTTTCTGTTTGTTCTTTGTTTTGTTTTTCCGAGAAGAAGGGGGTAAAAATTGAAATCTCTATCAGACGTTTAGTGCATTCTTCTTTCTCAAATCTAAGGATGGTTCAAGATTTGCAGAACAGATCAACCTTAAAAGAAGAAGAAATTAAAGAAATCACATCCTCATTTCTTGAGAAAATAACTGATTTGAAAAATCAACTCAGACAACAAGATGAAGACTTTAGGAAGCAGCTGGAAGAGAAAGGGAAAAGGTAATGATGCCACGGAACATGTTTGTTTTTTTTTTCTAACAAATTGAAAAGAAATAATTGTTTTAATTTTCCCATACAGATCAGCAGAGAAAGAAAATGTAATGACAGAATTAACCATGGAAATTAATAAATGGCGTCTCTTATATGAAGAACTATATGAAAAAACTAAACCTTTTCAGGTTTGTTGCTTGTTATTAAGCTTACTTGTAGGCTGAAAGGTGACTCTGTGGTTAAGATAGTACCTGCTAGTGCAGAGGTCCCACGTTCAATTCCCAGTACCCAAACGGTGGTTCCAAACTGGCTATCACTCCAGTTTCGGGCTATCCAACAACTTCTTCAGGCTTTCTGGGCACCGTGTTGCACAGACATACATGTAGCACAACACCCATACTCATAAAATAAAATTAAATAAGATAAAAATAGATAAATAAACTTATTTTGATCTGTTTTAAGAATGTAATCCTTCCCCTTAGTCTTGACTATGGCTTGGTATTTCTGCAGTA
Source organism: Mus caroli (assembly GCF_978045245.1). NCBI lineage: Eukaryota > Metazoa > Chordata > Mammalia > Rodentia > Muridae > Mus > Mus caroli. The sequence continues at coordinate 82,586,961 of NW_028227268.1, forward strand.
TCTCTTCATGGTTACAATAGTTTTCAAGTTTTATCTGGTAATGACCTCAGTGGTAGAGTCTGCTCGGCATGTACAAGGGTCAGGGTTCAATTCCCAGTACTACACAAAACCAAAACTAAAGTTGTAAAAATGGCATTTTGTATTACTATCATTTTTCCAGCCAACTGACACATTTAGCAGACACTAAATTTTAATGTAGTTGTTAAAATTAAAAAATGCTTTTTAATCAACAATGTGAAATTAGTGGTCCTTGAAGGCTCTCCCGGTAGCAACATCAGGCAGTATCTGTTACCCTGTGATGTGTTTTTCCATACGATATGGTCCATCCCAGTAGTTCTCAAGTTACTGTAGCCATCTTTTGCGTTGTATTTTGTCCTTTGGTTTTAAGATAAGGTATTGCTCTATAACCCAAGCTGGCCTGGTGCTCACTGTGCCAAGCCTGGGATCTACTCCCCTTCTCCTCCCCAAGTTCTAGCATTAAGAATATCAGCCTTTATGCCTGACTATCTTTTCCCTTGAGATTCTAGGCTGGCCTAGAGTGCTCTGTGGAGCTCGATTTGTCGTTGAATTCCTGACCTCTTGCATCTGCCTCCTGAATGCTGAATTTATGGTCATAGACCATCATACGTGGAAATACCCTGATCTTTTTATAAGAAAAAAATGCCAGGTGTGGTAGCACACACCTTTAATCCCAGCAACTCAGGAAGCAGATGCAAGTGGAGCTCTTGAGTTTGAGGACCGCCTGACTGTCAGTTCCTGGACAGCCAGGACTATAGAGTGAGACTTTATCCCCAGACAAGCAAACAAGCCTACAAACAAACAAGAGGAAGGTCTAATTGGAATGGAAGCAGGTGTTGGAAAAGTTTGGTCCAAGCATGGTCACAAATGTGATGCTGGTGTGGGGCAGGAGCAAGCGTGCACATATTCAGCAAGGTAGCCCTGGTCTCAGTACTAATCTGTGTGAATCGATCTTTTCCAGCAACAACTGGATGCCTTTGAAGCCGAGAAGCAGGCGTTGTTGAATGAACATGGTGCAACTCAGGAGCAGCTAAATAAAATCAGAGACTCCTATGCACAGCTACTCGGTCACCAGAACCTAAAGCAAAAAATCAAACATGTTGTGAAATTGAAAGATGAAAATAGCCAACTCAAATCGGTTTGTAAAATAATGATCATAATCATATATATTAAAAACCAAAAAATGGGGGGCTGTTGATTGATATTCAGTTTTACTTAGTTTTATAATGGCTGTTATACTTGGAAACTGTATAAAATTTTACATATTCATTTCTACTCACAATATAGCCATTCCTTTTTGTAAATTCCATAAAGATAAGCAGTATTTGAAAGAATGATTATTGAATTTCCCTTTCCTTTTTAGAAAGTTTGTTTATATTTATTTTTGGCATATATTATACCAAAAAAAATGGGTTACATTACCTGAGATATGGGTGTTTGTATTATGTTGATTTTGATATTTTCTGGTGTATATACCCAGAAGCTGTAAGCTGGATCATGTAGTAATGCTAGTTTGCATTTCTGAAGAACTTTGATACTAACTTGCATAGGTCCTAGTGAAAAGAGCCTGGCAGTCCTCCATCAGCATAAGCCCTTGGCATTTACATGTCTCCAATTTTGAGATTTGATAAGAATGCAGTTCCCTATTGATGAAAGAAAGAAAGAAAGAAAGAAAGAAAGAAAGAAAGAAAGAAAGCCATTTTGTCACTGTACAACTGAGAGGACAGGGGTTGGGAGCCATCTTGAGAAGGAACCTATTGTTTAAAAGTAAACTACCACGGAGGCCTGCGACTGGGAAACAATCACAAGTAGGGAGCCTGAAGTTAACCTGCCACAGCTCCTGAGGTGGGAGACAGCCTGGAAGCAGTTGCCCACAAGCCATAGTGCAGGCAGTACATGGTTTAGCCCAGGCAGTGAAGCGATAGGCAAAGGTAGCCCTGAGCCCAAGATCAATGGGATCACTGGGGCTTCGGATCTAGAGATGAGTTCTGTAGGGTCTCAGGACTCTGAAGATGTGACCCCGGAGGCTACTCTCATCTGTCTTCTCTGCAGTGTTCTCCTTGGGCAGACTCTGAGCTAGTATTTTAGCACAAGAAACTGGGGACAGGTAAATAACCCTCTCTTAGTGCCACCTCTACCATTGGAACTATGGGTCTTAGTGACTGACAAGGAAAGGGAGTGAGGAATAGCCTCAGTTTCTCCCAGTTTTGCATCTCCTCAGAACCGTTGTTATGTGCTAGAGCCAGGGAGATCAGGCCCAGTGATTCCACACCTCCACAAGTGTGGGTGAGCAAAAGAGATCTATCCTTAATAATTTTCCCACAGACATCGGTCACCTCAGCAAGAAGGGGCTGCCGGCAAAATGGACTCTACGTGGTTAGGCGTCTTTGGGAGTTGGGGAAAGAAAAGCTTGCATTCTTGACAATGCAGTTTCTAGTAAGGAGGGAAGGAGTTCCTTGGTTTCAAATGCCAGGCAAGCAAACTTTTGTGGGTTTTTCTGAATACTTGTTTCTTCTTTTGTTAGTCTGCTTTTTAGGACAGTCTCCAGAGGCAGAACACAATTGTTTGACTTTTTCTGTTGTCTGGTTTTACTAGGAAGCCTGCCACAAACCGTTAGGCTGTCAAACCAAAAGTTGAATTGGGGGCAATTTTTTTTTAAAGATTTACTTATTTATTATATATAAGTACACTGTAGCTGTCCTCAGACACACCAGAAGAGGGCATCAGAGCTCGTTACACATGGTTGTGAGCCACCATGTGGTTGCTGGGATTTGAACTCAGAACCTCGGGAAGAGCAGTCAGTGCTCTTAACTGCTGAGCCATCTCTCCAGCCCTGGGCAATTTATTTTTACTTCATATTTGATCAGAAAAGTGCACCCATAACTGTGGAAGGACAAGAAATTTTAAAATTCTTTATTTTGCCAGAGCTGTTCCAAATCACTTTGTAATTTGGTCTTAGTGAATAAGTAATAGATATTTTTGCCATTAGCTTTTATACATAAGCAACTTTTTGGAATATGTCTACAACCATGATAACCACTGTGCACTTTAGTGATTATTTATATTTTTCTTTCACAGGAGGTGTCAAAACTCCGATCTCAGCTTGTTAAAAGGAAACAAAATGAGCTCAGACTTCAGGGAGAATTGGATAAAGCTCTGGGCATCAGACACTTTGACCCTTCCAAGGCTTTTTGTCACGCATCTAAGGAGAATTTTACTCCATTAAAAGAAGGTAAAAAAAAAAAAAGTGTACTTATGCCCCTGTCATTCGCCTTTTTCCTCTTTGTTTTCGCGGCAGTTGGTGACATAACTTTACAACCTATGAAACTGTTGGTATCTTCTAATGTAGAAGGAATGCTTACCAAGTTGATGTGTGCAATGCCATTTTTTCCTCCCCTACTCTGCTTCGGTCTGTCCAGATCCACTGACCTTCAAGCTCCATTGCATCTTCCCTAGTCTGTCTTTCATTGCTCCTACCTTATTCCCTCTGAATTGCATTTCTCTTTGCCAAAGGTCAATCCCTCTGTATAGAGCCCACATTGAAACCTATGTATATCTTAGATCCATAATCGGCTTTTACATTTCAAGCTTAGAGAGGCTTTTTTCTTGATAGAAACTTTGTATATTGAGTCCTAACTGTTTGAAATACCAAATATATATTATATGTATATATGTACTGTAATATATGTGTGTAATATATATGTATATTATATATGTATAATATATATATAGTTATAGTTATAGTTATGGTACTTCTATAGTAGTACCATATCTAAAACTAGATTAGTTTTAGTTTATAATGGCTTAGGAATTAGGTTTGGTTTGATTTTCAAGGATTTATTTCTAGGCCCATGAACATGCTAGGCAAGTTGTACCTGAGCTACATCGATAGCCTGGCTCATCTGTTAGTAGTTTTAATATAAAAGACTTAAAGCTTGTTGTTATACTCTTTTTCAGGCAACCCAAATTGCTGCTGAGTTCAGATGCAACTTCAAGAATCATGGAAGTATACATCTGAAATACTTGAAGATTATTTTCTTCATTGTTCTTGATATTATGTTTATAGTATATTATATAATATATTTAATTTCTACTGCCTATTCTTAGGTATATGAAACGGTAATTCAGCATTTGTTCTCTGTCTTAGTCAGGGTTTCTATTCCTGCATAAACATCAGACCAAGAAGCAAGTTGGGGAGGGAAGGGTTTATTCAGCTTACACTTCCATACTGCTGATTATCACCAAAGGAAGTCAGAACTGGAACTCACACAGGTCAGGAAGTAGGAGCTGATGCAGAGGCCATGGAGGGATATTCCTTACTGGCTTGCTTCCCCTGGCTTGCTCAGCTTGCTCTCTTATAGAACCCAAGACTACCAACCTAGGGACGGCACCAACCACAAGGGGCCCTCCCACCCTTGATCACTAATTGAGAAAATGCCTTACAGTTGGATCTCATGGAGGCATTTTCTCACCTGAAGCTCCTTTCTCTGTGATAACTCCAGCTGGTGTCAAGTTGACACATAAACACATTACTATTAAGCCTCAACCCTTACTTTCTTTTTAATCCCCAAGATCTAAATAACTTTAAAAGTCCCACAGTCTTTGCAAATTCTCAAAATTTCAATCCCTTTAAAATATTCAATCTCTTAAAATTCAAAGTCTTTTTACAATTAAAACGTCTCTTAACTGTGGTCTCCACTAAAATATTTTCTTCCTTCAAGAGGGAAAAATATCAGGGCACAGTCACAATTAAAAGCAAAATCAAACTACAACCATCAAATGTCTGGGACTCTCCAAGGGCTTGGGTCACTTCTCTAGCTCTGCCCTTTGTAGCACACAACTTGTCTTCTAGGCTCCAGATGCCTGTACTACACTGCTGCTGCTGTTCTTGGTAGTCATTTGTGGTACTGGCATCTCCAAAACACTGCTGTCTAGGCTTCACCAATAGCCTCTCATAGGCTCTCTTCATGGTGCCAAGCCTCAACTCCTTTGCGTGGCCCCTTCAGTCCTGGGCCATCAACTGCTACTGAGGCTGCACCTTCACCAATGGCCTTCCATGGCCTCTCACAGTGCCAAGCCTCAGCTGCTCTTTATGCCTTCAAAACCAGTATCGCCTGGGTGATTCTTACACACAACCAAGTCCAGCTGCAGCTAAGGTAGAACCTTGTCTATCTCTGGAACACAGCCTCTTTGTGCTCTCAGAAAACGCTTCCCTCCTATGACTAGTCAGGCCTTTTACTCAGATCTCCTTGCTTATGTCTCCCAATTACTAGGATTTAAGGCAAGCGTCACATGGCTCTCAAGCAAATCTGAAAAACTTTACATGTATGATTTTTAGAGAATTTATCATCATCTGCATATCCTCTGAATGTGTGTGTAATATAAAATAAAGTAATATAAAAAATCATACACCCAATTAGTGATTAATTTTTATTTAATGAATTACAATATTGCTTCTGGTTAAGATTTAATTGTGTCTATCTTTCCTTCTAATTTTCCCCCAGAATAATAAATGATACTTTTTTTTTTTTACCCGATACATGCCAGGGGTAGTGTAACACACTTTTTATCCTAGCATTCTGGAGGTACAGGCAGATAGATAAGATGGGACTACATAGCAAGTCCCAGGCCAGCCAAGATTATTGTAGGCCCTTTTTTCCAAACCTACTTTAATACGTGTACTAAAAATGCTTTAACCTCCTTTCTAGCCTACCACCCATCATAAAAGGTCAAAGGAGGATGTGCCCTGTTCAGAAACAATTCTTTGGTGAATCCAATCTGCATTGTCAGGATATCAGCAGTTCAGCTCACAGAATCAGCAGCAGTAGTTTGATCCACTTGAAACATCGTTTACAAATGGCGCATTTCTCTCTACAAAGTCACAACAGCTCTTACACTCTTGCTCTTTTGCCTCCTTGTGCTCGCTCTCTCCTCATTCCCTTCCTCCCTCTGTCCATATGGTCATGGCCGGCCTCCACTTATCTCCTCTCTTCTTCTCTCTGCCTCTACTACTCTTAACTCCCCTCCCCTAAATAAACTATATTCTATGCTTAAAAAAAATCCTTTAATCCCAGCACTCCGGAGGCAGAGGCAGGCGGATTTCTGAGTTCGAGGCCAGCCTGGTCTACAGAGTGAGTTCCAGGACAGCCAGGGCTACACAGAGAAACCCTGTCTCTAAAAACAAAAGACAAAAAAACAAAAAAACCACAACAATGATCAGCAAAGAAGGCAAGCCAAACCAATGCCACAGCATTGTCAAACAAGACCACCAAAGAGTGGCAAGGTGAGGGCTGGTGAGATGGCTCAGTGGGTAAGAGCACCCAACTGCTCTTCCGAAGGTCCAGAGTTCAAATTCCAGCAACCACATGGTGGCTCACAACCATCCGTAACGAGATCTGGCGCCCTCTTCTGGAGTGTCTGAAGACAGCTACAGTGTACTCACATGCATAAAATAAATAAAAATAAATCTTAAAAAAAGAGTGGCAAGGTGAACCAATACCACCTAGCATAGTTCACTGTCTGTTGGGTTATACTTATACCCTACCCCAACATCACATGTTCTGCCAAGTGTCTGCTCTACCAAGACACCACATGCCCCTTTTCCAAGCAGCTTCCAGAAAAACAACAGTCTGTTTCAGCAAAACATCCCTCCCATGTGTCTGCTTTAGCAAAAACATCCTCTCATAGGATGTTTCCAGAAAAACATCACATGACAAAATGGTCTCCAAAGAAAGAAATTTCCACTTCTGACTACATATTTATTTTTACATTGAAAATGTATGCTAGTCATTCTTCTTTTAGTATTTCGTAGGAACTTATAGCCTTTAGTCATAGTAACTAGACACAGGAAAAACAGAATAGTCAGCTCTTTTGTGGACTACTGGTTTTGTAATGACTATCTACCAGGTAGCATCCGTGGAACTGAAGATTCGCTTCAATGATTGAGTGCTTACAGCACAATCAGGAGGACCAGAGTTTGAGTCTTAGGATCCACCCAGTTAACAAGCCAGGCATCTGGTGCTCACCTGAAACCCCAGGTCTGAGACCGGTAATAGAATTCCTAGGACTCACTGGCTTCTGGCCTAGCCACAAAGACAGCAAGCTTCAGGTTCAGGAAGAGATCCTACCTCAGAGGAATGGGTGGGTAGCGATAGAGAACCACACCCTATTGCACACTCAACACACATGACAATAAAACTATTAGGCTTATTAGAACTTAACTAGGTTAAGTAAGACTCATATCTTTGACTCATGAGCAAATCGTAACCAATATCCTAAGCATATGTGGGTTTATGCTGTAAGACCTCCGAAGCTGGGTCTCCGCTCAAGTCCCAGGATGAGCTGTCAGGCACCCCAATAACTCCATAGAAAACCACACCTCATGTAAACTGCAAGAGGCTTTTATTATTATCAGCTAGCTGAGGACCTTCCCCCACTCCACCACGCTGGGCAGGGGAGTTCGACCCCAAGTGGTAACAGTAGGGGGCTTTTAACAGCTAGCTGAGGAATTGGGAGGAGTTTGGCTACAGCTCTTCTCTGTGAAATCTATCTCCATGTCCTTGGCACAGGAAGCCAAGCAAGCGCCTGGCTAGGTCTCCCCACAGTCATCGCATCTCCGGCTGTAAGGCACAGAAACAAAAAGGCTTTTTGCTGGCTATAGAGAACAAAGAGCTTCTTTCTGGCTGTATTTTTAGAGATCAGGGAAAACAAGCTTGGGAAAATGTTTTAGGGGCTTTACCTTTCAGAGAGAAACACTTTAAGTCGGGGTCTCACAATGCTTTCATACTTGTCTGATTGTTCTTTGACACTTTTTTTTTTTTTAGTCCTTGCGCCCTTCCATCTTGTGGTTGTTACTCCCATGGAATTCTTTGATGTTGGATAACTGGAAATAAATGAAGACCCTGGGAGCATACCATTTGTGGTGGTTTGAATGAGAATGGCCCCCATAGGCCCATGTATTTAAATGCCTGGTCACCAGTTGGTACGACTGTGAGGGGAAGTTTGTTGAAGGATTTGTATCACTAGACTTTGAGGATTCAAATGTGCATAAAGAATTCTGCATTCTAGCAAGCCCATATAAAAGACATACAATACAATATTATTTATAAACCATAATCCTAGAATGGGAGGTTTGGTGCTATTCTAACTCCCAGCCATAATGTCTCATTACTTGCTGTTGCTCCTGGCTACATGCTCATGGTCCTTCTCCTCTCAATGGCAGCCTCCTCCACCTCCATTCATATCTTCCTCCCACTTTCTACCTGCAACTCCCATTCAGGTAACTAAAAACTCACCTACCTCTACCTATTGTCCAATCACAGGCTATAGCCTTTTATTACCAATAAGCTTGGGGAGCAAAGTTACATAGCAGCATTTCGTATATGTTAGGATCTTGTCAGGGGCAGCCAGATATTGGGGGCCAGTATTTAGCACTTGAATCTACACCAGTACCAAACCAACCCCCTACAGAAAAGCCCTTGCTATCCCCAGTATCCTAGTGTTCTCCTGGCTGGCCCACAAAGTAAATCTGTCTACTTGCTTCCACACTTGGCTGGAAAGTTACATTTATACCATGCAAGACACAGTTCCTTATACAGAGGAGAAACTTGTTGTTGCCTCTGTGTTGAAGCTTAGGTTTCTCTTGAATGGCACTTCCTTGCCTACTTCTTTTTTTTTTTTTTTTTTTTTTTTTGGTTTTTCGAGACAGGGTTTTTCTCCTTGCCTACTTCTAAACCTTAGAGTGGACTGTGCTAGTAATAAAAAGAAAGAGGATGATGGTAAAGGCAATGACAAGGGTAGTGACAGTGGCAATATTGTCAGGATAGAAGCAGAAGAATCCGAACAGCCAAGATTGAAAGGACAGATCAGAAGTGACGAGAAGGGGGTTGTAAAGAAGAAAGATACCTCTGTGGTTAAGAGCACCAGCTGGTCTTCCAGAGAACCTGAGTTCAATTCCATCACCTGCATGACAACAACTGTCTAGCTCCAGTTCTAAGTGATCTTATAGACCCTTCTGGCTTTCACAGACACTGTACACATGTGGCATACAAAGATGCAGACCAAATACCCATACATACAAAGTTAAAACAAAGAACTGAGCAGACATGTGAGCTGTAATGGCCAAAAGAGTCCCAGAAAGCTACCAAGACTTATGGACTAAGGAATTGATGCCAGAACTGTATCACTGCACTCTAGGGTTAAGAATACCAACATCCATGAACTATGAAGCTTGTAACAGCAGAAGGTGCCATAGCCCGTTGCTCTCGGCTGCCAAAGCCCCATTGCTGACAGAAGCCATTTATAGAATGTGCCAAGGACTAGGGCTGCTGGTGGTTAAAACACAGAATGATAAGCCTTCAAAATGAAATCCTAGAACCCGCCCCGCCACAGGATTTTGAGACTGCTGGTGAGTGGAACACAGCTTCTGCTCCAGTCCAATCCCGCGGGACCTGAGACTGCTCTGGTTGGGGAGAGAGAAATCCGGCCTACATAGGGCCACAAGCCTCTTCCGGTCAGAAAAGCACCTGGGTAGCTAGGGCGCAGGGTCGGCTGACACTCGCCAGCTACCCACAACACCCGCCACAGGATCTTAAGACTTCTGGAGAGTGGAACACAGCTTCTGCTCCAATCCAATTGCGCGCGGGACCTGAGACTGCATTAGTTAGGGAAGCAGAAAACCGGCCTGAGTAGGACCACAGGCCTCTTCCTGCTGGACCAGCACCGGGGTACCACCAGCTACCCACGACCCCAGCCACAGGATTTTGAGACTGCTGGTGAGTGGAACACAGCTTCTGCTCCAATCTTTAAACAGTGACAACGACAACAACTAACCCCAGAGATTACCAGATGGCGAAAGGTAAACGTAATAATCTTACTAACAGAAACCAAGACCACTCACCATCATCAGAACCCAGCACTCCCACTTCGCCCAGTCCAGGGCACCCCAACACACCGGAAAAGCTAGACACGGATCTAAAAGCATATCTCCTGATGATGATAGAGGACTTCAAGAAGGACTTTAATAACACACTTAAAGAAATACAAAGGAACGCTGGTAAACAGGTAGAAGACAATAAAGAGGAAGCACAAAAATCCCTTAAAGAATTGCAGGAGAACACTGCTAAAGAGTTACAAATCCTTAAAGAAAAACAGGATAACATAATCAAACAGGTAGAAGTCCTTACAGAAAAACAGGAAAACACATCCAAACAGATGATGGAAATGAACAAAACCATACTAGACCTAAAAAGGGAAGTAGACACAATAAAGAAAATCCAAAATGAGGCAACACTGGAGAAAGAAACCCTAGGAAAGAAATCTGGAACCATAGATACGAGCATCAGCAACAGAATACAAGAGATGGAAGAGAGAATCTCAGGTGCAGGAGATTCCATAGAGAACATCGGCACAACAATCAAGGAAAATGTAAAATGCAAAAAGATCCTAACTCAAAACATCCAAGAAATACAGGACACAATGAGAAGACCAAACCTACGGATAATAGGAGTGGATGAGAATGAAGATTTTCAACTCAAAGGACCAGCAAACATCTTCAACAAAATTATAGAAGAAAACTTCCCAAATCTAAAGAAAGAGATGCCCATGAACATACAAGAAGCCTACAGAACTCCAAATAGACTGGACCAGAAAAGAAATACCTCCCGACACATAATAATCAGAACAACAAATGCTCTAAATAAAGATAGAATACTAAAAGCAGTAAGAGAAAAAGGCCAAGTAACATATAAAGGCAAGCCTATCAGATTTACACCAGATTTTTCACCAGAGACTATGAGAGCCAGAAGATCCTGGACGGATGTTATACAGACACTAAAAGAACACAAATTCCAGCCCAGGCTACTATACCCAGCCAAACTCTCAATTAACATAGATGGAGAAACCAAAGTATTCCACGACAAAACCAAATTCACACATTATCTCTCCACGAATCCAGCCCTTCAAAGGATAATAACAGAAAAAAACCAATACAAGGACAGGAACCACGCCCTAGAAACAACAAGAAGGTAATCCCTCAACAAACCTAAAAGAAGACAGCCACAAGAACAGAATGCCAACTTTAACAACAAAAATAACAGGAAACAACAATTACTTTTCCTTAATATCTCTTAATATCAATGGACTCAACTCCCCGATAAAAAGACATAGACTAACAAACTGGCTACACAAACAAGACCCAACATTTTGCTGCTTACAGGAAACTCATCTCAGAGAAAAAGATAGACACTACCTCAGAATGAAAGGCTGGAAAACAATTTTCCAAGCAAATGGTATGAAGAAACAAGCTGGAGTAGCCATTCTAATATCTGATAAGATTGACTTCCAACCCAAAGTCATCAAAAAAGACAGGGAGGGACACTTCATACTCATCAAAGGTAAAATCCTCCAAGAGGAACTATCAATCCTGAATATCTATGCTCCAAATACAAAGGCAGCCACATTCATTAAAGAAACTTTAGTAAATCTCAAAGCACACATTGCACCTCATACAATAATAGTGGGAGACTTCAACACACCACTTTCACCAATGGACAGATCATGGAAACAGAAACTAAACAGGGACACAGTGAAACTAACAGAAATTATGAATCAAATGGATCTGGCAGATATCTACAGAACATTCTATCCTAAAACAAAAGGATATACCTTCTTCTCAGCACCTCATGGTACCTTCTCCAAAATTGACCACATAATTGGTCACAAAACAGGCCTCAACAGATACAAAAATATTGAAATTGTCCCATGCATCCTATCAGATCACCATGGACTAAGGCTGATCTTCAATAACAAAATAAATAATAGAAAGCCAACATTCACGTGGAAACTGAACAACACTCTTCTCAATGATACCTTGGTCAAGGAAGGAATAAAGAAAGAAATTAAGGACTTTTTAGAGTTCAATGAAAATGAAGCCACAACATACCCAAACTTATGGGACGCAATGAAAGCATTTCTAAGAGGAAAACTCATAGCTCTGAGTGCCTCCAAAAGGAAACTAGAGAGAGCACACATTAGCAGCTTGACAACATACCTAAAAGCACTAGAACAAAAGGAAGCAAATTCGCCCAAGAGGAGTAGACGGCAGGAAATAATCAAACTCAGGGGCGAAATCAACCAAGTGGAAACAAGAAGAACTATTCAAAGAATCAACCAATCAAGGAGCTGGTTCTTTGAGAAAATCAACAAGATAGATAAACCCTTAGCCAGACTCACTAGAGGGCACAGGGAAAGCATCCTAATTAACAAAATCAGAAATGAAAAATGAGACATAACAACAGATCCTGAAGACATCCAAAACACCATCAGATCCTTCTACCAAAGGCTATACTCAACAAAACTGGAGAACCTGGATGAAATGGAGAAGTTCCTAGACAGATACCAGGTACCAAAGTTGAATCAAGATCAGGTTAATCATCTAAACAGCCCTATATCTCCCAAAGAAATAGAAGCAGTCATTAATAGTCTCCCAACTAAAAAAAGCCCAGGACCAGATGGGTTTAGTGCAGAGTTCTATCAGACCTTCAAAGAAGATCTAATCCCAGTTCTTCACAAACTATTCCACAAAATAGAAACAGAAGGTACTCTACCCAACTCCTTCTATGAAGCCACAATTACTCTGATACCTAAACCACAAAAAGACCCAACAAAGATAGAAAACTTCAGACCAATATCCCTTATGAATATTGATGCAAAAATCCTCAATAAAGTTCTTGCTAACCGAATCCAAGAACACATCAAAACAATCATCCATCCTGACCAAGTAGGTTTCATCCCAGGGATGCAGGGATGGTTCAATATACTGAAATCCATCAACGTAATCCAGTATATAAACAAACTCAAAGACAAAAACCACATGGTCATCTCGTTAGATGCGGAAAAAGCATTTGTCAAGATCCAACACCCATTCATGATAAAAGTCTTGGAAAGATCAGGAATTCAAGGCCCATACCTACACATGATAAAAGCAATCTACAACAAACCAGTAGCCAACATCAAAGTAAATGGTGAGAAGCTTGAAGCAATCCCTCTAAAATCAGGGACTAGACAAGGCTGTCCACTTTCTCCATACCTATTCAACATTGTACTTGAAGTCCTAGCCAGAGCAATTCGACAACAAAAGGAGATCAAAGGGATACAAATTGGAAAAGATGAAGTCAAAATATCACTCTTTGCAGATGATATGATAGTATATATAAGTGACCCTAAAAATTCCACCAGAGAACTCCTAAGCCTGATAAACAGCTTCGGTGAAGTAGCTGGATATAAAATTAACTCAAACAAATCAATGGCCTTTCTCTACACAAAGAATAAACAGGCTGAGAAAGAAATTAGGGAAACAACACCCTTCTAAATAGTCACAAATAATATAAAATATCTTGGCGGGACTCTAACTAAGGAAGTGAAAGATCTGTATAATAAAAACTTCAAGTCTCTGAAGAAAGAAATTATAGAAGATCTCAGAAGATGGAAAGATCTCCCATGCTCATGGATTGGCAGGATCAACATTGTAAAAATGGCTATCTTGCCAAAAGCAATCTACAGATTCAATGCAATCCCCATCAAAATTCCAAATCAATTCTTCAACGAATTAGAAAGTGCAATCTGCAAATTCATCTGGAATAACAAAAAACCTAGGATAGCAAAAACTCTTCTCAAGGATAAAAGAACCTCTGGTGGAATCACCATGCCGGACCTAAAGCTCTACTACAGAGCAATTGTGATAAAAACTGCATGGTACTGGTATAGTGACAGACAAATAGACCAATGAAATAGAATTGAAGACCCAGAAAAGAACCCACACACCTACGGTCACTTGATCTTCGACAAGGGAGCTAAAAACATCCAGTGGAAGAAAGACAGCATTTTCAACAAATGGTGCTGGCACAACTGGTTGTTAACATGTAGAAGAATGCGAATCGATCCATTCCTATCTCCTTGTACTAAGGTCAAGTCTAAGTGGATCAAGGAACTTCACATAAAACCAGAGACACTGAAACTTATAGAGGAGAAAGTGGGGAAAAGCCTTGAAGATATGGGCACAGGGGAAAAATTCCTGAATAAAACAGTAATGGCTTGTGCTGTAAGATCGAGAATAGACAAGTGGGACCTCATGAAACTACAAAGCTTCTGCAAGGCTAAAGACATCATCAATAAGACAAAAAAACCACCAACAGATTGGGAAAGGATCTTCACCTATCCTAAATCAGATAAGGGACTAATATCCAATATATATAAAGAACTCAAGAAGGTGGACTCCAGAAAGTCAAATAACCCCATTAAAAAATGGGGCTCAGAACTGAAGAAAGAATTCTCACCTGAGGAATACCGAATGGCAGAGAAGCACCTGAAAAAATGTTCAACATCCTTAATCATCAGGGAAATGCAAATCAAAACAACCCTGAGATTCCACCTCACACCAGTCAGAATGGCTAAGATCAAAAATTCAGGTGACAGCAGATGCTGGTGAGGATGTGGAGAAAGAGGAACACTTCTCCATTGTTGGTGGGATTGCAAGCTTGTACAACCACTCTGGAAATCAGTCTGGCGGTTCCTCAGAAAATTGGACATAGTACTACCGGAGGATCCAGCAATACCTCTCCTGGGCATATATCCAGAAGATGTCCCAACCGGTAAAAAGGACACATGCTCCACTATGTTCATAGCAGCCCTATTTATAATAGCCAGAAGCTGGAAAGAACCCAGATGTCCCTCAACAGAGGAATGGATACAGAAATTATGGTACATTTACACAATGGAGTACTACTCAGCTATTAAAAAGAATGAATTTATGAAATTCCTAGCCAAATGGATGGACCTGGAGGGCATCATCTTGAGTGAAGTAACACAATCACAAAAGAACTCACACAATATGTATTCACTGATAAGTGGATATTAGCCCAAAACTTAGGATACCCAAGATATAAGATACAATTTGCTAAACGCATGAAACTCAAGAAGAATGAAGACCAAAGTGTGGACACTGTGCCCCTTCTTAGAATTGGGAACAAAACACCCAGGGAAGGAGTTACAGAGACAAAGTTCGTAGCTGTGATGAAAGGATGGACCATTTAGAGACTGCTGTATCCAGGGATCCATCCCATAATCAGCTTCTAAACGCTGACACCATTGCATACACTAGCAAGATTTTGCTGAAAGGACCCAAATATAGCTGTCTCTTGTGAGACGATGCCGGGGCCTAGCAAACACAGGAGTGGATGTTCACAGTCAGCTATTGGATGTATCACAGGGCTCCCAATGGAGAAGCTAGAGAAAGTAACACAAGGAGCTAAAGGGATCTGCAACCCTATTGTTGGAACAACATGATGTACTAACCAGAACCCCGGAGCTCTTGTCTCTAGCTGCATATGTATCGAAAGATGGCCTAATCGGCCATCAATGGAAAGAGAGGCCCATTGGACTTGCAAACTTTATATGCCCCAATATAGGGGAATGCCAGGGCCAAAAGAATGGGAATGGGTGGGTAGGGAAGTGGGGGGCGCTATGGGGGACTTTTGGGATAGCATTGGAAATGTAATTGAGGAAAATATGTAATAAAAATATTAAAAATTAAAAAAAAAAGAAATCCTAGAACCCTGTGTTTTTGGTTAAGCTTCTAGGTTTATTAGCCCCCTTCTTGGACACACACCTCAAACTGTCAGCACTGTAGCAGCATTCAACATGATTCATATTCGAATAGAGTGAACGCTTCTAGTCAGCATAGTGGTAGCAAGATCACTATAGCAGCTTTACTAATTGTGTGTGTGTGTGTGTGTGTGAGTGTGCACATGTGTGGATGTTCTTACACTTGTGACATGGCACACCTGTGGAAACCAGGGGATAATTTGTAAGTGTTGCTTCTCCAGGGTCTAACTCACATCACACTAGTGGCACCGTTACTAACGGAGCCCACCTCACTAGCCCTTGTTTCCATTTTAAATGGGGAATGCTGCATGGAAATTCAAAAGAGAAATTCTTAGATTGCACTCATTTCATTTCTACTTTTTTTGTGGAGGTGCAAAACTTGTAAAAAGAAAAAAGGAAAATTTAGCTTTAGACTCTCATAATAACTTAAAGATACCTTTAAAACTTGCAAAATATGTACACACATTATAAAGGAAAGCATATTTTGACATTGATTTTAGGTCAAAATGAATTTAGAAATTGATTGTCCATTTATTTTATTACTCGATTATCAGTGCAATGGCTCATATCCTAGAAAATGTTGGCCGAGTCTAAAGTTGTGACTTAAAGCATCCAAAATATAATTATACTATTATTTTTCAATGCAGATATAACCATGTGTGGTTGTGCACACCTGTAATTCCAGCACTTGAGAGTCTGAGGCAGGAAGATGTAAATTCAAGGCCAGCCTGGCTTTGTGGGGAGACCTTGTCTTATAAAATAATAACTTGGATACAAACTACATAGCAACTGAGTAAAATAAACATCTTATATATTTTAACAGGAGTTTGGTAAATGGCTATATGCTTGCAATACGCTCTCTACAGATACTGTTATGGCTCATTTCCCAGAAAGTTCACGTAGGCTTCAGTTCCTACTCTTCTACCAAGACAAGATCCTGCCTTTCACAAAGATAGAATTTTCACCTGTTTTGGAATCACAATCTCTGTGCGTAGCTTCATTCACCCAGAGAAATGATTTAGATTCATTTCTGTAGCTTTTTTTTTTCTTTATATCACTAAGTAATATTCCCAGTATGGATGAACCTGAATTTGTCTATCCATTTATCTGTTGACGACTGATAGGTTGGTTTCAAGTTTCATGCCGTCGGTCAAGCCTGAGAACCTGAGTTCAATCACCTAGGTCCAAACAGGAGCAAAGCAGCTCCTACAAGTTACCCTCTGTCTTAAACACATGCGCACGTATGCACACACACTATGTCACTCATTCCCCATTTCCCCACAGCAACAGGCACAGAAAGAATACATGTCAAAAAGTGCACTTAAGCAGTTACGGATACTCAAGTAGAAGTCTTCATGAATGGGGTCTATGCTTTCATTCTTCATTCTCAAATGGTTTCATTATTTCCATACTCCCGCTGTCATAGAGTTCCATATTCATTTGTTTCTCCATCCATCTGTTGACAGCTGTTTGGTTTATCTAAATTTTGGGCCATGTCAAATTAAGGGGTCTGGTGAGATGACTCAGTGGGTCAACGTGCTTACATTCTAATTGTTGAAAATGTTTGCAAGTAAAGGCATTAAGAATGAATGAGCCACAGTAACACAGTCACAGTTTTGACCTAAAGACACTTAAAAAACCAGGTGCAAAAAACGTGAGTCTGAGCTTCCTTCATTTCTTGAAGGTAGGAGATCAAGTGGCTGTAGAGGCACTTTCTTCCCTAGAAGCAAAGCTTATTACCATTCAAATTACTGACCTACAGTTCTTTAAATATTCTGAGTATGTTCTCTTTAGGTATATGTATTTAAATTATTTTTCAGTCTGTATTTTATTTATTATTTATTTATTTATTTTGGGTTTTTTCAAGTCAGGGTTTTTCTGGATAGCCCTGGCTGTCCTGGAACTCACTTTGTAGACCAGGCTAGGCTGGCTTCCAACCCAGAAATCTGCCTGCCTCTGCATCCCAAGTGCTGGGATTAAAGGCGTGCGCCACCACCACCCATAGTCTGTATTTTATTAATAGTCTTTTACTAAGCAAAAGTGGTTCACTTTGAGGAATTTCAATTTATCTAATAAAAACTGGTGGTTTTAATTTCACTGTTCTATCTGAGATATTTGAAGATATTGCCCTATATTTTTTCCCCTGATATTGTAGCTTTTGCATTTTGATAGGACTAATTGTTAAGATATGTACTTAAATGCAGTACCTTCCCAACACCCCTCTCCCAGTTTCTTGACCCTTGCTGGGTATTCTGAATGCCTCCTATGGTTTGCCATACGCCATATGTCCTCTGGCTAGACTATAAAGCTGCTCCATGATCTCTTCCACCCCCACAAGATAGGGTTTCTCTCTGCAACGCTGACCCTCCATCTGTAGACCAGGCAGACATGGAACTTACACAGATCTTACCTCTACTTCCAAGAGCTCCTTTGAAAGGCCCGGGCCATCACTTGCTGAGTGATATTTTAATACTCAATTTCAATACTAGCTTCTGTTGATCTTAAAGTTAAAATTGTGCAATACCATAAACCCAGTGTGCCAAAGCTGAACTAAGCCTAAAATCATCCTTGAAACTCATAAAAATAGGTTTCTGCTTCATTCCTGGAAAATGGCTGTACTTTGTTGGTGGTGTTACAGGCGGGTCTGGGAAGTACTGATGAGCAGTATTTTTTAAGGCTTGGCTAAATTTAATGGAAATGGCCAGATCTATGCATTGTTACTACTAGAATTTTTATTTTATTTTATTTTATTTTATTGGTTTTTCGAGACAGGGTTTCTCTGTGTAGCCTTGGCTGTCCTGGAACTCGCTTCGTAGACCAGGCTGGCCTTGAATTCAGAAATCTGCTTGGCTCAGCCTCTCAAGTGCTGGGATTAAAGGCGTGCGCCACCACGCCCGGCCACCACTAGAGTTTTTAAATTGGCAGTTGGAATCATTAAGTTTAAAAAAGGAATGGGGAGAGTTTTTAACTCAAGTTTCCGTTACCGTAGTGTGTGAAACGTGTGGAATATTTCACAACAGGAATCAATTGCTTGGTGTACTTCCCAACCGTTGGCTCATTCTTTCTACAAGAGACAAAGTCAACAAGTTCTACCAGGGAATTGCAGGGGTTTGTTTGTTTGCTTATTTGTTTGTTTGTTTTTAGTTCTGCCATATGGATTTCAGTAGTGGGTCCTCCCTTGACTTGCAGTTAAGCATGAAACTTCTCATTGGGTAGTTTCAAAACTAGCAGGAGGAATCAGCTGCTAGCTTACTGCACTGTGGAAAGCTGCACGAGATTCCAGGGTTGGAATGGAAATGCTAATTTAAAAGGTCAAGCGGAGCTGCGCCTCACGTTTTTGGCGTCCGTGTGCTCCGTGCGGGCGGAGCGAACAAAGACCGGGCCAGAGAAGCCAGACGCCCAGATCCCTCTCGCTGCGTTTCCCCAAAATAGTTCTGGAATCATGCCTGAAATGCCGGAGGCCATGGAACAGGTAAGAGCTAGCAATTCAAGACTCGGTGGCGGCTCGGCGTTGCGCTAAAATCGATTCCAAACGACTGCTAGGAGCAGAAAGGGTGTAAATAAAATGCTAGCCGGTACCATTTATTTCCTTAAGAAACGTAAGCTTGGGACACAGAATAAACTATCTGAGGTTTCTGACCCAGGAAATCAAGCCCAGTTTAATAAATAAGACGTGAAGCAGAACGATAATTTCATTCTCCACATTGAGTGCAACTGTAGTGAAGGCTCCGTGTAGTGTAAGATTTAACCCGTGGTGCATGCCCAGGTTTTTTGTTTTTTTGTTTTTTGTTTTGTCTTGTGGGGCTTGAATCTGCTAATGGTACTTTCAGTTCCAGTTTGCATTCTTTGAGACGTGACCCCCTTCCCCCCCGCCATCGGAAGCCAGACATTGGCTGTAAACAGAGCCTTTTCTTATTAAGTAAGCTAAGCCCAACTTTTGCCTGACTTGTGTCAAACCGTATTCTTATATATAGGCAAGCAAACATTTTCTCGCTCTCTCACAAGGTTGCTCCGAGAATCACACTAATTGTGGAAATTTTTGAGTCTTCCTATTGAGTACGTTTTATGATCCCCTCTAGGAAGCAAACTACACACACCTCAACTAGAAACTTGAAATATTCTCACTTTTAATAAGGATGAGGGATCTTGGATTTGTCCCTCCCTCGGACTTCTAATTATTATTATAATTTAGTGTTGGGATAGCTAGCCCTTTTAATAACCATAAGACCTGGATTATTTTTAAAAAATCGAAAAGTAGGGAGCCTCAGGCTGCCTTTGTTTGCTCTTCCAAAGAATTACTTGAGTGAGGGAATAAATTCTTTAGTGGGGGGTGGGGAGAAAAACTATCACCTGACTGAGGAAAACTTTTCCCAAGGGGCTGCTTAATCCTTAGTCTAAAAATAAGCCAAAAGGATTCGGAAAATGAGGCCTTTGGGGGTAATTCAGGCAGTGGTCACGTTTTGGGGCGAGTTTTGAAATCCCTTATCGTGGGTGTCTGGATGGGAATAGATTGTTGGGTAGAGAGTGGGCGGAGAAAAAGTGTGCCCGGGCTTTTTTCAGGGTAAATTTCACTGGCTTGCCTGTTGCTGTGCTTCGGAGCTTGTAACCTGCAGGTTACAGTTGAGAGCTGAGTCAAACCCTGCGAGCTGTTGTTTCTGATTAACTTTTGAACAACCACACTGGGCTGGAAGAGCGCCTGGCACTCCGCCCTTCCTTGGCTCACTCATTTTAAGTCTTAGCAGCACCTCCTTGGCTTGGCACAAGCAGCCCCGGGCGTCGTCGCCCCCTAAGTGGAGCCTCCAAAGGGCAGCCAGGACGCCTGTTAAATCTACTTAAAGTTGACTGAGCTTGTTAACACAGTTGAGTTTCTCCTTCTGTGATTCTGAGGGGGGAAAATACGAAGAATCTGCCTTTTAGAAAGTAACATTCTCTCCCACACCTTTTTATTTTTAATCAGCTAAAAATAAACAGTTTTCAAACTTCACAGCATTTTTTTTTTTTTTTAGCATTCCAGAAAAACATAGCTTCCGGGGATGTTAATGACTCTGAGCACAGTCCTATTTTTATTCTTTCCTCTTGCCTTAAAGGACGAACCACACCTTGCCTAGGTTGGTTGTTCACTCCTGTAACCCCAGCCCTTGGGCGGGGAAACTAGAGAGGCTCAGAAGTTGCAGGTCTTTCTCTGAGCTCAAGGCCAGCCTGAGGTTCGGACTGCCTAAAACCAACTCAATCCAGCCTCAGCTCTGTGTTCATGGGACAACCCTTATCTTCTTGCCTCCTAACTTTACAGATGTTTTAGTCTACTTTCTATAATACATGCTCGGTTGACTCCTAGGCATTTCGCAGTCTGCAAACCTAGGCGAATCGATTCCTTACCCTTCACTAAGAAGGAATAAGTAGGAGGGATTTTAAAAAACAAACAAAAAAGCCAACACTCCTAAACCCAAGGAAGCCTGATTGCTTGGCCCAACACTCCTAAACCCAAGGAAACCTGCATCCATTGCTTGGCACCAGTGCCTGCGTTCTAACACTCTATCTCCTTAAGAACTGGCACATGGGCTGACAGCGTCCCTTGAGGTTCCGCCCCTTTTTGAATGCGTGGCGAGAGGCGGCCAATCAACGGGCGCGGCCAGGGCGGCGGAAGCCGGAAGCGGCAGCCGGGGTCGGCCTGGGCCTAGGGGAGGAGGGCCAAGGGCGCGGGCGCTGCGGCCCCTGGCAGTGCTGCGCTAGTGGAGGCTGCGGTCGCGACTGAGGCGGCGCAAAGACTGCGGGCATGGTGGGCCGGG
This sequence comes from Mus caroli, assembly GCF_978045245.1. Taxonomy (NCBI): domain Eukaryota; kingdom Metazoa; phylum Chordata; class Mammalia; order Rodentia; family Muridae; genus Mus; species Mus caroli. The sequence goes on from NW_028227268.1 coordinate 82,608,425, forward strand.
AGAAGGAGCTCTCCATCCACTTCGTCCCCGGCTGCTGCCAGCTGGTGGAGGTGAGCTTCGGGGCATGGAGCCGGGGTGGCGCCTTTGAGTTTGTTTACCTCTCTCCCTGTAGGGCTGCGCTCACTCCCGTTGCAGGCGCGGGAGCGCGGAGGTGGAGACTCCCGGTGCTTCCCGCCGCCTCCGGCGGGCTGGCTCCCGTTTCAGTAGTCATCATCTTTGTTTTGTGTTTCTGGATCTTTAAGGACAGGGGGAGAGTGACTTTCCATAAATGGCGGTGTCGGCGGGGTCAACTTGGTGAATTTATAGTTTGCACGGGGCGGGTTCCTTGAGGCACTTTAAGGCTGTCAGGATTTCCGACTGTGCGGTGCTATGAACGCTTAGGAAGACAGGCACCGCCTGGAGTTTATTCTGTTCAGGAAGGTTTGAGCAGGAATTCCAATATTGGACTTTTAGCTCCTACGTTTTCTGAACCGCTGTATTTTGCGTGGTGGAAGACTGCTGAAAGAAATTGCATGTCTGGTAAACTTCCCCCAGCATGTTTCCAAGTCTGGTCCACGGTCCCTTGTTTCAAGCCCGTTAAGTACTTACTGACCTACAGAATGTATCCAGCACAGTCGATGAACTATTTATTGTGTCTTGCTGATATAAAAACGCCTCGGATGTGGCCAGTTTTTTTAATGCAAACTTTTAATTTGGGGGAGGGTCCTGTGCTTGCTAGAGTTACTAGAGATAAGGGAGTCCCTATTTGAGATGAGGGATCCTTGTTAAGAGTATGCCTCCATAAGATTAGGCTACCTAATCTTATGGAGGCATATCCTAATCTTAATATTAGGAGGTGAACCTGTGGTGCCTTTTCTTAATTGGCGATTGACTTGGGAGGGCGGAGCCCCTTGGGCTGGTATAGTCCTGTGTTGTTTAGGAAAGCTGGCTGAGGAATCCGTTAAGCGGTTTTCACTAGGCCTGTGTGAGCTCTTGCCTCCAGGGTCTTGTCCTAACTTCCTTCAGGGGCGAACAGTGATGTGAAAATGGTAAGCTAAGTACTTTCCTGCCAAACAATGCGTTGATGTTTTCACACAGCAATAGAAACCCTAACTAGAACTCAGTATGTGTTGTCCAGACTGGCCTTGGACTCAGATGCTTCTGCCTCGAGGAGTGCTGGGATTGAAGATCTGAGCCACCACAACCAGTTGTTAATGGGAAATTTTTCATTTGCGTGATGCACATTCAATATTATCTCCAAATGGCTGGGCCTTAGCTAAAGTTCGAATGTGTTTGCAGTTCCAGATTGGTGACGGCATGTGACCAAAGGTGTGTGCATATGAACATGTATTCGTGTAGGCTTAATGCATTTCACCAGTTCAGTAAAAGAAAAGTAGAGAGTGGTAAACTGAGTGTGCTAACTCATGGCTGTAATCTCAGTACTCAGGAAGTTTGTAGTGGTGGGGAGATGTGATTGCTTTTTAGAGTGGTTTTTTTGTTTGTTTGTTTGTTTGTTTGTTTGTTTTAAACAGTCTCACTGTGTATTCATGACTGGCCTCAAATCCGTGGAGATCTGCCTGGCTCCACCTCCAGTGGGCTGTGATTGATAATGCCACCACACCCAGCAACCTTTTTCATTAAAAAAAAAAATGGTACAGTTGCTGAGCGTGGCGGCTTATACTTCAGTCCCATCACTCTAAAAGCTGAGGCAGGAATGATTATCAGGCAAGCCAAGGTTACATAGTGAGGCCCTGTTTCAAAAAGCAAATAACAGGCAGAAGGTGCAGACAGCTGGGATCTGCATGCTGGTGTTGCTCTCTCAACCTGTGCAACTGACATTCACTCTTGTTGCCAGCTGAGAATTGGCATAGTTAATGTTAGTGAGGCAGCCTGGTACCAATTCCTGTTAAGAACACTGCCTGTGTGTACAGTGGAAGACAGGGAGTTGAGCTGTTCCCTCCTGAATTCCATTCCTATTAAGCAATCTAGATATCTTGTTTCTTAAATCCCAAGGGTGTCCAAGGATGTTACAGAGGTAGAGAGTGAATGTGAGACAGGGTCTTGCTTAGTGGGCCGCACTGGCCTGGAATCCCCTCCGCAGAGCAGGCTATGCTCAGGTTGCTGACATCCTCCTGTTTACTGAGGTCATCACTACACCTGGTTTACAGTTAAGCCTTTGGAGAGTTATGTTCTTGCCAAAGTTCGAAGAAAACATTTTGCCGGATCAAGTCTTCATTTTCATAAATTGCCTGGCTTAGAGCCAAGTGTTATAATGGATACCACATGAAGTCTCATTAATATTTTTAAAAAAAAATGTTTTGAAATTCATTGAATTGAAATCCTTAATAGATTTTTTTTCTATGTTGCCCTCCCCCATCCCTGTCAGGCCCTTTGATTTCAGCTTTTGTATATGCTAGAAACAGCTGATTTTTGGGGTCCTTAATTAAAGTATGTATGTTTACTAAATCATTTACCTGAAATGTCTTTGGATATTGCCTGTATATACGTGTGTGTGCACACTTTTTTTTCCAACTCAGAATTATGTGACTTTAACAGAAATAGGACCTTGTGATAAAATCTAATGAAAGTTTAAGCCACAGAGCTCGTGCTTTGGTTACAGGTGTGTGACTCTGCTGGCTGAAAACATTATCTTTAAAAAGGAAAAGCTGGCTTTACTTAAGAATTTGGCAGGAAAGTGTTACTCGGTTTTTGGAACTTTGCCTTGAGTATACAAAAATCAAAATATTCTTTAAGCAGTAATTTAAAATTTTTACTATGAACACAAATGTTTTTTCAGTTTTTTTTTTTTTAACTATCTGTATCTATTTGTCATAAGTATTTTGTGTAAGTAAATTTAGTGCTGACTGAAGGACATATTAGTTGACTTTATTCCAAATAAACTCCTATGAAATGTCGACCAATTTTCTTTTTTTTTTTTAAGATTTATTTATTTATTTTATGTATGAATACAATTATAGCTGACTTCAGACAAACCAGAAGAGGGTGTCAGATCCCATTACAGATGGTTGTGAGCCAGCATGTGTTTGCTGGGAATTGAACTCAGGACCTCTGAAAGAGCAGTCAGTGCTCTTAGCAGCTGAGCCATTTCTCCAGCCCTGACCGATTTTCAATCCTGTCAAAATGTGACTCATCACCCAGATATAGCTGTCTCTTGTGAGACTATGCCGGGGCCTAGCAAACACAGAAGTGGATGCTCACAGTCAGCTATTGGATGGATCACACGGCCCCCAATGGAGGAGCCAGAGAAATTACCCAAGGAGCTAAAGGGAACTGCAAACCTATAGGTGGAACAACAATATGAACTAACCAGTACCCCGGAGCTCTTGTCTCTAGCTGCATATGTATCAAAAGATGGCCTAGTCGGCCATCACTGCAAAGAGAGGCCCATTGGACTTGCAAACTTTATATGCCCCAGTACAGGGGAACCCCAGGGCCAAAAAGGGGGAGTGGGTGGGTAGGGAATTGGGGGGGTGGGTATGGGGGACTTTTGGGATAGCATTGAAAATGTAAACGAGGAAAATACCTAATAAAAAAATAAAAAGAAATGTGACTCATCATCTGAACCTTGTGCATTTTCAGTGTATCTTAGAAGATGTGAAACGCCTGTTGACTACTTACAGGGTGATATGATCACTTCATCCATCATAAAGCAAAGAAACTTCCATTGTTAACATGAAATCTAAACCAAATGAGGAAGTTGTTAGTGATCTCAGGTTCTTTTTCTTGATTATTAAAACTTTATTCTTTTTTTTTTTTTTTTTTGGTTTTTCGAGACAGGGTTTCTCTGTGTAGTCATGGCTGTCCTGGAACTCACTCTGTAGCCCAGGCTGGCCTCGGACTCAGAAATCCGCCTGCCTCTGCCTCCCAAGTGCTGGGATTAGAGGCGTGCGCCACCACGCCCGGCCTAAAACTTTATTCTTACTCATCTAAAAAAAGTAAACATATGTACATGAGTTACTTTATGTACATGAGTGCATGTATGTGTACCATAACCATGTGCACGCCTGGTACTCACAGAAGCCAGAAGAGGGCATCAGATCCTCTGAAACGGGAGCTAAGGACAGATGTTAGCTGCCATTTGGGTGCTGGGAATCAAACCCAGGTCTTCTGAAGAGCAACCAGTATTCTTAGCCACTAAGCCATCTCTCCTACCCATTAAATTTCTCTCTCTCTCTCTCTCTCTCTCTCTCTCTCTCTCTCTCACACACACACACACACACACACACACACACACACGTATGTATGACCAGAAGAGGCAATCAGATCTGCAGTAATTGTAAGCCATCCAATGTCTGCCTTCTACAAAAACAGTGTGCTCATAAACAAATCTCCCTTGTGTCTCTGAGACTGATTATCAGTGGGGACTGGAAAGATGGCTGTGGTTAAGAGTTCTGTGTTGATTTGCAGAGGACCCAGGCTCGCTGTAACTCCAGTTCCAGATGATTTTATACCGTCTTCTGATCTCCCCAGGCAATGCAGGTAGTACACACATATGCATGCAGGCAAAAACACTCAGACAGAGCAAATAAAATAATTAAACACAAACTCATTAAGTCTTGCAGTTGTTGATGCAGTTTGATTGATTAATCTAGCTTTAAAACTGACTTTTAGGTAGTGGAATTAATTTTTAAAAAATAGTTAACGTTTCAGGTATGTGGTACACAATAATGCCTTTAAGAGAATTATGGCTTTAACCCCCTTATTCTTCTAGGAGGAAGTGAACATCCCTAGCCGGCGGGTTCTCATTACTGGTGCCACCGGGCTTCTTGGCAGAGCAGTTTACAAAGAGTTTCAGCAGAGCAACTGGCACACCGTTGGCTGTGGCTTTCGAAGAGCAAGACCAAAATTCGAACAAGTAAACCTGTTGGATTCTGAAGCTGTTCATCACCTCATTCATGATTTTCAGGTATGGCTTTATATGTTTGCAGTTGTTATGTGTTCTCTTAGGACTTGCCTGGTTTATACAGAAAGTGTGTGCTTGGTTGCGGGAAGCTGTGCTTGAAAGTTGTGACCCGTTGAGCCACCACACAATGCAGAGTGTACTTGTTTGGCATGCTGTGGAGTGGTGCTTGGTGTTGGGGCCAGAGGTCCCCGAGCGTGCTGGCAGTTGTTCTGCCCCAGAGCTGGATCCTCTTCCCTGTCCTGCACAGCATGTGGGGAGGCATGGCTTGTGTTGATGCAGTGCTTTCCTTGTGATGCTTGCCATGAAGTGTTAGGGTGCTGTCTGGGAATGGGGAGGGGGAGGAAGGGAAATGGAAATATTTCTGCTTTAATGCTAAGAAAGTATGGTCAGGGGAACTTCAGTAACCTGTTTGCCTTAACCTGAGAAAAGTTAGAGGAAAATGAAGACTTGTTCTCCTTGCCATCAGATTTCAGCTTTGGTTCTCTCTAAGTGTGATTCTGGGAGCATGAGTATTAGAAACACAGGGAAGCCTGATTGCAGACTGCATGCCCAGAGTGTGATGTATTAAGTCTGGGTTGGGCCTAGGATATTGTATTTGAAACATCCCAGATTCTCCACATTCAAGTTTGAAAACAATTCTTAGCAATCCTTGAGCAATTTTTGAGAAAATTGGGTGTGTGGACAGCCTGTCTGTCTCTCATTTATTTTTATCTATTTTCTGTGTACGGGGGTGTTTTGCCTGCATGCATGTCTATATAACACATGCATATAGTGCCTGTGGAAGTCAGAAAAGGGTGTCTGATCTCCTGATCTATTTATTCTTGTTTTGTATGCATTGGTGTTTTGTCTGTGCATATGTCTCAGTGAGAGTGTCAGATCCCCTGCAATTACAGTGAGTTCTGAGCTGCCTTGTGGGTGTTGAGAACTGAACTTGGATTCTCTGGAAGACTAGCCAGTGCTTTTAACCACTGACATCTCTCTCCAGCCTCTGAAATTGGAGCTATAAATGGTTGTTAGCCGTGTGAGTTCCAGCCTCCAGCACACAGACATTTAACACCAATCTTAGTTCTTGCTCTGTTCTTGCATTAAAAAAGCCTTTTCTTTAGAAGATCTCCTGCATCCTTGTTTTGATGTGTATCTCTCACTCAGATGTGAAGACCTTACTGTGTGGCCTTACTGTGTGTGGTGGTTAGTTGTCATCTGCAAAGGGAATTTCAATTGGGAAATGCCTCTAACACGTTGGTCCATGGGGGGAGGGGGTGGGGGTGGGGATGATTGTGATTAATAGGACTGTGGGTGAGCCTGAGTTGCTTATGAAAATAGGTTGAACATGCTATGGGGAGCAAGCGTGTGAGCAGAGTTCATCCATTTCCTTGCTACCAGTTACCAGTCCCTTCTTTGACTTTCTTCGGTGATAGACTTTGGGCTGTAAGTGATAAGCCATTTCTTCCTCAAGTTGCTTTTGATCCACAGTAATAGAAAAATAGCTAAGACATGGGGGCTTATTGCTTTGATAGTCAAGTGGACATGTGGTTTCCGTAAATAGTGGATTCTTGTTAAATGAGTGGTCAAAAAAGCTTGAATTTATGAATTTAACTTGCAGCTGATACTACTTGCCTTTTGTCATGAGTTTGGTAAATGTTAGAGTTGGGGCATCGCATCTTGGCAGAGCACTTGGCTGTCTGTGGGGCCTGGGGTGTGGTGAGTGCAGTCACAGTTGTCATGTCCAAGGTTACTTTCCCACTACATGGGGTAGAGGGTTTTTTGGTTATAGTGAGTTACTAATAGCTTTTTTCTGCGTTTTTGTCTAAGGATTACTAAGTTTTTACCTTGGCTAGGAATATAGCTCAGGGGTTCACGCACCTGGTTAAGTTCTGGGATCTCTAGCACTGCCTAAAAAGCATATTCAACAAAATAAATTGTTCTTTCCTTTGCAGAATATGTGCGTGTTTTCTTTGTTTCTTTATTTTTTTTAAGAAAAAAGAAGTATGAGAGATGGTGGTAGCACACAGCTTTAATCCCAGTACTTTAGACAGAGGCAGGTGAATATTTGAGTTCTAGAACATCTAGGGTTATACAAAATCCCTGTCTTGAAAAACAAAAAACAAAAATCAAAAAAAAAAAAAAAAAAGGTAAGTGAAATAAAAGGAAGAAAATTAAACCGATTTATTCTTAATTGAAGGCATGTTGACTTAAGGAGCCTTTTCTTCCCCTGAAGTTATCCTAAGGAAGCCATGGTTCTCTGTTCTCTCCATTTTGGGTTAAAACTCAGTGTTTCTTTCAGCCTCATGTCATAGTGCATTGTGCTGCAGAGAGAAGACCAGATGTTGTTGAGAGTCAGCCAGATGCTGCTTCCCAGCTGAATGTGGGTGCCTCTGGGAACTTAGCAAAGGAGGCAGGTAAGGCTACATTGCCACTGGACTATGTTTTCAAGACAGTGGTGTCTGTGCACCATATGAATGCCTGGTATCCTTGGGGCCCAGAAGAGAGGGCCTCAGATCCCCTGGGATTGGGGTTGCAGGTGGTTCTGAACATCCATGTGGGTCTTTGGAGCCAAACCCAGGGGGCCTCTGGAAGCGCAACCGGTGCCTGTAGGTGCTGAGCCATCTCCAGAGCCTCCTTCACTGGGTTGTTTTATTTTTTTTTTAAGTTGAAAGTTTCATAGCTGTCTTACATGTGTTTTTGTTTATCTCAGGGAAAACAAAGCAAACCATGAAGACACACAGAACACTCCAAATTCCACAAAAGTAATGCATAGATTTATCTTCTCTTTCTGCAGCTGCGATTGGAGCATTTCTCATCTACATTAGCTCAGATTACGTGTTTGATGGCACAAATCCCCCTTACACGGAAGAGGATATACCAAGTCCCCTGAATCTATATGGAAAAACAAAATTAGATGGAGAGAAAGCAGTCCTGGAGAATAATTTAGGTAAGGTCCAGGGTCCTTGACTCTGATCATTTTTGAAGACTGTTGTTCATGAGTAGACATGTTCTTAATTTATTAAAAGTATGCAGAATTGGTGTATATGTTGGGAGGTTTCACATTCCTGAATCCCAGCCCTTGGAAGCTGAGGCAGGAGGATCAGGATATACTGGGCTATATAGTGAGCTCCTGGCATCTCTTCTGATTAAAGAAAGAAAAGGGAAACCAGGGTCTATAGATTAATAGAAATTAGACAGAATGGGCAGGTGAGAGGTCAGTAGGCAAAGGTGATTGTCACCAAGCTGATGACATAAGTTGATTCCCAAGGTCCACGTGGTGGGCGGAGAGAACCAGCTCCCTGCAGTTGTCCTCTGATCTTCACACATGTACACACACACCACAAACACACATACACATAAATAAGTATAATAACATCTTTCAAGGTATTCTATACCATCTTTTTCTTTTTTCCCCTTGTTTATGTTTACACGTGTACATGTAAGGACTTTAAAACTGGGAGCATGAAATCTCTCTCATGTGCTGATTCCTCAGGAAGACAAGCACAAAATGAAGGTTCTTAAGATAGGAATTTTTGTATAATATTTTTCAGGTGTTTCTGTTTTGATCCATACTCTGACTTGCTTCTCATTATATGTGGTAGCAGTTCTGCCATGGCTTCTTCCTGTCTGTGGAAGTACCCTGGTCAACTTAATTTCTGTCTGTGGCAGCATCATGTTCAACATCATGACCCCTGTGGAAACTGATGCTTTATATCATAGAGTACCCCTGACAGCCTACCACCAGCTTGTGATGCCCTTGTTACAGGCATTTAACTTGTCAGGGCTTTTGGTTTTGTAATATTCTGACTCGGTGGTAGAGAGCTTGCTGGGCATGCACGGGGCCCAGAGTTAAATCTGCAGTATGGCCAGACAAGGTACATTATAAATGAGCCAGCAATCCTGCAGAAGTCTCCTCTTGCTTTGCTTCTTAAAAATGAGCAGAACAGATCATTTATAAAGAACTGGAATTTACTTCTCACAATTGTGGAGGCTGTGAAATCCAACAGCCAGCAGGTGGTTAAGTTCTCATTTATGCTTGGCCTCAAAGAACCAAACCAGATGGCTCCCCATTAAGCTCTTTCGTAGTGGTGTCTTCATGACCTAACCATTACCCCAGTGCACCTCCCCACACCAACATCCACTCCCACACACACCAACACGCCTCCCCTCCCGCCACCCCACACACCAACTTGCCCCTCCTGCCATCCTCCTCTCCCAGACACTGTTGGACTAGGAATTAAATTTCAGTATATAATTTCTGGTACAACATTCAGACCATAATAAGACCTTTGTTTACTTGCTCAGTAATTATAAAAGGAAATACTACTTAAAGTGTCAGTCATCCAAAGACTATCAAACCTCTCACCTGGGACCAGTATAAAGTCTAATTCTGAATAATTCTTCATCCAAGGTTTTAAAAGTATGAGCAATCAACCCTACACCCAGATTGATCAGTTTTTGTTTGATACTTTTTTGTGTGTGTATACTTGGCCATATTCAGTGGTGTATCAGTCCTCAATCACTTGGTTGTGTATCTTTTAGGGACAGCCACGATATTACCATAATCAACAGCATGCTTACACAGTTAGGAAAACTTACACTGATATACTCCTGCTATCAAATATGTAGCGTGTAAAGATGGTTTCCCACTTGTTCTTGATCCTAAATTGTACTTCAGTGCTATTATCTTGTTTTGTTCATCAGTCATGAGTATTCATTTCATTTGGTTGTCCAGATAAGGCTCTATTTATCATGGCCATAATAACAAACTAGATGAAATTCTGTATATGACAGTAGATACTTAAAATATTTCTGATTATCCTTAAGTTCATCCAGTATGAGCTACTACTTACCATCCTAGTATATTTTTATTAAAAGGCAAAGTTTCTACTTTTCTACTGTTTACATCCACACAATTTCTCTTTCCACCAAAACTTGGAAATGTATGAGTCAGCCATAAAAAATATTCATGTATTGTCCCTAGGGGCTGCTGTTTTGAGAATTCCTGTTCTGTATGGGGAAGTTGAAAAGCTTGAAGAAAGTGCTGTGACTGTTATGTTCGACAAGGTGCAGTTCAGCAACAAGTCAGCAAACATGGACCATTGGCAGCAGAGGTTCCCCACACATGTGAAAGACGTAGCCAGTGTGTGCCGGCAGCTGGCAGAGAAGAGGATGCTGGTGAGTCCTTGAAGGATGGGGCCTGACTTCTGTCTTAGTAAAAGGTCTGCTTTTCTTCCATACTTCAACTTGTGTGTACATAGATTATCACAGACTGAAAGTTGAACATGGTTTTGTTATTTTAAAAGAATTATTTATTTAGTTTATATATGTGAGTACACTGTAGCTGTCTTCACACATCGCAGAAGAAGGCATCAGATCCCATTACAGATGATTGTGAGCCACCATGTCGTTGCTGGGAATTGAACTCAGGAACTCTGGAAGAACAGTCAGTGTTCCTAACCACTGAGCCATCTCTCCAGCCCCAGAACATGTGTTTTTGGTTTTGTTTGATTTGCTTTGCTTTATGTTTTAAATACTTTATTTAATTTTATTTTATGTGTATTGGTGTTTTGCCTGAATGTATGTCTGTGAGGTTGTCAGATCCCATGGAACTGGAGTTACAGACAGTTGTGAGCTGCCATGTGGTTGGGGGGAATTGAACTTGAGTCCTCTGGAAAGCAGCCAGTGTTCTAATTGCTGAGCCATCTCTCCAGCCCCTGAACGTGCTTCTTAAAAGTGGAAAATCAAACAAAAGCTGTATTCATGAGGTTTGTATGCAGGAAATAAATTCAAACACAGAAATCTTGTCTCTGTCTCCCTAATGCTAGGATTAAAGACCTAGCAGATTAACTACACACAGTTCAAGTTCTTGTTTTTATTTGTTTGTTTGTTGTATTATGCATGTGTATATCTTCATGAATTTGTGTATACCACCTGTGTGCAAGTGTCCAAAGAAGCCAGGTCCTCTGCAAAGACCAGTAAGCACTCATAAGCATTTAGCCATCTTCCAACCCAGAGTAGGAATGAATTTTAAGCATTTGGGGAAATTGGCACTAAATACAGTATTAGTGAAAGATTGGGAACAGCTTAATTTAAAGTACTAATAATACTGGCTACAGCATGACTATAGTTTTTGCTGTATGAAAATTATGCGAGTGTATATAGAGCATAAACTGGCCCTTTCTTAAAATAGATGGAATAATAGAACTTAACTAGTTAGTTCATGTCTTCTGGTTTCCTGAGACAGGGCTTTTTATTGCTCAGGCTGGCCTCCCATTCAAGGCTGTTGTTCTGCCTCAGCTTTCCCAGATGCTAGGGTTACTGATGTGTGTTATTGTGTTTATCAGGTTCATTTCAAAATTATTTTCTGGCTGAGCTTGGTGGTGCAAATTTGTAATATCAGCATTCGAGGCAAAGGAAAGAGGACCCTGTGAATCCTAGGCCTGCTATCCCTGTGTACTGAATTCAGACCAGCCACGGTTACCTAAAACAAAACTGCCTGAAACAGAAAACGTGGCACCGGGAATGTGGTCCAGATGGCAGAGTGCTTGCCCAGTAGCATGCACAAAGACCCATGTTGAATCGTAGCACCCCATAAACCCCATGTGGGGGTGCACACCTGTGATCCATGAGTTGGAGGACAGCCTTGGCTGTGTGAGATCCTGTCTCAAAACTGTTAAATTTCGATTCTACCTTAGAGTAATTTAAAATGATCACTAAAATTAGTCACTATCTAAAATTGAAGCAATTTGTATTTTTTCAAAAAGTTCTTATTTCTATAAATTACTTTTAGTGTCAGAATATTTATGGACATTGATTTTAGGTCTTTTGAAGATAATATTTCAAAAAAGTAGGTTTACATTCTTGGACCTTTCAAAATAACTTTCTCTGTCAAACCTTACTATATGGAAGCAGAAAATTGAAACTGTGTTGATTTTTTTTTTTTTTCCCTTGTAATTGTTGTTAGGATCCATCCATTAAGGGAACCTTTCACTGGTCTGGCAATGAGCAGATGACCAAGTATGAAATGGCGTGTGCAATTGCAGATGCCTTCAACCTCCCCAGCAGTCACTTAAGACCTGTAAGTCTCGACAACCGCCCGCCCGCCCTGACTTCTTAAGGCTGTTGTGTTGGTTGATATTGCTTTTCTTTTTTGGATAGCTAGTCAAAATGAACCTGGCTTGGAGGATGACAGTATCTGGTGGTAAATTATCCCTAGAGAAGTCTGGTGGGGCTGGTGAGGTGGCTGGGAGGTGGAGGTGGAGGGGGTTACCTGCTCCAAAGCCTGACAACTGACTCCATCCACATGGTGGCAGGTGATGCCCACTGGATGGCTTCTGATACTCTCCTGCAGGCACACACTGTGTGCTGCCTTAATGGCAGCATGCCTCTTTTTTTGTTTTGTAGCTCTGATAATACCAGTTTTCTGGCACTAGAAGAAAACTGAAATAAAGTTACTAAGCTTCAAGATGCTATTTCCTTTACTCATGCTGTTTTGTTTTTCTTTAAAGATTACTGACAGCCCTGTCATAGGAGCACAGCGCCCCAAAAATGCTCAGCTCGATTGCTCCAAATTGGAGACGTTGGGCATTGGCCAGAGGACACCATTTCGAATTGGAATCAAAGAATCCCTCTGGCCTTTCCTCATCGACAAGAGATGGAGACAGACTGTCTTTCATTAGCTTATGTGTTGTGTATTTTTTTAAATGAAAAGTATAGTATGTGGCACTTTTTCAAGAATAAAGGAAATAGTTTTGTATGAGTACTCCTTAATTGTGACACATGATCCTTCAGGTAAATGATGCTGTTGCACTAGGGGAATGTTGGACTGGCTGAGGGCAGTCATGACTTTCTGTTGATTGTTTTGTTTTGTTCTGGCTTACCTTGCTATACAAGTAATATAAATTATGATCTGTAATGTCCGAGGGCGGGATGAAACAGACTGTTAGACTTTGGATGAAATGCATTATTCATTCCTACAGCTTCCTTTCTTGTTGTTTTGTTTGTTGGCTCTTGTATATTGATAGTTTCAATGTGTGTAGAATCTCATGATAATCATCGGTGTTCATTATTTGCTTTGCTTGAGCCCAGATCAAAATGCTTGGAGAAAAGAAAACTTTATTTTTGCAACTGTAAGTATGGTTTTTAAATGCTTGATTCTTTAATGTGTTATGTATATCAGAACCTGTATAGCCTGATGCCTACTTCATAGCACTGTGTGGCAAACACTTGAGAGAGTGCACGTGTGTGTATTTTTTTAATATAAATACATATATATGTCTCTTTCCTTCTATCTTACTAAGTGATGTTTCATACATGTGGTTATAATAATGAGCCTTGTAAGTCTTTTGACCACTTCTAAATAATAATAAATACTTGCTGGCATGTAACACTTTGGCTTTATTTTGTATTTGCTTCCTTTTTAATGTAAGGACTGCTGGATATGGTAGTACGTGTCTTCAGTCCCACCAGAAGCAGGTAAACCTCTGCCTTTGAGTCCAGCCTGGTTTAAATATCAGCTATCAGGCCAGACAGGGCTACCTACTGAGATTTTGTTTCGAGAAAATAAGTAAATGTGAGGGCTAACTGTAAAGCAATCATTGTCCAGGTTTAGTTTGTAGATTACATACTTGTAACATCGGTGAGGTAGAAGTGGACGCTGATGAACTTAACACTGGATCTAGAAGTGTCTCTGCACCGATGAATTAGAAACAACTCCATGACCTTATCACATCTTCCACATAGGAAGTGCTGTCAGGAGGATGAGCAGTGTCTTACGTGTCTCATCTGGACTGTCAGATGACTTTGGCCTCAACACTGTCTTAACTAGTTTTTAAAAGTTTACCTGGAGTTTGGGAACTAGAGTAGATCCTACTTAGACCATTTGGTTACAGCAGCCGTCCCCAGACTGCATTATGTTTTGAAATTCACCATGTAATTTCTGATACCGTGGCCTGATGCACTCACTGTTCTGGAATATAAAAATTATGGCATGCTAGCTGGGCATGATGGTATATTTCCTGGATTCTCAGCCTTGGGAGGTTGAGGCAGGATTACCGTGAGATTAAGGCCAGCCTCCATTACATAGCAAAAGCTAAAAAGTGGAATTGAGAATTTGGGAATTTTCTTCAAGTTGTCAAGTTTCTAAAATGTGTGTGTGTGTGAGAGAGAGTGTTTTACCTGCAATGCAAGTACACTGCATGGATGCCTGCTGCCAGATAAGATCCTCTGGAACCTAGAGTTAAAGATTTGGGAGGCACCCTATGGGTGCTGGGACTAGAACCTGGGTCCTTTGCAAGAGCAACCAGTGTTCTTCACTGCTGAGCTGTCTTTCTCCATCCCAATTGTTTTTCACACAGTGCAAAATGTAAGTTTGTGTGGACTGCCATTCTTTTGGAACAAATCCCCACGGTGTATCTAGGACTTTGTATATTGAGAATATGTTAATATCACATGCATGTCTAAGTTTGGGTTTTCATTGTTGCAAAGAGACAACCCTTATAAGGCAACCCTTATAAGGACATTTAATTGGGGCTGGCTTACAGGTTCAGAGGTGGTTCAGTTCATTAGTATGGCAGCAAATATGGCAACGTCCAGACGTGGTGCTAGATAAGGAGCTAAGAGTTCAACATCTTTGCCAGTCATGGTGGTGCACGCCTTTAATCCCAGCACTCGGGAGGCAGAGGCAAGCGGATTTCTGAGTTTGAGGCCACCCTGGTCTACAAAGTGAGTTCCAGGACAGCCAGGACTATACAGAGAAACCCTGTCTCGAAAAAAAACCAAAAAAAAAAAAGAGTTCAACATCTTAACCAACGGCACGGCACACATTTTCTTGACTTCGAGTTTTGTATCAGTTATGCAGAATGTTCAGTATTTTTAAATGCTTGAGTTTGCCTTGCTGGTTTCAAACTTAAGATCCTCGGCTTCATGTCTCACCTGCTGTCATGGCATTTTAGAAAGTATTGTCCCAGTGACTTAAGAACCTCCTACTTCTAGAGATCCCATTACAGAACAAAGTCACCCTCTGGACAGAGACTTGAAGCATCTGGCTATTTGGGAAGGTGTCCCTTTGGAGCTCCTGTTCCACAGGCTTTGATGCCCTCTTCTGGCCCTGCAGGAACCTGCGCTCATGCACATAACCACACACATGTGCACATGATCTCCCTGATTTTCTGCCATGAGCATATTTATATTGCTCTGGAAATATATTTCAATAGATTTTAAAGGAAAATTACTTTGTTGTTTTGTCAAATCACTTCTGAAAGCCTGTTTCTGTATTTTAGCCTCATAAATGTCAACATAATAGGATTTAAGGAAATAACACCTATTTTCACAAGTCCCGGGGAACATATGGTTATCCCTGGAAGCTGAGCCATTAAAGTATGTATTTACTTACAACGGATTATATCAAAAGATGGCCATGAAGTTGCTTAGTTTTCCAAACAGCTGTTTTCTGCTATCCCTTACTTGATTCTATTTTATAGCATACATACATACTACATGTCACTGAGCAATTTCAGTTTTCCCTTAGTGTGTTATAGACTGCTAAGGCTGCCATTTTTAAAATGTGAATTTGACAACAGGGTTTCAGAATGTTTGGATTTGAGATGCTAAAGCTTGATGAGTGATAGACACTGCAGTGTTGGAGGGCTGGGGATAATAGTTCAGCACTTAAAGTTACCCTGATACTTTGTGTGTGTCTTCGCTGTGGAGACACAATGATCAAGGCAACTCATCAAAGACAACATATTTAATTGGGGGCTTCTTTAACACTTTCAGAAGATGAGTCCATGACCGTTATGGCAGAAGCTTCATGGCAGACAGGTACGGTGCTGGAGCAGTAGCTGATCCCCAAGTATGAGACGGGGAGAAATTATTGGAATGCTATGGACTTTTGAACCTTCCAAGCCTGCCTCTAATCACCTACAAAAGGCCACACCTAGTCCTTCGGGAACAGTTGTACCTATTGGGAACCAAGCATTCACACAGGTGCCATGAAGGCCACTCTCATTCAAACCACTACAATATGCTTTAATAAAAGAGGGACTTCTATTGCCTGGAGAAAGCCATTCTTCCCATTCTACCCAAGTCTTCAACCCTCTCATATTATTCAGGGATACATGCTTGACTCTCAGTCCACTGTAATGCAAAACACTACATGAAAACACCCAGAGTAACGTTTGACCAAATATCTGGATGCCCCTTGGCCCTAGCCAAGTTGTCAGACAAAATGTAATTAAGAATCATAGTGCCGCTGGGCAGTGGTGTTGCACACCTTTAAGCCCAGCACTTGGGAGGCAGATTTCTGAGTTTGAGGCCAACCTGGTCTAGTGTGAGTCCCAGGACAGCCAGAGCTATAGAGAAACCCTGTCTCAAAAAAATCACACAAAACAAAACAAAATCATAGTGCCAACATCCCTAGACGTTCAACCTTAAAAAAAATTATGGGGAAAATATCTAATATAACCTTTATCATTTTAAGGTGAACATTATGGTACAGTTAAATATATTCACACATTTCTTTCCAGAACTTGAGCCTTTGTACTCAGGACAGCTCTCCCAGTCACTCCTGTGTGTACCCCTAGCCATTCTTCAGTTTCTGAGTTTGAGTCATACATAAGGAAAATCATACAGTGTTTGAATTTGACTGGTTTGTTTTAATTAGCATCATAATGTCCCCAAACGGTCATCCTCATAGTATTTGCCACACTTTCTTTCCAAATGCTAAATCATGCCCTGGTCTCTGTACCACATTTTATTGACCTGCTGATGGACATTTGGGTTGCTTCTACCTCTTGGCTATTGTGAATAGTGTTGTAGCAAACCTGCAAGTCAGATATTCCTCTGAGACCTTGCTTTCGATTCACTTCTATAAATATTCAGAAGTTGAGTTGCTGGATCGACTGTGTGGTAATTCTAACTTTAGTCTCGGGAGGACTATCGGATTGCTTTTTATAGTAGCTGCACACTTTACATTCTCCCTGGGAGAACACAGAGTCCTGATTTGTCTACTTCCTTGATGTGATTTTGCGACTTCCCCCTGTCCCTGACAGTGAACAACCTGGTGCATACATGATGATGTTCTGATTTTCTTATCAGTATATTTAGCATCTATAGAAATATTTATAACCCGTGTATTTCCAACTATCTACCTTTTTAGTTAATTTTAAAGATGGATTTTTTTAAAAATTATATGTCTGTGTGCTGGTGTGTGCATCCTGAAGAGGCTCTTGGATTCCCCTACAGCTGAAGTAACAGGCTGTTGTGAGTCACCAGAAGTAGGCTCTGAGAACTGAAATTTGCAAGAGCAATACACTCCCTTAATCATGAATTCTTCTCTCAGCCCCTTTTATGTGAATGAAAAAAAGAAATACAAAGGAAAGAACATGGTTGATCCCAGGTATGGTGGAGGAGAAAGTTTATTATAGATACTTTTTAAAAAGATTTATTTATTTATTTATTTATTTATTTATTTTTGGCTTTTCGAGACAGGGTTCCTCTGTATAGCCCTGGCTGTCCTGGAACTCACTTTGTAGACCAGGCTGGCCTCGAACTCAGAAATCCGCCTGCCTCTGCCTCCCAAGTGCTGGGATTAAAGGCGTGCACCACCACGCCCGGCTTAAAAGATTTATTTATTGTACATGAGTATACTGTTGCTGTCTGCAAAAACATCCGAATAGGGCATCAGATCCCATTATAGATTTATGCAGTAGCGCATCGGAGTTAGAGACATCTGTGGGAGTCCAATGTGATTATGACCCTGGGCCATGGGGAGAGAGGAGGAGGGGAAAGAAGAAGGAACCAGGTGTAGTAGCCAGGAGTACAAAGGTACAAGAGAGGCAGATAACTAAAATGACTAGATTATAGAGAAGAGCAGCCCAGCCGTTGGAGCTGGAGAGTTCAGGGTAGCAGTTGGGGTATGCAAGCCAGGAGGACCCTGCAACAGGTAGGGATTTAGGAATGCTAGTGAAGAGTGAAAAATAAAATAATGACTGCCCTGAGAACATGGGCCCCGGCCCCTGGCCAGATGGCCTAATTCCCCGGAACTTTTGGGAAAAACAACCACAAAATGTTTCAATGTCCCAGGTGCCTTGAAGTAAATATCCGCCCCTAGACTTCCCCTATTTCCTCTCCGATCCTCCCCCTAGGTTGTGTTTTTTTGCCTTTATAAGCCTGCTGGAAAATAGGGTCGTGGTCAGACTCCTTTACCCCTGCGTGGTGTATGGGTCTAGACCTCAGCATGCTGGTATGTGTGCCATTAAAACCTCGTGTGTTTGCACCAAGGTTGACTCTTGTGGTTTTCTGGGCTCGCGATCTCTGAGACTTGAGTGAGGGTCTCCCTTTGGGGGTCCTACACTAGGACAACCTGGTGGCCAGGTCTGTTCTGATATGTTAACGTTTTGAAGTGTATCTGGAGCACACAGCCAGCAAGGAAAAGCATGATACTCCTACTGCTATGTGGCAGTTCCCAGCAGATTAACTGTATCCTCTTAACTCTTAACTTCCCTGAGAATTTTTGGAGTTCCTTGGGTGCAGTGGGTGCTGAAGGCCATGCAGGAGGAACAACAGACTAGAGGGCATTAGAACTCCTAGAATGTGGTCCACTGGTTATCACAGCCACCTGGGTGAGTCTCAGTGTGGCACTACCCCCAAGGAACACATGCCCTGAGGAGTTCTACTCTGCTTGCTGCCCTCACATCCCTCTTAATGAAAGAATTATATGAAAACTTTAAGGGGGCTTCCAGGCTGTCACTGGACAGAATCGCTGGCACTCACAATACTAATGCCTGATCTCTTTCAGGCATTGCTGCTGGAGCAGACTAATGACTCAGTTTCCATCCTAGGAAAGAACTCAGAGATGCAGATCGTCAGCAGTCACCACCACCCTTAGAAAACATTAGGAAAAATGAAGTTGTTAGTGAAGCTAGGTTGAAATGGTTTTATTACTACTACCTTTGAATTATAAAATCTTAGGAAACAATTGAAGTCCAGAAAGGCACACTCTTAGTAATTAAGTTAAGGACTTTTTATGGTCAGGGAACTAGAACAATGACAGTGCTGGCTGACATGACTCTCCCTGATGCTGGACTGGTGGTAGTTGATTTTTTTTTTAATACCCATTTTTGCCCTCATCTTCCTGATATGATTTGTTAAGAAATGCTGATGAGTAGATATGCATTCTGAGGATTTAAGGTAGATATAATTGATTTTATATATATATGTTTAGATTTGTGATTCTTTTAAGATGCTTACATTACCTTTAAAAGTAAATAATATAATTGTTCCTTTCTTTGTAACCACAAATTGCTGCCTGCCAGTAAGAGAAGCTGACTTACTACCTTGCTTGCTTACACTTTGTTAATCTATAACAAGTTGCTTAGTTACGAATGTACATGGGTTTTGGGGACTAATTTTTTTTCTCTACCCGTACTATGTAATGTTATTTCTTGTAAAGGTTTTGGGGAACGCACTGTTTTTCACAATCATTCACTAGAGGAAAACTTAAACTTTATCACATTGTAATTTTATACTGTTTGAAAGATTTTGCTGGGATACATAAACAATGGAAAAAAGAATAAGGGGTGGGGGACGGAACATTGTTCCTTCCATCCATCAACTATGCGTGTGTGTATGTATGTATGTATATATATATATACATATATATATATATATATATATATATATATATGTAAGGTTTGTATGACTTGGGGTTGGAACATACGTGTATGTACATATGTATATGCATATATATGTATATATATATGTACATATATGTGTGTGTGTGTGTTGGAGCTTGCTCAATCCATCAATTGTGTGTGTGTGTGTGTGTGTATGTGTATATATATATATATATACATATACATATATGTGTATGTGAAAAGCTTGGAGTCTGCTTGCTGGAGCTTTTCTTTAACCATTCTATGTGTGAATATGTATATGTCTTCTGTAACTTTTTCAAAACCTAATTTTTCCTTTTTTTATTATTATTAATCATTCTATTCGTTTATCTCTCAAATGATATCCCACTTTCCTGTTACCCCCTCCACCAACCCCCCCATCCCATGATATACCACTTTCTGGTTACCCTTCTGCCACCCCACCATCCCACATCTGCTCTCCCTTTTGCCTGTATGAGAGTGCTCCCCCACCTACCCACACTCCCCCACCCCACTGCTCCAGCATCCCCTACTCTGGGACATCAAACCTCCCCAAGACCAAGGGCTTTCCCTTCCAATGCTGTCAGGCAAGGCCATCCTCTGCTACATATGTATCTGGAGCCATACATCTCTCTAGGTACATTCCTTGGTTGGTGGTCTAGTCTCTGGGAGAACTGGGTGGTCAGGCCAGCCTATGTTGTTTTACCAATGGGTCTGCAATCCCCCTCTGCTCCTCCAGTCCTTCTGCCAGCTCCCCCACCAGGTTCCCTGAGTTCAGTCTGATGGTTGGCTCCAAGCATCTGCATCTGCATTGGGCAGTTGCTGGTCAGACCTCCCCAGGAACTGCCACACTTGTCTGCAAGTGCCTCTTGACCACAGCAACAGTGTTGGGTTTAGTGTTTATAGACAGGATATATCCCCAGGTGGGGCTGTTTTCCAGTTGGCTATTCCTTCAATCTCTGTTCCATTTTTGTCCCTGTTCTTCCTTTGGACAGAAACATTTCTGGGTTAAAAAACGTCCCTCGCCCAGGGGCCCTACCTATCTACTGGAGATGGTCTCCACAGGTACTATCTACCCCTTCACTGCCCATTATGGCTAAGGCCAATCTGTTGGGTCCTGGGAGCCTCATCTTGGTGTCTGGGATTCTCCAGTGGCTATCCCCAGTTCCTCATCCCCTCTGCTACCTCCTTTTATTCGATTTCCTGACCCTCTGTACCTCTCTCATATCTCCAAATTCTGATACTGCCACCCTATTTCCTCCTCCTTTCTCCCTCCCTTGTCCCCCTTTCCTTCCATCTCCCACAGTAATCTTGTTCCCCCTCAATGCAAGACTGAAGCATCCACCTCCTGGTCTTCCCTGTGCTCTTCATATGGTTTGTAGGTTGTATCATAGGCATTGTGAGATTTTGGGTTAGTATGCATTTATTAGTGAGTACATACCATGTGTGTTCTTATGTGTCTGGGTCACCTCACTCGGGATGATATTTTCTAGTTCCATCCATTTGCCTGCGAATTTCGTGAAGTCATTGTTTTTAATCACTACAAAGTATTCCATTGTGTAAATGTACCACATTTTCTGTATCCATTCTGTTGAGGGACATCTGGGTTCTTTCCAGCTTCTGGCTATTATAAGTAAGGCTGCTATGAACATAGTGGAGCATGTGTCCTTGTTATATGATGGGGCATCTTTTGGGTATATGCCCATGAGCGGTATAGCTGAATCTTCAGGTAGAACTTTATCCAGTTTTCTCAGGAACCACCAGACTGATTTCCACAGTGGTTTTACTAGCCTGCAGTCCCACCAGCAATGGAGGAGTGTTTCTCTTTCTCTACATTCTCGACAACATCTGATGTCACCTGCGTTTTTTTTATCTTAGCCATTCTGACTGGTGTGAGGTGGAATCTCAGGGTCATTTGATTTGCATTTCCCTAATGACTAAGGATGTTGAACATTTCTGTAAGTGTTTCTCAGCCATTCGAGACTCCTCAGTTGAGAATTCTCTATTTAGCTCTGTACTCCACTTTTTAATAGGGTTATTTGGTTCTCTGGAGTCTGCCTTCTTGAGTTCTTTGTACATTTTGCATATTAGCCTTCTATCGGATGTAGAGTTGGTAAATATCTTTTCCCAATCTGTGGGTTGCCGTTTTGTCCTATTGATAGTGTCTCTTGCTTTACAGAAGCTTTTCAATTTTATGAGGTCAGATTTGTTGATTGTTGCTCTTAAAGCTTAAGCCATTGGTGTTCTGTTCAGGAAGTTTTCCCCTGTGCCCAAGTATTCGAGCCTCTTCCCCACTTTCTCTTTTATTAGATTCAGTGTATCTGGTTTTATGTGGAGGTCCTGATTCAATTGGACTTGAGCTTTTTGCAAGGAGATAGGTATGGATCTATTTACATTCTTCTACATGCTAACTACCAGTTGAAACAGCACCATTTGTTGAAAATGCTGTCCTTTTCCACTGGGTGGTTTTAGCTCCTTTGTCAAAGATCAAGTGACCAGGTGTGTGGGTTCATTTCTGGGTCTATAATTCTATTTCATTGATCTTCCTGCCTGTCTCTGTACCAGTACCACACAGTTTTTATCACTATTGCTCTGTAGTACAGCTTGAGGTCTGGTATGGTGATTTCCCCCCAGAAGTTATTTTATTGTTGAGAATAGTTTTTGCTATCCTAGGTTGTTTTTTTTTTTTTTTTTTTTTTTTTTTTTTTTTTGTCATTCCAAATGAATTTGAGAATTGCTCTTTCTAAGTCTATGAAGAGTTGAGTTGGAATTTTAATGTGGATTACATTGAATCTGTAGATTGCTTGTGGTAAGATGGCCATTTTTACTATATTAACCCTGCCAATCCATGAGCATGGGAGATCTTTCCATCTTCTAAGGTCTTCTTCAATTTCTTTCTTCAGGGACTTGAAGTTCTTGTTATACAGATCTTTTACTTGCTTGGTTAGAGTCACACCAAGATATTTTATATAATTTGTGACTATTGTGAAGGGTGTTGTTCCCCTAATTTCTTTCTCATCCCTTTTATCCTTTGAATAGAGGAAGGCTACTGATTTGTTTAACTTTATATCCAGCCACTTTGGTGAAGTTGTTTATCAGCTGTAGGAGTTCTCTGGTGGAATTTTTGGGGTCATTTAATTATATTATCATATCATCTGCAAATAGCGATATATTGACTTCCTCCTTCCCAATTTGTATCCCTTTGATCTCTTTTTGTTGTCTAATTGCTCTGGCTAGAACTTCAAGCACTATATTGAATAGGTAGAGAGAGAGTTGGCACTCTTCTCCAGTCCCTGATTTTAGTGGGATTGATTTGTGTTTCTCTCCATTTAGTTTGATGTTGGCTACTGGTTTGTTGTATATTGATTTTACTATGTTTAGGCATGCACCTTGAATTCCTGATCTTTCCAATACTTTTGTTATGAAGGGGTGTTGGATTTTGTCAAAGGCTTTCTCAGCATCTAATGAGATGATCATGTGGGTTTTTTTTTCCTTTGAGTTTGTTTATATAGTGGATTACATTGATGGATTTCTGTATGCTGAACCATCCCTGCGTCCCTGGGATGAAGCCTACTTGATCATGGTGAATGATCCTTTTGATGTGTTCTTGGATTTGGTTTGGGAGAATTTATTGAGTATTTTTGCATCAATATTCATAAGGGAAATTGGTATGTAGTTTTATTTAATTGTTGGGTCTTTTGTGGTTTAGATATCAGTGTAACTGAGGTTTCATAGAAAGAATTGGGTAGTGTTCCTTCTGTTCCTATTTTATGGAATTGTTTGAGGAGTATTGGAATTAGATCTTCTTTGATGGTCTGATAGAATTCTGCACTAAAACCATCTGGTTTTGAGCTTCTTTTGGTTGGGAGACTTTTAATGAATGCATCTATTTCCTTGGGGACTATGGGGCTGTTTAGATGATTTATCTAATCCGGATATAACTTTGTTTTTGTTTTTTGGGTTTTTTTTTGTTTGTTTGTTTTTTTGGTTTTTTTTTTTTGTTTGTTTTGTTTTTGCTTTTTTGTTTTTTGTTTGTTTTCGAGACAGGGTTTCTCTGTATAACTATAGCTGTCCTAGAACTCACTCCGTAGACCAGGCTGGCCTTGAACTCAGAAATCCACCTGCCTCTGCCTCCCCAGTGCTGGGATTAAAAGTGTGTGCCACCACTGCCTGGCTCTGATGTAACTTTGGTACCTGGTATCTGTCTAGAAAATAAACCATTTCATCCAGATTTTCCTGTTTTGTTGAGTGTAGACTTGTGTAATAGAATCTCATTATTTTTTTAATTTCTTCGGTTTCTGTTGTTATGTCTCCCTTTTTATTCCTGATTTTGTTAATGTGGATTGTGTCTCTGTGCCCTTTGGTTAGTCTGGCTAAGGGTTTATCTATCTTGTTGATTTTCTCAAAGAACCAGCTCCTGGTTTGGTTGATTCTTTGCATAGTTCTTTTTGTTTCTACTTGCTTGATTTTTAGCCCTGAGTTTGATTATTTCCTGCCTTCTTTTTCTCTTGAGTATTATTTGCTTCTTTTTGTTCTAGAGCTTCCAGGTGAGCTGTTAAGTTGCTAGTGTATTATCTCTCCAATTTTTTTATTACATATTTTCCTCATTTACATTTCCAATGCTATCCCAAAAGTCCCCCATACCCACCCCACCCCCCACTCCCCTACCCACCCACTCCCCCTTTTTGGCCCTGTACTGGGGCATATAAAGTTTGCAAGTCCAATGGGCCTCTCTTTCCAGTGATGGCCGACTAGGCCATCTTTTGATACATATGCAGCTAGAGACAAGAGCTCCGGGGTACTGGTTAGTTCATCATGTTGTTCCATCTCCAATTTTTTAAAAGATTTATTTATTTATTTATTTATTTATTTATTTATTTATTTATTTAATGTATGTGAATATACTATCACTCTCTTCAGACAAACCAGAAGAGGGCATCAAATACCATTACAGATGGTTGTGAGTCATCGTGTGGTTTCTGGGAATTGAACTCAGGACCTCTGGAAGAGCACTTAACCACTCTTAACCACTGAGCCATCTCTTCATCCCCCTCCGATTTCTTTATGGAGGCACTCAGAGCCATGAGTTTTCCTGTTAGCACTGCTCTCATTGTGTCCCATAAGTTTGGGTATGTTGTGCCTTCATTTTCATTGAATTCTAAAAAGTCTTTAATTTCTTTCTTATTTCTTCCCTGACCAAGTTATCATTGAGTAGATAGTTGCTTAGCTTCCACATGTATGTGGGGTTTTGTTTGTTTGTTTGCTTGTTTGAGACAGGGTTTCTCTGTATAGACCTGGCTGTCCTGGAACTCACTTTGTAGACCAGGCTGTCTTCGAACTCAGAAATCTTCCTGCCTCTGCCTCCCAAGTGCTGGGATTAAAGGCATGCGCCACCACGCCTGGCATGTATGTGGATTTTTGTTGCTATTGAAGATCAGCCTTAGTCAGTGGTGGTCCAATAGGATAGAACACATGGGATTAATTCAGTGTTCTTGTATCTGTTGAGGTTTGTTTTGTGTCCAAGTATATTCGATTTTTAAGAAGGTTCTATGAGGTGCTGAGAAGAAGGTATATTCTTTTGTTTTAGGGTGAAATGTTCTCTAAATATCTCTTACAACCACTTGGTTCATAACTTCTTTTAGTTTCACTGTGTCTCTGTTTAATTTCTGTTTCCATGATCTGTCCATTGGTGAGAGTGGGGTGTTGAAATCTCCCACTATTATTGTGTGGGATTCAATGTGTGTTTTGAGATTTAGTAGCATTTATTTCACAAATGTGGGTGCCCTTGAATTTGGGGCATAGATATATTCAGAATTGAGAGTTCATCCCGGTGGATTTTTCCTTTGATAAGTATGTAGTGACCTTCCCCATCTTTTCTGATAACTTTTGGTTGAAAATCTATTTTGTTGGATATTAGGACGGCTATTCCAGCTTGATTCTTGGGACCATTTGCTTGGAAAAAAATGCCCCTTCCTTTTACTTGGAGGGAATATCTGTCTTTGACTCTGAGGTGTGTTTCCTGTATGCAGCAAAATGCTGGATCCTGTCTCTAGTCTGTTAGCCTATGTCTTTTTATTTGGGAATTGAGTCCATTAAGGTTGAGAGATATTAGGGACCAATGATCATTGCTTTCTGTTATTTTTGTTGTTATAATTGGAATTAATGTTTGTGTGTTTCTCTTCTTTTGGGTTTGTTGTGAACAGATTAATTTCTTGCTTTTTGGGGGGTGTAGTTTTCTTTCTTGTGTTGGACTTTTCCTTCTATTATCCTCTGTATGACTGGATTAGTAGAAAAATATTGTTTAAATTTGGTTTTGTCTTGGAAATCTTTTGTTTCTCCATCTGTGGTAATTTCGAGTTTTGCTGGGCATAGTAGCCTGGGCTGGCATTTGTGTTCTCCTAGGGTCTGTATGACATCTTCCCAGGTTCTTCTGGCTTTTCTAGTCTCTGGTGATAAGTCTGGTGTAATTCTGATAGGTCTACCTTTATATGTTAATTGACATTTTTGCTTATTGCTTTCAATATTCTTTCTTTGTTTTGTGCATTTGGTATTTTAATTATTATATGAGGAGAGGAATTTTTTTCTGGTCCCATCTGTTTGGTGTTCGGTAGGCTTCATGTATGTTTATGGGCATTCCTTTCTTTAGGTTAGTGTCTTAGTTAGGATTTTATTGCTGGGAACCCTATGACCATGACCAAGGCAAGTCTTATAAAAAAAAAAAAAACATTTAATTAGGGCTGGCTTACAGGCTCAGAGGTTCAGTTCATTATCATCAAGGTGAGAGCATGGCAGTATCCAGGCAGGCATGGCACAGGCAGAACTGAGAGTTCTACATCTTCATGCAAAGGCTGCTAGTGGAAGACTGACTTCCAGGCACCTAGGGTGAGAGTATTAAGCCCACACCTACAGTGACACACCTACTCCAACCAGGTCACACTTATTCCAACAAGGCCACTCCTCCAAATGGTGCCACGCCCTGGTCCAAGAATATACAAACCATCAGTTAGGAAAGTTTTCTTCTATAATTTTGTTGAAGATTTTGCTGGCCCTTTGAGTTGGGAATCTTCACTCTTCTATATCTATTATTCGCTGGTTGGGTCTTTTCATTGTGTCCTGGATTTCTTGAATGTTTTGAGAAAAGAGCTTTTTGCTTTTTGTATTTTCCTTGATTGTTGTGTCTATGTCTTGTCTTGTATCTTCTGCTGCTGAGATTCTCTCTTCTCTCTCTTGTATTCTGTTGGTGATGCTTGCATCTGTGACCCCTATTCTCTTTCCTAGGTTTTCCATCTCCAGGGCTGTCTCCCTTTGAGTTTTCTTTAATGATTCTACTTCCATCTTTAGATCCTGGATGGTTTTGTTCAATTTCTTCACCTGTTTGATTGCATTCTGTATTTCATTAAGAGATTTATGTTTCCTCTTTAAGGGCTTCCACTTGTTTACTTGTGTTCTCCTGTGTTTGTTTGTTTCTTTCTTTCTCTTTTTTTTTTTTTTTTTTTTTTTTTGAGACAGGGATTCTCTGTATAGCCCTGGCTGTCCTGGAACTCACTTTGTAGACCAGGCTGGCCTCGAACTCAGAAATCCGCCTGCCTCTGCCTCCTGAGTGCTGGAATTAAAGATGTGCGCCACCATGCCCAGCTTCTCCTGTATTTCTTTAAGGGAGTTCTTTATGTCCTTCTTAAAGTCCTCTATTATCTTCATGAATCTCAATCTTGTTTTAAGGGTGTGTTGGGATATCTAGGACTTACTATGGTTGGAGAACTGGATTCTGATGTTGCCAAGTCAAATTGGTTTCTGTTGCTTATATTCTTACTCTTGTCTCTTGACATCTGGTTATCTCTGGTGTTATCTGGCCTCTCTGTCTCCGACCAGAGCCTGTTCTTCCTGTGATCCTGTGATCCTGGGGAGTCAAGATGCAACTGTGAAGATGGCTGTGTCTGAATACCTGGGGAGTCGAGCTGCCACCAGTGTGTGTGCTGTGTCGGATCAGGTCTCTGCTCCCGGTGGGTTCAGGTGGGAACCAAAAGGTCCCTGGGTCTCCAGCTGGACAGTCAAAACCTATTTTTTTTTTGATTTTTAATATTTTTATTACATATTTTACTCAATTACATTTCCAATGCTATCCCAAAAGTCCCCCATAGCGCCCCCCACTTCCCTACCCACCCATTCCCATTCTTTTGGCCCTGGCATTCCCCTATATTGGGGCATATAAAGTTTGCAAGTCCAATGGGCCTCTCTTTCCATTGATGGCCGACTAGGCCATCTTTCAATACATATGGAGCTAGAGACAAGAGCTCCAGGGTTCTGGTTAGTACATCATGTTGTTCCAACAATAGGGTTGCAGATCCCTTTAGCTCCTTGGGTACTTTCTCTAGCTTCTCCATTGGGAGCCCTGTGATACATCCAATAGCTGACTGTGAACATCCACTTCTGTGTTTGCTAGGCCCCGGCATCGTCTCACAAGAGACAGCTATATTTGGGTCCTTTCAGCAAAATCTTGCTAGTGTATGCAATGGTGTCAGCGTTTAGAAGCTGATTATGGGATGGATCCCTGGATACGGCAGTCTCTAAATGGTCCATCCTTTCATCACAGCTACGAACTTTGTCTCTGTAACTCCTTCCCTGGGTGTTTTGTTCCCAATTCTAAGAAGGGGCACAGTGTCCACACTTTGGTCTTCATTCTTCTTGAGTTTCATGCGTTTAGCAAATTGTATCTTATATCTTGGGTATCCTAAGTTTTGGGCTAATATCCACTTATCAGTGAATACATATTGTGTGAGTTCTTTTGTGATTGTGTTACTTCACTCAAGATGATGCCCTCCAGGTCCATCCATTTGGCTAGGAATTTCATAAATTCATTCTTTTTAATAGCTGAGTAGTACTCCATTGTGTAAATGTACCATAATTTCTGTATCCATTCCTCTGTTGAGGGACATCTGGGTTCTTTCCAGCTTCTGGCTATTATAAATAGGGCTGCTATGAACATAGTGGAGCATGTGTCCTTTTTACCGGTTGGGACATCTTCTGGATATATGCCCAGGAGAGGTATTGCTGGATCCTCCGGTAGTACTATGTCCAATTTTCTGAGGAACCGCCAGACTGATTTCCAGAGTGGTTGTACAAGCTTGCAATCCCACCAACAATGGAGGAGTGTTCCTCTTTCTCCACATCCTCGCCAGCAACTGCTGTCACCTGAATTTTTGATCTTAGCCATTCTGACTGGTGTGAGGTGGAATCTCAGGGTTGTTTTGATTTGCATTTCCCTGATGATTAAGGATGTTGAACATTTTTTCAGGTGTTTCTCTGCCATTCGGTATTCCTCAGGTGAGAATTCTTTCTTCAGTTCTGAGCCCCATTTTTTAATGGGGTTATTTGACTTTCTGGAGTCCACCTTCTTGAGTTCTTTATATATATTGGATATTAGTCCCTTATCTGATTTAGGATAGGTGAAGATCCTTTCCCAATCTGTTGGTGGTTTTTTTGTCTTATTGATGGTGTCTTTAGCCTTGCAGAAGCTTTGTAGTTTCATGAGGTCCCACTTGTCAATTCTCGATCTTACAGCACAAGCCATTACTGTTCTATTCAGGAATTTTTCCCCTGTGCCCATATCTTCAAGGCTTTTCCCCACTTTCTCCTCTATAAGTTTCAGTGTCTCTGGTTTTATGTGAAGTTCCTTGATCCACTTAGACTTGACCTTAGTACAAGGAGATAGGAATGGATCGATTCGCATTCTTCTACATGTTAACAACCAGTTGTGCCAGCACCATTTGTTGAAAATGCTGTCTTTCTTCCACTGGATGGTTTTAGCTCCCTTGTCAAAGATCAAGTGACCGTAGGTGTGTGGGTTCATTTCTGGGTCTTCAATTCTATTCCATTGGTCTATTTGTCTGTCACTATACCAGTACCATGCAGTTTTTATCACAATTGCTCTGTAGTAGAGCTTTAGGTCCGGCATGGTGATTCCACCAGAGGTTCTTTTATCCTTGAGAAGAGTTTTTGCTATCCTAGGTTTTTTGTTATTCCAGATGAATTTGCAGATTGCACTTTCTAATTCGTTGAAGAATTGATTTGGAATTTTGATGGGGATTGCATTGAATCTGTAGATTGCTTTTGGCAAGATAGCCATTTTTACAATGTTGATCCTGCCAATCCATGAGCATGGGAGATCTTTCCATCTTCTGAGATCTTCTATAATTTCTTTCTTCAGAGACTTGAAGTTTTTATTATACAGATCTTTCACTTCCTTAGTTAGAGTCACGCCAAGGTATTTTATATTATTTGTGACTATTGAGAAGGGTGTTGTTTCCCTAATTTCTTTCTCAGCCTGTTTATTCTTTGTGTAGAGAAAGGCCATTGATTTGTTTGAGTTAATTTTATATCCAGCTACTTCACCGAAGCTGTTTATCAGGCTTAGGAGTTCTCTGGTGGAATTTTTAGGGTCACTTATATATACTATCATATCATCTGCAAAAAGTGATATTTTGACTTCATCTTTTCCAATTTGTATCCCTTTGATCTCCTTTTGTTGTCAAATTGCTCTGGCTAGGACTTCAAGTACAATGTTGAATAGGTATGGAGAAAGTGGACAGCCTTGTCTAGTCCCTGATTTTAGAGGGATTGCTTCAAGCTTCTCACCATTTACTTTGATGTTGGCTACTGGTTTGCTGTAGATTGCTTTTATCATGTTTAGGTATGGGCCTTGAATTCCTGATCTTTCCAAGACTTTTATCATGAATGGGTGTTGGATCTTGTCAAATGCTTTTTCCGCATCTAACGAGATGACCATGTGGTTTTTGTCTTTGAGTTTGTTTATATACTGGATTACGTTGATGGATTTCCGTATATTGAACCATCCCTGCATCCCTGGTATGAAACCTACTTGGTCAGGATGGATGATTGTTTTGATGTGTTCTTGGATTCGGTTAGCAAGAACTTTATTGAGGATTTTTGCATCAATATTCATAAGGGATATTGGTCTGAAGTTTTCTATCTTTGTTGGGTCTTTTTGTGGTTTAGGTATCAGAGTAATTGTGGCTTCATAGAAGGAGTTGGGTAGAGTACCTTCTGTTTCTATTTTGTGGAATAGTTTGTGAAGAACTGGGATTAGATCTTCTTTGAAGGTCTGATAGAACTCTGCACTAAACCCATCTGGTCCTGGGCTTTTTTTAGTTGGGAGACTATTAATGACTGCTTCTATTTCTTTGGGGGATATAGGGATGTTTAGATCATTAACCTGATCTTGATTCAACTTTGGTACCTGGTATCTGTCTAGGAACTTCTCCATTTCATCCAGGTTCTCCAGTTTTGTTGAGTATAGCCTTTGGTAGAAGGATCTGATGGTGTTTTGGATGTCTTCAGGATCTGTTGTTATGTCTCCTTTTTCATTTCTGATTTTGTTAATTAGGATGCTTTCCCTGTGCCCTCTAGTGAGTCTGGCTAAGGGTTTATCTATCTTGTTGATTTTCTCAAAGAACCAGCTCCTTGATTGGTTGATTCTTTGAATAGTTTTTCTTGTTTCCACTTGGTTGATTTCACCCCTGAGTTTGATTATTTCCTGACGTCTACTCCTCTTGGGTGAATTTGCTTCCTTTTGTTCTAGTGCTTTTAGGTGTGTTGTCAAGCTGCTAATGTGTGCTCTCTCTAGTTTCCTTTTGGAGGCACTCAGAGCTATGAGTTTTCCTCTTAGAAATGCTTTCATTGCGTCCCATAAGTTTGGGTATGTTGTGGCTTCATTTTCATTGAACTCTAAAAAGTCCTTAATTTCTTTCTTTATTCCTTCCTTGACCAAGGTATCATTGAGAAGAGTGTTGTTCAGTTTCCACGTGAAGGTTGGCTTTCTATTATTTATTTTGTTATTGAAGATCAGCTTTAGTCCATGGTGATCTGATAGGATGCATGGGACAATTTCAATATTTTTGTATCTGTTGAGGCCTGTTTTGTGACCAATTATGTGGTCAATTTTGGAGAAGGTGCCATGAGGTGCTGAGAAGAAGTTATATCCTTTTGTTTTAGGATAGAATGTTCTGTAGATATCTGCCAGATCCATTTGATTCATAATTTCTCTTAGTTTCACTGTGTCCCTGTTTAGTTTCTGTTTCCATGATCTGTCCATTGGTGAAAGTGGTGTGTTGAAGTCTCCCACTATTATTGTATGAGGTGCAATGTGTGCTTTGAGATTTACTAAAGTTTCTTTAATGAATGTGGCTGCCTTTGTATTTGGAGCATAGATATTCAGGATTGATAGTTCCTCTTGGAGGATTTTACCTTTGATGAGTATGAAGTGTCCCTCCCTGTCTTTTTTAATGACTTTGGGTTGGAAGTCAATCTTATCAGATATTAGAATGGCTACTCCAGCTTGTTTCTTCATGCCATTTGCTTGGAAAATTGTTTTCCAGCCTTTCATTCTGAGGTAGTGTCTATCCTTTTCTCTGAGATGAGTTTCCTGTAAGCAGCAAAATGTTGGGTCTTGTTTGTGTAGCCAGTTTGTTAGTCTATGTCTTTTTATCAGGGAGTTGAGTCCATTGATATTAAGAGATATTAAGGAAAAGTAATTGTTGTTTCCTGTTATTTTTGTTGTTAAAGTTGGCATTTTGTTCTTGTGGCTGTCTTCTTTTAGGTTTGTTGAGGGATTACCTTCTTGTTGTTTCTAGGGCGTGGTTCCTGTCCTTGTATTGGTTTTTTTCTGTTATTATCCTTTGAAGGGCTGGATTCGTGGAGAGATAATGTGTGAATTTGGTTTTGTAGTGGAATACTTTGGTTTCTCCATCTATGTTAATTGAGAGTTTGGCTGGGTATAGTAACCTGGGCTGTAATTTGTGTTCTTTTAGTGTCTGTATAACATCCGTCCAGGATCTTCTGGCTTTCATAGTCTCTGGTGAAAAATCTGGTGTAATTCTGATAGGCTTGCCTTTACATGTTACTTGGCCTTTTTCTCTTACTGCTTTTAGTATTCTATCTTTATTTAGAGCATTTGTTGTTCTGATTATTATGTGTCGGGAGGTATTTCTTTTCTGGTCCAGTCTATTTGGAGTTCTGTAGGCTTCTTGTATGTTCATGGGCATCTCTTTCTTTAGATTTGGGAAGTTTTCTTCTATAATTTTGTTGAAGATGTTTGCTGGTCCTTTGAGTTGAAAATCTTCATTCTCATCCACTCCTATTATCCGTAGGTTTGGTCTTCTCATTGTGTCCTGTATTTCTTGGATGTTTTGAGTTAGGATCTTTTTGCATTTTACATTTTCCTTGATTGTTGTGCCGATGTTCTCTATGGAATCTTCTGCACCTGAGATTCTCTCTTCCATCTCTTGTATTCTGTTGCTGATGCTCGTATCTATGGTTCCAGATTTCTTTCCTAGGGTTTCTATCTCCAGTGTTGCCTCATTTTGTGTTTTCTTTATTGTGTCTACTTCCCTTTTTAGGTCTAGTATGGTTTTGTTCATTTCCATCATCTGTTTGGATGTGTTTTCCTGTTTTTCTTTAAGGACTTCTACCTGTTTGATTGTGTTATCCTGTTTTTCTTTAAGGACTTCTACCTGTTTGATTGTGTTATCCTGTTTTTCTTTAAGGACTTGTAACTCTTTAGCCATGTTCTCCTGTAATTCTTTAAGTGAGTTATTAAAGTCCTTCTTGATGTCCTCTACCATCATCATGAGATATGCTTTTAGATCCGTGTCTAGCTTTTCCGGTGTGTTGGGGTGCCCTGGACTGGGCGAAGTGGGGGTGCTGGGTTCTGATGATGGTGAGTGGTCTTGGTTTCTGTTAGTAAGATTATTACGTTTACCTTTCGCCATCTGGTAATCTCTGGGGTTAGTTGTTATCGTTGTCACTGTTTAAAGATTGGAGCAGAAGCTGTGTTCCACTCACCAGCAGTCTCAAAATCCTGCGGCGGGGGTCGTGGGTAGCTGGCGGTACCCCGGTGCTGGTCCAGCCGGAAGAGGCCTGTGGTCCTACTCAGGCCGGTTTTCTGCTTCCCTAACTAATGCAGTCTCTGGTCCCGCGAGCAATTGGATTGGAGCAGAAGCTGTGTTCCACTCACCAGAAGTCTTAAGATCCTGTGGCGGGTGTTGTGGGTAGCTGGCGAGTGTCAGCCGACCCTGTGCCCTAGCTACCCTGGTGCTTTTCTGACCGGAAGAGGCTTCTGGCCCTACGTAGGCCGGATTTCTGCCTCCCCAACCAAAGCAGTCTCAGGTCCCGCGTGATTGGACTGGAGCAGAAGCTGTGTTCCACTCACCAGCAGTCTCAAAATCCTGTGGCGGGGGGTCGTGGGTAGCTGGCGGGTGTCAGGCGACCCTGCGCTCAAGCTACCCCTGTGCTGATCCGGCCAGATGAGGCCTGTGGCCCTACTCAGGCCGGTTTCTGCTTCCCTAACTAATGCAGTCTCAGGTCCCGCGAGCAATTGGATTGGAGCAGAAGCTGTGTTCCACTCACCAGAAGTCTTAAGATCCTGTGGCGGGTGTTGTGGGTAGCTGGCAAGTGTCAGCCGACCCTGCGCCCTAGCTGCCCCGGTGCTTTTCTGACCGGAAGAGGCTTGTGGCCCTATGTCCAAAACCTATTTTTAATGATGACTCTTAAACCCTTTAACATCCCTTTAGCCCACCAACCAACAGAAGTACTGGGGGAAAAAAAGGATATGGGGGATGTGGAGCTGTTTAGGATTCTAACTTAGCAGTTACAGTTCAATCCATTCATAAACACTTCATGGATAGAGTCGGGATAGCTAGTCAGCAGTGGTGGCACTACCTAGCAGAGATAGCCAGGCCTCAGCCTCAGCTCTGATAGCAGGAGCGACCAGGAGGAACTCCTGAAGTTCTTGGCTGTGCCCCTCTCAGCGAAGTAAAGATCAGTGAAGACATGAGACCCACAAGCATTGCACAGCTAGCTCTATAAGCAAGCCTAGCTCAGCCTCCATCTATTTATACTCTTCAACCATCACATGTCCTCCATGGGTCTTGCCTCAACACATGTGTCTGTCTCAGCTGACATCACTCTGCCAATCAGCCCAAGTCTGCTGAAGCAACGAAAAAGCCACAGCACATCATCAGAAGATTTTTTTTTAGTGTGGCTCTCCCTATGGAATCCAGGCAAATGGAGCTCAACTATGAAATATAAGGCAGACCGATACATGCATGTCATTAGGGAAGAATCCTTCATCACATGTCTTTTCAACCCTCTCAGCACTGGCTCTAAGCACTGGCCCCCAATGCCAGTCTGCCTCAGTTTACCCACCACATGGATGCCAAAGCTAGTAATTGTCAAGAGGGTAAGAACGCAACTGAACCTTGGGGAAATTGGACCGTCTTCAAGACAGTACTTTGTGAAGGGACCTGGTGGCCAGGATGAATATTGTTAAGAGGGACTGGGTTGGACTAGTCTGCTCAAAAGTGGATGGTTTTAAGGTAGTCATTGTCCCCTCTACATTCTAAGTCAAGGGTAAAATCAGGCTGCTTGGTTATTCTATATATCCTTGCATGAAAAGTGGAGTGGGAACAATACCAGGCTGGTCTAAGCTCTTCTTATATACTTAGGATTAAAAATTAGCCAGAATTGGGGAGATGGCTCAGTGGTTAAGAGTGCTTGATGCTCTTGCAGAGCACCCATGACTCCAGTTGCAGGGAATCCAGTTCCCAATTATAACCTTCACAGGTGTGAGGTACACACATGATGTGCCAGCGTTTATTTGAGCAACACACTCATACACATAAAATAAAATAAAATAATTAAGTATAAAAATAATCAATAAAAACTGGCCAAGCAAGAACAACAGAATGTGGCCCAATTACCAAAGTCTCAAGTTTAGTCTCAAGCCCTTTGGCTTCAGTATAGATATATAGCCTTTCATTTCTGATCTCTCTCTATTAAGTCTCAAAACCTAGGACAAATGGCTGAGGTGCCTATTTAACACATCAAAGCAGACCTGTTTGCCAGGTTCTCCCATTATTCCTCAGTCCCTATCCATTTCAGAGTATGGCTGGCATACCAGGCCCTCTACCCCAAACACTCCAGCCCAGGGGTCTGGCTGCCTTTCTACAAAAGCTCTTCTCTAAAAATTCCAGCCACTTTGATTACCTTCCCCCTTTTGTACTTTTGCCCTCTTGGGTGCTGCACCTGGTTCCCCTCTCTCCTCTCTCCCTTCCCCTCTACACACTCCTCACATGGCTCAGGGTCATGTCCACGCTGGATTCTTCCAGATGTCTCTGATTCTGGCTATGCTGTCCCTTTTATATACAACAACCCCCCCCCCCATACCTGGGAATGATCTTGTCCTTTCCTTTTTATTTCTTTTTTTCATTCAGTCTCTTGACCATCATCCTAAAATTTCCCTTCTGCTCTATGTTGGGTCACCCACACCTGAACGTCCATTTCTTGTATTGTACCATGCTTTCTAGATTTCACTGCACATCCTTCGGTAGCTTTCTGAGAAATGATGCATAAGAGAACAATGTTAATCTTGACTAAGTGCCTGGTGTCAGGTCCTAGCCCAGCTTTGCTAGGTCACTCTCATAGTTAGCCTCAGCTGTCAACTTAGCAGAACCGTGAGTCTCTTGGCAAGAGGGAGCTTTAATTAAAAATTCACATCTATTAAGTTGACCTGTGGACATGTCTGTATTTCCATGATTGCCTTTTGATATAGAAAGGCAAACCCATTGTGGGTGGCACCATCACTGGTCCTGAACGGTGAAGGTATGACTGTCCATTCTCTGGCTGTGGCGTGTAAGAAACAGTCTCAGAGTTGCATTGGGAAGCCTTTTTCAGTGAAAGTGCACAAAGATAAAGTTTATCAGAAAAGTTAGA
This sequence comes from Mus caroli, assembly GCF_978045245.1. Taxonomy (NCBI): domain Eukaryota; kingdom Metazoa; phylum Chordata; class Mammalia; order Rodentia; family Muridae; genus Mus; species Mus caroli. The sequence continues at coordinate 82,644,755 of NW_028227268.1, forward strand.
AGAGGCCACTAGCAATCATTTGCTGACAGGACCCTGATATAGCTGTCTCTTGTGAGACTAGGCTAGGGCCTAGCAAACACATAAGTGGATGCTCACAGTCAGCTATTGGATGGATCACAGGGCCCCCAATGGAGGAGCTAGAGAAAGTATCCAAGGAGCTAAAGAGATCTGCAACCCTGTAGGTGCAACATTATGAACTAACCAGTACCCCAGAGCTCTTGACTTTAGCTGCATATGTATCAAAAAATGGCCTAGTCGGCCATCACTGGAAAGAGAGGCCCATTGGACATGCAAACTTTATATGCCCCAGTACAGGGGAACGCCAGGGCCAAAAAGTGGGAATGCGTGGGTAGGGGAGTGGGGGGGAGGGTATGGGGGACTTTTGGGATAGCTTTGGAAATGTAATTGAGGAAAATATGTAATAAAAAATATTAAAAAAAAAAAGAAGAAGAAGAAGAAGAAGAGGCCAGGGCTGAGCACATCACTGCTTCACCATCTTGCCTCTAAGCTCCATAGAGAAGCAGGAGACAGACAGCTTGGGGTCTTCTTTCAAGCCATCCTCTTCCTATTCTGCTGATCACATCTCAGAGATTCCATAATTAGTAATGTAGAGTGTGGCCTCCCTTCCCCCAGCCTGGAACCTGCCTGCTCAAGGGTGGAGCTACCGGCTCATTCGTCCTGCCACGCCCACTGCTGGAACCTGCCTTTGCTGCCTGGAGTCACACACGTGTTCGTCCTGCTACTGGACCCTGAGTTACTTGGCGGGAAATTGGGTTCCCTCCCCCTTCCTTTATAAACTGAGTGTCTGGAATTAATAAAATTGAGTCTTGATCAGAACTGGTTGTCTTGACTCCATTGTTTCTTCCGCCCCGTCTAGTTTCCTCTCTTTTCAGCCTGAACTGCCTTTCTCAGCGAACCGTTCATGTTGTGGACTGCGGGCGGGCCGCAACAGTTGGCGCCCGAACAGGGACCTGAAGAATGGCAGAGGGATGCTAAGAGAAACGACTGCTGTGTGGAGCTCCACAAGAAAGGAAAGGATTTCGTATTGGAGGAGCATCGGAGCAACGGACAGGTACACATGCTAGCGCTAGCCTAAAAAATTTCAGTTTTGTAAAGTGTTGCTGAGGATGTGGTAGGATACGAATCAAGTTTGAAGCAGTGCTGACCCAACACTGTTTCTGCTTGGGGTCAGCAGTTCGTTAATCGGAACTAGATACGGAGACAGGCGGTGTGCCGCAGTTTTTTAGAAAACTGCTTAGGTGGAAGAAAGAAGGGTTCAAAATCATGGATCAGGCGGTTGTTTTTAGTTTTCAGGAGTTGCTTAAGGAAAAAGGAGTAAGGCTTGAAGTACAATTAGTAAGAAATTTTTTAGATAAGATAGATAGCTGTTGTCCATGGTTCAAAGAAGAAGAAACGATAGATTGTGGAACCTGGGAGAAAGTTGGTGAGGCCCTGAATATCGCTCAGACAGATAATTTTACCCTAGGTCTCTGGGCGCTTGTAAATGATGCTATAATAGATGCAACTTCTCCAGGGCTAAATTGCCCTCAGGCGGAGCTTGTGGTATTTCAGGAGGAGTGCCTATCAGAGAAGGCCTCCTCAGAAAAAGATCTTCTTAACTCAAAAATTGATATATGTGGAAACTCTGATGATGGACTGAATTTTAACAAAAATCACTCAGATAGAGGAATTGCCCATTACCCTAATGAGAATTGGTCCTCTTGCGAATCTCCCGCTTCACCTATAGTCACCACTTCGGGAGGTGCTACGCATAGGGACACATGGCTAAGCGAGTTAGAATTTGAGATTAAGCTTCAGAGGCTGACTAATGAGCTTCGGGAACTAAAAAAGATCTCAGAAGCGAAGAAGAGTAACTCTTCTGTAGTTCACCAGGTGCCGCTAGAAAGAGTTGTGAGTCAGACTCATGAGAAAGGACAGAATTCGTCTAATACGCTGGCCTTTCCTGTGGTCGAGGTAGTTGATCAGCAAGATGCTAGGACCAGACATTACCAGACCTTGGATTTCAAGTTGTTAAAAGAGTTAAAGGCAGCTGTTGTGCAATATGGTCCTTCAGCCCCATTTACTCAAGCATTACTGGACACAGTTGCGGAGTCAAACTTAACCCCCTCAGATTGGAAGACTCTGTCCAAGGCTACCCTGTCAGGAGGAGATTTTTTGCTTTGGGATTCTGAATGGCGAGACGCCAGTAAGAAAACTGCTGCTTCTAATGCTCAGGCTGGTAACCCAGACTGGGATAGCAACATGCTTTTAGGAGAGGGTCCATATGAGGGACAGACAAATCAGATTGATTTTCCCGTTGCAGTGTACGTGCAAGTCACGACAGCCGCACGCCGTGCTTGGGGAAGGTTGCCAGTTAAAGGAGAAGATACTAGTGGAAGTTTAGCTAGCATTCGGCAGGGTTCTGATGAACCATATCAGGACTTTGTGGACAGGCTGTTGATTTCCGCTAGTAGAATCCTTGGAAGTCCAGACACAGGTAGTCCCTTTGTTATGCAGCTGGCTTATGAGAATGCTAACGCAACTTGCCGAGCTGCAATTCAACCGCATAATTGACAGACAGATTTGGCGGGATATGTCCGTCTTTGCGCAGACATCGGGCCTTCCTGCGAATTCTCGCAGGGAACCCACGCGCAAGCAATGTTCTCGAGGAAACGAGAAAATAATGCATGCTTTAATTGTAGAAGTTTGGATCATTTTAGAAGTAATTGTTCTAAGAACAAGGGCGCCAAGGGTAGACAAACAGGCCGTACCCCAGGAATATGTCCCAAGTGTGGGAAGGGCCGCCACTGGGCAAAAGATTGTAAGCATAAACCAAGGGTTTTGAGCCGCCCGGTGCCGGGAAACAAGAAAAGGGGTCAGCCCCAGGCCCCGAGTTACTCAAAGAGGACAGCTTATGGGGCCATAAATCTGCTGCCCAGCCAACAAGATCAGTTCTTGAACTTGTCAGGTCAAACCCAGGAAATGCAAGACTGGACCTCTGTTCCACTGTCCACGCAGTATTAACCCCAGAAATGGGAGTCCAAACTCTGCCTACCGGAGTCTTCGGACCACTGCCCACAGAAACCTGTGGCTTTCTCTTGGGACGAAGCAGTTCTATTGTAAAAGGCCTGCAGATTTTTCCAGGTGTTATAAATAATGATTATGAGGGAGAACTTAAAATCATAGCCGCTTGCCCTCATGGTGTTATAACTATACCTGCTAATCAAAAAATTGCTCAACTTACTTTGATCCCTTTACGCCAGTCACTGTATAGATTCTTTGAAAGTGAGGAAGGACAAAATAATTTTGACTCCTCGGGCGTAAATTGGGTGAAATCTATCACAAATCAGAGACCTAACCTTAAATTGACTCTTGATGGAAAAGGCTTTGAAGGATTAATAGATACCGGGGCCGACGTAACAATTGTAAGAGGGCAGGACTGGCCCTCAAACTGGCCCTTGACTGCTTCCTTGACTCACCTTCAAGGAATTGGGTACGCCAGTAACCCAAAACGTAGTTCCAAATTGCTAACCTAGAGAAATGAGAAAGGGAAATCAGGAAAGATTCAGCCGTATGTTATGTCAAATTTGCCTGTGACCCTGTGGGGAAGAGATCTGTTGTCACAGATGGGTGTTATTCTGTGCAGTTCTAAGGAGATGGTGACTGAGCAAACATTCAGGCAGGGACTCCTGCCTGGTCGTGAACTAGTAAAAAAAGGACAGAAAATTAAGACCTTTGAGGATCTTAAACCCCACTCTAACATGAGAGGTTTGAAGTATTTTCAATAGCGACCACTATCTTGCCTGCATCCCACGCGGAAAAAATTCAATGGCGTAATGATATTCCGGTGTGGGTAGATCAGTGGTCTTTACCTAAAGAGAAAATAGAGGCCGCTTCTTTGCTAGTGCAGGAGCAGTTAGAAGCAGGACATTTGGTAGAGTCTCACTCTCCCTGGAATACACCCATTTTCATTATCAGAAAGAAATCTGGAAAATGGAGACTGTTACAAGATTTAAAAAAAGTTAATGAGACCATGGTACTTATGGGAACCTTACAACCGGGGCTCCCCTCCCCAGTGGCCATTCCTAAGGGATATTATAAAACTGTTATAGATTTGAAAGATTGTTTCTTTACCATCCCTTTGCATCCAAAGGATTGTGAGAGATTTGCTTTTAGTGTTCCTTCTGTAAATTTCAAGGAACCCATGAAAAGATATCAATGGACAGTCCTCCCGCAGGGGATGGCTAATAGTCCCACATTATGTCAAAGGTTTGTGGCGAAAGCAATTCAGCCTGTTAGACAACAATGGCCAAATATTTACATCGTTCATTTCACAGATGATGTCTTGATGGCGGAAAAGGACCCCCAAGAATTGCTTTTGTGTTATAAAGGTTTACAAAAAGCCCTAGCTGATAAGGGATTGCAAATTGCTTCTAAAAAGGTACAAACTCAGGATCCTTATAATTATTTGGGTTTTAGACTCACTGATCAAGCTGTTTTTCCCCAAAAGATCGTTATTCGTAGAGATAACTTAAAGACCTTAAATAATTTTCAAAAATTGTTGGGTGATATTAACTGGCTTCGCCCCTATTTAAAGCTTACTACAGGGGAGTTAAAACCTTTATTTGATATTCTTAAAGGGAGTTCTGATCCCACTTCCCCTAGATCCCTAACCTCAGAAGGATTGCTGGCCTTACAACTAGTGGAAAAGTCTATTGAAGAGCAATTCGTTACCTATATAGATTACTCCCTGCCGCTGCACCTGTTAATTTTTAATACGACTCATGTGCCTACGAGACTGCTATGGCAAATTTCCTATAATGTGGATACATTCAAGGATTTCTCCCAAACGTAATATCTTGCCATATCACGAAGCAGTGGCTCAGATGATTATCACTGAAAGAAGGCAGGCATTGACTTATTTTGAAAAAGAGCCAGATATCATTGTTCAGCCTTACAGCGTAAGTCAAGACACTTGGCTGAAACAGCATAGTACAGATTGGTTGCTTGCACAAATAGGGTTTAATGGAATTATAGACAACCACTACCCTCAAGATAGGTTAATAAAATTTTTAAATGTACATGATATGATATTTCCTAAGATGACTTCTTTACAGCCTTTAAATAATGCTCTATTGATTTTTACTGATGGCTCCTCTAAAGGGCGAGCTAGATATCTTATTAATGATCAACAGGTTATCGTAGAGACTCCTGGTCTCTCGGCTCAGCTAGCCGAATTAACAGCAGTGCTAAAGGTCTTTCAGTCTGTACATGAGGCTTTTAATATTTTTACTGATAGTTTATATGTTGCTCAATCAGTACCCTTATTGGAAACCTGTGGCACGTTTAACTTCAACACGCCATCAGGATCCTTATTTCCAGAATTGCAAAACATCATTCTTGCCCGGAAAAATCTGTTTTATATTGGCCACATACGGTCTCACTCTGGTCTTCCTGGGCCTCTGGCCGAGGGTAATGATCGCATTGACAGGGCTCTAATAGGAAAAGCTTTAGTTTCAAATCCTGTGGCTCTGGCCCAACGTGATCATGAAAGGTTTCACCTCTCTAGCCACACCCTAAGGCTCCGCCATAAGATCACTAAAGAGCAAGCAAGAATGATTGTAAAACAATGTCCTAAATGTATTACATTATCCCCAGTGCCACATCTAGGAGTCAATCCTAGAGGCCTTATGCCTAATCATATTTGGCAAATGGATATAACCCATTATGCAGAATTTGGAAAACTAAAATATATACATGTTTGCATTGATACCTGTTCAGGATTTCTCTTTGCTTCCCTGCATACAGGGGAGGCTTCAAAAAACGTAATTGATCATTGCCTACAAGCCTTTAATACCATGGGGTTGCCTAAACTCATTAAGACAGATAACGGGCCATCTTATTCTAGTAAAAACTTTATTACATTCTGTAAAGAATTCGGTATCAAACATAAAACTGGAATTCCTTACAACCCCATGGGACAAGGAATAGTTGAACGTGCTCATAGCACCTTAAAAAATTGGCTTTTTAAAACAAAAGAGGGGCATCTATATCCCCCAAGGTCACCAAAGGCTCACCTTGCCTTTACCTTATTTGTCCTAAACTTTTTGCAAACTGACATTAAAGGTCAGTCTGCAGCAGAACGCCACTGGCACCCAGTTACTTCTAATTCTTATGCATTGATAAAATGGAAGGACGCCCTGACTAATAAATGAAAGGGTCCAGATCCAGTTCTAATCTGGAGAAGAGGCTCGGTTTGTGTTTTTTCACGAGATGAAAGATGAAGCACGGTGGCTACCAGAGAGATTAATTCGTCAGGTAAACACAGATTCTGTCTCTCCTCGTAAGTATCATTCTAAAGACTAAAATTCCTCTTGTGCTGGGAGTGGAAGCTCTCAGAAAAACCGTTTTCCTCTGAGCCAATTCCCCTACAAGAGGCCGGAGATTAACTTTAGCTTTACAATTTGCATCTAAATAAAGTACCTTGACTTCTCCAAACAGAAAATTTACATTGCTACACTCTCATTGTTTAAAATTCTTCCTTCTCTCAAGCAGGTCAATCTACATTCTCCGGTTCTCCGCCCCTACGAACAAACAGGTGGTACTGCTAATCTCCCTTCCAAGGACATCCCAGCATGTGGCTTTTCAGTCTAAGACAAGATCTAGATTTACCAGGAGAGCTAGGGAAGTAGAAATTTCATATATATTTACAAAGATTAGTTCTTATTTTGATAGAGATGGGCTTAGTCCCTTAGCTGGCCTCTGGCTTTTCACCCTTGCTGTTACTACAAGGTGTCCTTAGTTCCTCAGGCTACTGGGAATAACAGAGATGAAGAGGAAAGACTTTCAGCTCCTATTTTAACCAAAATTAATGGTGTTAATACTAACATAATTCTTATCTTGGCCTTGCTAAATCTGAGGTTGACAAGTCTCATATAGAGACCTCACAATAACTCAGAATTGCGCTACTGATTCATAATCATATGAATACGGTACCGCTTGGCGCAGGAGATTACTGCGGAGGGAAGGTCCAGTTTGACCGTTTCTGAGTTCCCTGTGCGACACACCTAATTTAAAGGAGGTTGGTATCTGACTCCAGCTAAAAACCAAAAATACTTAAGGCTCTGCCTCCCCTCCCCAAAAGATACCAAGAGCCACAGATGTGGGTTGTTATAACGCCCACGGGAGGAATCGGGTCAATGTCCACCCAAGTCAAGGTTAAAGGCCCACTCATCTACGGATGAGAAAATCATTTGATCACCTCTGTTAAGCATTGCCTATTTAAACTTAATTAATAGGGGGGAGAGAGATTGGAGACCTTGCTGTCGTAAGGGCAAGCCCTTCACTGCCTCCCACCCAAAAAATAAAAAAGCCAATTGGCCTTGTACTAGGAGCCAGCCAGTCTTAATCTCTTCTCACTGTTCCCCTGCCTGTCACCCAAAATTGCAGAAGATTATCAGCTCAGTGTTATTCTAAAATCGTTTAGTTAAACTCAGCCAGGGTTCCAACGCCCTACTTAATGCAAACAGGTAGCTACCTATTCAGCACTAATCAGCATTATAAAGTCAGAGCCTACAGCCCAGAGCTGCTATTCAGTCAGTGCTTTAAAGACAGTCTTAGCCAGATACAGTTTACCATTAGAAAAGTTAGGGAATCCCACAGAAACAGGTTTTTTCTTTAGCCCTAAAAACTCAGCCAGAACTATTGAACATAGATAATTTTTCTGCCTCAGGCCACCCCCTTTTTTATTTTTGTTTTGTTATCTAATGGGGGGAAATGTGGCCTCCCTTCCCCCAGCCTGGAACCTGCCTGCTCAAGGGTGGAGCTACCGGCTCATTCGTCCTGCCACGCCCACTGCTGGAACCTGCCTTTGCTGCCTGGAGTCACACACGTGTTCGTCCTGCTACTGGACCCTGAGTTACTTGGCGGGAAATTGGGTTCCCTCCCCCTTCCTTTATAAACTGAGTGTCTGGAATTAATAAAATTGAGTCTTGATCAGAACTGGTTGTCTTGACTCCATTGTTTCTTCCGCCCCGTCTAGTTTCCTCTCTTTTCAGCCTGAACTGCCTTTCTCAGCGAACCGTTCGTGTTGTGGACTGCGGGCGGGCCGCAACAGTAGAGGGCCAGTGCCTGAACCATATGCATTTTATATGATAGTCTGTATTTCTCAAGAATCTACAGTAAATCTAGTGGAGGCCTAGCTTCATAAGGTAGGACAAACAATTGTGATCTTGCTAGAACATGTTGACATTACACACACACACACACACACACACACACACACACAAAGTTTGAAGAAACAGAAGTTGACATTCTACCTTCCTATGTTCAGATCATTTTCCTACTGGTCCCTCTATCCTCAGCCTCTCCATCTATATCTCATCAGTCCAGAACTCATGCAGGTCGTTCTGTCATAGAAGAAAGTCTAATAAACTGGAGGCAGTGGGGAGGACATTGATTTGTTTCCTTTTTATTTCACTCTCCTTTTTCCAAGATTCAGATCTGTGCTTTGAAGGGTTTCAGATTCATTTAATTTCTTCCTTTCCTGTCACACTGCTGCCTCAAAGCCAGCTTTCTCAGTGGTGGAGAATGGGCAGATGGACAATGGGAAGCTAAGTCCCTGAGCATTAGTCTCTGCTTTCTAGTATGTAAATTTTTGTTATGGCTCTCTCCTTTCCTGTTCTTTCTGTCCTTATTACCTTATGTCTTATTTCTTTTCCCCAAGGAGGATTTTTTTTTTAAAATAAAGTTTGATCTGTGGGGGACTTTTGGGATAGCATTGGAAATGTAAATGAAATAAATACCCAATTAAAAAAAAGTTTGATCTGTGTTTCCACTCAGCTTCTTAATATGGAGCAGTTGTACGCCATTATTGATTATGGTGGGCTTGGATGCTGTGTGCCTCTGACCTGCCTTATGGGATGAAAGTCTTGGCTTTCTTTAGCTCAATACCTTACAGAATAGTTTGTGAACCTTGGGTTTACTTGAATTGTATGTCTTTGTCATTATGCCTTTGGGAAAGTTAATTATCTACAACTGGAACATTCTGAACGTTAGATAAGGTCATCATTTACCTCAGATGAAGCACTAAGCTAACCATTTTATTTCTGCTCATTAATACTGACTGCCTTCACCTACAAAATGGATGCTAATATTAGTCATGATTCCTATTATTTTCTGAAGTTTCTATAGTTACAAAGACATGACTATTTTTGACTTTGGTGGCCTTCTTACTATAGAGTATCATCACGGTTAAGCTTCAAACTAGCAAACGACGGATGCTCTGATTCTTTCCAAGAGCAACTGGAATATGACTAAGGGTCAGGATCCATATTAACATTCTTGATCTGAGAATTATTAACTTTCACCTTTTACCCAATGTTCCAATTAGTTTCTTAATCATTTCTACTTTCTCACATGAGACTAGGCTATCTTTTCCATTTATAAAATGTGGTTGGAGTGGATTGTAGTGACTTGGATAATCAGGATATGATGACAGGATGTTACCAAACTGTTTTAGCTTTCTATGTGGCATCAAAGAATTACCAGAGATGCGCAGTCTTGAACAATCCTAATGTATTACCTTACAAGTTTGAAACAAGATAACATTTGAAATGCAAATAAAGAAAATATCCAATAAAAGAAAAGAAAAAAAAACCACTTACTTAATAACAAACTTAAAAACAAACAAACAAACAAACAAAGCAAGGCCATGCATGGGAGCACACTCCTTTAATTCCAGCACTTGAGATGTTGAGGCAAGTGGTTCTCTGTGATTTCAGGTCAGCTTCATCTACATAGAGAGTTCCAGGGCAGTTAGGGCTACACAGAGAAACCCTGTCTCAAAACAAAACATTATATATATATATATATATATATATATATATATATATATAATATATTATATATATTTATATAAATTTATATTTATATATAATGTTATAATATATTTATATATATTTATATATCTATTATATATAATAATATATTTATATATATTATTTATATATATTTATATATATAATATATATATAAAATTATTAACAATGTACATCCTGAAAATTGTCATTTCAGCAGGGCAGACAAAAATGGGGCAACTTCTTTTTGACATTTTTGTATGTGACAATGGTGTTTAAATTGAAAGGAAATTAAAACACAGACACTAAGGCCAACATCATGGAATTTATTTATTTATCTATTTATTTATTTATGTATTGCTATTTTTTACCCTGGAACTTTAGCGCATGATCCTGAGACGGACTGGCAATATTGTCTACTGTCTTTTATCATGCTCCAAAAAGCAGTGATTATCTTGGAAGTGTTTCAAAAGCAATTAAGAAAATCCCTTATGTCAAGTTACATTTCAGACAGGACAAATTAGACGTATGGGGAAATGTCCTGACAAAGTGCTCAAGAAATAATGAATCTGTGTACAATTTGTAATTGCTCCTGGAAAAAAAAAAAAAAAAGAAACCTTACAACATAAAAGGGCCTGTTAACCTGTGCCTGGAAACAGTCATGGATCTTTCTCTCTTTCATTACAAATGCAAATGTCTTATGAAATGGAGCCCAGAGCATTTTTTAAATGTCCAAACTGTAATTCAAACATTGTTTATTACATTTCTGTCTGGAAGCTCCATGGCATCACAAGCTGCCTTGTAAATGGTGATTGTTCGGCCAGCAGGTCTACAATGAAAAATGGCTGATTTGGCTGGTGACGGCACAGCATGTCCAGAAGGGCCACTTGAGGCCAGAATGCAGGGTCAGGGTTAACACAAATGCCACCAAAAAAAGATGGTGATGAATGGCAATTGGAAAGGCATTTTAGTAGTTAGGTGCCCCTGAGATGGCCGTATTGGGTTCTCTCCTTTATGCATTAAAGATAGATGTGCTCTTTCAGTCTGCATAACCCCATTTTGGTAACCATAGAACTGCATGGATTGCAGAAAATGAGCCTGTGCGGGCAGGAACTGGAGAGGGTATTGGAGACTGGGGTGGCTTCTGAAGCACTGTCATCTCTGAAGAGTGCTCTTTATCACAATGCTGGGACATTCAAATGTGATTTCTTCCTTTACGTGATGCTATTTCCCCTCGGAGTAAAATGGTAATTACAACTCTTCCAAATAACTTGGATTTGAAGTTGATTTTCTAACTTTTGAAGCATGGGTATCCCCGTCACTAATTTTCACCCCTCTGATGAGCATTAGCAAGTAGGGAGTACTACAGGGTTATTGCGCAGTATTTATAGATCGCTTTTTATTTGTGGTGTTTGAAGGTCTCTTAAATGCGAACTGCTTCCAAATAACCTTGTGTTCATTTTTCATCTTGATCCAAATCCCATGGAAACAAACCAATCATGAAGCTCTCTGAAAAGTCATCGGGAGCCCCAGGCTCAGAGCCCAGCTGTGCAGCTCAAACTATTAGACCCGCTGCAGGAAGCATTGAGTAGTTGAGCCACAGGGAATGATGCTCTGTTTGGAATCAAAGACAGTGTTTTGAGCTGAGCAAGTGGAATAAATCCCACTCAGGACTGCAGAGTGTGTAGACTTCATCATCTACACGATTCCCTTTGAAATGATCCAACAAAGTGAATGCCTTTCTTCTTTAAAGACTAGGAAACAGCCACCACAGAGCCAAGAAGAGCAAAGTTCTGGATAGTCATTTTTAACAGAACAAACAATGTCTAAGGTTGCCTTCATTACGGTTCTATTCCACCTTCCTTGCCCATATTCTTTCCTGACAAGCTTCTTCACCTTATCTTCTTGGTTGCGCTCGTACTCTGAAACCCTGAGCCACTCCCATCCCTTATTTCTTTTTGATCTTTGAGCTGTCTCTTTTTGACACAATACTAATGCTTACAAAGTACCGTTCTAAGTATATAGTACGTGTATAATTTGCATTTTGCTTAATGTAGCCTATTGGGTAGCTACTATGATTGTGCTCATTTTATAGGTGAGGGAATCTAAAAAATAAAGACCCGGGGCTGGAGAAATGGCTCAGCGGTTAAGAGCATTGACTGCTCTTCCAAAGGTCATGAGTTCAAATCCCAGCAACCACATGGTGGCTCACAACCATCTGTAATGAGATCTGATGCCCTCTTCTGGTGTATCTCTAAACAGCAACAGTGTATTCACATAATAAAGAAATCTTAAAAAAAATAAAATAAAAAAAAAAAAAGACCCTAAGGTCTCAGCAACAGCTGATAACTGGTAGAGTAAATGCTCATCCCACGTGACCTAGCCACCTGACATCTGTTGCTAGTGCTAGCTCTGTAGTGACACTTTCAGTTTTTGTTTTTGTTTTTAAATTTAATTACATTTACTTATTTGTGCGCGCGTGTGTGTGTGTGTGTGTGTGTATGGGTGTGGTGAAGGTACTGTGGTGCTCATGTGTAGGTCAGAAGACAGCTTGTGGGAGCTGCTTCTCTCCCTCCACTGTGTGAAAACTAGGTTACGAACTCATGTCTCAGGGGTCACCAGCAAGTGCCTTTTACTTACTGTTTTACTTACTGAACCATCTTGCTGGCCATAATACTAGTTTTGGGGTCTGAGGTCTTGCGCGCGTCCGACTCGACCAGCAAGAACGACGCTGCAACAGGATCCTTCTGCACGCGCGTTTATTGGGAGAGCTTGATTGCAGAGGCAAAAAGACCCTCAGCCCAGCCCTGGTGCTGCTTTATATAGGCCTAGGAGAGGCGTGTCTCACACCCGGATTGTGTTGTGTTTGGTTGATGCTTACAACCTCATTTGCATTCCTACATCTGATTGGTTACTTTCTCTCTTATCTGATTGGTTACTTTCTCTCTTATCTGATTGGTTACTTTCTCTCTCTTCTGATTGGTCAATTCCTCTCTCTTCTGATTGGTCAATTTTGGTCAATTCTCAAAACCTCATCTTGGCAAAAAACTTTTCTGCCTATGTATGTGTGGTGGCCAGCAGAAGCCTGTGCCACTCTGCAACGGCACATGTGGCTTCCCACACTGAGGGACTTGGTTTTCAGTGAAGGTGCTGACATATAAGCAGCATGAATATCTGGTTTTAAGCAAGGTGAGTAACTTCTCAGTGATTTAATTTCCTCAGTTATGAACAGTGGTATATCTGTGAAGAAAAGAATGGAGTAAGGCCATAAACATTGCTGTCATTTAAATTGTTTAGATATACAATGTCTTTTAAACACGTGTATCAAAGGTTTGCTTCCTGGAGTATCTGGAGTATGATTGGGAGGTATTTGAGTCATTCAAAAGGAAATTAAAACATTGGGTGGTGTTGTGTTGTCTGTCTTGATTGTGAACTTGACAGGGTTTAGAATTATTCAGGAAACAACCTTTGGGCATGTCCGTGGGTGATTCCAGGGACGCTTACCTGGGAGGGAAGACCCCCGTAATGTGGTGGTGCCACTTGTCATAGTCACAGAAAACCAACTAACATGATCTATAGTAGATTTTTGTTTTCACCCTAACTGTAATTTTATATGAAAGCAGAGGGTTTGTATGTTGGTGAGAAAGGCAGTTTATTATGTTGCCTGGCCAGTGTTCAGTTCAGGAATCTTGGCTTTTTGGAATGATGGACTTCCCAGTGCTCTAAGTCACCAAGTCAAAGGCTCCATCTTTTTTGACGCATCACAAAGGCACACTTTTTTCATCACATTCATTTTTGACTAGAACTTTTCTGTTCTATATTCACAAGCTTGTTACTATGGGCTTCAGATATGTTTTGAATAAACAAGTACAGCCACAGGCACATGCTATGCATTCGTGTCACTCCAGGAAGAGTGGGTGAACTGGGCTAGTGTTCCAGGATGGGCAACAAGGACACAGCAAATGCTTCGGAAGCAGTCAGCATCCCTCCCTGCCTACAGACCAGCTGTTTCTAACTGTGCACCATATAGTGGGAAGCTCCCTTTCCAGGCTGGATCTTTTCTGGGAGCCACTTGGTCTATTAATTTTACAGTGTCAAATATAACTGCAGATGGCATTGTGAAGGGCTGGGTAGTAGGGTAGACATGATGAGTTACATATTTTCTAAGAGGCAAAGGACAGTTTGACCATCTCAGTTACACTAAGCACAGTAGCAACTACACTGCCAGGCTCTCATCAGATCTCAGCTGAGCTTCTCTGTGTGTGATAAGGATTTGGTTTGTGAAGTTGGACACTCACATTATATTCTATAGCCCCATTACTTCAACATCTGTTGATCTGGGGATGTCAATTCACAGACATCTAATAAGTATTTACATATTTAATACATATTTAAATTGTATGCAATTTTCTGTGGGCATAACACTATCAAGAGAAACAAAAATTCTCTTGTTCTCAGTATCTTAACTTTAGTACAAATAGGTAAATATTGAAAGTGTGTGTGTGTTTTATATATATATATATATATACATATATATATATATATGTATATGTATATGTATATATATATATCTTTGAACAATAAACTATTAATTATTTAGCTAAATATCCAGAGATGGTTTGTGTAGAAGTTAAATGATATATATCCTTTTAAAGCAAGGGTAGGAAGGGTAGTGCATGTTTTGTGTTCTTTGACTTATTTCATTGGACACTATGATTTTATCATTTCTTAGCTACATATATACTTTGTTCTGGTATTTTTTTTAGTAGGTTTCTGGCATCTTATTAAATAGAAACTAGTTAGTTTCTTTTCTTACTGCCTTATTGTTGTTTTTGAGACAGGGTCTCATATAACTCAACCTTGAAGTTGATATGTGGGCAAAGATGACCATGAACTACTGTTTTCCTCTCCCTCCACCTCCTGAGTGTTAGGATTGCAGATATAAGTCTCCTCTTTTGATTTGCCTTATTGTTTCAACTCTATCCTAGCACATTAAGCTCATTTAACTTATCAGCATAAAATTTAAATAACTTTTAATTTATTAAAATTGCTCCTCAGCTTCCAGTTCGAATGTCCAACTGCATCAGTGACAGACCAGAGTCCCCAACCCTCACCCCATATCCCTGCCTGTCTCCCAGGAGACCTGCTCTAATCAGAGACTACTGCCTGCCCCCCAAGAGGCCTGCTCCAATCTGGGACACACACAGGCCAGTTAACACCAGAGACAACTAGATGATAAAAGACAAGTACAAGAACATAATCAACAGAAACCAATGCAATTTGGCACCAACAGAACCTAGTTTTTCTATCACAGCAAGCCATGGATCCCCTAACATGCCTGAACAGCAAGATTCTGACCTTAAATCTCATCTCATGAAGATGATAGAGGCCTTTAAAGAAGATATAAATAATTCCCTTAAAGAAAAAAAGGAAAGCATAAACAGGGAGAAACCCTTAAAGAAGAAACAAATCTCTTAAAAAAAAATACAGGAAAACACAATCAGATAGGTGAAGGAAATGAACAACAAAAAGCCCACATACTCCTGAAAACTGAAAAACTCTCTATTCAATGATAACTTGGTCAGGAAAGAAATAAAGAAATTAGAGACTTTCTAGTATTTAATGAAAATGAAGACACAGCATACCCAAATTTTTGGAACACAATGAAAGCAGTGTTAAGAGGAAAATTCATAGAACTAAGTGCCTTCATAAAGAAATTAGAGAGATCCCATACCAGCAAGTTAACAGCCCATGTGAAAGCTCTAGAACAAAAAGAAGCAAACATATTCAAGAAGAGTAGAAGGCAGAAAATTGACTCAGGGCTGAAATCAACCAGTTAGAAACAGAACAATATAAAGAATCATCAAAGCTGGTTCTTTGAGAAAAGCAATAAGACAAACTGATCCTTTGCCAAACTAACTAAAAGGCCCAGACACAGTATCCAAATTGACAAAGTCAGAAATGAAAAGGGAGACATAGCAACAGAAACTGAAGAAATTTTAAAAATCATCAGGTCTTACTACAAAAGTCTATACTAGACACCTGGAAAATCTGAATGAAATGGATAATTTTATAGACAGATAACCACAAACCAAAGTTAAATCAAGATCAGGTAAATTATCTAAACAGTCCCATAACACCTAAGGAGAAAGAAGCACTCATTAAAAAACTCTCAAACAAAAAATAAACAAAACACCAAAAAAACCCCAAAATAAAACCCCCCAAACAAACAAACAAACAAACAAAACCAAAGTCCCAGGATCAAATTGTTTTAGGGCAGAATTCTACCAGACCATCAAAGAAGAGGGGCTACTCTTCAAACTATTCTACAAAATAGAAACAGAAAGAACCCTAACTTATTCATTCTATGAAGCTACAGTTCCCCTGATACTTAAACCACACAAAGATCCATCAAAGAAAGAGAACCTCAGACCAATTTTGCTTATGAACATCAATGAAAAATTGCTCAATAAAATTCAACCAACCAAATCCAAGAACACATCAAAAACATCATTCGCCATGATCAAGTAGGCTTCATCCCAGGGTTGGAGGGATGATTCATTATATGATAATCCATGAACATTATCCACTGTATAAACAAACTCAGAGAAAAAAATCACATGATCATTTTATTTTATGCGGGAAAAGCCTTTGACAAAATACAACACCCCTTCATGTTAAAAGACTTGGAAAGATCAGAAATTCAACGCACATACCTAACCATAATAAAAGTAATACGCAACAAACTCATAGCCAGCATCAAACTAAATGGAGAGAAAAACAAAGCAATCCCACTAAAATCACAGACAAGAGGAGGCTGCCTACCCTCTCCCTATCTATTCAATATAGTACTTCAAGTCCTAGCTAGAGCAATAAAACAACAAAAGGAGATCAAGGGAATACAGATTGGAAAGAAAAAAGTCAAATATCATTATTCATGACATGATAGTACACATAAGTGACCCCCCAAGTTCTACTAGAGAAATCTTACAGCTGATAAACAATTTCAACAAAGTGGCTGAATATAAAATTAACTCAAGGAAATCATTAGCCCTTTTTTATACAAATGCTATATGGGCTCAGAAAGAAATTAGGGAAATAACACCTTTCACAATTGCCAGAAATAATACAAAATATCTTAGTGTAAGTCTAAACAAGCAAGTGAAAGATCTGTATGACCAGAATTTTAAGTCCTTGAATATCAAGAGGGGGTAAAGACGAAGGTCATGGGACCTTTGCCTAAACACCCAGCCACCCCTCACAACAAGCTATTTATAATTCTACAGTAATTACAAGAAAGATAGATGAGAGATGTAGTATATGGATGGAGAGTGACTGAAGAGAGGGTTCCAGTCTACGCAATCTATGAGAAAGCTATCAGCCTTACTGACTAAAGACTTTCTGGTGCAATCTTTTGTGGGATCGGTGCAGCACCCACAATCCTATAAGTACCTTTCCACGTATGTTTCCTAAGGAAGCCCAATAAATTCATTAGTTCTCCCGAGTGAACTCTAGTGGAATCAACCATGCCTCAGTTTATTGTTGACACCTTATACAGAGGAGGGGTAGACAATGTCTGCCTGTTAAGAAGAAACTCTTAGCGGAAGATGCTAAGCTTGTCTTGGATTCCTCATGGAACAGGAATGTATATTCTTGTTGAGAGTGCTACATAAACTATGTCTCTTTCTTATCATTTCAAGAGATATGTGTCAGTATGTCTCATGGCTGGTCACGCTAACTCTGATCCACTTAGAAAGATGCCACTGGAAGGCTTCTTCACTGCAGGGTTACTCTTTTTCCTAGTGTAAATATTGATTGTTTTTGATGAGTGACAGCTTCATATGATATAAATATGTGATTTCACCCACTACTTCTAGTATTCTCAGTGATGACTCCCTGCAGCAAGCGTTACTGTGGTTAGCACAAAAGCAAGCTTCTTTCTCTCCTCCGCAAATGATACTTCTGTGTTGGAATTCTGGAGTAAGTAGGATCTGTCCCATGATCTCAAGATTCACTTATAATTCTATGAGCTAAAAGTATCACTACTTTTTACTAAAATTGCCCTAAGGTTTGGCCCTTGGGGATTTTTTTTTTTTGGTCAAATTAGTTCTTGAGTCCTCTTGATATTACGTTTTCCAAGCATACCTTTCTTGTATCAATTTAGTCTATGCTTATTTTGTATTTCTGTCCTGAAATGAGCCATTTCCCTAAGGAAATTGGTGTCATTGGAAGTTCAGGATGACATTGCTGGCTTCAAAACACAACCAAGGCAAAGAGTTTAAGAGACATCACTAAATGTTCAAATCTTTCTTCCTTAATTCTGTTTTAATTTATTTAAAATTTTTATTAATAATTATCATTTGATCATATTTCCCCTTCTCATTACTCCTCTCAGATCCGTCCTACCCACTGATCCTTCTCTCTCTTTCTTGTAATTACTGTAGAATTATAAATAGCTTGTTGTGAGGGGTGGCTGGGTGTTTAGGCAAAGGTCCCATGACCTTCATCTTTACCCCCTCTTGCTATGAGGGAAGGTAAAGAGTCAAGGCCAGCTGAGATGATCTTATATGAGCAGTTTTGATGATAACGGTAGCAATTTGGCCTGGAGGATAGCCCTGTACAACAAGATTTTTTTCTAAAAATAACTGTCCAGTTATGTGTCTGTTGCTATGCTCTCTGCCATGATGGGCATGGACTCTGTCTTAATTAGGTTTTCCATTGTTTCTGAAGATACACCATGACCAGGCAAACTCATAAAATACAACATTTAATTGGAGCTTAGTCCATTATTGTTAAGGCATGAACCATAGCAGTATTTAGATAGATATGATGCTAGTGGAGCTGAGAGTTCTACGTCTTGGTTTGAAGGCAGCCAGGAAGAAACTGGAATTCCACACTAGACAGAGCTTGAGTATAGGAGACCTCAAAGCCTGCCCCCACAGTGACATACTTACTAGTCTGCTCTCGAGTCTAGATGCTTCCAATTTCCTCCAACAAAGCCACATCTCCTAATAGTGCCATTCCTTATTGGCCAAGCATTCAAATACATGCATCTATAAGGGCCACACCTACTCAAACCACCATGGACTCTAACACTCTGGAATTGTGAGCTGTGAATTAAATGCTATGTTTATAAATTACCTTGGCCGTGGTATTTTGTCATGGCTGGAGAAAAAAAAAAACTTAGACAGGTCATTGAGTTTACAAATTCATGAGAGGCCTTGAAGCAGAAGTGCTTTAGGTCCTGACCCACAGGAACTATGTAATGATATTATTGTAAAAGAAAGAGAAAAGCTCAAGAATTGACCAACATTAGAGGAAACTAAGGGAATATGTGTGGCATCTAGACTAGAGAGCAGACTAGTAAGAACAATTGCAAAATTTCAAGACGAGTCTCCACTTTAAGTACTTCATCAATGTTAGCGTCTTGGCTTTACTAACTGTATGCAGCTACTGAGTGGTTTATGTTTGGATCAGTAAATCCCATCTAGATATTCCATGGGAGATTTCTGCACTTGTGAAATGAAAAATTATATTTTTCCTTTTGTGATGTATGAAATTACTTCAAATAAAAATATTATTCCTGCCGCTGGGCAGGGGTGGTGCACACCTTTAATCCCAGCACTTGGGAGGCAGAGGCAGGCAGATTTCTGAGTTCAAGGCCAACCTGGTCTACAGAGTGAGTTCCAGGACAGCCAGGGCTACACAGAGAAACCCTGTCTCGAAAAAGAAAAAAAAGAGAAAAGAAAAAAAAAAAAGAAAAAAAAAATAAAGAAAAACAAACACACAAACAAACAAACAAAAAATTATTCACTGATGTTATTGTAAATGATTTGAGGCTGGGTTTCTTTAGTCCAAAACTCAAAAAAAAAAAAAAAAGTCTTCATTAAGGAAATGTACTTCTTTAGAAATTTTACTACAAGCCTATTATATACAGCTTATTATCCTCAACTACTGATCAAGAAATTAAATCTTAGGATGTTTAAATAACTTACATAAGATAGCATAATAAAAAAAAATAGAGCAGAGATTTCATTCCATGCTTACCTGCTTTAAATTTTTTATTAATAAGACAGAAAAAAATTCAGGCAACTGGATAAATAAATAATCCCTCTTTAACATTAGCCATTAAACAGATTTTTAAATTAAATTTCTATTTATTTATTTAGCATGTGGGTGAGAGAGTTTATGTATGTATATGTATTTTTGTGTGTGGTGTGCGCATATGTATATATGTGTATGGTATGTGGTGTGTGTGGTGTATGTGTATGTGCGTGTGTGTGTATATGAATATACATGTGTATGTATGTACACACCACAGCATACTTGGGAGATCAGAGGACAAGATGTAGGAATCAGTTCTCTTCTGACTCATGGGTCTTGGAGATATAACTCATAGTCTCAGTGTCGGTAGCAAGTCGCTATACCTGCCAAACACACCCTGATTCTGAAGTTAACCTTATTAACAACAACCACAAAAACCTTAAAAAATTATTTATTTTTTGCCTTCATGTATGTCTGTTTACCATGTGGGTGGCTGGTGCCAGAAGAGGCCATTGGATCCCTTGGGACTAAAGTTACAGATGGTTGTGGGTCCAGGTCTTCTCTGGAGCCATCTCTCCAGCCCCTTAATCATATTCTTAAAGACTCTACCTGGATGGATGAAGGACTTCAAGCAGAATACCCCGAAGTGGGCTGTAGGTAAGGCGAAATGAAGGCAAGGCATAAGAAACCAGGTTAGTGTTTATGTCTCGTAAGCACGCAGAAGAACTCTGTAATTATACAGTGCAGAAGGCCATGCCAATTAGCCTCAATTTGGACTTCTAGAAATAATTAACACTTGACAGACAGTATGATCAAATAAACTAGATAACAGGCATTTTTCCAATGGGATATATACTGGGCTTAAGCCTTTGATGAACTGTTTTTCTATAGTGAAATGGTTTAAGGGAAAGCAAACAGTAGGTCATGTTAAAATATCCATTAACTAAACATCCTGAAAGGGTGTAAAATGCCTCCAGCTGCCAAGAAACAATTAGGCTGCAAATATGCCTTTGGTTACCTAGCCACACATTCCCTAAACATTTAGTTCTAATTAATTTTCTTCATTACACAACAATGCCTCTCCTAATTACACTAGAGAAATTCTATAAACCTACTAGCTATTCAAAGTCTTTATTGCACAAATTATTCTGGAAGGTCCCTGTTATGAACAAATCCTCACTCTCTAATTTATACCTACCTCATCTCAGTGGATGCGAGCTACTTAGTAAACCCTTGACAGCCGGGAAAACTAATCTGTTATGTGACCGTATTTCAAATTAGTAATTTTAGTGAGATGGAACATCAAGGATGAATAATTTAAAACATATCAAGGTAAAGGTGGAAAGTACAACTCAGGAAGCATGTAGCATCTAAATTCCTACACGTGTTGCCAAGGCTTCTGATCCCCGAGTTAGCAACACAAGTTGACTCAAAGGAGCAAAACTCTTGAGCTTGCAGTAACTCAGAAATGCAAAGGGCAGGAGTGACTGTCTTCAGGCAGCAGATGTAATACACAAAGTGGAATCATATGGAGGATTGAGCAGAATGGAGGACCAACGCTTTTAAGAGCAGGCAAATACTGTCATTCACTAAGTGAGGGATTCAAAGCCTTGTAGAAATGATGGGATATGAGCCAGTCATGGTCAACATTCCAGTTGTCAGGGCTGGGAGTAGGCCTAAAAGTCCTTGAGTTCAAGACCAGCGTAAGACTCCCTAAGTCCAAAACCAGAGTTTTGCACGGAAGAGACTATCTGTCCATAGACAAATTAAGTTAATTTATCAGCTTCTTCAGCTAAGTGTTAATCCTGTTTCCTTGTCCACTAGGCAGAAAAACAAAGTTTGGTCCCTGTTGAGCCATTTTGTGGTTTCCTTCCCCAGGCACATAAAATCTTATATATCAGGGGTTTGGAGGGTGGCATGAGGACCAGTTAGAACAAACACATCTCTAATTCTAAAAAAATCAAAGCCAACCGATAGGAGCTAGGGAAATGAGCTGGTTGGTAAAGTGCTTGCTTTGCAAGCACAAGGACTTTGCAAGCACAAGGCGTTCAGACACCCAGCACTCATGTTTAAAGCTGAGGATGGTAGCGTGGACCTGTAATTCCCGTACTGGGGAGGTAAAGAAAGGAGGGTCTTAGATTAAAGGTATGTGGTATGTGCTAAGGCTGAGCCACACCTTTGGTGGCTAACGAGTCTAGCCAGTTAGTAGATTCTAACTTTAATGAACAAGTCTGCTTAAAAAAAAAAAAAGGTGGAGGAATAATTGAGGAAGATGTGTGTCCCAATGTCAACCTCTAGCCTCTGAATACAAACACACACACACACACACACACACACACACACACACACACACACATACACACACCCCGGGACCTGATGGTATATTAGCAACTTCACTTTCTATGTTTATAGCCTACTGGTTAACCAACCACTTCAGTCCACGTACATTGGTTATTTTTCTCATAGCTCTGAACACACACTTGACAACAGGTTTATTTTGGCTTATAGTTTGAGAAGGTGTAGCTCATCACAACAGGAAAAGCATGGTGGTAGGAGTGGGAAGCAGCTGGTCCCATGGCACCTACAGTCAGGAAGCAGAGAGTGATAGATGCTTATGCTCAACTGGCTTTACCCCTTCAATTATTCACTACACACCCCTCAGTCCACTGAATGTTGCTGCCCCCATGTGGGCTGTGAGGAGCCTTTCCTCTGTGGTCCAACCTTTTTGGAAATATCTTGTAGGCTATTTGATCACACTGGGAACCCTGAGATTGTGGTAGTTACTGGCAAAACCCCTTTTTTAAGTTTTGGTGTTGCTCAGCCTTAGTACACACCTTAAATCCAAGAGCTTTCTGCTTGAATATTGTAAGCAGGGTTAAATAAAGTCAAACATAGGCCAAGAGGCAGGGCAAGCAACCAGATGACAGGAAATGGATTTAGGATTAAGAAAAAGATATAGAGAGTATGAGGGAGTCAGGAGGACAGATAAAGAGACACACAGAAAGGATGAGGAAGGGGCCCTTAGTTGGAAGAAGGTTGTTTGGAGAGAGATGGGGATTTGAGAGACTGCATGAGAGAGGGGTTTGCTGCTGGGTGCTTTCTCTGCCTCTCTGAGGTAGCAGGCTTTTACCTCAGCATCTGTCTCCCGAGTCTTCAGTGATAAAAACCAAACAGTGAGATTTTGTTAAGGAAAAAAAAACCATAAATACCTTTATAGATGCACCAGGGTGTGTTTACCTATGATTCTAAATTCGACCATGTTGATATAAAGACTGAGCATCACACCGGACTTGTGTCACCTTCTGGCTCTCTTTATTTTCAACAATTATTTTTAGAACTTCATACCTAAATACTGTATTCACATTATTTCTATCCCCTCTCCATGGTCTCCAGCTCAGCACGTATCCCCACTAATCCATCTCAAACTCAACCTCTTTAAAATTTTTTTTGTTACATACCATCCCCTTCTCCAATTCTTTTTGTTCTTTTGTGGTGCGTGCATTCGGGGCAGGTGTAGGTATGCATATTCATGTAAGAACATGGAGAGGCTCATGTGCAGGATGTTAGAGGTCTTCTTCTATTGACACCCATATTACTTTTTGAGATAGGAGTCACTTCTGACCCTGTAGTCTATCACCTGCACCAGATGGGCAGGCCAATGAGCTCCTTGGATCTGCCTGTTTCTGCCCACCAATGATGTAGTTACGGGCATGTAAAAACAAGCAGCTGAAAGATTCAGATGCGGATATTTGCACCCAACCAATGGAAAGAAGCTGCTGACCCTTGTGGTTGAATTAAGGAAAAGCCAGAAGAAGCTGGGGAGGAGGGCAACCCTGTAAGAGGACCAGCAGTCTCAATTAATCTGGACCCCTGAGATCTCTCAAACAGTGGACCACCAACCAGGCAGCATACACCAGCTGATATGAGGCCCCCAACACATATAAAGCAGAGGACTGCCGAGTCTGGGTTCAGTCAGAGAAGATGCACCTAACCCTCAAGAAACCTGAGGCTCCAGGGAGTTTAGAGGTCTGGTAGGGTGGGGACATCCTTGTGGAGACAGGGCAGCAGGGAGGAGGTATTGGATGAGGAATAGTCAGAGGGTGGACCAGGAGGAAAGTAAAATCTAGAGTGTAAAATAAATAAAAATAAGTAAGTAAGTAAATAAATAAATAAATGATTAAAAAACTCAACATGCTCAGCTTTCCATTTGAATGTTGGGGATCTGAACTCAGGTCTCCTTGCTTTCACAGTGAATGCTCTTAGCCACTGAGTCACATTCCCTACTCTCATTTTTTTGTTTTGTTTTGTTTTGTTTTGTTTTGTTTTGTTTTGTTTTGTTTTGTTTTGTTGTTTTTGTTTTTGATTTTGGTTTTTTTCGAGACAGGGTTTCTCTGTGTAGCCCTGGCTGTCCTGGAACTCACTTTGTAGACCAGGCTGGCCTCAAACTCAGAGATCCATCTGCCTCTGCCTCCCAAGTGCTGGGATTAAAGGCGTGCGCCACCACGCCCGGCTCCTACTCTCATTTTTTTTTTTGAATTAATTTTTTATTAGGTATTTTCCTCATTTACATTTCCAATGCTATCCAAAAAGTCCCCAATACACCCCCCCCACTCCCCTACCCACCCACTCCCACTTTTTGGCCCTGGCGTTCCCCTGTACTGGGGCATGTAAAGTTTGCAAGTCCTATAGACCTCTCTTTCCAGTGATGACCTACTAGGCCATCTTTTGATACATATGCAGCTTCATTTTTAAGTATGAATTTTTGCTCCTGGTGTTAGATAAAAAGAAAAGATGCAGGGGTTTGCTACTCAAAGCCTGGTCTACAGATCAGCAGTACCAGTATGACCCAGGGCACTACAGTTTCTACATTTACAATTTACAGTTTTTTACGAATTCCTCACAAAATCCAAACTCACTGAAGTTTGAGCAGCTTGAGTGTGGAGCGGTGGTCCCAGAGTTTCAGAGTGCATCAGACTCATGGGAAAAGCGCCTGCTTCTAAAGTCCCCGAGTGAGGCTAAGAATTTGCATCCTAAAAAAGAGCCCTCTGAGACAACCCTCTTGACTTCTGATGTAAAAGCCAGGGTTTTATAATTTTGGAGATGCGATTGAAGATAGTCAAAGATGATACTAGAGGTGTTTCAGAAAGTAGAGGTGTGTGCAGTCTCTTAAAGCTGATCTCAGAAATCCTACCAATTAAAGGACAGAGAGTCAATAGTTCAATTTTAGAGGAAGACTGTTAGATACTGCAGAGTAACGGCCCCATCGCGACCACCAGGAGAGTCCTAAAATATACTAAATCAGTGGCTCCTGGAAGAGATTAAGCAATCTGAATTTTTAATAAACACCCAGATGTTTCTCAGACAGGCAAGTGATGGATGGATCCTGAGCAACATTGCTTTAAATGAATATCCCAGAGAAAGAGCAGAGTGTGCACCCCGTCAGCAATGCAACGTTGATGTTCCTGCCCATGAAGTGAGTAGCAAATGCATCTCACAACTTTGCAATTGAAGCGTTTTCAGGAAATTGGTCAACTGGGCCCTTCTCTTGCTGATGCCCCAGCGGACCCCCGCACACTCCCCGTTTCTTAATTATGTCTGGCCAGCAGTGAGCTCTCCAGCCACTGCCCTCTTTAATCTATTTATACATTTTACATCTTCAATTAACCAGGTGCAGCCATTCATCTGGATAATCCGAGGACAAGCTGTTAATTTGTGAGTGAAGAAAAGGGTATACAGACTATAAACATACAAGCAAGGAGCTCTGGGAGGGAGCACTGACCACAGTCTTTGGAAAGCCGAGTGAGGAAACAGAAGAATTAATCTCTTTTCAGAAAAAAAACAAAGGCAATGTTCTTTGGTGGTGGAAAGAGAAGACAAATAAAGGCAGTTCTTGGTAGTGATGGGACTTGCCAGGCCAGCTCTGAGCTTAGGATCCCCAGCCATAAAACAGATAGTTGTGCATCCTCCTCATCTCAGGGCATTTAGAGAACTCAGTGAGATGAAATGAGACAAAACGCCTTAGAAAACACAGAGGACTATTTTATTAATGTTGGGTAGCTTTTCTCTATTCCATATAAATATATGAGTGAAGGAATGTGTTTCCATTTCATGAATGCCTGATATTTTACAATTAGGGTTTCTTTTTTCTTTTAGCAAGGAGAATATACATGCTGATTACATAGCAGCTTTAATATTGTTAAAAACTTTACTTATTTTATGTGAATGAGTGTTTGGAAGCATTGCCAGCATGTACATATGGGTACTATATGCATGCCTGATACCCTTAGAGTCCAGAAGAGGGTATTAGAGCCTCTGGAGTTAGAGTTACGAATGGCTGTGAGCCACCATGTGTGTGTTGAGAATTGAAACTGGTCCTCTGTAAGAGCAAAACGTGCTCTTAATCACAGAGCGACCAGCCTCACTTTTTTTCTTAAAAGAAAACAAAAAGTTGATTTCAGTTCTTTCAAGTGGATGGCAATTTAGGGATTCATTCTCCAGAGTAGAGATGGATGAGGTAGCAGAAAACATACATCCATGACTTTAGATGCACTTCTGTGACTAATTGTGCTGGGCAGTCTTATGTCAATCTGACACACAACGTAGAATTATCTGAAAGGAGGGAACTGTAATTGAGGAAATGTCTCCATAAAATCTGGCTGTAAGGCATTTTCATAATTAGTAATCAAGGGAGTAGGATCCAGCCGATTGTGAGTGGTAGTTCCTTGGTTCCTGGGTTGGTGGTCCTTGGTTCTACAACAAAACAGGTTGACCAAACTATAGGGAGCAAGGCAGTATGCAGCTCCCTACAAGGCCTCTGTGTCAGATCCTGCCTCCAGGATCTTGCCATGTTTGTGTTCCTGACTTCCTTCAATGATGAACATCAATGATGACAGCGTAAGCAGAATAAACCCTTTCCACCACAACTTGCTTTTTTGTTCATGGTGTTTCTCTGCAGCAACAGAAAACCTGACCAAGACACCAACAGTGTGCTGAGCAAAAATTTCTCTCCAAGTTCCTTTAATTTTTAAAAGCTTTCTACCTAGTTCAGGAGTTTATGATCAAGCTGGGGAGACCATGTAGACCCTATAAAGCACGTTGTGAATAGTTACTGAACCACACAAGCTGTCAGTGTAAAACAGCACTGTCTACTTCCCAGGGGAGATCGAAGTTGCATTCCTAAAAGGAGAAATTGGGATTTAAATCCGAAGTGGTGAAATAAACTGCTTTATCACTTCCACTCTTTAAAACCAGCTGGAGCCAAACTTCTGACTTGAGTTCAGTCAGGCGCAGTAAAATGCAGACTTCCCTGTTGGCACTGTGTAGTTACATAAACTCAGACCTCACTATCGGCTTGTATAATTGCATAAACATCGAAAGTACTGTTTCAGAGTGGGGGCAGTGCACCGTGTGTAGAAGAATTACCTCAGAAACTTGTTCAGTGTGCATATAAAAACTTAATCTTCCTGAGGGACAGGGAAGCACTTCAGTTTACTGTCACTGCCTTGACTGGCCTGTGTGTCAAAGGTTATTCCGGGATACGGAGGACATGGGAGGATCATGTGTGTGTATGTGTGTGTGTGTGTGTGTGTGTGTGTTAGCAGGAGTATGTATCCATCCATCCATGTTTACACATCAGAAATGAATGTTGGATATCTTGATCTCTCTCCTTCTCAGTTTTGGAAATAAGATCTCTCCTTGAACCTGGAGTTCATTTATTCTTTACACTGGCTGGCTAGCAGGGCCCTGGGATTTGTCTGCAGCATTCACTAAGTGCTGGGAGGGCCACAGGTATGTGTCACCACTCACGGCTTTTCATATGGGTGTTTAGGATCTGAAGTCAGGTCTCCTTACCTGCAAGCATTTTTCCCATATTCATTGTATGTGGTATGGGGTTGCATAAGGACTTTTCATACAATCATAGGACACACAGTTTCCCACTATATTGACGGTATGGCTCACTGATAAAGTCTTTGATGGCATAGTGTCCTTACACGATTTCCAACAAGATTTCTGAATGGCCTTTCCTAGTTCTTATGTAATAATTGAGAAATAGCATTCCAACTATAGACACTATCCTATTTCCTGCCCTTTAAGCCACTGTCATCTTTTTTTCCACATGCTGCATGAGATAAAATGTAGCTATCTCAAGCCTTGCAATCATTAACTTAGGAATATACATTAAGATGAAGGTGGTGACTGAATTCCAAGTACCATTTTCTATGGCATTATCCTGCAGAAGCTCTTGGGGGAAATAGACAGGGAGAAATAAGTATATAATATTGAGTAAAGATGAGGATCACTTACATAGGTCTAGACTTAACAACTCTCAGTGTAAAGGACAACTGTCATATTAAAAATGTAAGGCAGCTAGCTGAGGTCATACAAGGTAGTCTAACCAGAGGGGCTCAAGGGCTCAAGGGCTCCTGGACTCCAGCACATGTTATCTAGTGTCTAATCACTAAAGACCTACTGCATAAATGCTCTTGGCTTTAGTATCTCAAAGGAAAGGGACAGACTCCAATAATATCTGTTCTGCAGATAACAGGTGAAGAGAAACTTGACTGGTTATAGTATAATGCATGGGCACTTTAAAATTCATCAGTAAACACTGTGCCTGCTTCTTGAAGCCCATCATTCTGTTTTCTATGGATTTGATTTGATGACTATTGCTCCCCCCCCCACCTCATTTTTCCTTTGTTTTTAAATCAATGAAGAGTTCATATTGCTACGGGTTGTGTTCAGAGTCTAGTTTCTCTTTTCAAGTTGAACATAGTGCTATTTACTACGTGCTCTTGGGGTCAAGCAAATCAATATGAGAGGCCAACAAAAGCCCGTCCCTGAGCAGGCTCAGGTTCACTGTGTGTATATTGTGCCAGAGACTCTTGGCTATAGTATCTCAAGGGAAAGGGACAGACCCCAATAATATCTGTTCTGCAGATAAATGGGGAAGAGAAACTTGACTAAAAAGTAGCTGGAGTTCCTTGCTGGGCTTTCTTTTGTCATTTTAAAGATGAGCATTGCATTAACTAGAACTCTGACTCCTCTTAGATCAGCAAAGCGCTGAGGCTTCTGCAGAAGTAAATTTTAACTGGCTTTGGGTCATTTAGAGAACACTGGAGCATCTTTACTTTCTTTTTTTTTTTTTTTTTTTTTACAAGTCTAGAAACTTTTATTTATGCCTAGTTCTTTTATTTATTTATTTATTTTTTTTTTTTGGTTTTGCCTTTATTTTTATTTTTTTATTTTTTTTTAAATATTTTTATTACATATTTTCCTCAATTACATTTCCAATACTATCCCAAAAGTCCCCCATAGCGCCCCCCACTTCCCTACCCACCCATTCCCATTCTTTTGGCCCTGGCATTCCCCTATATTGGGGCATATAAAGTTTGCAAGTCCAATGGGCCTCTCTTTCCAGTGATGGCCGACTAGGCCATCTTTCGATACATATGCAGCTAGAGACAAGAGCTCCAGGGTTCTGGTTAGTACATCATGTTGTTCCAACAATAGGGTTGCAGATCCCTTTAGCTCCTTGGGTACTTTCTCTAGCTTCTCCATTGGGAGCCCTGTGATACCTCCAATAGCTGACTGTGAACATCCACTCCTGTGTTTGCTAGGCCCCGGCATCGTCTCACAAGAGACAGCTATATTTGGGTCCTTTCAGCAAGATCTTACTAGTGTATGCAATGGTGCCAGCGTTTAGAAGCTGATTATGGGACGGATCCCTGGATACAGCAGTCTCTAAATGGTCCATCCTTTCATCACAGCTACGAACTTTGTCTCTGTAACTCCTTCCCTGGGTGTTTTGTTCCCAATTCTAAGAAGGTGCACAATGTCCACACTTTGGTCTTCATTCTTCTTGAGTTTCATGCGTTTATCAAATTGTATCTTATATCTTGGGTATCCTAAGTTTTGGGCTAATATCCACTTATCAGTGAATACATATTGTGTGAGTTCTTTTGTGATTGTGTTACTTCACTCAAGATGATGCCCTCCAGGTCCATCCATTTGGCTAGGAATTTCATAAATTCATTCTTTTTAATAGCTGAGTAGTATTCCATTGTGTAAATGTACCATAATTTCTGTATCCATTCCTCTGTTGAGGGACATCTGGGTTCTTTCCAGCTTCTGGCTATTATAAATAGGGCTGCTATGAACATAGTGGAGCATGTGTCCTTTTTACCGGTTGGGACATCTTCTGGATATATGCCCAGGAGAGGTATTGCTGGATCCTCCGGTAGTACTATGTCCAATTTTCTGAGGAACCGCCAGACTGATTTCCAGAGTGGTTGTACAAGCTTGCAATCCCACCAACAATGGAGGAGTGTTCCACTTTCTCCACATCCTCGCCAGCATCTGCTGTCACCTGAATTTTTGATCTTAGCCATTCTGACTGGTGTGAGGTGGAATCTCAGGGTTGTTTTGATTTGCATTTCCCTGATGATTAAGGATGTTGAACATTTTTTCAGGTGCTTCTCTGCCATTCGGTATTCCTCAGGTGAGAATTCTTTGTTCAGTTCTGAGCCCCATTTTTTAATGGGGTTATTTGACTTTCTGGAGTCCACCTTCTTGAGTTCTTTATATATATTGGATATTAGTCCCTTATCTGATTTAGGATAGGTGAAGATCCTTTCCCAATCTGTTGGTGGTTTTTTTGTCTTATTGATGGTGTCTTTAGCCTTGCAGAAGCTTTGTAGTTTCATGAGGTCCCACTTGTCAATTCTCGATCTTACAGCACAAGCCATTACTGTTCTATTCAGGAATTTTTCCCCTGTGCCCATATCTTCAAGGCTTTTCCCCACTTTCTCCTCTATAAGTTTCAGTGTCTCTGGTTTTATGTGAAGTTCCTTGATCCACTTAGACTTGACCTTAGTACAAGGAGATAGGAATGGATCGATTCGCATTCTTCTACATGTTAACAACCAGTTGTGCCAGCACCATTTGTTGAAAATGCTGTCTTTCTTCCACTGGATGTTTTTAGCTCCCTTGTCGAAGATCAAGTGACCATAGGTGTGTGGATTCATTTCTGGGTCTTCAATTCTATTCCATTGGTCTATTTGTCTGTCACTATACCAGTACCATGCAGTTTTTATCACAATTGCTCTGTAGTAGAGCTTTAGGTCCGGCATGGTGATTCCACCAGAGGTTCTTTTATCCTTGAGGAGAGTTTTTGCTATCCTAGGTTTTTTGTTATTCCAGATGAATTTGCAGATTGCACTTTCTAATTCGTTGAAGAATTGATTTGGAATTTTGATGGGGATTGCATTGAATCTGTAGATTGCTTTTGGCAAGATAGCCATTTTTACAATGTTGATCCTGCCAATCCATGAGCATGGGAGATCTTTCCATCTTCTGAGATCTTCTGTAATTTCTTTCTTCAGAGACTTGAAGTTTTTATTATACAGATCTTTCACTTCCTTAGTTAGAGTCACGCCAAGATATTTTATATTATTTGTGACTATTGAGAAGGGTGTTGTTTCCCTAATTTCTTTCTCAGCCTGTTTATTCTTTGTGTAGAGAAAGGCCATTGATTTGTTTGAGTTAATTTTATATCCAGCTACTTCACCGAAGCTGTTTATCAGGCTTAGGAGTTCTCTGGTGGAATTTTTAGGGTCACTTATATATACTATCATATCATCTGCAAAAAGTGATATTTTGACTTCATCTTTTCCAATTTGTATCCCTTTGATCTCCTTTTGTTGTCGAATTGCTCTGGCTAGGACTTCAAGTACAATGTTGAATAGGTATGGAGAAAGTGGACAGCCTTGTCTAGTCCCTGATTTTAGAGGGATTGCTTCAAGCTTCTCACCATTTACTTTGATGTTGGCTACTGGTTTGCTGTAGATTGCTTTTATCATGTTTAGGTATGGGCCTTGAATTCCTGATCTTTCCAAGACTTTTATCATGAATGGGTGTTGGATCTTGTCAAATGCTTTTTCCGCATCTAAGGAGATGACCATGTGGTTTTTGTCTTTGAGTTTGTTTATATACTGGATTACGTTGATGGATTTCCGTATATTGAACCATCCCTGCATCCCTGGGATGAAACCTACTTGGTCAGGATGGATGATTGTTTTGATGTGTTCTTGGATTCGGTTAGCAAGAACTTTATTGAGGATTTTTGCATCAATATTCATAAGGGATATTGGTCTGAAGTTTTCTATCTTTGTTGGGTCTTTTTGTGGTTTAGGTATCAGAGTAATTGTGGCTTCATAGAATGAGTTGGGTAGAGTACCTTCTGTTTCTATTTTGTGGAATAGTTTGTGAATAACTGGGATTAGATCTTCTTTGAAGGTCTGATAGAACTCTGCACTAAACCCATCTGGTCCTGGGCTTTTTTTAGTTGGGAGACTATTAATGACTGCTTCTATTTCTTTGGGGGATATAGGGCTGTTTAGATCATTAACCTGATCTTGATTCAGCTTTGGTACCTGGTATCTGTCTAGGAACTTGTCCATTTCATCCAGGTTCTCCAGTTTTGTTGAGTATAGACTTTGGTAGAAGGATCTGATGGTGTTTTGGATGTCTTCAGGATCTGTTGTTATGTCTCCTTTTTCATTTCTGATTTTGTTAATTAGGATGCTTTCCCTGTGCCCTCTAGTGAGTCTGGCTAAGGGTTTATCTATCTTGTTGATTTTCTCAAAGAACCAGCTCCTTGATTGGTTGATTCTTTGAATAGTTTTTCTTGTTTCCACTTGGTTGATTTCACCCCTGAGTTTGATTATTTCCTGACGTCTACTCCTCTTGGGTGAATTTGCTTCCTTTTGTTCTAGTGCTTTTAGGTGTGTTGTCAAGCTGCTAATGTGTGCTCTCTCTAGTTTCCTTTTGGAGGCACTCAGAGCTATGAGTTTTCCTCTTAAAAATGCTTTCATTGCGTCCCATAAGTTTGGGTATGTTGTGGCTTCATTTTCATTGAACTCTAAAAAGTCCTTAATTTCTTTCTTTATTCCTTCCTTGACCAAGGTATCATTGAGAAGAGTGTTGTTCAGTTTCCACGTGAAGGTTGGTTTTCTATTATTTATTTTGTTATTGAAGATCAGCCTTAGTCCATGGTGATCTGATAGGATGCATGGGACAATTTCAATATTTTTATATCTGTTGAGGCCTGTTTTGTGACCAATTATGTGGTCAGTTTTGGAGAAGGTACCATGAGGTGCTGAGAAGAAGGTATATCCTTTTGTTTTAGGATAGAATGTTCTGTAGATATCTGCCAGATCCATTTGATTCATAATTTCTGTTAGTTTCACTGTGTCCCTGTTTAGTTTCTGTTTCCATGATCTGTCCATTGGTGAAAGTGGTGTGTTGAAGTCTCCCACTATTATTGTATGAGGTGCAATGTGTGCTTTGAGCTTTACTAAAGTTTCTTTAATGAATGTGGCTGCCTTTGTATTTGGAGCATAGATATTCAGGATTGATAGTTCCTCTTGGAGGATTTTACCTTTGATGAGTATGAAGTGTCCCTCCCTGTCTTTTTTAATGACTTTGGGTTGGAAGTCAATCTTATCAGATATTAGAATGGCTACTCCAGCTTGTTTCTTCATGCCATTTGCTTGGAAAATTGTCTTCCAGCCTTTCATTCTGAGGTAGTGTCTATCCTTTTCTCTGAGATGAGTTTCCTGTAAGCAGCAAAATGTTGGGTCTTGTTTGTGTAGCCAGTTTGTTAGTCTATGTCTTTTTATCGGGGAGTTGAGTCCATTGATATTAAGAGATATTAAGGAAAAGTAATTGTTGTTTCCTGTTATTTTTGATGTTAAAGTTGGCATTTTGTTCTTGTGGCTGTCTTCTTTTAGGTTTGTTGAGGGATTACCTTCTTGTTGTTTCTAGGGCGTGGTTCCTGTCCTTGTATTGGTTTTTTTCTGTTATTATCCTTTGAAGGGCTGGATTCGTGGAGAGATAATGTGTGAATTTGGTTTTGTCGTGGAATACTTTGGTTTCTCCATCTATGTTAATTGAGAGTTTGGCTGGGTATAGTAGCCTGGGCTGGAATTTGTGTTCTTTTAGTGTCTGTATAACATCCGTCCAGGATCTTCTGGCTTTCATAGTCTCTGGTGAAAAGTCTGGTGTAATTCTGATAGGCTTGCCTTTATATGTTACTTGGCCTTTTTCTCTTACTGCTTTTAGTATTCTATCTTTATTTAGAGCATTTGTTGCTCTGATTATTATGTGTCGGGAGGTATTTCTTTTCTGGTCCAGTCTATTTGGAGTTCTGTAGGCTTCTTGTATGTTCATGGGCATCTCTTTCTTTAGATTTGGGAAGTTTTCTTCTATAATTTTGTTGAAGATGTTTGCTGGTCCTTTGAGTTGAAAATCTTCATTCTCATCCACTCCTATTATCCGTAGGTTTGGTCTTCTCATTATGTCCTGTATTTCTTGGATGTTTTGAGTTAGGATCTTTTTGCATTGTACATTTTCCTTGATTGTTGTGCCGATGTTCTCTATGGAATCTTCTGCACCTGAGATTCTCTCTTCCATCTCTTGTATTCTGTTGCTGATGCTGGTATCTATGGTTCCAGATTTCTTTCCTAGGGTTTCTATCTCCAGTGTTGCCTCATTTTGGGTTTTCTTTATTGTGTCTACTTCCCTTTTTAGGTCTAGTATGGTTTTGTTCATTTCCATCATCTGTTTGGATGTGTTTTCCTGTTTTTCTGTAAGGACTTCTACCTGTTTGATTATGTTATCATGTTTTTCTTTAAGGATTTGTAACTCTTTAGCAGTGTTCTCCTGCAATTCTTTAAGGGATTTTTGTGCTTCCTCTTTATTGTCTTCTGCCTTTTTATCAGTGTTCTCCTGCATTTCTTTAAGTGTGTTATTAAAGTCCTTCTTGAAGTCCTCTATCATCATCAGGAGATATGCTTTTAAATCCGTGTCTAGCTTTTCCGGTGTGTTGGGGTGCCCTGGACTGGGCGAAGTGGGGGTGCTGGGTTCTGATGATGGTGAGTGGTCTTGGTTCCTGTTAGTAAGATTATTACGTTTACCTTTCGCCATCTGGTAATCTCTGGGGTTAGTTGTTATCGTTGTCACTATTTAAAGATTGGAGCAGAAGCTGTGTTCCACTCACCAGCAGTCTCTAAATCCTGCGGCGGGGGTCGTGGGTAGCTGATGGTACCCTGGTGCTGGTCCAGCCGGAAGAGGCCTGTGGTCCTACTCAGGCCGTTTTTCTGCTTCCCTAACTAATGTAGTCTCTGGTCCCGCGTGCAATTGGATTGGAGC
The DNA here is from genome assembly GCF_978045245.1 of Mus caroli. Lineage (NCBI taxonomy): Eukaryota > Metazoa > Chordata > Mammalia > Rodentia > Muridae > Mus > Mus caroli. The sequence continues at coordinate 82,679,866 of NW_028227268.1, forward strand.
AGAAGCTGTGTTCCACTCTCCAGAAGTCTTAAGATCCTGTGGTGGGTGTTGTGGGTAGCTGGTGAGTGTCAGCTGACCCTGCGCCCCAGCTGCCCAGGTGCTTTTCTGACCGGAAGAGGATTGTGGCCCTATGTAGGCCGGATTTCTCTCTCCCCAACCAGAGCAGTCTCAGGTCCCGCGTGATTGGACTGGAGCAGAATCTGTGTTCCACTCACCAGCAGTCCCAAAATCCTGCGGCGGGGGTCGTGGGTAGCTGGCGGGTGTCAGGCAACCCTGCGCTCCCGCTACCCTGGCGCTGATCCGGCCGGGTGAGGCCTGTGGCCCTACTCAGGCCGGTTTCTGCTTCCCTAACTAATGCAGTCTCAGGTCCCGCGCAATTGGACTGGAGCAGAAGCTGTGTTCCACTCACCAGCAGTCCCAAAATCCTGCGGCGGGGGTCGTGGGTAGCTGGCGGGTGTCAGGCAACCCTGTGCTCCCGCTACCCAGGCGCTGATCCAGCCGGATGAGGCCTGTGGTCCTACTCAGGCTGGTTTCTGCTTCCCTAACTAATGCAGTCTCAGGTCCCGCGCAATTGGATTGGAGCAGAAGCTGTGCTCCACTCACCAGAAGTCTTAAGATCCTGTGGCGGGTGTTGTGGGTAGCTGGCGAGTGTCAGCAGACCCTGCGCCCCAGCTGCCCAGGTGCTTTTCTGACCGGAAGAGGGTTGTGGCCCTATGTAGGCCGGATTTCTCTCTCCCCAACCAGAGCAGTCTCAGGTCCCGCGTGATTGGACTGGAGCAGAAGCTGTGTTCCACTCACCAGCAGTCCCAAAATCCTGCGGCGGGGGTCGTGGGTAGCTGGCGGGTGTCAGGCAACCCTGCGCTCCCGCTACCCTGGCGCTGATCCGGCCGGGTGAGGCCTGTGGCCCTACTCAGGCCGGTTTCTGCTTCCCTAACTAATGCAGTCTCAGGTCCCGCGCAATTGGACTGGAGCAGAAGCTGTGTTCCACTCACCAGCAGTCCCAAAATCCTGCGGCGGGGGTCGTGGGTAGCTGGCGGGTGTCAGGCAACCCTGTGCTCCCGCTACCCAGGCGCTGATCGCATCTTTACTTTCTAATGGAAAATAATTTTTTGTTTCTACTAGAGACGAAATCTTTGTGATCCCATCACATGTCTCTAAGTGTCATGAATAAATGTTGCAGGGATTTTTCTCATGGTTTTCTGTGAGTCAAACTTATGCAAGCATAAAGGGAGGAAGAGTGCTCTCCAGGCTTGTCTGATGTAGGCACAGAATATTTTTAAACTATTTTAAAACTTTTAACAATTTAATACCCATATAAAGTATATCTTGATTGTATCTACCACCAATTCAACTTTCTCACACCCTATGGTGCTTCTATAACTGGGTCCCTCTCCATGACCTCTTCTTTTTCTTTTAAAATAACTCTCCAAGTCCAATCAATGTTGTTGGCATGAATTGAGGCAATGTACCAGCAGCCATACTCCCTGTAGTTATCAAGTAGCCAGAGATGGAACCTCATGAGCCCCTTCATCCATGTTAGAATTATTGATTGCTTTGGTCTTGGTCATGTCTTGTGCAGGTAATCAGAGTCTCTGTGAATGGCAGTCTCTTACTTGCATGCAAGGCATTATAATTATATTCCCAGCTCCTATTACCTCCTGTTATTTATCTACTATGCCTGTTGACTCCTTCATCTCCCCAACCTGTTCCCCTTCTACTTTTAAGTCTTTACATCCTTTTTTATAAGTGTGTGCAAGTGCTAACAATTGCAGTGGTCATGTCATACTCAGAAGACAGCATTTTGCACTACTCCTCCCTATGCTATAGCTCTTACAGCCTTTCTGCACCCTCTTCTGAGACATTACTTTGGCTGCAGAGTCGGGGATATAGATGTTCCATTTGGACATGAACACTTAGCCGTCACTTACTCTCAGTTCTTTGATGAGTGATGATTCTCTCTGCTTTGATGTCTCTCACTGCTGGAAGAGGCTCAAAGAAGTATTTTGATTGTTCTATAACCATCTCTCAGGCAGGGTAAAACCAGAATAAAGTGAGAAGTATCAGGATAGTCTCATCCCCAAGAAACAACATCTTTTCAGCCCTATCTGTGACAGGAGTGGGGAAGGTCCAAACATGGTTATTTTGATCATTCTGTTGCACAAAAATTGTTGGCTCAGTTCTGAGTAATTTTGTGTGGATTTTTTTGGGAAGAAACAGTCTCAAGTACAAAAAATTTTCTAGGCTCTATCCTTGCAACATATAGAAAGGGAGATTATAGACAGACACAAGACCTTTCAGAAGTGAAAGTTTAGACCTGCTTATCAATGCTGACACAACACACAGCCATATTCAGGAGCTAGTTGATGCTTTTTTAGTCTAGAAGGTGAGGTAGACAGACTTCAGCCTGCAGAGTTCCACAACTAGAGTCATTAGAAGGATCCCAAAGTCTTTGTTTAGTAGTTTAGTTACAAAACATGTGTTTAAATAAACATATCTCCTTCCTTTGTGCTAATTTTCAATCAAGGTATCTAATCTAACTCTTTTCTATATTATTCTCTGCTCTCTGTTGGAGCATGTAATGCATCTAGATTTTTTTGTAGGTTAGTTTGGATTATGTAACAAAACCATAATATAAATTTCTTTTTAAAATTTTTATGTATTTTTATTAGATATTTTCTTCATTTACATTTCAAATGCTATCCCAAAAGTCCCCTATACCCTCCCCCACCCTGCTCCCCAACCCACCCACTCCGGCTTCCTGGCCCTGGCATTCCCCTGTACTGGGGCATATAATCTTCACAAGAACAAGGGCCTCTCTTCCCATTGATGGCCTACTAGGCCATCCTCTGCTACATATGCAATTAGAGAACGAGCTCTGGGGCTACTGGTTAGTTCATATTGTTGTTCCTTCTATAGGGTTGCAGACCCCTTCAGCTCCTTGGGTCCTTTCTCTAGCTCCTTCATTGGGGGTCCTGTGCTCCATCCAAAAGATGACTATGAGCATTCACTTCTGTATTTGCCAGGCACTGGTATAGCCTCACAAGAGAGCTATGTCAGGGTCCTGTCAGCAAAATCTTGTTGGTATATGCAATAGTGTCTGGATTTGGTGGTTGTTTATAGGATGGTTCCCCGGGTGGGACAGTCTCTGGATGGTCCTTCCTTCCATCTCAGCTCCAAACTTTGTCTCTGTAGCTCCTTCCATGGGTATTCCCATTCTAAAGAGGAACAAAGTA